>NW_026533254.1:4428753-5089324 GCF_026225885.1 Hylaeus anthracinus
TCTCTCTCTCTCTCTCTCTCTCTCTCTCTCTCTCTCTCTCTCTCTCTTTTTCCCTCTGTCCCGCGGTGTGGCGAACGTCCATGGACCAGTCACTCCCTAGAGAACCTCGCCCGCACTTCCTGCATCTCGTTACTGACGCCCAATGCACTGCTGGCTCGCATTATAGACCGTGGATACCATAGTTTCAGGTGTATACGTGCAACCGTGTACGTGCCCCATCGACGTTGCAGGCGCCTCGCGTTGAATACCTGTGCGTACATCTGCCCAGGTCTGTGGAGATCAGCCTGGGGCGGCGACCACCCAGGCCACCGACCGACGCCGTCAAACAATCTCATTATCATTCGATTCACGGCAACAGAGAGGCAGGAAACTAAAGGGAAACCCTTACATATATATATATACGTATGTATCCTGCGCCCATTAGGTGCCATCTTTATCGGCGCAAATCTTCGGTCCCGATCGTCCGTGAAATTGACTCCCGTTGCGAATTGTTTCATCGCTGTTCGATTTAACCATCGTTCAAAATTTGGAAACAGCATTCGAATGCGTATACTGTTGCGACGGGATGAAGATGCATCGTTGCGGCAACGTGAAGGTGTTCAGCAGCGATATGAAGCTGCTTTTTTGAACGGCCGGAAGCGAGGACCCCGTTCTTTCCGGTTGCTACTGAAGAACCGGCAACTATTTTTGAATGATCAGAATAGCGAGAGATTTCGTACTGATATACTTGACCTTTTGTTAATAAAAGCTTTGAGTTGTTGTTTGTTTAATTATCCTGTCTTAAATAACGAGTATGTTAGCGTCCAATCGATATATTGATTTTTGAACCAGCTGATCCGCCGTTGTTTGGCTAGCGACAGGTTCTCGAAAGGTCAAGATAGTCGAGAGGACCGAGTGGGCGACGGGACCGCAGACGGTTCCAATACGAATATCGCATGACTGGTGGGTTACCATCGGTAACGCATAAACAGAGCAAGCAATCCGACGCGACGTTGCATTGTCATATTTGGTAATTGGCTATATTTGATATAAACAATAGAAGTAATATTCTAGAAGGATCTGCCCACGGAGTGGGCAAGGCATTGCTTTCTGAAAAGGGGTCCCTGTTGAACCGCACGGCACTTAACCCAGAACCTTCAAAGGAAAAAGCTCATCTTTTTCTTGCATACATAAATCTATCGAGTACTTCGCGAAGGACCACTCCCTGGCGCAACAATACAATTTTATATCGAATCTAAATCAAATTCTTCATCAAAACTCCAAAGGAGCGGGAAACCGCAACGAACGAGTGGCGATCATCGGTCGCGCGCCTCCGGATCGTCCGGAACTCTTCACCCTTGCGGCTCCGACGTGGAAAGAAATCTCTCGATGGAGAGACCCAGATGCATGGGGGTATCGGCGAAAGAGAAAGGGAAAAAAATAATGCGACGCAATTAAACAATTTGAGCGGCAGCGGCGACCGCGGGCGCACGCGACACAAGAGACTTCAAAAGTGCCACCACATGTGGGCACGGAATGTAATCAGGGAAGTTAATTGAAGACTCCCCCGTCCCTCTCGCCCCCTCGGCGTTTCTTTCTCCGTTCCCCGTGCGCGAGCCTCGAGTGTTCCCATTGGGGGCGTACTTATGCCGCGGATGCAAAGCCGAAGCGATTGACTCATTCAACGGGAATAAAAACACAACAAACTTCTGGCGAGAAAGAGAGAACCGTGGTAGGGGGTGAAGAGGTTAAAAGGGAAGAAGGGGTGTAGCGACGAAATGGAGAGAGAGCAGAGAAAGGGGTAGTGGGCGAGCAGGGCAAACGGAGAAAGAGAGAAGCCGCGGGTTCGCGTGACGTCACGAGCAGAAGGCATTCAGATTGAAGAGCGCTCGATGACTCTCGAGATTTGTATTGCCATTAATAACGAGGCGGGGGTGCGCGCCACGCTCCCTCCTACGCTCGCAATCGCTCGGCAACGTGTACAACTTGTACCGAGCTGTGTACGTACGCGTGCTAGGCGGCACCCGCGTGCAGAGTGTGTACGCATGTATCGCGTGTCGCAAGGTAATGCCCGATGGTTCTGGCGCGGTGTTGACGGTGCCTTCACGAGAATGTTCCGTCGAGTGCTCGTGGAAGGACGCGCGAGTAGCATCAGTTCGTGCATATATTCAGCAGCGGATTCTCGCTCTTTTGCGGGTTTTCAAGGCTTCTTAACCCTCCTCCCCTACGGTCGGGTCAAAAGCGCTCGACATATCAGTTCCATTATTAGGTTTTTGTATTTTTTGCGCAACTGTGAAGACTGAGTTCAGTGAGACTGATATTACCCAGAGATTATAAATAAAAATTAATTTGTTTTTAAAAAAGAAGTTTTTTTTTAGCGAGTAATACCCCTATTTGTACGCGAAAAATGTGTTTTCAGGCGAAAAGTGGCCCAAAAATATGGCAAGGACGGATCCATTCAAACCGTAGTGAATGTGTGATCAGAAACCACTGTAGGAGAGAAGGGTTAATGGGACGGATGCCTCTTTGTTCGACGCTGGTGGAGATGATGTTGTTTTAGAGGTAAACGAGGAACGATGCCTTTGGCCTTAGGTCCTAGGGATCACATTTTTGCGTGCAAGCTTTCTAGACGAAACAAGTACGGTGACGATGATTCGCGCACGCACGATGCGTGACGATCTCTGAAACGTCAGGAAGGGTGGGAGATAAATTGATAAGTAGGAAAAAATGCCTTGGAACAAGATTGTTGAATGTAGTGCAATACCTTGAAAGGGGCAAGGCAAACAAAAAGTCGAATCGATATGATTTTATCACATTACTTTGTTAAAATGATCGTGCTCTGTGAACTCAGGGTTGAAATTCATGCGACAGAGATACAAGTCAAATTGCAATAGCTTCGGCACAATCAAACCTAGATATACACAACAAGACGTCGAGATATCCGACGTCAGCAGATACGCCAAATGTCTTGAACCGGCAAACTTGCAGGTTAGCACATTGCGTCGCTCAATCATAGTGTACGAGACCGTACAGCCGGTGGTGCTTGCGCGTATGCGCCCAATACTGGCACCCTCAAACCATCTTTCGGCAATGACTCGCTGCGCCACGTCGTGCAGCCGACACTCAGCCGCAAATATAATTACTGCCGTTTAAACCGGTTCTATTGTGTGTGGAACGCTTGACTTGGCGAACGCCGTGCACAACCGCCGTAGGACGTACGAAAACCCGAGAGCTGGAATGGACCAGGGGTTGCGGAGGCTGCAGGACGCGATCGAAGGGGTTCCTGACCACTTCTGGTCACGTGCATCGCTCCGTCGAGTTGAAATCGATGCCATCGGGAACCTACGGTCCGTTCTCACATAGGCTGTTACTTCGACTGCAAACGGATCACGGCATCTAGCAATACTCGGACGTTTAATCTGCTTTTGACGCCTTAGCCGGCTCGCCGACCCTCGTTCGATCATTCTTGGGGATGAAACGTTTCTTACGGGAATAATCGTTGGGGTTGTTGATAGTGTGGCGAGATTTAGATCGCTTCCTGGTTGGTTTTAAGCTGGCTGTGGAAGTAAAGTAGTGGGCAGGGTGTCTTTTGGAATACTTTTGGTTGTTTCGAAGGTACAAGAAAAGGGGAATAGGGGAAGTACGCAAATTGTAACTCGAGTTTTCAAATGAAACTTAGTAGAGATCAGACCATCTTGATTTCCATGGATTCGTATTTAGTATTCAGCTCGTCGATTGTATAACTTATGTATATAGAGTGAAATCAAAGGACTCTTATTCCTTCTGTCTCTCTCATGGATCTTCAATCGCAGCAACCTCCTCGTGGTGAGATCTGGTAATCGGTATTAATCGCGACAAAGGATTTTTCGTCGGTGCTAGACCAAGGAGCCAGGAGCCTACAGAAGAAATCGTCAAGGAGTCATACACTTTTACACATTTTACGCTCCCGTAAGTTTATCCTAGGTAATCACTAATACGATTTACCTGAACTTACGATATCCTCTCAGAAAAGACATCCGAGTGCAATGGGTTAATCTTACGCTGAAGGTGCAGTCCATCCGTCAGCGATCACATACCTCGTGTCTACTAAGTTTTGTTCCGAAACTCGAATTACAAGTTTGCGTACTTCACTTTTTAGATGTTAAATCGTGGGATGTCAACACGAAGAAAGGAATTGAATTGCGAGTCTTTACGAGTAAGCGACAATTCACCGTCGAACGAATATTCTTGAGGCCACTAGAGACGTGAATTTCGCTAGGCGCCCGGCATCCGCGTCGCTTTGAAACGCCCACGCGGTTCTGTTAACCTGCGAACGCGCGTAGAGTCGGTAAAATACCGTAACGCGGTGTCACAGTAATTAATTTCCCTCAAATTGTTCGAGAAATGGCAGAGGAACTTCACCCCTTGCACCGCACGCACCGCCACCGCGTCAAATTACAATGCGAGAATGCCACTTAAATGATCAAAGGTTGATCAAATTGCTACGACTGGGATCTAATTTTCATCTACTTTCTCATTGACGAGATAACCTGGTTCACTTATTGACATAGTTTTATGCAATTGTTATTACGAATGGTGGAGGTATTTAAATATATTTACAAGAGTTCTCGACTAAAACACGTACAATGCGATACACGGGTACACGTGTCACGTGCATCCGGTTTAAACGTTTCGGTGACACGGCTATCACAAACACGTGTGTTAATTACACACGTACATGTGTAATTAATAAATTAATTTTTTTTTTTGCAATTTATTGCCTGTAAAAAATAATTCAGAATAATTATAACCGTAGAATATACGTGTATCCGTGAATATGAACACGGGTATTTACTACACGGATTTCTACACGATTTTACGTGTTACACGTGTACACGTATAAATGGGGGCTCTAATATTTACATATATAAGTCATAAAGTACCTCAGGGGCTGTAGCATGCGTGTACGGAGCTACAGTACGGGCTTAGCGATCCCGAGGTACCCGAGCTGAGGACTCATGGGCCCCAACAGATATGTAAAAGAATATTACGTAAGATGAAATATGGAAAAAAGTATCTGCAAGATACAGCCACAACAATCAAACCTTTGTAAGATTTGATATGAATAAACTATCTATTGAAACATAACTAAAACTAAAAAAATGTTAATAATCATGTTAATGAAATGAATTGAACTCTCCTCTAATTAAATTACATGATCCTCGGGCCTGTGAATAAATATTCCACGATGAAACCCAGAAACACGGATGACGCAGTTCGAAATAAAACCTCGAAACTTCGATTCAGCGATACTCGGTATTGAGCTGTGAAAAGAAACTTTCAACTTCGTATCGAAAACAAAGGGACAAAGGAAAGAAAGGGAACAGAGCGAAAGGACCGAGCAAAGAAGGACAAGAACGGCAATAAGGCGGATGAGAAAACGGGAAACAGAAACAGATGCCAGAATTCTTCTTGCCTGGCTTCACCCCCATCGACTCAACCTCGACAATAGCCTCGAACCAAGAGACTTCCATTCGCTCCAAAGAGTTTTCCTTCGCTGACTAATCTTCTTTGGCTGACACTCGATTGGTCCATATGCCAACGCACGGGACATTCGAGAATGCAGAACTGTTCACCGCGACGCGTGCAATATCCTGGATACTTCTGTAACACTTACATGTTTGAATCGAGGTCATGTTATTCCATCATGATTTTCTTCGAATCCAAGACTGCTGATGGATTCTTTATGGAATTTACTTTTAATAACCTACAGCCTTACGAATAGGTTAACGAAAACATCCTTTATTGCTCATTGAAAGATTACAAAATTAAGAAGAAATTTATTTCTAGTAAAACACATCTCTTCCTCGATCACGCCATCTTACGCATAACTGTAACCGTAGGTTCGACCATCTGTCAGAGAAACTCTCATAAGAAGCGTGAAAGAGACATTTCTCTTAACGTTGAACAGTGAATCATGCGCGATGTCGCAAACGAAAGCATGTTATCGACAATTTAGCTGTTTTTACGCACCGACGATGACATATTTGTTTCTCACGCGTGACGCTGCACCTTGCGCAGCCCTCGCGGCGAGATTGATCCGCGTTGCGAAATGACACGCGATATTCGAGCGGGGAACAGAAGGATATACGCGGGAGAACGTGTGAAACGACGGCTGCAAATTTCCACCAAAACAATTTGCCGCCTAAGACGAATCCTCCCCCGTTTCTTTTTAATGCCGAAACCGCTCCAACTTCGTAATGGAATCCTGTAGTTGATACATGGACGATTCGTTCCGGAGGTTTCCCGACACGTTGACTTCCTAAACGAAGGAAAATTGTTGGGATGACGTATTGTGGGGCTAGGAGTCACTCTGAAGGTTGAAATTGGCTATTGGTTTTCTAATTTATTCGTTTTTGATTTTTGATTAACCTTCTCCAAGTCAAATTATACTTGGTCAGTGGAAAACATTGAACGAAAGGTTAAAGACTAAAAAGGATAAGGAGAACCACTAATAAACAGGAAGAATGGAATATATTGAATTGCCCAGAAAGTTCTTGCCAGTTTTTAATAAAAATTCAAAGCCACAATTGAATTTTGATATACATTTATTGAATTACATAGGTTTAGTTATGTGCCACAACCTTTCTACCTTATAAGGGATGTACACGTGTTATTTGTTTTCAACCATTCCGATATATTCAGACCTATACCACCTACCAAAAATCAGCATAGACTTTCCAGACTAACCAATAGATTGGAATAACCCTGGATCAAAAATCTTTTCTCGTCAAAAACTCGTCTACTCGCATTTAACGAGAAGATAAAGTTTAAAAGAGATAAGAAAGACCACTGATAGACACCAAGAATGGAATATAAATTAAACTAACGCTGGTTAAAAGAATCATTTCTCCCCAAAAACTCGTCCATCTGTCTCACCATCTAGCAACGACCCAGTACTCGTCCCCAGTGTGGCTATTAAAAAAAATATCAGTCGACGAAGTTGTCGGGGGTCGGAGTAGGACGGCGTCCGTCCACGGAGCGCGCTTGGGGGTCGATTCGGCACGGACGTTCCGATCGAAAAGTCAGGGTGGTCGGTCAGGTGAACGATATCCGTGTATATAGTTATACAGGAACCCTAGGAAACGAGCTTACTGGTGCATTCCGGGTTCAGCTCTCCGACGAAGGCTCCTCGCGCGCGTGCAGGAGCGCCCGCGCGTTCGTTCGTCTGACGCTTAATACCAGTTTCACGGCTTGATAAGCCGAAGCGTGTAATTTTGCAGCGGCTCCGGAGTCGGATAAGCACCAGGTTTTCTAGTTAAGTGGACCACAAAATTCGGGGAAGCCTATATAAGGCTTTTCGAGGTAGAAGGCGATCAGTCGAGCCACAGAGCTCTCCGGCACATCATCCGCGGCCCGAATTGTTCCCGGTTTTCTCAGTTCCTTGGACCCTGTTCGACCATGGCCTCTTAACCATGGTAACGGAGGAAGTAAACGCCCTGTTCGATGGGGAACCTCTTCGTCATTGGCGCATTATCTGCGAGCAGGAAATTCAGGAGTTGTTCATGGGCTTCAACGAGGAACTAAATGAAATCGAATCGTGATCCTCGTGTCTGTGTCTCTCTTTCTTGCGAGTACGTGGTACTCTGCGCGTGGTGTTCGTTACTGCTTGTGATAAATAATGTTGTATGTCTTGCTGTCGAGAGGTCTAGGTCGTTTCTTTGCAATCGTACTACACTCGCCGCAAAACAATCTGACAAGGTTCACTGTATTCGGATGCGGGCAGGGGTTAAAGTAACCAAGCATGGTCCAAGAATAATTCTAGAACTTCTACCTCGATAACAGTGCTCGCGTAATTCCTTTCGAAAGCACGGGTATTTTTCTCAGTACAGAACAGCGCAGTACTGAAAATTCGTGGAATAAACCTCCATTCGCTTAATAAAGTTTATCGAAGAGCGACTCATTTGGTTAGCAACGTCACTGTGCAAACAAAAGCATCCGGAACCGCTCGATGGGAAAAGTATTTACCCGCTAAAAGACAAGCAAATTTAGTTGAGGTTTTTTCTGCGTTTTGCCATTCTCGGTGATTTGTCAGCGGACGATTTTCAGCACGCTCCGGTCAGGCCAGGCCAAATATCCCTGTTTACGCACGCTCGACGCGATAATGCTTGTAAATAATGGTGGAAGTTTGTTGACTTGCCATTTGTCGATCGACGCTCGCCGCGCGAATAAGTTAGCCTGTCGCTCGCTCTGATCAACCCAATTCCCAAAAGTGGAACAAAGTCGTGGATATTTACCGCAAGGAAAACAATGGTTACTTTAGATACCTCTTGCGTGCTTTTATGAAATAATTGTATTTGATCCAATTCATGCAAACATAGATGATATTTAGCACTTTTATTATTGAGGCTGTTATTATTATCTATAATGCACTATCATTATTATATGAGCCGTTCACTGCACAAATCGATTATCTCCACTTCTGATTAATTTTATATGCCGTTAAATGAAAGCTACATCTGTCTTTATGCCTTCTACGATATTTATTTGATTTTATATTATAAAGAGAATTTTAAAAACATGTAGATTATTTCATTGCATTTCTCAACTGTTTGTTTTATGCAGTTAATCGATTTGTGACAATGAACGGCTCATATGTGCAACGATGGTCATAGAAATTACTACACTCGAATATTAATTAATGTAGAGCATAACCAAAATTAGTCCAAAATATCTCAAACCCTTCGATTTTGGTAGAAACCAACGATCCCAAGCTTCTGATCACCAGTATATCTCTCTAGGCACAAAAGGGTTGAATACGCTCGAATCCAGTCGCGTTACTTTGGAGGCCCTCTCCTCGACCCATCGACCAACGAAAGAAGTCTCTAAGGGTAAGGGAATTCGCAGAAGAACGGTAAAAGACACGCGGAACGATAACGCGCGCCAGCTGCAAAAGGAAAACGGCGAAGAAGCGCCATGAAGAGGAATGAAACACAACTCGCGTAGGATCGAGAGGGAGAGAGTTGGGAATAGAGACAGAGACGAGTAAGAAGGTAGTACGGGAAGAAGCTTCGTAGCCGAATCGAGGATGTAGACAGGAAGGATGTTCGTCGAGTGCCATCAACTTAACTTGTACCATGGCGCAGCGAGCACGAGCTCATCCTCTTCGGCCTGAAGAGAGCTAAGCCGGCATAATAAGCTTTGTGCGTCGACTGTCGACGTGGATCCCTCTCACGGAGGAGCTGAAGAGCTGGCAGAAGCAGCATCGGCAGCGGTAGCGACAACGCTGAGGAGAGCCAACGGAAAGCCTTTGCCTCGCGAGCGTGCCTATTCGCGAGCATCCGAAGAATCGAGGATCTCTCCACGTGAAACCAGCCCGTCCTTGGAATGAATGCTCCCTGTTCTACTGGCGTGCGCCGTCGAAAAATTCTGGAAAAGCTAATTACGCTCCCTCTTCTGCTTCGGCGATCTTACATTCCCTGGCTACCCCCGCCACCGCTGAAAGACTGAAGATGACGATGTCACTCCTGCCGGGCTTTGACGGGCCTGTTTTCGCTCGATGATCTCGACTGCGATGCTCTCTGAGAATTCTCGCGATTGGCCTGCCATGTCACCACATGGATGTGGTGAACGAGGTGGTGTTAGGTTTGGAAGCTTCAGCTTAACACGTTGATCGCCATGTCACCCACATGTGGGTGACAGTGCTTTCCACTGAAGAACTAACGAAATTAATTCCGAATGTCAAGCATCAAAGGAAATGAATTTAAACCAAATTCATGAATTTTGATGAAATTACAAGAATAAATACGTCGATAAATGTTTGATTATGCAGTCTTCAATAGTTTAAATAATATTTCATTTTAGTAGAAACTTTAAAGAATATTTGTTTGGCAGTCAACGTGTTAAACGAGTAACTGGCCATGAGAAGCCATTTTATTCATATCACAATTTAAGAAAATTCACAGATAATAGGTGGTATAAAGTGAACTATTTTTGAAAAAAATCTCAAACAAGAGAAGCTTCTTGAAAATTCTAATTTAAATGAAACTTTGTGTGAATGTAAAACAAATTAAAGTATACGAAGAACAAATCCCTTTTTAACCGACTTCGTTTTTACATCTTTCTTATAACCTTTGTTTGAGATTCAGTTTAAAATACGCGGTCTTGAAGTCATAAAGCTTCAAAATATAAATAGGATTTTCTACATGACTATAACGGTCACCGTGTTTCTTTTGCTACCGCTCTCGCTAGTCTAGCGAGGAGAACCAACACGACACAACGTTTTTTGATTGTCTCCATAAACGTTACGGATTCTATCAAAAGTTTAGTTTTATTTCTTTACCTTTCTCACTCATAGTATCCAGTTTACTAACAATCGTATAATGTTACATTTATCCTACATATAAAGATCTTATTACCATTTCTCATTACCAATTAGCTCGCTATTACTTGCGACAAAGGATTCGTTCGATTGATTCTTTCTAATTCGTAATCACTCTTTTATTTCGCAATGTCAGTATTCGTTTCACGCCCTTGTTAGTCAATTATTGCCTTACACATTCCTGTTTCGATATAATGAGCAATCGGCGCACATCCACGCACACACGCATTATTAATTAACAGGGTCGGTGGAAATTTTTACGCGAACTTTGCCAGAAATTAATTAATCGTTTCGCGCATCGGCGTAAAGGCATGTAATGCGCGCGTGCAACTGTCGGCCAAAGAATAAACAACGTTAAAATTAATTTTCTTTATTAACGGCGATATTTCGAATCCCTGCGCGGGATGCAATATACAAATGTCATAGTTCAAAGGAGCATGGTGAATTATTTACCGTGTTGTCAGCGAGGCTGGGTCTCGTGACACGAATAAAACAACGCCAGCCGACTTTGGCCGTGAATATGTGTCTACGGCACGTTAGGGTTGTAAGTGGGTTAAAGGTTGTTTAGAGGGTAAAGTGCATAGTTTGTCAGCGCTCGGAAACAACGGAGAGTGGATCGCCTAACGAAGTGTGTTTGCTGCGCGGAGACCACGGGAACGAAATATGGAAGGGTTCCAGGGGAGTGAAAGAAAACACAATCTGGTGAAATCGTTAACACTCGACTCGTTCTCCCTTACTTTCGCTCGATTTCGAGGTCTACTATGATGCCTTGTCCTAACTTTCAGTCGTACGGCGACAAAATCGCTTGTAGTCGAGCCGCGGTAAAAGTGAGGGTAGGCTTACGTTGCCATATAGGTTCCATTCGCGCCAATTTCTCAAGATGGTTTTTAACCGATTGCGAAAACGAGGAGATTACTCAATTCGACATGTATATTTTTTTGTCGATTATGTATATGTTATAATGTGTACACCAGAGGTTCCCAAACGTTTTAGACCCGCGGCTCCTTTACTACCAATCAATTTGAGACTAATCTGAAATATGTTAGACAGACTATATTTTGGTGATGATTACATAGCATTGCAGAGTAGAAATCGCGGCTGAAACTAAATCGAGGAGGAGGGTTGAGAGAAAGTATGCAATTTGGCAGAGCGTATTTCACAATTTCGAACTAAATTCAATGAAAAAGAGTCATTTAGAGGGAAACGGGAAATCCCAGCTGTAGCTGGCATTTGTCACGATTCGGGTTAACCAGGAAACGGTCGCGTCTGCCCGCTAATCCGGCGTGCACCGATTAAGCCACATCCGTTGTCGAGGTGTATTGCTGCGGAGATTTCCGCGGAGCCCGATGGTCGGACACGATATAATTTTTTTTTTACTCTCCTCCCGTTCCTTGCCCCGTCTCTGTCTCTTTGACTCGATTCGACAAAGCCGACCGGAGATCCCGGTGGAAATTCCGCCTCGGCGTAGTCGGACGATGAAGGCTCGCGTTCGAGGAACGGAGAGAACCGCGAACGGCAGGAGAGGGTTGCGTTTCTAGAGCAACAGAGACAAACGGCGAGAGGGGTCGGAGGGAGGACAGGGGATAGATAGAGACGGGGAGGCACTCGTTGATTTCCCGTTTTCATATTCAATATGATCTGCCCCGGCATTGTATTCATTGAAAACGAGTCAACCGCACGCAAGATCAGGAGCCGGGCGCCAGAAACGAGAGTGGATCATGGAAGCCTGGGCCCTCCGTCGGTGATGACGATCGCGTTGGTAGTGGTGGGTAGGTCGTTGCGGTGGTTGGATGGATGGTTAGTTGGTAGGTAGGTTGGTTGGTTGGCTGACTGGCTGGTTTCCTACTCCAACTAATGAAAGGAGACTCTACGGCAGGGTCTGGAGGTTGCCCCGTCTGCCTGAGGTTTAAAGTCGATGTGTCCTCTTCACCGTGAATCACGGCGAGAGCACGCCGCGCGGAAACCGAGCCGAGGGTTGGGGAGGGATGCTGCTTCTGGATCATTCATCGGGTCAGAGGTATCTTTTAAGACTCGCGTTGCCCGATGAATGCGAGCCTCTATTAGATGCCCGGACTGGGCTCGTGGAACTTTCGCGTGCCGCGCAACTTATTTTTGGGAATGCTTGATTCTCTTTTGCGGGCTATTCGTGCTTACCCTTTGACTTTGCCGAACACCGAGCTTCGGAGATGATTCAGCTGGAATGGGGATTTTATGGAATTTTTTGCGAGTCCATTGAATGCTTTAGCGGGTATTTAGTTGGTGGTTGTTCGAGCGTGGGGATTTATAGAATAAAATATATAAACACGTACGAACATTGAATATCGTAGTCATATCTAGAAAAATATGTAGTTCATCATATAATTTTAACCCTCTATGGGCCAATTTTGTTTCTGTAGACAACTTGCATGGCATTTACTTTGATATTTCAAGTTGATAGTGCTGCTAATCGTCGCCAATATTGTCATTGGTTATCAGAAACATTATACGGGGTGTCCCGAACTGGTGGTACAAGCGACTAGAGGGGGTGATTCCACGTGAAAAATTGAATCGAAAATGTAGAATAAAATCTTGTCGCTTCATTCATGACGCTTCATTTTCGAAAAAAATAAGTTTAAATTTTGTGGAGTATGCGTGTACTTGATTTAGCCTCAGTTCAACAAATATTACTATCTTACTGTTCCGAGTAGAAGATCTTTTTGTAATATTTACAAATATTATCAACATGATGATATCTCTTACATCGAGTTTACTTTCTTCTTACGATTATAATCTACAATGAAATCCGTCGAGCTGAAGCTGGTCCAAGTGCACACGTACTTGACATATTTACAAACTTACTTTTTTCGAAAATAAATGAAAAAATTTTATTCTCAATTTTCGATTCAATTTTTCATGTAGAATTGCCTCCTACTCGCTTGTACCGCCACTTACGGGACACATATACGTCATCTTGTGAAAAAACTAAAATTATTTTGGTAAAATGTCGATATATTAGCATGCGATCTGAAAATTAGACGGGCCCATAGAGGGTTAATCGAAATCCGCAGAAGGCGGATACAAATTCTCGCTGGATGAGATGGGTCAGCTCGACGAGCTGAAAATTCTTGCTGGGTGTTTAAAGTATTCTTACGATGTACCCGATATAACACGCGAAGCGTAACAAATTAGGAATATGATATGCAGATGTTTATATTAGGAATTAATGGCTTCGTTGTCGGGTATGCTGAGCAGCAAGACAGGAATATAACGCGGAAGCTTAAAGTGCAGAAACTGCATCAGCAATATTCAAATTAACGATTTGCCAACATTTTCGTTCTTTTCAATATTTGGCCTGTGAAAACGACTTCCCGTTTTTATTCGGTAATGCATTAAATCCTGTAGACCTTGTCATGTACTGCGAATAAAAAAGGAATTGCATTCCCTAGAATTAGTTGTACCTTCTATCTGCTGTGTTACGAGTGTATGAATATTTGTAGTCCATAATTGAATTGGTTACCTCAAAAACGACATGTGTGACAATTTTTATGCTTTCCAGTTAAACTCAAGTCTTTAAGGATCCTTGTTGAATCCAAGATAAAATAGACATTTAGTAGATAACAACAGATTTCGTGTATGTATTAGTACATGTTATATTATGTTCTATGTCCTTCAACCCTTATGGTATAAAAAAACTATAAGAATCCCTTACAAATATAATGAATTCATACAAGGGGGTTGGAATCATACGGTCACCGATGAAAATATAAAATTAAAAATTGAACTACAAGTAAAGTAACACCTCCATTGTTTTTTTTTAGTCTACCTCTTGACCCTTTGCTATCCCCATCTTCCAAAAGGATCGGAGCAGCGTATTCCACAAATCTGAGAAAATATCATCCCCCTAAACCATAATCACCGCGTCACATGGTATGCCAGAACCTCACGCGTCCAATTACCGTGGCCCTATTAAAATCGCGTCCCTTAAATGCAATAACAAAAACCACGAAGCCGGTCAAAGGAAGTGGTCCTCGCTGATTAAAGATCTCTCGGAGGAGCGAGACTTTTAATCACGATAAGCGCGACCCCGTGGCTGCCGGCAGAACGAGAGAATACCATAATGACGAAGGCCCATCTGGAAGAATCTTGTCCCGTCGTCTCATCCGCGGATCTCTCATCTCGGCGACGTTTCCCACACCCTGAAAACGTAGACGTACTCGCGAAGTCATGTATCGCGAGGAAAGGAGTCGCGCCATTGTGACAGGAAAATGGTGGCCCCTAATAGAGACACAAACGCGTGCATGCAGACTGTTGCAAGCTCGGATGAAGAGAGTCTGAGAGCGAGAAAGAACGTTGGAAGTAAATGAAAAACGATGGAGGGTGGAGGCTGAGGTATACATTGAAACGAATGATACCTATCTAGGAAGGTGAGAAAAATTAATGAAATTGTGTTTTTCTTCATTGGAAAATGAAATATTTGATTAACCCATTCACTGCCAGCTACGAGATGTCTCGTAGTTTAAATTGATTGCAATTACTCAAGGGATAAGTTTACAGTTTATAGCCTTTTGAGTCACGAATTATTGAAAAAGAAGATCGTAAATTTTCTTTTTAAAACAAGAAATTTAATATCACTTGTTATTATCAAAATAATAACCTAGATCACACGTCTGCATTAAATGTTGGTGCCCAAGGCAAAACGCTTTATGTTTGCCTGACAGTGAATGGGTTAACAAGTAACATTTATTTCTATGAAACAACTTACCTGAATGCGGTGACAACTATCCCCTTTTAAGGGGTAAAATTAGTCAATAGTAAAAAGAATAAATATTCGTCTAAACCTCTTCCCAACTTACAAAACAAGTTATTTCGCATCTCAAAACATTGAAAATAATCTCCGCCCTTTCCTCTTTCATCCACGCTTAGTAAAACCCAGGTCTAAGTAACAACGTTATTACCGACAACCTCTACTTCTAATTCAGCCCTACATCTTCTCAACTAACCCTTCCAACCCGGAGAATCTAACCCCGACCGACACAAATCTTCTCGCGAGGTCGCCTATTCGCAAAAGAGGACTACCGCGAGGAGACGAGTAACGCCATTGTGGCAGAAAAATGGAAGTCCTCGATAGAGATACAAACATCCATACATGCACACGATGTTGCGAAGAGACGGGGGTTGGAAAACGTACGAGGACAACGTTGGTAAAATAAAAAAAAAAAAGAGAGAGAAGAGAACGCGAAGGGCGAGATACCCGGTGCGTTATATATCGGGGACGAAAGAAACCGAGAGCAAAGAGGGTGAGTGCCTGCGAGGGGTGGTCTGAGAAAGCGGAGGGGGAGGCAGGTCGGCGGTTGAAAGGAGAAATATCCGCGAGAAGTTAACAGCGGCGATATTCGAGCCGAATCCGCAGCTGGCGAGCACCGCGGGTGAGATGGATGGTGCGGAATGTAGATCGTTGGGAGGGATGCAGATGGACGGATGGACCAGCGAAGGGTTGCAGAGTGAAAAGGGACGTTGCAGCGTCGCACGGTGCAACCCTATAGGCGACTATATGCGACTCACCTCTATTGGGGTGCAGCCAGAGTGGTGGTACGGGGCGGAGCGATGCCGATAGGAGGGTTGCAACCGACCTCTCTCGGGGTGCTTTTTCGGAGGGTTGGATCGGCGCGGCGCTCGATGCGCGACGCGATTCTCTCCTCGAGCGAAAGCCAGCTCCGAATAGCGGCTCGACGTTTGCCGCGCGCCGCACGCAGAATTTTTCGCGTCTTAGGAGGATGCTCGACCAACCCCTGCACGGTTATGCGAAAGGATGTCGAAGATGTGCGTGGTTCTCGAATCGATGAGTGTATTTCATGAGTTCTTTTGGCGTATAGGCTAATTCTGTATCTATGTTTCTACAAAAAAAAAAAAAAAAAATGGAAAGTGGAAGCTTGTTGCTGGCTAAAACGAATGGCTCAGCTGAATATCTTCTGTATTATTTTTTTCTTTTTAAATAGACAATTAATGTTTTACAGACAATGCGTTACATGTATCTATATGTACTTTGAAGCTAGCATCATTTTAGTACCGTTCGAACTACCAAGAAGAAGGTTGCTCGTTCATTTTCTATGTTTTGATATAAATAATGAAATTGCCTTTGACTTGATCAGATTAAAGAAAAGAAAGTATAATGAGTACACGTCAAGGTTTAAAATGTGCATGCATCCATAGTAGAGTGGAATATTACAAGGACATTAAAATATGTACGTTAAGTTCAATGCTTAAGTAACAGTACAAGAGAACCAGTGATGTAATTAGAAGACGCAGATGTTGTGTAATAAGATAAATTTTCAGAATACGGGAGAATTCGCTGTCCCAAGGCTCCCTTCTTATACGCAATCTTATCAACGAAGGTCTGTCCTCTTTTGCGTGTCTCGATGTGACTCAAAACGAAAATATAGATTAGAGAATCGTGGGAGAAGCATTATCACAGGAAGCGTTCGAAGGGCGTGACACATAACGATATGATCGTGTCTGGAATTTTAATCCTTTGGCGAAGAGTTGGGCAAATTTCATTCGAAATAAAGAATGCAAATTCCCAGATTTATTCGTATCATTGGAAACAAGTAGATTAACGGATAGAAGTTTCCGATTCATCTGTAAATACCTTTTCATTTAAGATAATTCTAGTTAGAGATAATAGTAGTTAGAAAGATCCTAAAGCGAATTGTAATATATGAATGAATTTATAAATGAAACATAAATGGAGGCAAGTTTTGGAACGAGTATTAGGTTTGTAATTGTTGCTATCCGAAATGAATAATTCACTTGAATTCGACATTACAGTCAATGAATACATCATGGTACTTGTAAATTTGACATAGCGTTTAGCTACGTTTATTAAACTGAAACGGATGGAAACGGTAGGAATGACAAATATAGGTTCGTGTACACGTGAAGCAAAACCACGCAAATTAATGTATTCGTGTAACGTGTCTGTGCTCTAGAGGCAAACTATTTCAAATCCAAACGTTGAAAATTTGGGATGAACATATTAAGTCACTTATTAACACTTATTAATATTAGGTATAATATTTTACATGAAACATCAAAAAAAACATAAACATTCAAGCCTAAAATATCAAACAGTGTGGTGAAAATCTCCCAACAAAAAACTTGTGAGAATATCAAATCGTTTAATAACAAATCCACCCTTACATCATCATTTATAGGTATTAACGTTTAAATAAATTACGAACAAGTCAAGAAGCTATTTACCTAAACCATAGCTATCTTCAAAACCTATCAAAGTTTCTCCTTTCTACTTTTGAAAATTAGTTAAATTACAATACCAACAAATAACCAGCCCTTAGAGGCTTCTATGCCGATGCTTCGTTAGTTTGCTGGTAGATCCACCCCTGAAATTATTAATTACAATCGAGCTCGCTTACTTTTTGGCGGGTTTGTACGCAAACAGGGTTATAGGTGCACGCACACGTTAATGAGGAAAGGGGGTGCACGTAATTTACTGGCGGAGGTGAACGGCCAAAGAGGGAGGACAGAGGAAAGACGTGTAATAGGCATATTACTCTCAATATAGCCTAGGGTAACTTAGCGTGGGTTAATTCGGTGTTTAAGTGCGCGTGTTGCGTTATAGCCCATAGTAGTTATTATTATTATTATTCCGCGCCGCGAATGAGGGATTTTCAAGTGCGGGGGTGGCTGTGCTTGCCGAGGGCGCGGAGTGTGACGCGTTTCAATCGTGTATCTGATTTTTATATTTCGTCGAACGATGAGATACTCTATTTCAATGCCTATAAAGAGACTCGAGTCGCTTTCTTTCATCGTTCTCGGTTCCCGTTGCGTATCCTCAGACAAATTAGGGGACGATTCCCTTGCGTTTAAAGGATTAATTTCAACGATGCTTAGTTGAAATGTTCTGGGAATTTAATTGGGAATGGGAGGAGGTAACGATTGAATTGAAAATTAGTAAGTGCAGAACGTGCGGAGGAATTGGAAAATAGCTTTTCGTTTTGTTCAGACTGGTCTGAAGTCTGCTATGTATTTTATTATACTTTCAACTGAGCCGTTCACTGCACAAGTCGATTAACTCCACTTTTTGAAAAATCTTAAATTTAAGTGTCAAAGCACTTGGTATAGTCATAATTTTGTATATTTATAATAACTCTCCTGACTAATAAATATTAACAACACTAAACGACAAACATTATTACATCACGTTATTATTATTTATTATTATTATTATTTGTGCAATGAACGACTCAACTATAAATCTAACTATATTCAAAATGTAAAATTTTAAACAATACTTAAATGTTGAAACATTTCTTGATCGTGAAATTCTAACGTAATTTTTGACTTTTTTTCGATATGGTGTGCGTGCCATTAATCTCCGTTTGGAGAAAAATGCGTTGTAAGCGCGTCGAGGAAAACTTGTTTCGACGCTCTGGTCGAATTTGTAGCTCGCCCCTCCATTCTTCGAACGCTTCCACGGTTCCTACGGTTAAATTGCGTTTCAATTTTAAATGGCAAGTTTGCAGTCCAGCCGTGCGGCCGACACGTGCGAATCTAGCCAGCCAGAAAAAATTCGATTCGACGCAAGAACGTTTTTTGGATTAGCCAATACCATACGACCAGGGAATCGTAATTTTAAACATCTGACATATCCACGCGTGTCAAATCACAACGACGCGTTCACACATGGTCGGGCAAAATCGCATACCCTGCATGGTTGTGTAAATGACAACAATTCACTTGGAATATTTGACGTTTGGAAATGCGACGGGAGTGCGCAATATGGAAAGAATTTCTTTCATGTTTCAGCTCTTTAAATACTTTTACCTATCGCGTATTGTATTTCAATAACCTGCCAAACAATTTTGTTAAAATACAGAAATAATTTCTGTATTAAAGTCTTCTCTTTTTCAGAATTTTATATTCCCTTCTGAGTAGCTTCTATGGAATTGTAATATCATTTTTCAGATATTCTTCTTGAATTAGAGTTTCGTATTATACCTTGGAACTTTGAAATTTTACAAGTATCTACTACTTTTGTTTACACACTTCTATTAGATTTAAGCAGTCCTCCTTCCTGTTTAATCTACCAACTTCTTTTCTAGAATTTCTCCACAATATTTATTCCAGCCACACAGAAACCAATCTCTCCATTCGATGACGGTTTCCATTCCTTGTAATCTCCCGGTCCGTAACGGTCTAAGAACGATCCTCCATTATCACGCGTTCCTCTCATCGCTAATATGTGCAGAAGACTCTTTTCCATCCCTTCTGTCGCGATCTCGCAATCCGTTCTTAGGGGGTCGCGGAGCAGAGCCTGCATTGGATGGAGCTCTTTCTCTAGAAACGCGTCCGAGACCATCTCGCGCGGATTCATTCAGCGATGGAACGTGTCTAGGCGGTTGGTTACGCGCGTGTACGCATGTAAATGACAGGGTGTGCGAATTGCGGGAGTCGAGGACGAAGGGGGTTACAGGGAGAAACGCGGAGCGAAGGAAAGCAAGCCACGATCGCATCGAACAGAGTCTCTCAAATTTTACCTTCTCCAAATCTCAGGAAACAATTTTGAGCAGACCCTCTGATTATATTAGGATGGTAAAAAATTAATGTGTTTTCGAACTTTCGAATTTTTACGCTTGGTTTTGGGATAACAGGTCACTTCATTCTAATTACGTCCCAATATCATCGTACAGTGCAGATGTCGCACAGCATGCAGATAGATAAACTTTTGTTTTACTGTTAATTTGTGCTCACTTCAGGTTATTTACTTCACAATGGATACTAAGCAAGTTCGTGTAATATTCTTATATGAATATAAACTGGGTCATAAAGCTGCAACTGCGACTCGTAATATCAACGATGCATTTGTCATCTTCAAACATCTTGATCACTACTCGTAAGGAAAGATATATGCCAATCAAGCAGCTGCTGAAAATGCGTTCAAAGTGCTTATCAATTCCAGAAAAGCAGAATTTGACGCTACTGGAATTAACACATTGACAGTTCGTTGGCAAAAATGTGTAGATTGCAATGGATCTTATTCTGATTAAAAAAAGTTATTCCAATTTGTGATATGTGGATTAAATAAATAGTTTGAAAAGCGACATTATTTTTCCACCAATCTAATATGTATTTAATTTAAAATTAGAGTGTTTCGAAGGTTTCGTAAGGCTTTTTCCTAAAAGTGAATGAGAATTTTTGCCTCAGGTATTTGTAGATAAAAGTTCATCGTCATATTTATGTGTATTTGCGATTATCTCTTCTAATTTGTCTCCGTTGATGTCTTTTGTCATCCTCCAAGCCACCACCCCTCTAAGGGTAAATGGAGCCAGGTTTGCGAAACCCTGACGTAGAATAACGCGGGATGCAGAGGGAGGTTGAACGAATGATAGATGAAGGGAGATGAGGAAAAACAAAGAGAGAAATTGAGACAGAGCCGAAGGAGCGAGAGGGCGAAACGTTCCGTTAGACGGACGAAGACGCATAGTAGGCAGTAGTCGCGTTACTTCCGGTCGAGCGGTCGCTGTGCCTGGCAGCTGCGGAGTTTGCAGGACGGGGGTTGTTGTTGCACATCCATGCGCCCCCTTTTGCGTATATCCATCCAGCCACCCCCTGTCCAACCTTCCGCCTCATCCGCCCCCGCGCGGAACTCTCTCGCCCCACGATTCCCCTCCATCGTTTCAGACGCCTCTCCCCTTTTATCGTTCCGTATCGTCACATTGATTCATTCTCTAATTCGATTAGTTTAAATGGCATTAAAACAATCCTGTTCCGAGCGGGACCAACGCGGCTAGGCTCCGTTCGGGCTAGCGCTCACGTTCGCGTTCGCATCGGCGAACGTTTCTGCAGCTGTTCGCTCTCTTGTTGGGGTTTCGCCCCGTAGTGGTTCTGGTTTCTGGATTTTGCGCTTTTACGTGGCGGGAATGTTGGCCTATAGAGGTGATTGGACTCTACCGTTTAAATCGTAACATCCAAGAACGTTTCACAATCCCAAAACCGCCAATAGAGTGTCTGCTTCATAAATTTTTACTCTCTCGTGTTTGTAGCTATGACAAACGATCATATTCAAAATCCTGAGTGTTTTCGCTCAATCACGTTGCCCCATACAAAAGAGTCCAACAAGAAAAATTTTAATAAAAACCACAGTAGATTCTATAATTTAAATTGCAACTCTCAGAAACATCCGCCCATCTTAAGAGCACTGGCAGAGTGTCGAGAAACAAATTTGAGAAACGCTGGTCTGCGGGCGAAGAGTATCGCGTCGTCGTCGCAAGGGTGTAAGCTTTAATAAGGGCTGCCGAATTTCACACTGACTTGGCTCGCCGCGGAGCCAGTAAGGGAGCCAGGATACAGGCTCGCAGGGGGTGCGGATGGGGTGAGGATGTTGCACGAGCATAGCAAAAGAGAAGAAGAATCAGGGACAGCGAAATGGGGTTGAGGGGCGTGCGGCTGATCGGCCAGAATAAAGTCTCGCGTCCTAAGCACGGATCTGAACGCTTCTCCACGCACACGCTCGCGCCGCCAGCTAAGCGATCAACAGCCAGATTATTAGAGTATTAGAACTTGTCTCATAACTCACGAGCCTAATGGCCTTTGACCTGGCCGGAATGGCGATATCCAGAGCTGCGTTCCGTATTGCCATTGACACGGCCCAGGATATATGTGCGTTTTCCTTGCTCGCGGGGGTGTATCGTATATTTTCCCTTCTTTTCCCTCTCTCGCTACGACAGGCTTGCGTTTTTGGAGCCCACAGGCATTCCAGACTGCGATAATTGCTCTTGGAAGTTGTTTGTGTCAATTGGAGATTCCTGGCAGTTGTCCGCGATGTTATTCTTCGATTAGAAATTATGTCAGGATACGAGTATCGATAAGGATAGACCTGATTCTTGTTTTGGAGACATTTTCTCGTTTTTGTGTTAATGAAATGTTAATTGTAACCAAGGTGGGGCACGCGTGTCTGGCACGCAGTGCAAGCAGGATAATCTAAATTTAAGGATTTCTGCGGTTGCGTGTTTATGGGCGAGCATATTGCTGGCGGGCCGAGGCCGGACGATAAACGACCCTGACTACTTGGGTTTAATTCCACTTGTGCCATGGTCGCTCGTTGCCTCTGACTCTGAAACGCTCGATCTAATTGGGCGAAATTACGACCGAGGGAAACGCAAATTTTACTAAGTGCATGACGCTTTCCATGAACGTGTTCTCGCAGCCGCTATAAATTTCGACGTTGACCATTAAACTACAAGAAAGTGGAAGTCTCGCTTTCCAAGGAGAGGTGTATGGTTTCTTTAGTATCGAATTTAGTCGACTATCATTGCCTTTTCACATATTCTGACCACTAGCAATGATGCCTCATTGTTTGCTAGCTTCAGCAAGAATTCGCGAGACGTCGCGATAGAAATCTTTTCCTTTCCTTTCCTTTTATTTTAATTGCGTAACCATTTACAACAGCTATTATACTGATAACTCTTCTTAGTATAGGTACAACGTTTTCCTTAAATTCTATTAGGATAAAACCGTGACGTATAGTTAATACTGTTTCTTTTCTTAAGGAATTGATCACTTGACAGTCTTGTCTTATATTAATCATGTGTTATATAGACTATATAATAAAAATGTAAGTATATAAAACATATAAAGCATCACTTATTTCCTAACCGCTGTCTTATAAACAAACGCCTTAAATCTAACGCGTTGTATAACGCCGGTTTACCATTATAAAATTGCACATATTTTATACTTTGGACGATTAGTGAATGATCACATGTTTTATTTATTGCTTAATATTACGTAATTGTTTTGTTTTAGTCTTATGGTAACTCTGTATTCTTATGGATCACTTATGGAGTGGTTTTTTGTATCTTCTATGTTATGTGTGTAAATATAATATAAAAAGTATATAAAATATATTATTTTTACATAATAAAATCTATGCTTATTATTATTAAGGTATTGCTTTATTCAGGCTTTTTAAATATCTTTGTTGATTTCTTTTGAAAAAGCAGAAATCGCTTTGATGATTTTCACTTTCCCTAGTCCTAATAATTTGGAAGTGCTTTCACCTACTTTGACAGAAATCCGGGGCACAGCGTTTATAAATTTAGATATAGAGCATTAAACTACAAAAAAGAAACGCATGTTTTACTTTCCTAGGAGAGGCGTGTAACTTCTTCAGCATCGAATTTACTGGACTACCATTGACTCATCACATATTGTATCGGACCACCAGGGATGGTGTCTCATTGTTTCCTTGCTTCAGCGAAAAGTCGCGATAGAAATTCTGGGGGTAGCGTTCTCCATCCTAACGACAGAAGCCGCACAAAAACGGACCCCCCGCCGGCGAAGACCATCGGCCGTTTATCAAATATCCGCAGTTAATCCAGTTACGAGCAATCCGCGAGGACGACGGTCGGAGATTGTAAAGAGGACGGCGGCGAAAGGGAGGTCGTCTGGATAGGGGCGTCGGTGTGGATAGCGAGCCGCTGATTGCAGCGGGTAATGACGGGGGCCCAAGGGGTGAGCAGCAGCCTGGAAGTAAGTAAAAATTTAAAATTTAGTTACTGCTCGCGTGCGTCCGACGGTTTGCGAGCGCCGCGGATGTGGGACAGGATGAGTCAGCGCTGGGTAAGCAAGAGCTACGAAAGGGAAACACCGTTAGGTGTTTGCGAGGCCAGCGTTTCTCAAACTTCTCCCATCTCTATAGAGTGAACCATGAAATAAAGGAAATATTAGTACTTTGTGACTGAAGATTTTTCTACACTTCATGTTTGGGATCAGAACCTTCTTAATTTAATTCATATACATATGCATGTGAAGTTTATTCATGTACATATATAATGGAAAATTGATTTGGAAACATGAAACCTATCATTTAAATTCGACAAATTTCTTTAATAGATATAGAAGATACGAATACTTATGGGACTGACGTAAGTACCTTGATTTGGGAGTGAATATTTTTTTCCTCTTCATATTTGGATTAGAACCTTTTTAATTTAATTTATTCGTTTGGCTACTGCAGTTATCAACCGAATAATATGTAGTGTAACCATATTCTGTCCAAGTGGTTTCGTCAGAAAAGTAGAGAGCTCCGTGGTGGTAGTGTCAGGATACGCGGAAAAGGCAGCTATTGTTCTTTGCGCTTCACTCAACGCGAGGCAATGGAATTTAATACCCTTTGTAACGCATGAAATAGCAAAACGAAATTAAATTCGAACAAAACGCATCGTGGGAGAGGGGGACGAAGTCAACCGTCGCGTTACCCGCGTTTGTCCGGAAATATACAACAAATTTAATGTAATGCGTCGCAGATGAACGACGCGTGTTGTCGCAAAAGCGTGACGGCCGTATGCATGAACGATCGAGGGCCAAAAAAACCGAGGGAAATTACAACATTTTTTAAATATTTTTGAACGTATTCTCTTGACGAACGTTAATTAAATGTCTGCGTAACCAATTTTTAATGATTTTCGTTGCATATGGAGTACATCAAATCACGTTATGAAGACTCTGAAAATATAATGAGCGATCATTTTTCTTGTAACACGATCAATTAAAAATTCTTCAAAAGAAAAAGATATAAATAAATGTCAATTTTCTAGGACAACTTATATACAAATAGCATCTCTAAACGTGCTAAACACATACACTAGTATTTAAATCTCGGTCCAAATGCGCGTTGGCAAAGGAACACGCCGCGACAGTACCGAATTCCCTATATCTGGGAATCCTTCGAACATGTATCCGTCGAAGAAACGAAAGGGGAAAGGGGATAAGCGATTATTACCAGATCGACGGGTGCTCGAACGAAGTTCGCCGTCGAGTTACTCGGAAATGCGTTTTTGCGGGGAGCAGGAATACACTCTGGGAGCCCTTGTCAACGAAAAGTTCGCCTGACGGTGGAGCAGGACAGAGACGTGGAGCGAAATTGAAAAACTCGAGACGGGAAAAGGACGGGAGAAGTCGCCGGCAACTCTTACGGAGCAGGAAAGTTCGTCCTTTTATCTCGAGGACCAGACAAGTTTTTGCAATTGCAAGTTTCCTACGCTCGCCCCGCGAAACGAGATACCGACGACGTTTCCTGGGAGAAGTGAAATACTGCAGTTCTGAAGTCAACGCATTACGCTGTAATACGTTGCGCCAGAGAATGTGAATATTAAAGTGCGAATGTTTAAGTGCCTTCCTGTTATTTATCGCGATTCGCCCCCATTTCGAGGGTATTTATCGAGTTTTAACCACAAGACATGGCTAGTTATTAGAAGAAGGATTAATCAGTCTGTAAGGCAGGGTATTCTATCTTCAAGGTATTGTTGACACGGGATATGATGGAAAAGGAAGGTTAGCCATTCTGCCTGACACGTTAAAATTGCATATGAAATGTATTCCAGGTAGAAAGAAAGATAAGTATTAAACATCTTTCTTACAGTACTTAATTCTTCTCTATCCAGAACCGATATCTCTTTCTCCACATTACACATTCTCCTCACACAATTTGACTTACACAATTCTATCTTCAAGGCGTGGATGATTGAGAGCAAAAAAAAAACAGGGGAAATTACAAAATTTGTTTAATATTTTTTAACGCGTTCTCTTAATGAACGATAATTGAACGTCTGGGTAACCAATTTTTAATCATTTTCGTTGCATATGAGTACATCAAGTCACGTTATGAAGACACTGGAAAATAATTAACTAGAATTTTTTCTTACAACACGGTTAATTAAAAATTCTTCGGAGCAAAATACAAATAAATGTCAATTTTCTAGGACGGTCTTATACAAACAACACCACTAGTGTTATATACATAGTACTTATGTACAATTAGCATCTGTAGTGTTGATACGGAATAAGGTGGAAAAGGAAGGTTAATCATTTTGCCTGGCACGTAAAAATTGTATATCGAATGCATTACAGGTAAAAAGAAAGATAAGTATTGCACTTTTTTCTCACAGTATTTAACTCTTCTGAATCCAAAACTGATATCTCTTTCTCCACATTATACATTCTCCTTACACAATTCGACCTGGACAATATTCAACTCATTCCGAAAGTTGCGGGACAAATTAACCGCGTAAGTGGTCTAGCTGTATTTACAAAGGACCAATTTGATCGCTTCCCGTGCATAAATCGAGTAACGTTGCCAACCAAGGGAGATTTCGTTACGCGACCAAGAGTTTCGTTAGAATTGCAATTTGCGCGGTGCCCGGCGGGGCTCTGGTGGTTATTTTTTTCTTTTCCTGTCGTTAATCCAGCGGGTAGCCCGTTAAGCGTAAACAGGATTGCGAGGTAACACGGTCAGAAACTTCTCGAGAATCTTATTTATTATAGCCGCGGGTCAGGGCGAGCGACAGAAGAACAATCGCGAACTAATTCAGCCGCCTTAATTACTGGCGAAAGAACAATACGATTTTAGCGCTCTTTTGTCCTGGCAATAATGAGAGATTGCCACGCGGGTCAGCGGGTACGCGGAGCAGTGCATTTGCAGGTAAACGGGCCGTGGACGCATCCTCGCGGCTCCGTCGCCATTGTTCACCCTCCCCCTGGCGTGCAAAAAGTCTGGCGAGTGGATGCACTTTTCGATTCACTCCGACTGGAGTTTCTTCCGAGTTTATCTTGTTCCGTTATGAATCGCGGGAACGGAGATACCGCCACCGCCGTTCGAAAACTGGATTTTCGCAACAATTTATGGTCGTGATCCTGTGCTGCTTCTTTACCGTATTTTTGGTGAAAGCCAAAAGAAAGAAACGAGGGTTTTAAAAGTAATGGCGGTAAATAGTAAACGCAGCACTTGGTTAATCTTCTACCGTAGAAATTTTATTTTGCTTTTAGAAAGGGAGATATTTATAAAGTAATTGATCGGGGTAGTGCATCATTTCTTAAAAGTGTAACACGTACTCGTCTCATCTGCGATGGGATGTATGATCGTTTTTTTCTTGGAGTCAGGTGCACCGCGAAATCTTCGACGTTTCGACAAGTCCAAGATTCGTTTTGTCGGAACGCAAGCTGGCGATTTTCCAGACTGCTGCGATTGAACATGTCAGTAATGCGGAGAATGGAGAGCAGCTTCGTTCATATTTCAAAGAAATCTTCGGGCGATTGCGAACTTTAAGGTGAGTTATGCCTTTTCATTTTAATCCGACTTTCTTCTCGTGTATCTGTTCTTGAATCTTCGCTACCTATCATTTTCACGTGCTCGTGTCGCTGCAGGAGGGCAGATTTTAAATAGACAATGGTCATTACTTTTTACGCATGACAAGTATACTCGTCGTGACACGAAATACTGCCACTTTTCCATGACGAGTATACTCGCCAAACACAGCGTTCTTCAACTCCTCGCTACACCAGAGGCTTAATAACGTGAAGTTGAAAATTAACTCAGCTACTCATTTTTCTGTTGAATTTTTTATAAAATATAAACGATGGCGCGTTACCTTTTGTCAGAAGATCACAGAGGATTCGTAGGCCGTTTTTAACGAAGACAGAACCGAGAGGGTGGCGAGGGGTGTGTGGAAGTGATCGAAACTTCCGGCCCGACTCATCAGCACGCGTCACCCCATATTACGGATAACTATTCTTTCCGCTCGTTGCGAGCCTCCATTGTGAGGGGAGCCCCTTGCGTAAGCGATACAGTTTGGGGATCCCCAATTTTATCCAATCCCCTCCGTCATTTTACAGTAACAACTCTCCCTGCAACAGACTTCCCCCTCTTCTCTCTTCTTCTTCCTCCCCCCATATTCTTGCTTAAATTATAGTACTAATTTTTATTACTATCAATAGACAACTATAAACGTGAAAACACCCCTTAAAAGAAATCTATCACAGACACCCATTTCTATCGTTAGAACTTCCTGATTATTTGTTCAGATCCGAATAAAAAATTAAATGAAAAAGGAAGGAGAATCCACGGAACGGAATAAAATACATCGAGCAACAATGAAACGGGGGTAAAATTGTTACGGGAGTAGAATGAAGACAAGAATGAGCAGAATGAGGCAGAAGAATACGAAAACGAGAGGGGAAAAAGTAGAACGAGAAAAGAATCATGAAGGAGACAAAGTGAAAGAGGGTGAAACAAAGGGACAAGAGACAGGACGGGAAGAAAAAGGGGGTCGGTGGAAAAGCGGGAAGGGGGAGGGGCGAGGAGCAGGAAAGGTGGACGAAGGGGCTGCTTCTCTCGATCCTGGTTCCGGATTAAACTTTAATTGATTCAACTCCGTGGTCTGTAGTCAGCGAGGCGCATAGGAGAAGAGGGCACTCGCTCCCTTGCCAGTGAACCTGGCCAAGGTGGAAGGCACTCTTCCTTTTCCTTTCAATCTCCTGCTACAGGATGCGCCTATTATTCCGTTCCGCGGTAGGCCGATAAGTCGAGACGGATCGACCTGGACCGGAAGAAGAATATAATAATTGCCAGAAAAGAAAAGAAACCGCTGGGAGCTATCGTCCCTGTGATTGTCATGTTCTCTCCTTCCTCCCTCGTCTCTCCCATCTGACAGTCTATCGGTCGCCAACAAGGGGTAATTATTTTTAATGACGCCAATTCGGCCAGAACTCGCCACCCTCTTCGCTCCGGAGATCAATTAATCACACACTTCGCTTTCTATCTTTAGAACTTCACTTTGAGAATGTTTCTGCCTACGATTACTTTTTGAACGTAAATTTATAGTTATGTATAATCATCTGAAAAATAATACGGAATAATTTAAGAATATAATAACCATTTGTTCAGAGTTCATTCCATATCGATCTCGCCTTTGACGGTTGCACAAATCGTTCAAGCATTTCTCCGAACCATCTCGTATTCGAAACATAAAATCTACATCGTCGTTTGTTCAATCAAATTCAAGGTTTACCGACGACTTTCTCAAGGATTTACAGATTAACCCCAAAGTCTCACCCCTTCCACAGAAAATATCCCAACGTTCGAAACCCTTTTAAAAACCGCGCGAAGACATTTGCATAGCCTCTCTCCTCCATCGCAGATCCGAGACGGTTTACAGTAAAACGATCTTCCCCTCGTGTGTTTTTCGGACACGGGTCCCGAATAAACGTTACGAAGTTACGCCAAGCTCCGCCCCTGGTACTTCCCACCGAAGAACAGCGTTTTAATCTTCCCAGAAGCCAAGAGGCGAAGGGGCGAAAGTTCACGGTACGAAAGTAACGGAAGACAGGAGGAGAGGATAGAACAGCGAATAGAGAGGGGATCTAACCCCTGCGCGCCCTTTTATTCGAGAATAATTGAAAGGGCCGAGTTGGAAACAAAGGGCAAGGCCAGTACGTGGCTCGCCTTGTCTATTCTTCGGGGTACTGGACAGTCACGGAACGACGTTAGAAACAGTCACGAGAATCGCATTACTGGCAGGCCACGAGATAAGTGAGAAGTAACAGAGGATTTGGGTAACTTGATTCCAACCCTTAGACCAGATCTCTCCATCCTTCAGGTTCCTACGATACAACACAGAAGTGGAGAAGGGTGGTCTTCTACCATTTTATACATTTGTTAGAAGACTTGATAATCCTCGTGTGTTCTGATATATAAATCAAACGACAAAAGATTGATTTACAACAGCAGGTTTCCCGTTCCTGGTTCATCATTTCCTCCCTTCGTTCTTCCTGTTTCTCCGCATATTCCTGAAGTCTTGGTCTCGTGAGACGCGAACAGCGGGATGGCGGAAGAAGGCTTGGAGGAAGGGGAGAGAAGAAAAAGGAACAGGGTTGGTCGACCCGACGCGCGGCTGGGCACCGTCGACGTTGATTGGATTTTACAGCTAACAAGAAAATTATATTCGAGATTGGGTAGGTAATCGTGCGAGGCATCTCACGGGTCGCGCAACTTGTACGGTGACGCGGCTTCTCTTTTTTTGTACACCCTCTCCCTGTTGCGTTACCGTGCCTCTTATACGGGAGTTTTTACCCCTTGTGACAGGGAAACGTTACAGAAATAACTCGTCAAGGCGATCACTGGTGAAGATTACTCTCGATAGATTCTAGAGGGTCGCGCATAAAAGTGCCGATTGCGAGTGGCTCGAAAATATCCGCTGGAAGACTGGAGTCATAATCACCCTTCCCGTAACGGATTTAACCCTTCGACGTATACGATGTTCATGCGCGAACTTTTCGCGATGGTTACGGTTCGATTGATACTTGGGGCGACCACTTTTAAACGACTTCGTGGCAAGTAAAGGAAACTCAACACCACTGGTTGAAAGGAAAAATCCATGCTACGCGTAAAGTTTGCCAGCGTGGACGACTTCGAGCTCCGCGAGTGGCGTTAAGAGGTGGAGGCTGTGATATTCTGATTTGTAGACGACGAAGGAATAGAACTTTTTTTATTGACTCGTTCCGAGATCGAATTATGTGACATCTCGGATATTATTTTAATATGACAGTAATATGATGTACTGATTTTAAAGCAGTTAAACCTTCAGCAACGAGGTAATGTTATAAAATTCTTGTCAGTGGTGACGATCCGAAAAAGATTCAAAACTGAACGTAGGTTAAACGTTTGAACAATGGAAGAAACTCTCTCTCCAATATTTCATAAAAAATCATTTTAGAACCAGTCGAAAATAGAGATGTCTCGTTAGAGAGGGCGAAAGTGAGCGGTCCAAGGAAGCCATTACAAAGGGATGGTTTGAAATTTAGGGTGGGGGGTGAATTATACGGAATCGTAAAGCCACGCGACCGGAGACGTCTACCAGGCGCGTTCAGAGTACCGGGGAACGTTAGCTCTTCCGCCTTAGCAGAAGTAACTAAGTTTTCGGTTTTGCTCATCCTGGATCACGTCGACATATGTAGACCAGTGATGTCAGAAACGAACAGTTTCTCCAATGTATACTTTTCTGCAGGAACATGGAACTTTGTAGATTCCTGATCCTTGGTCTAGCACCGGCTACGGCTTCTTGATGTTCTCCCTGTTCATCTAAATCTAAAGATCTTATTACAAGTTTGCAGCCATTAGCTCGCTATTACTCGCGACGAAGGATTGTTCGTCGCGATTAATATCGATTACCAGATCTCACCACGAGGAGGAGGGATTACTCGCAGCAAAAGATTCTTCGAACGATTCTTCATCGCGAGTAATAGCGAGTTAATGCCTGCGAACTTGTAACATGATCTTCTTAGACAATATAGTGAAATTTTATTAATTCTTCCTAGATATTTGGAAAATGATACCTTACTTCAGTTGACCATGGCAATAATGTGTATCAAGAAGAGAAATACAACGTTGGCATTTTATAATAGTAATAATAATAATAACAATCTGAAACTTCGAGTTGCAATTAAAATGAATATCTTCGAATTGGTTAAGCCTTTATAACGTAAACAGTAAAACAGTACATTCGTGTGTGTAAGCGGTGAGAACAGAAACATAGAGGGCGCCTATGTCGACCCGGGGGCTCCTTTCTGGCATCACTGATATAGACTACTCGCATTGCCGCAGCGTGCTCGAGTCACAGGCCATTAAGTCCCAGGTTTACCACAATAAGCACGCTTTTCCTTCCTGGACGGCGGGTTACCGCTATTACCGAACCAATGAGCCACGGTCACTGATTCACCGGATTTTTCCCATTCCCAGATGCAGAAATTCGATGCACTCTTAGCTGCGTCTACTGCATGCGGCTGGCTTCCCGTTTTCGTATGCAATGCGTCTTGAAATTGCTCCTAGTAAGGTAAACGTCCCAGTTATTAACTTTTTCACGATCTCTATGTTGAATGGCAATACAAAATTTAGTTTTGCCTGTATTATAATATATGAGAAGCTCGGGGGTTGCAAGGAATTCCTACCATTTAATTTTTTCATTGCAATTGGAGGATCTTCCTGAATCAGACGAATCGGATTGATATCTCATCGCGTTTTATCGCATCGAAGATTGAGCCACGATTCGATAACGAGAACCACCGCCGCCATTGCTCACAATAGAATAGTTCTTGTATACGCGGGGGTGGGTCGTGAGGGGGTGGGCGAAGTATATTACCAGCGTTACTCCGGTAGCGACCCCGCTGTCGCTATAATCTGTTTATAAAACAATTTGCAGGCCAAGTGATGCGTGAGATACAATATATCTACAAACATTGTTAGCATCGGCCCAATGAGGATTCCAGGGTGGGAGGGAGGGTTACGGGGTGACTGAGTTTGGGGAGGAGAGAGGGCCACGTTGAACTCCAAGGGACAGTCCCTTCTGTTTCGTCGACGACCAGGAGTACCGACATCCTTCTGGCGATTCAACGTGATTTAATAACAACGACGAAATCTCGGATGCTCGCTTCGAAATTCGTGCGAAACTTGCTGGCTGGACTTGGTCGAATCCTTCATGAAAGCTAGGAGACGACGGTGGCAACAATTTACAACCGCGCAGAGTTCAATTTAGATTGGTACTTTAGGGTGACTTAGGTGCAGGGCGAGTGGCGGTGAAGAAAATAACTAAATTATTCGAATTTATTATAATTAAGTGCCAAGTATATTAGAAGCGTTATTTTTATAACTGTAGAAAAATAAAAAAATGTCGTCCCATTTTTCCAAACGTAAATTTGAAATACAAATGCACGTATCGACTCTTCGCGTGTGTCGTTTTAAATAAAACAAAAAAAAAGAGAGAGAGAGGGAATCACATCGTGCGACCAAGTCCACGGAAGAATGGAAACGCAGCCAGGTTGCAGAAAGCCAGGTAAATAGGCATCGGGAGACGAACGACGATTATATAGATAACGCGTGCACGCGAGCGACGATACGCCATCGACGCGCGCATTCGAAAGAACTGCAAGAGCTCGTTTTCTCGAGCCCTGCCGCGCCCGTTCACCGTTTTAATTAATCGGATCCGAGATTTCGTTATTACCACCGATTAGCTCACGTGCCAATGCGCATATTTTTTCGATCGTAAAACGCGAGTAGAGACTAAAACATCAACGCCCCGACAGCGCTAGCTGATGACGGACAAAACGCGCGCGTCGTGCTCCCACCGCCCCCGCACCCGCCTATCAACGATTCGCCGCCATCGTCCCACCCCACGGACGGTAGAGCTGGTCACCATGTGACTGGCCCACCCCACCGTTTGCCGGACGCTCGTCATCCTTTCGCGCGGTGCAGCGTTGCATCGGTGTCCTGCGTGACGCTACACTTCACGCAACAGTAATTTCATCGTTATTTTTATAAATTGGGTGGCCAGGGTTAACGCTTCAGCTGGCCCGCCCGTCGGATTACAGCTTTTTGTAATATTAAAGTTCAACGCCGCTCTACGTGTCCGGCTCCCGTTGTACATATTTTCGTTTGCCACCCACCCAACTCAACCCCAGTGCGTCCAACGTTGGTTGGCTGTTTGCGCAAACGGGGAACGACGGAATTGTCGCGACGTCTGTCACCAACGTGTACTCCCGACTCTATTTTTTGTTTGTTTTGTTTAAAGGGGAGAGGGGTAGTAAGATGAGTGAAAATGCGAGATTACGAGCTTATTTGCTTTGTTGGTAACTCGATTTTTGCCGAGGATTATTAATTAACAAGGTAAAACGTGGAGAGAGAAGAAGTGGAGGAAGGTAGGTGATATTTTTTTGTTTGGCTCTGAGCGTTTTATTTATCTTTCGAAGTTTATCATAGGCAAAGTGACTTTTATTAATTAGTAAGTACTGAACAGGAAGAATAACATGGTCACCAGAACGTTCAGGACATTCTAGCATCTTTATTAGACTAGGCTACGTTACAGAAGCTACTCCAGTCCAGGAAATTGATCTCAATCGTAGTGGCGCGAGTAATTCCTTCTTACCCAACACGTAATCAACAGCGCGTTCAAGTGCACATACTCTGTGACCAATGCAGATTCTAGTCACAGAGGATACCAAAGCTAAAGATCAGAACACCTATTGCCAATTTCGAATATCGATTTCTCAGATGCTCCCAATGAGACAGTTCGTCGCGTTATGGGAGGCAACAACCAGTCGAGGAAATTCGTCCAATCAAAGTGGACGATTAATCATTCCTTATTAGGTAGGCTCTTTTGCATGGAGTTATGAAAATTGTCTTTGAACGATGCTCAGGCTTTCAATAAGGTACGTCCTTTTGTTCGTTAAATTTGTTTTGATCCACACGATCGTGTGTGCATTTCATAGCATCAACGATTAGATACTTCAGTTACTGAGCGAGTTTTAATCGCCCCTTGCAGCCAAGTATTTCATAACATGAACAATTGGAGACTTTAGTTATCCAAAATGTTGCAATCGTCTCTTGCAGATAACCCATCTGCTTATCACTTTCTTCAGGCGTACCTATCCTACGACCTACCCAATACAGATCCCTTAAAAACTAAAGCCTCCCTGTTCGGGAGCTTTGCTTGATCAGAGTTTCGACGAGTTGAAAGAACTTCCCGAAAGAAATTTGCCTGTTCGCAGACGAAGCAAATATAAATTTTTAAATACAATAAAGGTTGTATTGTAATTGGTAAATTACAATTAAGAAACTAAAGTACCGAAATCTCGCCGAATACCGAAGATTTGAAGTGTACTGGGGCTCGTATCAATGATGATTAGGTTAAGTTTAGCGGTAGTGACGATCTATTTATTGTCATTGGCGGAGAACAATCTAAGAGTCGAAATTTCCAGGCGCTCTCGTCTCTCCGTACCACGTTCTCATCCCTGGTGGTCAACAGTGTCAGGGAGACAGAAGAAAGCGAGACAGGCAAAGCTGTGATGATAAATTTAACTTTTAACGGTTTTTTGGGCAGCCAAAGAGTTTTCTATCCTTCGCTGGAACCTCTCTCAAAACCTAAAGCCTCCCCTAAAAATCGCCAATTTCGAATACCGATCTCCCACGATGCTTCCAATCATCCAATCTTCCGCATTCCGGAAAGAACGTCCCCTGGGCAAGTGTCGTTCGACTCGTCCCTTATCAGCCGGCAATAATTTCATCTCGGGGCGCCATGGGTGGCACGAGAGGCGTCGGGCGTCCTTGTTGACGGCGTCCAAAAAGTAAGTAGCTTTTTATTAAAGCGGGAACCGGCGCGAGCGTATCGCGCGCGAGCGAGGGACGAGAGAGCTGGAAAACGGGGAGGAAATGAAAGCGGGCGAGCTCGTTGCAGAGGTGACGAGGGTAGGCAGAGCCGGGACCCGTTTTCTCTCAGGGGCGTCTAAAGTGGGCGGCTTGGTGACAGAGGGGCGGGTTGAGGATCGAGGGAGGGTTGCTCGAGGGGGGCGCCTCGGGCACGTGACTGCTCGTGCCGCTGCAGGAGGGCAACCCATAAAAAGAACGAGCTTATACGCGCACGCAGATCCGAGCGGACGCGTAGACCGACGCTCGACGGATGATCGTGCGGAGGATCGACGCTCGACCGGCGCGAAATGCATTATCGTTTCTTAGGGGGGAGTACGCGTCGCGTGCATCCCTTTAGGTTTACTTGGTCGAGGGTGGAACCCCCTGGGTGATTGATACGCGATTTGGACGAGTGTAAATTCTGATTGCGTTGTCCTTGTATTATGATCGAAGGTACTTTAACGGAGAATGAACCAGACTGGTGAATGGGGTGCATTGGACGTGAAAGGAGAATGAAGGTAAAAGTGTTCCGAGGCAACGATATGATTCTGACATGGGATTTTAGGATGAACTGGGAGGGTGACTCTTGGCCGAGTAAGAAGTCAACTTCGACACCAATGTCTCGTATTTCGTTGTAGAAGTCTTCAGAATAGGGAGTCTGGAATCACCAAGGTTAGGTGCGAGTTTCAAAAAACTTCAAACAAAGCAATGCGCAAGCATTGATAGTATTTACTGTCTACGAATGGCGCAACGAGTGTTTCGCTTACGAACAAACATCAATTGTCGGTACATATTTGAAACTAATAGATTCAGTCTGATGCTGGGGTGAATAGATTTCAAGTCCTCTTTTAAGGGCCTCTGGACTTTATATTTGTTTAAGCTGTGTGCCCTAGGGGGTGCATGTATCCAACGATGGCAGGGTTCGAGTTCTCTTTTCTTGTCGGGTGAAATCTTGCTTTGACAGTTATAAATTTGTCGAACGTACGCAACAAGTTTAACTGAAAAGCTACGATAATCGCAAGTTACAAATACTAGTAAGTCATTCGTCAAGTTCATGCCACTAATTGATGTGCTATTCAAATTAATATTAGCAATTGTAGCTATTTTGCGAGAATGTGTGTAAAGGCCAGGAAAAACCTAACAACGGTTTGTGGCAATAACTCTTACGGATTTTTCTTGCACATTGCCTTATTTTTCAAACGTGAGAAAAATAAAACAATCACGGGACGAACTAACGCGTTCTGACCAGGTTATCTGAATATGGTAACCGAGGTAATGGCCAGGACAATAAAACTTTTCCGACTCATCGAGTTTGGCGAATACAGTCAGTCTTAGTCTCCACACCTAAGCGAAGAGGTCAGCTGCGATTTGTGTACGCCCTTTACTCGTTTAACTCAAAATTACCTCTAGTTCCTTATTCACCTGACTACATAATATACCTTTTTACGTTCGAATTATGGTTCCGTCAACAAGTGGTAGGCATCGAGCACATCTCACACACACTAATGACGGGTATCTTTGCCCAGACGCAGTCACCCTTCCAGATCGTGCGCTCGTTCATCGAGCGTTTCCCATAACAATCGCCGTGTAATTCGATTCGATACCGGGAATTAGAGTTATGATTCCGTAGGAATAATATACGAGCAGGTCTTACTGTGATCGGACGGCAGTCGGTAGTCGACACGTGCTGGACGCGCGTATACGTCAACGGTTCAATTATAATGCGCGATTTGATACGCGTCTCTGCGATGACGACTCAATTCGTTGAGATTTTCTCAGCCAGGACCCTGCTTTCTTCAACATACATAATACATGAGATATAGTAGATTAATTATATTAGAATAGTCACACTATTCATCCACATCATAGCAAAAAAGTTCAAGGAACTTAAAGGGCATCCCTTCGATTAACTCCAATTTTTGAAAAATCTTAACCATCACCATGAAACGACAAATTATTTTGGCTATTGAATGATAAGTAATTTATTTCAGAAGCCATAGATAACTTTTAACTTAACTTTTTGTTTTATGGAGTTACCAGCAATAAAGTTTGTTTAGGTTTAATTTCTTTGGAACTAAAAGTGTCAATATTCATGATTGTCGGTGAGGCAAAGGTGACCCGATTTTCGAATCTTAAATTAGTTTGCGATTACAAATTGGGCTACATCTTCAAAGTCAATCAAAGCCTACCATTGGAGGCAATAGAATACTAAAAAAGCATCTGGAGTTGCTGATAGATACCAGAAACAAATGCCTCGAGTGCAAAAGTTAAATCGATTGGCGCAATGATCGTCTCGCATAATATTGTGATAAACGTAAAATTAAGTAGAAAGCGTCAGTGTAATAACTATGGCTGTATAGTTGAAACACTTGAAATAAATACAAATACTAATTGCAAATTCATTCCTTTCTTCTCACGAGCCGTCCAGTGGGGGCAAATTGTCTCACTCGGGGGCAGTGGATGACGCGTTCTCGACCGAAATTGAGAAATCAACATGGTCGTGTGACTTTTCCGACGCTGATAAGCCCTGGCGACGCCCACGGGGGGCCAGCAGGCGACGAGGTTATTAAAATGCGACCAGGAGGAAAAAAAAGCTGATCGGCGGGCAACGAGGCGCGTGTCGAGCCGAGTGACGGCCGATTCTCACCCCGTTAACGTGGCCCGCACCCCTAAACGGTTAAACGGCGTTACGCACACCGCTTGCTTGTTTCGTTGTCCTCGCTCGCTCGCGTGGGACATCGTGCAAACTCATCGATCCTGGTTTCGCGACGATTTGCATTTAGTAATGACCCAACATGTCCCTGACTGGTCGTCGCTGGTGGCGATATTGAAAATTCACCGATCGATGCGTCGAGTGGATGCTCGATTCGTGAGGGTAAATCTGGGAAATCTTCTTCCCGATATTACCAGTGACTTCTGTCGATTCTCTGAAGGGTTGGTTCGATTTCTCTTGTTTGCGAAGTCGAAGTTTATCGTCGTGAAGAAATTAAGCTGAGTAGAATTCAGATGAATAATATCGCAAATATTTTTGTACATTAAATAATAGATGCCGTAGAGTTGAAATGGAATTTTAATGGAGAAGAGAAATGTTTGAGTGGTTTTATTTCGATAACCTGGAGCACGAAAGATACTTTCGTCAACCAGTAGAGAATTCTTCGAACCCATTGAGATCCAAAACAGACACGACAACGTCACGAGAATGTCAAGATAACGTGTCAGTCTTCATAAATCTGTCGCATGCAGTGATACAAAATTTCACTAGCTCTTCAATCGAGTCAATCATACGAATATATGTATAAAGCTACACTTTATTCAATGCCAATTTTTTCAAGAAAATTCTGTTCATTCCTACCAGATATCCCGTTCTTCGGATCAGCCAGGAAGCTTCCAGTCCATTCGTAGGCTCGAGGTCCTCCTTGTTTCGTAATTTCGAAAAGTCCGTCGCGAAAGCGGTCCAATGGTAGAGAAACAAGAGCAAAAAGGCGAGGGGGCGTTTCGGGGATGTGGGGTGGACAGAGGGAGAGCCGGGTCCGCGTAATATAATTCAGTAAGTTTATGACTGGCCCGGGGGAACGGTGGCGGTTTGCATATAACCAGGGGTAAGTTCGCCGTGAGCTTTCGGGGGTGGACGGAAGAAAGATGAAAACAGATAGAGAGACGACGCAGAGGACGAAACGGAGAGGGTGGTCGGTTGGCCGTATTTCTTGTCTGGTGAGCTTTACGGTGCCGCGCTGCGTTATGACCGTCGAATGGATTATCATTTCTCTCTCTTTCCTGTCCCGTCCACCCCCTGTTTCACCCTCTTCTTCGTCTTTCGCTGTGTCTCCCTCGCTCCTTGAACTCCCTTTAGCTCCTTTTCTTCGCCAGCGTCGACTTCTTTCCGCTGTATCCTGTAAGAAAGCTCATTCCATGGCCCAGTCCTTCCTCGTTCCTCCCAGCAAAGACATGCAAAGCAGGATGGCCGATGGAGGGGTTGCGAGGGCCCCGGCGAAAGGAGGGGTGGGACGTTTAAAGAAGGAAAAAGGCTACGCCGAGGGGGCAGAGAGTTACGTTGGAGGGAAAGAGAACACCTCGGTGAAATATCCGCGAAATGTTCCTTTTTCCGTAGCTCCTTTCCCTCTTTCCGAGCGTTGTTACCAACACGCTAGAGTTTTCTCTCCCATGACGAGCGGGATAGAGATGGTTCGACGGATACGCGGCAAAAGAGGAAAAACTAAGGAAAGGGAGGACCGACGCCAACGTGGAAAGAGGTTGCGAGGGGGGAGGTTTTGGTCGTCGGTATGTACCTTACGGATATGTAAACCAGCAGGTAGCGATGGGATTGAAACATGGTCAGACGATGTCGATACAGACATTGATCCTTCCGATTCAGTTTGTGCAATAAAACAAGCGATCATCTTGTAACGACCTTATCGGTGACAATCAAAGGTACGATAACCGCAATAAAAATATTTGTAATATCATTTCTGCGAATGTCAATACTTGTTTATAATTTATCAGCTCATCGTGTACCAAGTTATACACTAGATTGCAAAAGGTTGTTGAAAATGAAGCCGATTACGTAATTAATTAAAAATAAAAACTTCAAAAAATTTAAATTTAATTTGAATTTAATTTGAATTTAATGTAAAAGAAACGATTTTACTTTCCGGTACTCTTAATATATTCAAATTATTCAGAGCATTCTTGTAATGTTTAACTGTGATGCATATCACACTAATCAGTTACATTACTTTCTTAAATTCGATCTATGCCACTAGAAATGAGCTGTTCATTGCACAAATCGATTAACTCCATAAAACACAAAGTTCACAAAGATTTGTGCAGTGAACAGTTCCAATAATAAAACCTTAACGTTTTTCTAAAAAATTGCACGAGCCATCGATATTGATAACTATACCACTAGATTGGTCCCATCGCTACAGACAGGTACACGAGCGCAGGTGGCGATACACGTAAAAACATGCACGAGCGTGTCCAACGTGTACACGTGTGTGTATTTGCCCGCGTGCTGGTATTTACGGGTTGGCAGGTTTGCGTGCATGTGTAGCATGTATTTCTGGAGGAGTATGCGGGGAACGGAGGTCTCATCTTATGTTGCACAACATTGGCCACCATCATTGGAGCAACCCGGCTGGAATTAATTTGAATGTTTTTTGAGCGGTACAGCGCGGAGATCTTCGTCTCGCAAGAAACGCCAGAAACCTCCGCCCCCGACTACCCGCCGCCACCCTCGATCCTCGTCTCCGCTACCCCAACGATATCTCGTGCCTCACCCGCTGCCCCTTTCCACCAGCTCGTAAATATACACCGATATTGCGTCCGCGGTATCCAAGAATACCGCAATTTATCTTTTCCTGCCCCGATCCGCAAGAGTCTATTTTATTGCCTCGAGGAGGAGCTTGAAACGACAGGTGTATGGGTTATTAGGTAGCTAGTTTTCGGGGTAGTTTGGTCCTTGTCCGGAAAATGAAGGAGGAATTGAAGAAGATGATTGGCATTGAGTTATATAGGGATATGATTTTACTATAATTCACTAGTAGTAGTAGTAGTAGTAGTAGTAGTAGTAGTAGTAGTAGTAGTAATCTCCTTATTTCATTACCATTTCGATATAGAAAGGGTTAGCGCCGCCTATTGTTTCTATTTCCATTTCTGTGTTTCCCACTCCGTCACATTCTTTTATCAAATGTAGAATTGTTTCGCCTTCCTTTCTGCATATTTTACACATCCTTTGTTCGTCTTTGAACCAGTATTTATCTATAATTCACTAGTAATTATCGTAAAAAGCTAAAAATTTTTACAAATCTATGGCCTCCATACTTTTATCAAACATCTCTACCTATCATTTCTATCTACGCTATTACTACTTATAAATCGCTGCTGCATAACGCGTCCCAATTAAACTTCAACCCCAACAGACGTCTTAGAAACCTTCCCCCTGTCCCCTTTCCTCAAACTGGAGCAACCCTTCGCGGCCCATCGACTGTCAAAACAGTATCACGAGCAGCAGCGTTCATTTGCGATCGTCACCAAGATCGATCGCTGGTGGCGATCGTTCTGGTCGCAGTTTACGAATCCTCCTCGCCCCCCCCCCTCACCCCTTGGGCTGTAATCGTCAATGTATAGCGGTGGCTTGGTGCACGACCACTATCAGCGTGATCGGCGTCGCCAGCGTCCGGAGCAGGGGGTGGGGGTAGGCGCACACGGTTGCAGCGGTTTATGTACCAGAAGTGATGGGTACATTTGTTCGTTATTTCGTTGTGTTTTTGTTTTTAGAGGGACTTTATTTACGACCGGATAGGAGAGCCACAAATATGCGACGAGATCGACTGACGCATTTTGCACGGCCGGGAGGGGGGGGAGGGGGGCGCGTAACGTTTTGCACTTAGGTGAACGTGGCCAGTTCGCTCGCTCGGTTGTTCGTCCGTTCGTTCAGGAGCGTTATTTCGCGGCGCTTTTATATCCACAATAATTTGCGAGGGAGAGAGAGAAAAAGGGAGCGAACGCGTGTGTTTGTTATGTGTGGAGCAAGCACCGCACCAACGTCATCCGCCACCGGTACGTTTGCCATGGCGAGTCACGTGAACCGCGAGTAATGATAATGAACCGCGGCCCACTGGCGATAGGTGATTTATATCTACCTGCGCCTATCTTTCTCCGTTTTTTCACATCTGTGTTTTTCACTCTTCCTGACTTTGCATTGGGATACCCAAGCTAGGACAGTTTTGAAACACATTTTTAGCTTTTTTTTATTTTATTTGTACGCTAGTTACTAGTGAATTATAGATAAATACTGGTTTTGAGACATTTATCACTTATGCTGGTGTCAAAAGCTTTGATAAAGATCAGGAGGGCCTCTCGTCCAATCAAACACGATACAAATTACCCATGGAAGCCAATTCATCACTCGATCTTACGACCTGTATAAGTCAAAGACATTCTGAAGTAGGAACCTCGAATTTTCATCCGTTTCACGATGCAGCAAACGTAAAGAATTTCGTCTCTTCCGCATCCCCGAGCACAAGAGCACGCCATTTACGTGTCCCGTTCCTCCCCATTCACCCTTTATAACGCGAAACTGACAACACTTGCCCGTCAACGTCGAAGTAATTCGGGTCCATGTTGTCTTTGAGGAGATATTTAATTAGAGTCTCCCCCGAATGTAATTAGCGAAGTGTGGTCAGGCTTAAAGGCAAGGTCGTAATGAATCGCGAACTGCGAAAAAATCCACCGTGGGAGCCAGGAGGTTCGGGAAGTTTCTTTTGCCGCGTCTCCTCGTTTTCATTCTACTTAATACAGCATAAGACGTTGATCTTGAAATCAAACTTATTAAAAGGGCTCGTCCCGGTTTCACGGGATCGGAGTGCTTTTCTTCGTCGTGTCTTCGCCGACCCCGGCACGCACGACTGCGCATGAAAGAACACCAATTTTTTGCTCTCAAGAAGTTTCAGGAACGTAGTCGCCGCGTGGCGAGGTCGGAGCGGTTTCGCATAATAAATCTGAGAGATATTTGCCGGGAGGGTGGGTAGGAAGCATTTGTCTATGTTAAGGGGATAGAAAGGGCGCCAACAACACGGACGCCTCCATCTATCAACGGCTCCAGCAAACACATCAATCCACGACTCACGCCACCATGGACGATTTTAAGGATGGAAAAAAAATAAATGCCGAACGGACGGCACGTCGTCAGGACTCCCTCCGACCTCTCTCACGAATCGCGAAATAATTCCCTGTTTCATGAGCTTTCGATCAAAATTCCTTCCCCGTTCGGCGATTCGATGAATTTCGATCGTTTTTCACCTAATACCCAGGTGTCAAGGATTACCAGAATACCTCTGAGTTTGAGAGGGTGAAGGTAGTCGACGTATAAGATTATCTAACAATATTGTCGTAAATAACTACTCGTACTCTCGTCATACGTATTTTCCAATATTTGAATGCTCCTTTGCACTTCCTATATTCCCCGTGATTTTTATTTATTTTTACTGGACGTCTTTATTAAGCTGTATAAAAACTATAAACACATACAGGGTGTTGTAAAGGCAAGGTTCAGCTTGGTTTTATTAAGCCTTACCTATCACGCAACAGGGTGAACACAGTAAATAAAAACTTCAAACACAAAGAGGGAGAGGCAAAAAATAACACAAGAAACATAAAGTAATACGTACAATAATAAACAATAATAAAAAAGGATAAAGAGATCGCAGCAAGGGTAGCGACAAACAAGACTTCGTTCCAGTATTGATCAATGCCAGTTGTCAATGTTCTGATACTGTATACAGCTATTTAACGAATAGTTCAATTGTGAATAATTATTTACGATGATCTTCTCTCGAATACACATTTCTTAGATGATAACTAATTTACTACCCAATGCCACCTACTTGTTCATTACTTTTGAATAAAGAATTGTGATAATTGCATCCTACGATGATAGAAAAAAAAATACGTTATACTTTTCACAGTATATCATCGACGCATTACAATGCGAGATTCAGGAAAGTTACAAGTTACAGCAATGACGCCCCCGATTGAAAATGTATCAGAAGATAGATTCCGATTACAGGGTGCCGGTTGCGTCGACCGCGAAAACGTTGACAATAGGCAATTTCGCATTTCAAAGGACAATATAGGTACTCGTTGCGATCAGCATGTAATTAGGCGCGGTACGTGGACAGGCACGTGCGGACAATTCATCAAGGGGCCTTGCCCCTGAACGTGCTTCGATCCGCACCACGTCATTTACGGGTGTTGCGAGCACAAGGCATTTCGCGCAACTCGCCGGCATTGCTACGGCGATTTCGCAATTGACAACGTGTTAGTTTCGCCCTGGCGTTTCCTTAAATAGCCGAATCGCCAGAGGACAGTCCAGTTTCATCCCTGGGGCTATTTAAAGACCCCCACGATCGATTCTGTCTTCATTTTCGTGGGCAGTGTTCACGTTGATGAACAACTGTTGCGCGGTGATATTCGAAAGCGTCTACCAACTTTGAAGAAAATCCACCAGGTAGGAGTCAGAGTGTTTCCTCTGTTCTATGTTTTAATGGTAAGAAAAAGTGATAGTAAGCATGCAGTGATTTTAGTTGTTGAGGGATGAAGGATCTTTAACTCATTTGAAAGAGGGGTAGTATTAAGTTGGCCAAAAAGTTCTTTACTCTTTTGTAAAAGTCCTCATCAAGTTTGTAACGAATTCTTTGGCCAATCTAATATTATCCACCAGCCAAAACCATAACGCTTTCAATCAGAAAAAATGAATATATTACCATGGAGTACAAACAAATTTTCCATAACCGTATCAACCCTTCAAAATCGTCTAGCAAAGTGGAGCTGCTACTTCCAAATTCAATGTACCCCATCCCAAAAGGAGTATCGCCTCGACTGAAAGTTAATCTGAAAAAAGTGTCCATCGCGTCGGCATGTCGGAAAAATTCTCGGTGGAAGAACAGAGGTAATTGCGACTCGACCTCCGTTGTCCTTTTCAGCATCCGTTTCACTTTTTCAGAGTCCTCGAGCGCGCGCGAAATTCAATTACGAGTTACGAACAGGCTCAGGAGGCGTCCAATATTTCTGAAACATAGTTTCCAAACCCGTGGCCACCCTCCTCGCGTCCTTCGCAGACCGAGGGCGAACGAAGTTAAGAAAACAGAGGCAGAGGAAAAAAAAAAAGATTTCGCGCGACACTTCGCGAGTAATCCACTTACTTCCTCATTGCTAAGTGGGCAACCTAATTAACCGAGGCATCTCGACGTTCCTTCTTCGCTAGATGGACTCGTTGAGGGACCGAAAAATCCCGACCCCGCCTATTTCGTGCGAGGATTTTTTAAAATGGGTCACCCCGTACGCGACGGACACAGCACGTGGCTGCACGCATGCTCCTGCCACCCTGTGCTAAGAGGGGTGGGTGTGTGCGTAGGTAGCCAGCGTTCTCTTGTCTGCCCTCGGTGGCGGGTTGCTATAGTGACGCGTAACCATCCAGCAAAGGGAACATAATGGCGATGGAAGGGGAATAGAGCGAAAGAGGAACAGTTTTGGGCGGAGGAGGTTGAGTTTCGACGGTAAGAATGAGATATATTCTATCCTGGACGCAACGGGAGGGTTGAAGGAACCGTAAAATGGGATTAGAATCCGTGGAGTTATCTATCGGCATCTCGAACACAACTTTTCGGATTTGGATCGTTTTTCGAGACACTGTTCTCGAAGGTTTTGTACAGGTTTTGTTGCATCCTGTACGAGGTACTTCCGGTCGAGGGTTGATTTTCGTGACGTTGCGGTAGAAAGTTTGGTTATACGAATATGTTTAATTATTTTAACTCTAAACCTACTATGACAGGTCAAATGACCATTTTCAAACTTTTGTACAAAGGTCTCATGTACAATATTTAAATTATATGCAATTGTTTCAGGCACTATTCAATTTAGTATCACGTGAAATATTTTTACATTCAATTGAAAGTTTGTCTATACAACTAGTTAATTTAGAAATAAGTACAAATGAAACTCCGGTAGGTTTAGTGTTAACATATAATGCTGATTCTAAAAAATGGCTACAGTAAGACGGAAGTGGTTGCTACGTTCGGTACACGTCGATGGCGTTCTCCAAGTATAAACATATGAAACGCGCGGCGTATGTAAAGCCCGGGATTAATTATAACACGATTTAAATTCTATTTAAATTATTACGCGCAGTTAGCGATGGAAGGGTTAAAGGTGGTCTATATAAATACGTTAATGCGTGACAAGCCATAAAATCGCGGGTGGGTAAACTTTCTTAGTGGCAGGATCAAGTTGTATTTATGGAACCCTGCGCGAGGGTATGAATTAAGCTTTCCATCGATACTGTGATCTCTGCGCGTTCTTTCGAACGAATAATTAATGCACACAATGAAAGGAGGATTAAATAGATACGAAATGTGCTGATGGCCTTTTAATATTATTTATCGTATTATTGTAATGTGAATCGAAGTAACATAGAGTAAATCATAAATTTTTTAGAATGGCATATTACTAATAAGTAAATTTTCAAATAATACACTCAATATAGTTTTCATTTTTCCCTATTTTATTTATCAATTGATTAACATGTATGGACATACTAACAATAAGTAGGTTTTCAAACAGTACTATGGTCTTTAATTTATCTTATTTTACAAATACAACATGTATGGACATACTAACAATAAATAAGTTTCTAAGGGAGTATCCTGAATTAGGAGAAGGCCTAAAAAAGCGTTTTTTGAAGGCATTTTTTTTAGGATAGAGAAGAATCGTTAAATCTATCGAACTTTTAAAAATATTATCATATATATTTAAATAGTTTGTACAAATTTTTTCATAAAATAATATTGAATTGAGTAGACTGTGGCGTTCACCATTTGACTTATTGATTCTACTCCATGTATGCCTCAATTATCTTCCTGTCTGTCTTACCTCATTGTCCGAAAATTATTAGGTTTTTACGCTCACCAGTGTCTCTACTTAAAACTATTCGACTCTTCCTAGACCATCCGGTACATCCAACGGAACCGTTTACTTCTTTCCAATCTCTCCCCTCAGTTCTTCATGGGTCTCTGTTCCCTTCCACGTAATTTGCGGCCCCGGAGCAGCGAAAACTCCACTCCTCGTCCAATTACCGTATCCGTTTCTTAAAAGCGTATTTCAGCGTCGAATTGCTTGAGATTAAAACGTTAATTACTACTTTGATCCTGCCCCTCGCCGCGGCGCGGCATCGACCAAGCGCGCGACCAGCAAGTGCCAGTGACATGCAGAAGCGTAGGTAAGCAACCTCTCCTGGCCGCATCCGTCCTCCCCGCTTTAGTCCACCACTGCGACCCTCTTCAAGCATGGTCACGTAGGGAACGGGATACCTGCTGTCACTTATCGGTGGCCTCGTTACGAGCTCTCCCGGTAACGAGTCATTAGACAGCTGACTGGTCCGACTTGGATCTCCTCTTTTCACCCTTCATCACCCTACGGCTCGCTCTCTCGTCCACCTTTCGACCTGTCCCCCACGACGGTTCCGCGCACCTAGCTCACCCTCCTTGCCGGCACTTATGCGCGACCACCCCCTCCCCCTCGGCTCTCCAACGAGCTTCGACTGATATTAAAATGCCAACAGCGGTAGCGGCACGCCAGCCTCCAACCCCCGCAACATCACCCCTCGGCCACCGACCTACATAGTACACTTGTTTCGAGCGTTTCTTTCGCGACGGGGGTGGCGAACGCCTCGAGGGGTTCATAATGCGACGTTCGCGGGAATTTTTAATATAACTCTCTCGGAATTCGACGACGAGTTAACCCTTTGAATGTCGAATGCTCCTGGCTAAGGCGCCAGGGCTGCGACGCGTGACTGCCGGTTGCGGTTACGGTACATTACTTTTTACTGGTGCGAACCGACGGCACGAGTGATGAGAGTCAGACTTGTGATTCCTTTATGTCGAATCGAATAATATGTAAAAGTTATTTTCCACCTCTCCAAGAATAACCCTTTAATCCTCGAAAGAACCTGAGGATCCTCAGAGTACGTTCCGCGTGCGGGAAAAAGGAGTAATCAAATTTTAATCGTTCTTTACATTTTAATTATCGCATAATCTTCGAGCAGAACGTCGGCTCGCAAGACGAAGATTGGGTCGCGGTGGATTCTCGTTTAACCAACAGTTTTATTTCACGCGTCTCGCGTAAATGCTATTAAGTTTTCGCTCCGAATGGTCACTTAACGCGCGATTTTCATTAGGAGAAAACGCTGGACGCGTTCAGCGACGTAATCATACGGTTAGCGAGGGAATTTTACTTGGCAGGATCGCGATACGCCGCTGTTCCGAGAAGATTTCGTGGCTGCACGCTTCCCACAAGGATTTTCCGGAGGTGTTGGAATCTCTTTCGTCGGTTTGCCCGCTGGAAAACCAAAATAACTCAATTAAAGAAGTTCCACGAATCCAGCGGTTACCAACGGGATACATATTTATGATTCGATCCTTCCCGCGCTGGAAATTTGAATTGGGCGGACGGAAGACGCTTCCTCGAGGGCTCTGCTGTGTCTTAATTCGGAAGTTTTATTGGTATGAGTTTGGAATGAAGAAAGTTTGCTGATTGAAACATTATTTGGTATAACCAAATTGATATCATTTTGAATCTTGTAACCCTTTCTTTGCTACACAATTTTCCAGAACACAATATGTACCCTTCACAGTTTGTCCATTTTATACAATACCGTTTTAAACATTGTATTTACATCGCAATGTCTTCGAATTACAGTGCATGACATGTAGGAAGTTCAAGAGAATCGTTATCTACCCACGGATTGCGAATATGAAATTCTTCTAATGCATGTCTGACTTATAATGGGTCATACTACTGCGCTACTACCTATCTTTGAGTTTTATCCACCATTCCATGGAAAATTCTATTTCTGGAGTTTATGCGCAACTAATACGGCCTTCAATCTTCATCCCCACTGTAATAATTCTTTAAAATTATTTATCCACTTAATTATTTTATTTTAAACATTTACTGCTGACCCACAATTTCGACAAAACTTATTTCTATCTATATCCTCCAAATATGAATGAATGATTACGATCGCTTACTTATTAAGTTCATATTTATTTACTATTTTTCAAAATTATACGTATCTTTGGTCGGTTAAATTAAAATTGTCCGCCTGCACGCCACCCGAATGAGATATCTGAAACGTCAACGTTCAAAGGACAAAATTACGCAAGATGTCTGGTAAATGATCTGAGTCTGACACGGGAAAGAAGAGCGCCAGCATCTTTTACCAAAATCATAAAAACCATTCACACGTTCAACATTCGCGATTTCTCAAACGCAAAACTGTGCGAAATTACGTGCAGTCTCGACCGCCGCTGGGCCACAAAACAATTAGTCAACACGGTCTCTACGCGCCCTTAAAAATTGCGTTTAGCACCGGAAAGCAAAGCTTGGGACGATCCAGGAATTGCGAGAGAAACAGTGCTCTCTGTGCGCCAACCGTTCGCGGGACGCATAAAGTATTCGCGTAATCTTTTCCTTCATTCTGCCTCTCATCTTCGTATTTGACTTTGGGCTATACATCTCTTTCTATCTTTATTTTCGTCTACATCTGTCTCTAGCTTTATGAATCTCTTTATAAACTTCGGTTTATTGAAATAGAGGCGTCTATGTACAGTCAGCCCCGTAAGTATTCGTACTCTCTATGTATATCTATTCAAGAAATTTGTCTAAATTAAATGTTAAGTGCTGATGTTTCCAAATAAATTTTTATTATAAACATATACATGTGTAAAGCCTGTTCATGTACATATCCATAATGGGACATTTATTTGAAACCATCAAATCTATCGTTTAATTTAGACAAACTACTTCAATAGGCGGGTACGAATACTTATGGGACTGACTGTAGATAGAGATAAAACTTTGTATATGATTAGAAAGATGAATAGCATTAGGTAAAGAGGTGTAACTAGAGAGGTTATTGAAGGGAACAAAAAGGATAACTAGTACAAGATATTGAGGCCTAGGGGGACTCAACGAAATGTGGTAGGAAAACTAACGAATGACAGAGAATGGGCAACAGAGAAAGAGAGAGAGAGAGAGAGCCTGTCAAGTGAGTTCTAGACAATGCCGCGTGGAGAACTGCAAAAGAAATGGAGATAGACGACTGGTATCAGTCTATGAGAGCCAAAAAGAAATAGTTGGGTAACAGAGGCAGCTGGTATCGGATAGTGACAGCTAGGTAGAGACAGTGAGAGAGAACAAGGAGAAGAGAGATAGCTGGTAACAGAGAGTGAGAGCCACAGACAGAGAAAGATAGCTGGTGCCGTGGGGGGTTGCAGCGGATGTGGAGTACCGAAGATTGTAGAAAAGGCAAAGAAGAGGGGAAGGGGAAAAAAGTGGCGCAGACAGCGTAGCAGGAAGTCGAGGCTAAGAAAGGAGAGTGGATAAAGGAACGGGAACGGGGACGCGAGAAGGGAAGAGAGAAGAGTCTCGAGGCGGGGTGGCGACGGGCAGCGGTTGGATTTCATTTCGTCTTGTCTCTTTGATGTCCGTGATGCGTGCTGCTGGCCCGCTTCTGCCTTTTTAACAAACTCATCTCCTCGGCGACCCTTAATCTCCGCCCTTTGGGCCGTTCTATCCACCTTTCTTTCCTTTCCGCGCGACTCTGGTAAGGGAGGATCGCACGTGTGTATATGAACGTCCTAGGAACCAGAACTCTTCTCCAGAGTCTGAGTGAACGTATGTATATGTATATATATGTATATGTACTCGTCAGTATGGCTGTGCGCGTACATGTGCGTGGCTACGAGCGCTCCAGCTCTTTATATAACTGCAAATGTCTGAGCATGGTGCACATTACGCCATTTATGTGCCGGTAGGTTTCAGTAAAGATCACTATCTTCCGCATGGATCGCCTAACTCCGAACGCTATCCACGGAGATTATTTCCGTGGTAGGCTATAAGACGTTTTATCGACGGGAGTGGGAAATAAAGTTTCTAGCCAATTTCTCTCATCGATTCGCGAAGACGTTTCAATACCTTCGACATTATCGTGTTGCATTCTGGCTAGCGTGACGATTGCTGCTCCGGTCTTCTGTATAAAAGATTCAAATTTCTTTGAGATGCTACTTGAAATGCAAAGGAGCGTGGCAAAAAGTGTTTAGAATGAGACTTAATTCTTAGAGCTTCAAAGTATTGAATTTATTTTCCATGCAATATTCCTTAATCTCTATAAAAATTGAAAGCGTTTAACCCATTCATTGTCCGGCAGAAAAGCGTTTTGCATTGGGCGCCAAGATTTGACCCTTTCGCCTATAACAACGTATAAGGCACATGGTAAGGAATTCGAGTCGAATACGAAAAGTACGAGTCAGACATATCGTATAAACATGCATAAAAGATTGTATACCGGTCTATGGCACACGAGGTCTAAGAGTAGATCGTAGGCCAAGGGTTAATACATATGTGTAATCTAGGTTATTATTTTGATAATAAAAAGTGATATTAAATTTGTTGTTTTAAAAAGAAAATTGACGATCTTCTTTTGCAATAATTCGTGACTCAAAAGGCTATAAACTATAAACTTATCCCTTGAGTAATTGCAATCAATTTGAACTACGAGACATCTCGTAATTGGCAATGAATGGGTTAATAAATGTCTTCACTTTACTTTCTCACATAGTCTAATTAACACCTTGAAAGTCTTCGTATTTCAAGCCAAGAGACTCGTCTCATGTGCTCCAACAAAAGCACCCTCGAGAGCACCATCCCCTTCTTCGTAAGATCTTCCTCTTTTTGGGTTATTTTCAAAACACGATCATTACCGAACTTTATTACATCGTAACGATCGGGCTCCCTCGAATAGAACGTCGTTTGCGGAAAAGGGTCACATCCGCATTGTGCTCGCGAAAATTAAGTGGCCCCTTTTGTACGGCGAACCCCTCGTCGTCGATGATCGTAGGTCGACGCCGTTCGTTGGCTATTACGCGAAAAAGGGGCCACGATTATGCTATGGAACGACGGTGTCTATGAATATAAGTCATCTCTCGCCGTGGAGGCGTCGTAAAAAAGGGGTGAGCAGAGGAAGTTATGCAAAACGGAATGCATTTAGACGCACGTGCCTCGTGTCTTGCGTCTCGAACTGCTAGCATGATGTTGTTGCACGCGTATTAGATCCACTCGTGTTGGTATAAAACAAAATCGAAGAATTTTTGAGTCTTTCGTTAAGCAGTTGATCCATTTGCATCATTAGCGTCTATATGCGCGGATTTTACTTGGCAATCGAATTCAAATATTAGGTTGTTCGGAAAGTTCGTGCCAATTTTTAAGAAAAATTCAACGGCACATTTGAATTTTGACATGGATTTTCCAGATAACCCAATAAAATATTAATAACAGAAATGAATTTTCCGATTTTCGTGACGCAAATGAATTATACAGATTAGGGTAACTTGAGGTTAGGGGGGTGGGTTGTATGATTTGGATATTACTATCCTAAGTTTAACCTTAACATTCAATACCAAAGATCAACAAAGGGTTACAGTTTTACAGTAAAGAAGAAGCCTCGCCCATTCATGGAAATAGCAAAGGGAACGCAGAGCCTTCCAAACGACCTGACATACCCCTTTTCCTTTCACCCTCCCCCGTGGGAGCGGCCGCGTGCGGCTCGCGCTATCATCGCTTGCGTTATTAGTATGGAGGTGAAAAGCTCCGTTTCTAGAACCGTCGATATGGCCACGGAAGAAGGGGCTACGCCGTTAAGGGGTTGCGGTCACGAGGGGGTGTACGTGGGAGGTCCAAGGATAGAGGGAGCTTTCGGTTCGGCGTGGTTGAAGCCGTGGACCGCTTCCACGCGCCACGGGGGTCCTTGTTAGGGCGTGGAACGACGACACACACCGCGTCCCTGGGGGCCCTTTTTCTCGGCGATGACTATAACCTCACGCTCGTTACCACGTTTACCACCTTCTAAGGCTCTATTTTGTCGCATTTGCATTTATTGTCCCTCCGTGGCGTTCTTTCGGTCCTTCCGCTAGGTTGGCTACATTTTTAATATCAATGGATACTCCTCTGGGGGTCCCGCGCAAAGAATCCCAGTCTCGTAACGTTCGCGGTCGCCCCTATGCCATTTAGAGTGATCGTCGCATTATGACGCCGAGGCGGAAATAATTTATGGCGCTGCGCGTGAGGAATTCTTTCGGATGCGGTGTCTATTGGTGTTTAATAACATTCTATTGGGTACTTTGAGTTGTTAACGCTTTGCTGCGATGGGGATGAAAGGAGGATGTCGAATGAATGGTGATTGTGAACTGTGTAAAGCAAGTGTTGATGGTAATATAAGATAAGAAGATAATTGAAAAAATACATAAAAGATGTCACTAGACTCATCATTTCTATCTTGGATGGCGATTGTAAGCTTCAAAGCAAGTATAGATGGTTGCTCAAAATTCGCGCGATTCCGTTGGCGCTGGTGACTCTGGTTCACAGTAGCCTGACCAACCAATCGCATTTAATCTGACCACGGTTGATGAGATTAATGATTTTAATAGTATCTGTTGTTTTGGACTTCCGCGTGTCATGTATTGATCGGTTGAAAACTGGAGTTCCGATTCGATAAAAACTGAAAAATCATTCGTCGTCCCAGAGCCAGTAATAGGTAGTCAGAGCGAGATCATAGGAAATGATCAGAGCGAAAGTTGTAATTTAAATCAGTATTTTTAAGAGCTTAGTGTTATTTTATGAAGTCGGGTTGCGTCTAATTGTATATTTCGAACAGTGCAGTCCAGATTTGTTTAATTTTATTCTTTCGTGTGTAATAAATAATAGATCCGTGTCAGACTAGTGAACATTCTGTTTCCGAGCGTACAGTTTCCTTACAGTTAACTTTAACTATCGCTGTCTTTTCTTCTTATCCAACGTTTCTTCACGTAACCACTGAATTTTATGTACAAAATCCTGTACAATGGTAATACAATTCGCATAATATAGAAACGATGACAATAACTACTTGGCTCAGTTCGTTTCAACCTCCAACAGGCCATAAAATGGCGTGTAGCAGATCTTAATTAGGAAATAGGCGAACGGCCGCGATCTTGACGAGAAATCGAATGAAGAGAGAACTAGGGAACGATTCGTTTCGTATGGTGGACGTATAGAACACGTGTCACGTCGATCACGGATTCCCAAAGCGCGGGGAGACGTAATCGCGGGATAACGTCTGTTTTTAAGCGGTAAATTCGGGCCAGGGCGCGAATGGCAGTCGACGCTGGCGCGCTGGGATCGGCGGTCGAATCGCGGATCGCTGGGATAGGTATCGAGGCGCCCTTTAAATCAAAAAATCCAATCCTCTCGAAAACACGAGTCTGACAATACTGGCGAGCAGCCGGGTATCCGGTATTTCGCGAAACTCCCATGCAACGGCATCAATCCGGGTTATACGTGCTCGTAACGTATCTGCCCACGTACGGCTGCCGCACACACCTACATATGTATTCGATAACCCAAATAACGAGTTCCCAGGGAACGGCGACAAACGGGCCATGATCCTTTTCGACTATTTGCCGTTGGTAAATAGATCCGCCTTTATGGCCCGCGAATACCGAAAGTGTGTAATATCGCGCGTTAAGGGGGTTATCTGTGGGTGGATGGCGAAATGTAAAAAATTATTGGTCGAAAAAGTTGACGGAAGGTAACTGGTCAGATTCGATAGACAATTTTGTGTTAATTTCATAAATCTTAACCCTATGCACTCCAAGCAGTTTGTTTCAGTTTTTTTTGGATTCCTGAATTACGGAATCACCATGAAAAATTTGGCAGTTTACTAAATTATACGATTCTCTTTAGAATTTTACATTTTTATTAACCAAACATAACCATACACAAATAATAATAGTTTAATGGAAATATTGTCCTTCATTTGATTATTTATATGAAGTTATTTGAAACAAATAATGGGAAACTAACGTATTTTTTAACGCTATTGCTAAGAATATTGATCTTATAACTAATTGAATTTAGATACCCATTTAGATATCGCTTATTAAAATTTAATGATAAATTGTGGGCAAGGAGTTTGGGAATAGAGAGTAGAGCGACTTCAAGTGCCTGGGCAGTACAGGTAGCCTTAAGAGTGCAAAGGGTTAATTTAGAAAATATTTCAAGTGTCACATTTGAATAAACATCGTCGCGAATCATTCACTTCTACTACAGTTTATTAGGGGGGAGGGGGGCGATCGTACACGTAACCCGCAATTTAATTTTGTCTTAATTTCGTATGTGCACCTCGAATTATGAAACAGCCTACGCATTTGTGTACTATAGTAAATGGCACAAAGCATTATTCAACAATTTACCGCGGTGAATAAAACCGTCATTATGACCACTGAATGCACCGGTATTATCGCATTTAAATCGTAATAATGTCTTTTGACGGAAATAGTGCTTTATTGTACGCAACATTGTTTCTAGATTAATTACAGAATAATGGATCTTCGTGGAGAAAGAAATATAATGAATACTCTTACAGGCTAAGGAATACTCTTTATAGGCTTGCAGTAGAAACTCCTCGTTTGTCATAAATTATTCCTTGGATCATTCTCACTCGAAGATATTATCTACGAACAAAAGACAGCTCTCCGATTCAAATATATTTTTAACCGACTTCGAAAAAGGGGAGATTTCTTAATTCGACATGTATACTTTTTTTTTACACGATACCCTTTGCACTCGGAGCCATTTCGTTATAGAATATGTAAAAAGGAATCATGTCGTATTCCATAATGTAACTTATAAACATTGACATTGAGATACATGTTTATTTCAAAAATTAAAATTTTATACTGTTCTCGTGTGTGATAATGTGTGGAACAATCATAGATATGCATTGATAGTTTCTGTCTTTTAAGTTGCAGTCTTAGGCTTTCTTGTTTATGTTCACAAATTGCACCATGCCATACAAAATACGTTCCCACATTTAACTTTCTTATACAAATGCTCTTTGTCGTTGTTTTTTTAAGGTGTAGACTATTCACAGATTCTTTTTTCATGTAACACATGCTCATATTTGTTATATATATATGTATCTTATTACACGTACCATATTTTCATTCGATTTTTCGTAATATTTGAATAGAAACCTTTTACCTTTTAGAGGAATCACTTTTACAAATTTTACGCTCCTATAAATTTATCCTGTGTAATCATTAATAAAGTTTGCCTGGACTTACGATGTCCCCTTAGAAGATACATCCAAGTGCAAAGGATTAACATTCCTCCTACCACCATTCATAAGTTCCAGATTAGCTTGAAAGCAACGAAAAGACTTAGTGCCACCATTCATTGCACATTACAACAATCCTAAAGATCCGAACTCATAAATTCCGCGAAATCGCCTTCGATTAGCGAACATCCCCCCAGTAAATTTCCCAGAGAATCGAGCAGCGGGCCGCGATACTCGGAGGCGCATTATCCCGCAACGAGATCCTCGAATCTCGAACACAGGTGGCTGGTATGTGTCCGAGGCTGAGAGGTAACGGAGGATTGGCACCTGGTCCATCTATCCGTCTTGAATGTATCTCTGAATCTCGCGTCCACGCAGCATGGAAGGGGATCGTTCGAGGATTGCCAGAGAAACCGGCAGTAGATTCGGTCTGTACGCAGACAGACGGACGGAGAACCAGGCCAAACAGAGCGTGGCGCACAGACGGGCAGGTAGGAGCAGGCATAGACGGCGTGGGGGGGTATGGGGCAGCAGCAGGCATTCAGGCAGGCGAACGGACGGGCAGGCATGCTATGTTAGGCCGTTTGGCTGCCTGACTGGCTGACTGGCGGGCTGGTTGGCTATCGAGCGACGCCGATGCAATTCCAATTCCTGGCTGTCAGCGGCAGAGCTGCGGGAGACGCGTCCATTCGTGATCAGCCTCCCGTGAAATCCTGTGCCTCCACCCCCTTCCCCTGCTGCTCACCCCGAAACGAAACCCAGTCGCCTCTCTCGCTCTGTCACGTTTCGTCTGTACCAACACTGTCTCTGTCCCTCGTTCTTCCAGGCTGTCCTATCGTTCCTCGTCTAGCGTTCTGTCTTATTCCCGCTCGTATCTGCCTCCTGTCAACCGCCCTGAAATTCCCCGCCGTTCCTGTTTCCCGCCGAACATCGAGCCCCCTTTCGACGTTACAGGTCGTGTTAATGCGTCAAATGCGTGGCGTTCGCGAGTTTCGCGTCCTAAAGAGCCGGAAGCCTACGCTGGAGCCAATTCGCTGACCCGAGGAATGCTCTTCGTGGAACGTGAGGATGTCAGCCAGCGTGGATATTGTAGCTCGGAAATGTTCTGGATAATTGGGGGGTGGGCGGGAGTAGGCGGGGAGGAAGATTATTGACGATGCTTATTTGCATGTAGCATTTCAGATCCGGGAAATGTTTAGCCTTTCGCGGCCCTATATTAAGGGCGGCTCAACATACACGTATCGAGATCGGAAAATTCGGATTGCAAAGGCTTAGCGAAAGGATGTTAAGGGGTTGGTAGCACGAAAGCGGGACTGCGGGGTCATTGGAAGACCGTTTCCAGAGTGAAACTATTTTTCTTTTGAGATTGATGTATGCTTTCTTTCGTAACCTCGGATTTCTACCGGCGTTACTCGCCAATGAATAGAAAATTGTGTCTGAGAGTGTTCCAGGTAGTGAAAGGAGGAAGCTTGTTGGTGTTTGAGGTTTAATACCGCGAGAGTGAGACTGCATCTCTCTAGAAAAGAGATTTCAGAATCATTCGTTAGATTCGCTAGACAAGTATCTCGTAATAGTTGATTACGTCACGAGACAATACGTTCTCTCCAGAGTTATTATTAGTCCATTACATACGTAACTATTCGTGCGTTGAAACTGGCGTTTAAGTTTTTTCTAGATCTCGGTTCCCTGTCTCCGTGACTCGTTAATGAGTGGAAAGTTACGGAAGTTTCGCGGAATGAAACGCTTCTTCGTGTCGTGGAATTCCGTACTGTTTAAAAACCTCCCGTTTTATTTTTAACAGCTTGGTAAACATTCTGCAGTCGTTGCCGCAAATCTGTTAAACTATTCAACGCGACAGAAAATCGCCATTTGGATTGGCCTGTGAAGCTACGTTGACCGAGCATTTTTTATTCGCTTTAGCGGATACTGCGAATATTTAAAAGGTACTCAAAGGGCTGGCTATCGATACCAATCTTCTAACATTTGATATTCTAACGGTGCCTCCAATCACCGAACACTTCGAATCCCAATTGCAATTCATCGAGAAACAACAAAGATCGTTGGCAGCGAGGATTAACTCTTTGAGGCATACGATTATAAAAGAAAAAGAAAATTCAAGCTGCACAGAAGAACAGTGTCAACAGCTTGCTAACGCGTTGCGTCTTGTATACATTTCTTCCACTTATTGTACTTTTAGCGTTAGTTCACAGTACCACCACATGAATGATAAACTTTAAATAAAATAGTAAAGCCAAGCAAAAATTGGGATAATTTTTAAGCCACCTAATTTCAAAGAGTTAACTAAGTCGGAGGAGGTGGGGATCTCTGGATGCGGCGAGTGGTCCAAGACACACCGGAAGCTATCGGCGAATCCGATAACGGCCGGCTCTCGAAGAATCGGGTGGGTCTCGCAGATGGATAGGGAAAAAAGGAACGAGCGGAGATAAACGTCGTTCCGCGGCACGGCCCGATACATACGTATTGTCAGGTAGGTATATCTTTCTCCCCCGAACGACATCAGGAGCGTACAACATCGTATCTCCGGCTATCCGGCGGTGCGCGTCGACGTTTCTGGTTTCTTTTACAGGGGCGTGCGCCCGGGCACGACAAGGAACGAGACAACGGAACCACGAAACGATGGAAAAAGAAAAGGAGAGAAAAAAAAAGAAAGAAGATGGGGCACAGGGAAGAGACGACGATACAGGCTCGTCGAGGGAAGGATATACACCGCGGAGGCAACGGCGGTGAGATTGCCCTAACACACAACACAATCCGGCGGCTTCGTCTGCTTCGATGGATTTTAAAAGATCCCCCAGATTATTACTTTTTCCTTTTCTTTCATTTTCATTCTTCTATTATTATTTCAGAGGAGCGAGGAACGGATGGTTGCGCGGGCGCAACCACCCCTCCACCCCCCTCTGTCTATCACTCTCTCTGTCTCTCTCTCGCTTGGCGTCTGTTCACCGTGTGTTTACACCTATACACACACGCATAACCGCGATGGATGGACCTCTGGATGTGTGCATCGAGTTCGCGTGTACGTGTCGGTCGCGTCCCAGGTTGAGCTAGGCCGGGTTTGGGTTGGGTTGGATGCGTGGAAACCATGGACGACTTTGGGTAGGCTCGTTGGTTTCCCGCCGCGACTATCGGCGCGTATTGAAGCTCATCGTCACGGAAGTAACGTCGGGACAACGGCAGCGGCCTGAACAGGAGTGAGGACAGGGTGAGTAGCGACGGAGAAAGAGGGACGCGGATCGAGGGTGAGAGAGAGCGCGAGCGAGATGGCGATAGGGCAGAGAGACGGAACGATACGGGACAGGGGGATAAAAACGACAGGGCGGAAAAGAGACGAGCAACGGGTAAGGAAAAGAGGAAGCGGAGGGATGGCCGCACCAGATGCTGCCGCTCTACGCCGCCGACGAACCCCCGCTCGTGCCTTTACTTCCATTTCGTGTCGATGCTCCTCGGCTTTTTCTGCCATCCCGTCGGGGTAAAGGGATGCAACGGGATGCAGGTGAAGGACTGCGGCTGATAATAGTCCGCGAGATTTGCGGGACGACGCCAAACACTTTCGTGTGGCACTTTCAGCGGCGAGTGTTTAATATTCGGATGGGATCGAGGGTTCATTAGGGACTATTGGATTCAGGTCCGTCAGGTGGTTGTCAGTCTATTTAACGCTAGACCTACCGACATTTGGACCCATTTCTACCGTGATCAGTCAAATGGCTTGTTTTAAAGACACTCTTTTGAATGCACAAATTCTTTACGTGGTACTATATTGAATAATATATCAAAGAATTGTACATGAGCCGTTAATTGCACAAATCGATTAACTTCATGAAACAATAATTAGAGAAATGCGATGAAATAATGTACTTTGTTTTTAAAATTCCCTACATAATAAAAATTCGAATAAATATTGTGAATGCATAAATACAGATATAGCTTTCATCAAACGATATATAAAATTAATAAGAAAGTATAACAAAAAAATAATCGTCAGTAATGTTACAATTTTCATGTGGCTCGTAGAGTTAATCGATTTGTACAATGAATGCCTCATGTAGGAATTATACACAAAAGGTTGAAAACGGTCATTCGACCAGCCGTTGTAGATATAGCACTAAAAAACAAGTGATATGGAACGAGAAGCACTTTTATATTCTACTTCTAGCAGCGTCCACATATGTTTAGAATTTTAATGAGCCTGGAAGTTCATGGAAACCTTCACCAGCCAGTTCCCAAGGGAAGAAGGTGCAACACTCGTCGAACGTATAAGAAATCTCAGCTTTTGCTCGAGCTACCCCGACACAGAGCAGCTACTTCCTCTAATCCTGTCCCGTTTGAGCATGAAAGGCGAATGCAGCGTATCCTGTCCGCGGTATCCTCTTCGGCGGACATAAGAGGGCACCAGAGTTCATCGAATCCGCTCGAATCCCACACGAGCGCCGATATAGTTCCGGGGCACAATGCGCGCCGGCTGGCACAAAGGTGAAGGAAAGCAGAGCGCTATTATTAACTCTGGCCAATTTCTTACAATGCTGGATTTAGTAAGGGTTGTCCCATTACGTGCAGTTGATCACACTCTGGGGCTGCAGGTAAAGCACAGGTGTGGGTATCGGGAAGTTAAATCCGGTGGTGAGCCAAGAACGGGACGCGTTCGTTGGGGAACAATCTGGTCTGGGGTATAATGAGCCCACAGAATATTACGTCACGAATGCCTGTGTGGATTCGATGTGGTAACACAATCGTACATTAATGGCTACTTAACAACGCGTGGCGAAGGGTGAACGATACGCGAAGCATACACGGCTCGTTCAGGACGATTCTTTGAGTCACTGTGCTGTTGAAATGCATTCGTTAACCTCCTCGGGTTTGCTTTGCTTTGCCTTGCTTTATGTACAGTGTGTTATTGTGTTAGTACAATGTACACACTAACCACACATCAGTCTTGCTCTATAGTTTCAACGCTAAACCTACCACGACTCGTCAAATGACCGTTTTCAAATTTTTATTTACAATTCTTATACGCTATGTATAAATTATATATAATTGTTTCATGTTTTATGCAATTTAGTTCCACGTAAAATATTTTTGCATTTAATTGAAAAAAGAATCGGTAGGTGTAGTGTTTATACCGTTTACAGTATTTCTTGCATTCATTTCTGTATCTGCCAGGATATGTACATTTATATTTTAATAAGGACGCTTGTTACGCCATTTAATGGATACATATACAAGGGTCATAAGTATTCATACCCTGTATGTTTATTACAGAAATTTGTCTAAATTAAGTAACAGGTTTGAAATTGCCAAATAAATGTTTCATTATGAATATATACATATGTGAAGTTTATTCCTATACATACTTATAATGAAACATTTATTTAGAAACGTCAAACTTTCATTTAATTTAGATAAATTTTGGTGATAGACACTAAGAGTCCGAATACTTATGGCACTGACTGTATAATATAGCTTTTACATCGTATTACATATTATATTTGCTGTGCGACGTAACGAGACAGTTACAATTGTGCCTTCGTTATGATTACAGGCATATGTGCAAATATTTAAGTATAAGTAATTATTCTAATAAATAAGGTGATAAATATTATAGTGAAGTTATTTTTAACTGGCCCCACTATAACTCGGGTACCTCGGGATCGCTATATCCGTACTCAAGCTACAATCAAACATAGTTACAGCCTCTGAGGGCCTCTTCGAGTTTGATATAGGTCGTGTGGTAAATAAACTTTTAACACATTCACGTGATTCATTCTTGCAATTTTCGTTTAAACTACTTTCCAACTTCTGACAAACGCGCGGTGTAATTTAAGATTGGACTCGGTGTCCATTTTCTGTGTTGAGTACGTTTAGAGGTCGCGGAACAATCCGAGTCGAAAGTATGGGTAGCCCGAGCTGGACAGGAAATAAGATCACAATGGTCCTCTTCGGTTAAGACAGTATTACATGGCGGTACAACGGTGTAACGAGGATAAGCTCCTAAAAGCGGCAGTCTATGTTCGCGCGGCCAATCGTTGTGTACATTGATCCCCATTTCTCTGTGCTTCATGCTCCGCGAAGCGTCCTGCACACGTTTCAAAGGATTTTTGTCGACAACACCTCGACTGAAATCCATTCAGGATTTAGGCCTCGGATAACAATAGCTACCACACATACATTGTTTAGATAGATCTGAACACTGTCTGCATTAAAATCTTGTTTGGAAAAAAATTACAACGCTAAATATGTAAATATGTTGCGTATAAGGCGCTTCATCATGAGTCTCTTGACATTTTCTGGATCTACGAGTAGTGCAATTTTTGTTTAAATGAAAGTTTAACGTAGACGGGCTTGTGATATATGAAGTATGTATTCATTGACGAAGAACAGAGACATGTGGAACGTCATGTCCGCTTTCCAATCGAACAGAAATCCAGGAAACGACGTTTGCGACTCGCTATAGTCACCTACCCTCGCCAGTGTCGTTGCTCTCGCAACCCTCCATTAACCCTTCCATGCTATACGTAATATCTTGGGAGGTTAACAGGTCAAATGGTAGGGGTCCTGCTTCTATATAAAAATACGCTTAACTAATTAAACAAGTAACCCCAGCTACCTCGGGATGGATCATGGATAACTAGAATAGCTCGCAAGAATATCATTATATTGGAACCTTCCCATGGAAAGATGAGGCAGATAAAACAGGGAAGCTAAAGTGGCAATTGAAAAGTTCTCTTTTTGGAGAACTGATCCAACAAGACTCGTACAAAAAACGATTGAGGCTGAGCATGGTAATCTATCCTCGTTGGGGACATTGCACTCGCATCCCTTCGTCAACTTCTTCTTCCTACATATAATGTATTCGTGGGTTATTGACAGGTCAAATGGTAGGGGTCAATTTATATAAAAATACACTTAACCCTTTCAGACCTGAATTTCTTTTTCCTCGTACTAATGTAGTTTAGTAAAGAAATCCTAATAGTCCAGTTTTCCAGGAAAACTGATCTTTCTTCATGTGCACAAATACGGACATTTGTCTTAAACGATAGTGATGGTAATTTTTAAATTTTGTGTCTTCAATTGTGAACGTTAGGTCTGAAAGGGTTAAGTAGCTCAACACTTGGCACCAACTAACCCAGGAAAAATGATTCAGGCGCTAGTACAACATAAGAATGAACATTTGAAGAAGAAGTCAAATAGTATGGGTCAATTTGTATTAATATATACGTAGGTAGCTCAACATTTTAATCCTAACTAACCCAGGAAAAATTATTCAGGCATTGGTAGAACCTAAGAATGAAAGAGTTTGAAGAAGAAGTCCGTCAGGAATTCTAGAAACACCAATTGAGACCGAACGCAATAACCTCCCCTCGTTGTTGCTTCCACATCCCTCCGTCGATTCTTTCCTGCAATAGGTGGTATCATAGTGGCAGGAGAGGGTAGGGAGGGACAGGTCAAGCGGTAGGTTTGCCGATTCTCGTGTGTACGTCCCGCGGTACCTACGATACATCATTTTCGGCTGGGATGATCTTACGGTAGATTTACCATTTGTACAGTTTATGGGCGTCGGTCTGGGCCATAAACTTGGTTGGCAATGACGGCAACGCGGGTCGCCGTCGAGTAAGTTGGGTAAGCTCGACCGAAGCCGGGATACCACGGCCACGAGGAGGAAGAGAAGGGAAGAACGGGACGCACGGAGGGAAATCTCGTGGCTGGAGGAACCTTACGGGGGTGGAAGTAGTTGGGGATTCTGCGGAGGCAATAATCGTGTCCCCCAGGTCGGTACCGACGAAAGTGCCGTCGATGTATTGCTCCCTGCTAACCTCCCTGCATGTCACGTCGAGCACCATTCCTCCAAACAGACGCTCTGGAGAATCTTGTTTTTCGCCTAAAAATTGGTATACGAGTTCCTGGCCACGCTGGCAATGAAATTACGGTATCTTGAAACTGCTATGTGATCGTTTACTCGAGTCGCCTTAGAATCGTATGGCATCGACAGTAGACAAGAGCGAACCTGTTAATTAATTGCTGTCATTATATTACCATTTAACTCTTTGACGCACACGATTATAAAATAAGAATAAAATTCAAGCTACACAGAAGAATAGTGTCAACAACTTGTAACGCGTTTCGACTTGTACACATTTCTGATTCCACTTATTTTACTTTCAGCGTTAGTTCATATAGTATTGCCACACGAATGAAAAACTTTAAATAAAATAGTAAAGCTAACCCAAAGTGGGATAGTTTCTAATCCACCGAACTTCAAGGAGTTGATAAACGTTTGTGTTTCTACTTATTATAAGTTAAAACAGAAATAGTCACTCTTTAACTCGTTGGCAAAATGTTTTAGTCATAAAGTAGTTCAGTGGTAAAAAGGTTTAATTCCAATCTACTTCAATGAAAAAAAAACACTCAGAAACCAAAATGCTTAATTATCACGACTACACTACTCACCGATATTCACAGCAACTCGTGAAGAACACTTCCCTCGTGTCACTATGAATCTACCATTCGACATTTCTAACACGGAAATTTTCCTTCTTTCAAAGAAGATCCTTCTAAAAAAATTGGAAACTGCTACGCCACAAAACCTAACTTATCCATCAACCAACAGACGGGAATTGACGTTCAAATAGAAATTGATTCCCACAGTGGGACAAAGCGTCGCTAATCGGTGACGCGTATTTTCGCATAATCGCGCCGTTTCGTCTGTCATACAATTGCACGGCACCGATTACGAAGGCTTATTATCGCATGCACGTGCGCGCTAAAGAATCGCGACGATCGTTATCGCGGAGGTAAACAATCCACCGAAAGCGCAATTATCGGAATGTGCTCATTTCCCAGGAGGAGAAATGCGAGAGCGTAACGACGCGTGCAAATTCGATCCCGTCGCGGGGCTTAATGCGAATCGGATCATCGTCGATTCATCGCGGTACGCGGCAAATCCTTTTTTGCGTGGTGTCACTCGTCGGGTATACTCCATTTCCAGGATTTTCGCAACAGAAACGAACGACTGGTTGTATATAGAGACTCGTACGGCTGGGAAAATTCGGGGATTCCCTCTGTTACGGAATCTATTTGATAAGAGTGATGGATTCGCACTTATGACAGATTAGTTTTATCCAGATTTATCAAGAAAGTAAAATTAGGGGAATATTTTGTGCTTACAAAATTTGCCATTTGTCGTTGTTTTGTACGAGCAGTCTTCGCGAGTACTACCGAAGGGATTACGCGTGACTACACACTTCGGTATAATAATTAGAAGCTGAGTTTTCCACACGATGTGTTCTCTTCAGAGGTTCGCTTTAGTCTCTCGAAGGGTATAGTTCGTTGCTCAGGAGTTGGCGAAGCAGTTTCATTGGCTGTTGCGTAACGACGACACCTTTACTTACACGCATTTTCGTTATTGGCTAAATCCGTTACATCTATATGTACATATTTATAATGAAAAATTCATTTGGTAATACCAAACCATTATTTAATTTAGTCAAAGTTCTGCAATAGGTATAAATGGTACGAATATTTGTAGGATTGACTGCAAATGCTCTTTACCTTTCTTTAGTATTATTTTGTTTGATGCATTTCCAGTGCCTTCGTCTTATCCTGTTTATCCCTTATTCTCCCACCCCTTGCCCCATCTTTCCTCCCAATTTCTCTTTTTCCACGTCCAATTTAATGGCATCACCATCCCGCGCCGTATTTCATCCTTCTCCCGGGTCCAATCATCCATTCTCCGTGTCCTAAATCCCTTTTGCGTCAATGTTCGCAAATTACTCTCTCATCCTCTCCTTTTAGCCCACCTTCATCCTCCCTCTCCCCCCGGCCCGTTCACCTCTTTCGACATTTTCTACCTCGAATCCTCTTTTTCTGCCGCCTCCGTCCTTCACCTCTTTTCTCTCGTGTGGCCACCCAATTCCTCTTGGCCTCTCCTCTCGCGTTCTATTTGTCTCGTCTGCATCTTTCTCCCTCTTTCTCACTTCGCCAACGTCTCTCCACCAGTCTCTTTCTCTCTGTCTCTCTCTCTCTCTCTCTCTCTGTGGATCAGAAGCCGAATGGAAATTAAATGCGCAGTCGGCCGTTACGCCGATTGATTTGTATTCTCCGATCTGCTGGGAACGGCGAGGAAGTGTGCTAAACTGCGGGATTTATGTTCTCTCCTAATTGCGTTGCTCCCCATCCCCCAGCCCTCAGCCACCCCTGGCCGTCGTTGCTTCATCGCCTTCCAGCCAATGCGTGGCCTCTGTCTTTCCGGGTGCAGCCTTTACGAGATTGCTTTCGCGTTTCATCGAACGTTTCATCGTTGGATAGACGTCTGACGATTGCCTTGTACCATATTTCGGTGAAGAAGTGCGTCATTCGGTCACGATGATGGACGAGGACTCGTTAGGACTGGCTTGGAAACTATGCGCACGACAGTCCTTGTTCCAAACTATGTGGAAGGTGTTCTAAAATTATAATATCGGTAATATAATTCGAGATGTCAGATAGGTGCAAAATAATAAAAAGGGAAATGTATTCGAATCGATATGGACTTCACCCTTTCAGACCTGAATTATTTCTTTTCTCGTACTAATGGAATTTAATTTTTAGGGCAAATTGGAACCAAAATTAGTATGGAAAAAATAGAAAAAAAATCATTACAGTGTAGTTTTTGAGGAAAACTGGCCTTTGTTCGTGTGCGTAAATATGGACATTCGCCCTAAACGATAGTGTCGGTTTTGTGTGTGGTAATTTTGTGTCCTCAATTGTGGAGCCAGGTCTGAAAGGGTTGATAATTTAAAGGAAAACCAATCAAATGGAAATGGCACACAGTTTATCCCTTCCTTTTTTTTTTTTACTTTAAATCTAATACATTTTTCACATATAAAACATTCCACTCGTTCGAAAATCATTACTTTCCTCAATAGAGAGTCTTATATCTCTTTCTATGATCCATACATGTATCGCAAACTCCCCTTGCCAGGCCCATAGACTAACGATTCTTTTTTAATTCACTTCCACGAACCTACGCGTATTATTTTTAATCATAGAACATATTTTTAGTTTCCTCGCATCGTGCAGTTAAGTCCACCATCCGTGACGAGTTAGGGTTCGTCGCGTCAAACTTCGTGAAACAAACTTCCCCAAACGATAGGCGACACTTTATCACACTTCGTTTTATTGGCGGAGAAAGAGCATCGAAACAGACGTTTTCATGTTTCTCGTGCGAATGACTGGGATCGAATTTACGTTGGTCACGCGACTGTGATGAAATTATTTTGTATCGTTGCACATCGACAAGCGAGTGACAGTTCACGGTGAGATTCACGATGGAAACGTCGATCGGCGCCGCTGAGCGTTTAATTATCAGATTGATAGACTGACTCGATTATCGCATGCTCGATGATTTTCTCCCCTGCAGGGCGATAATCGTTCATGTAATGTAATAACAGGGGAAAAAATCAGGCGGAAGCGCGCAAATCAACCCCCGAAGAAACATCATACACTCCCGTGTATTAATAACAGCGTACGTATGATAACGCGACGATGGGACCGGTCGTTGAATGGAACTCATTATCATAGATAACTCGAACTCCCCCTGTATCGTAAACCCCCTTAGCTATATATGTACGAGAACATCCCTCGACCCTTTTCTCCTCGGTCTACTTAACCTGATGAATTTATATAAACAGTTACTCTTATGATGCATCTATACTGTTCCTACGCGAGGAGAATGAACTTCTTAATCATATTAATCGAAATGCTACTGCTAGAAAGAGAATAATCTCTACCGCTGCCACGTGAACAGAATGCACAGCCCAAAAATAATGTCGGAATCATTCTTCTGGTATGCCAACGGTACGACGATATAGTCATTGCGTAAATTTTGAATATAACTTAGGGAAATGGTTATTGAAATGTTACATAATGGTTCAGAAAAGGGATGGTTGAAACTATAAATCGGTTTGTTGTATAGTTGTCCAAACTAAGGTCTACATTGTCCAAATGTTAGTTGGGTGTTTACTAGAGCAGTTAGTACTGAATATTCTTCGTTGCGTTATGATAATTATACGATCAAGCTAGATTATATCTAATATTTATGGTACTCATAAGATACTGTTTTGGAATCGTGCTGCCATCTAACATATTCCGTTTGAAACAGCGATCGATAATTATCGAATACCATATTTAATATTCTATTTGAAGGGGGCCACAGTGTTAAACAGAGTACTTTATACGTAAATTATAACGATTAGTAAAATAAACGATCATCTATTTTTTGTTCAACACTTTTTACCGACTGGCAGTAAAGTGATATTATCACTCCCATTCGCACAAAGAACCAAAATTCACCTACATCGGGTACGTTGCCTACACATGATCACGGAGATAGTATAGACTAAAACCCAGACGTAAAGTAACATTCTTTTTGTTTAGACATTTTAGACTATAAGCAGAGAAAGAACAATAAAGCTTAAAGAAGATAACAGTTTATTTCTATATCGTCCTAAAACATTAACAACAAGGTTTATTACTTCGTTACGGAATCATTGTCACTAGTAATAAACAATCGTACCCTCATCGACATTAGCATTGTAAAATACGACACGCACGTTTTGAACATCTACAAATTTTAATGCATTAAATACTTGTACTGAAATGGTCTTTATTGTCTATGCTAGATGTTTCTGAAATAATTGGTTATACTTTGGAGTATATTCTACGCGTCTTGTGCATTTGAAAGTGTACCAGGAACGCTAACTTTACGAATTATAATCATTTTTCGCTTCTTCTTTCATACTACTGTGGAAACTTCCGAACGCGTGTAAAACTCTACAGTATGTACTGCCACAGAAGAAAATCATTATCATAAATCCTTTTTAATTACGATTTGTTATAAAATTCTGTCCGAAACAGAAAATAACAGCTTGTAAAGGAAATGTTCTAAGAGTCTGTCCATCTACGACTCTTCCCTGCCCTTACTATGTGTAGAATATGCTTCAAAAGTTGAGTGGTCATGCTTCAGAAACACCCTAGATTTATATTACTACATACCATACCGAAGTTCTCTATATTCATATTATATAATCCACCTGCGGACATTATACATGGTACGCCAGACCTTATTAGCATCATGTAAACCACATTTTGTATTCTCACTGGTACTCGATACCAATTGGAGATTTACCTATGATAAAATACCCAAATTTGATTATTTAAAACTATATTCTTCAGACTTCATACAGGAATAGAAATTCATAAAAATTCATACAGAATTTCGTTTACTCCTAAACTGTACTCCAAAAGCTTTTGCCCAGGTACACTGATGAAGAACATGTGAAATTGCTGGGTTACAAGGAAGATAGAAATTCTGAGCGCTTCTTTCGGTTCACCCAGGTTCATAACCGTCTGATACAGGAAAGTGTCAATGAAGTACGGTATTATATCACAAATTGATCCCCAAGCGGGTTCATACGTGATCACTTATGGAGGGAAGGTAGCGAATTTGTTAATGTCCTTTTGAAATTTGTAAAGTAAATGGATTCAGGTATGTCTTGAGTCGTAAACAAAACTAGTCTTACTTGAACAGCTGTCACGCTAATACCGATCATGTTCATTCCAATCTGAAGCAAAAAACTCGTTTGGTTCATTCCATTAAGATGATTGTAAAACCTTCAAATGTAACGACAAAGTAAAATATTAGTGTTCTTTGCACAAATTATTAAATTTTTATAATACTCTTTGCTATACTATTATTAATACACACTGTATCGCTTTATTGTGATCAACAGCGCAGTCCCTGAATTCCTCATACATGTCCTTCTCGTTGGCAAAGTTATTTCTTTCCGTTGCTTGTTTAATTCGTTGCCTGTTTTCATTACACGTATAGAAACAAAAAATATTTGTATTATACGATGCAGCGAATTTCATGTCTAGAGTTACTAAACTTGGTCTAAATATTCTTCGTCTAAGGGATTTTCGAAAAGAGGCTATACGGATTTTGTTTTTTAGTGATCCAGTGGTAAACTTTGCGTTTAAGTAATATTGGGATTCTTCCCATTTTCCTTCGTTGGGCCTAGAATCCCAAACGAGACCCTCCGTATCGATTTCAAGAACCGCATGGTGATTACTGCATCAATGGGACCGAACCGACTTTTTTCCTTGAAACTTAGCAAACTTTGAAGCGTTATAGCTTGAAAACTATTAAAAATCGGGTAAATACATAAAAACGTAATGAATTCGTCTTGAAAAGTGCTATCGCATGGTATAAAAAAGAATACATAGTTCCATTTGAAAAATGAAACTTGACCATCATATCTCGTTAAATAACAAAGTTAACAAAAATTCCTTCTCGCTGAAACATGAGCCTCATTTTACCATGCAATTTCTATATTTGAAATTTTACATTCGGCTGATAGTTTTGGAGTTAGAGCTCCGTATCACTTTGGCTAGGACACCTTGTATGTCTCTCAGATACCCATCCCACTCGCTGCCAGCCCATTCTTATTTCTTTTGCCCGTAGTTTCGCCCGAGTAGCCCCGACCACCGATGTAATATGATCCGAACCGATTGATACGCTTCTGTCGAGTGTTTTCTTTTTCTCGGACCTCTTTCTCTTTCACTATATGTCCTTCTCTACGTTCGACGCTCGACACGTATCAAATGTAAACACATAAACACCTCGAGTGTCAATATTTTGGGTCTCCGGTTTTGCAATATTGCATGCCTCCTTCAGTCGATACTGTATCTTCTAATGTTTTGCCAACGAACTTCGAGTGCAGAGAAGGACAGCGAATGAAGAAGAGGACGGAGCGATATGCGAAAATGGCGACCAACACCGGAATTATTTCGGTGAGCCAAATATGTAGTAAATATGTTGCGAATTATGTCGTGTTTGGTCTCATTTTAATCAGAAAAATGTCGGGAATATGATGGTAACAGTTTTACAACAAAAAACGGTAATAATAAAAAAAGTTTGATCGTTGCATTAGCATTGTCTCATTGAGATATTCGATCCCGGATCATGTTACTGTCCGTTTATCGTAGAGAAACTTGTGCATTTAAGGACACTTTAGAATTATATACAGGGTGTTCCAGCCTAAGTGATACAGAGCTCTAACTCTAAAACTATCGGCCGAATGCAAAATTTCAAATATAGAATTTGCATGGTAAAATGGGGCTCATATTCCAGCGAGAAAGAATTTTTGTTAACTTTGTTATTTAACGAGATATGATGATCAAATATCGTTTTTCAAATGGAACTATATATTTTTGTTTATACCATGCGATAATATTTTTCAAGACGAATTCATTAAGCTTTAATGTATTTACTCGATTTTTATTAGTTTTCAAGCTATATCGCTTCACAGTTTGCTAATTACACGGAAAAATTCGGTTCGGCCCCGGGCGGTCCCATTGATGCAGTAAGCACTATGCGCTACTTGAAATCGAACAGCGACCCCGATAACCCCTGTATACTAAGTTTCATCTAAATTGAATCAATTTTCCTATTTTGGTCCGCCATATTGGATCCGCCATTTTGAGTTTGTAAAATTTGAGTTTAGATTTGGAATAAGCGACCCCGAAAACCCGTGTATACCAAATTTCATCCAAATTGAATCAACTTTCCTATTTTAGTCCGCCATATTGGATCCGCCATTTTGAGTTTGTAAAATTTGTGTTCAGATGTGAAATCGGCGACCCTGAAAACCCCTGTATACCAAGTTCCATCCAAATCGAATCAATTTCCATATTTTGGTTCGCCATATTGAATCCGCCATTTTAAATTTCTAAATTTTGCGTTCAGATTTGGAATCAGCGACCTCAAAAACTCCTGTAAAACCAAATTTCATCAAAATCGATCGTCAGGAAAAATAGATAAAAATATTTCTCTTTGAAAGAACTTTAAGGGATTTTGACGCGCTATGCGACAGCGTCAATGTCCTTCGATGCACGTCGAGTCACTTGTTCGCGTACAAGCGCGGCCGCCAGCGCGTAGCCTTCGCTACCGCGGCCGCTCCAACGGTCTATGCGCGCTCTGATTGGTCGGGGTTTCGCTTAATATCTCCTTAACGAAGCCCCATCCGACATTTTTGGAAAGGAAATTGTTGACGAAAATTTGCTTGCCCCACGGTTATTCTATTATACTTAAATAGAGATGTGAACGTAGATGGGGAAAAAAGTATATGTCCTCATCTACCAAATAGTTGAGTTTAAATAGTTGCCGTCGCGGTCTGGTTTCGTTCAATGGTAGCACAATAGGAAAAGAGGGCCCAACGGAACCAGAATGAATACTGCCAGAGAGGTTAATAAAGTTCCTGAAAAGTAGGTTGGTACTCATTACTGGTCCATTATCATCATTTGAAAACAATGACAAATTAAATTAGTAACATAAAGAAATCGTTCAAGCGGAAGGCCTGTGTTAGATTCAGTATATATGATATTTTTTTATGCTAAATAAAATGTACCCAAAACTAAACAAAGATAAATAAATATATTTGGTCTAATATTTCAGTCTTGTAATTTTCAAAATAGGGTAACCAATAGTTTCATTTAACCGCATCATGAGAATGGAATTTACCGTAACATTTTACGTATATCTTTTAGTAATGCTTATATGTAAAAACAACTGAGAATAACAACAATGTACCTACTTCTGTACACCTGTGCAATAAAACTTCCTTGTCGGGTAACTTCACTCAAAATACTTATCGACATTTTTTTATCCTTCACTGACTCCCAATCTTTTACCACAAGGTCATACAATTTATTCATCTACAAAACATTAATATTTGTGATTTAGTTTTCTACATTAGACTCCTTTGTGCAATGCAATGAATAATTACTTGTTTTCCCTTTATATGGAGGTTTCCTACTTTTACTATCGTACCTATATTCGTGGCAAAAAGTGGCATACACTCTAATGCTCCATCGATGTCATTGTTGCGTATAGTAGTGATGAATTGTAACCACTGTAGAACAAGATGTTTCATTTATAATGAGAAACTATTAAAATTTTCTTATTTTTATTAGATGTATTCGCACAAATATTTGTACATTTCTATTAATAGATAATAGTAAAGTGAAATACTATTAATTTTGTTAATAGAATTGCACGATTAAATTATCAACGTACATTACAAAGTAATATGCCACTTACAGTTGGTACAAATACGCTTAACAAACCAATCAGTTCGATGATGTAAATAACGTTACGTTTGAGGTCCGCTTGCTGTGGAGACTGTCCTATGAATTCCAAATACTTCTTGATCTCTCTGTAATATGGAAGGTCACCTAAAGTCTTTTTGGCGTTTTTACTCTGAAAACCTGAAGAAATTGTTTCGAACTCACGTAAAACTGCTTAACGAAGTTCTAGAAGATAAAAAGGAAGCGAAGACAAAGAAGTGAAAAAGTTTGAAAGAAAGTATCACATATTTAACATTTCTATGTAAAATTTATTTTCTCAGGATTAATTCCATAATAATTCTGCAGGACATATTTAACACGTTTATTTACAGTGGAAAGTCATCCAAATTCGAATATAAAATTACGACTTCGTCTAGAGTTGATATTTAGTGAACTATGACTAATAATATAAATAAACTTACTACTTTTTTACGCGCTGTGTTAACAGACGGGCATACAAAATAAAATAAACCTCACTAACGGAAGTCATCCTTTTGATTCAATATTCGTTCGCTGTTTTCAATAATTTCAAAAAACAATATGGATAAACAACATAAACGATTACACGAATTGTTAAATTCCTTCCATATAGCACGGCACTAGTGAAAAAAAGTGTTCTACGTTCACCAGAGATCTATTCATCTACCCCTACGCTTTATACCGAGAACGCAACCCTTCGAGACTGCAGAAATCATAGATGATGAAATAAAATATTAATTGACGTCTCGTTTAAAAAATTTAGTATTCTGAAGTGAGCCTACGATACATGCTTCACTGAGAACAAGAACTTTACAATCAGTTTTTTATCTACCCCCTATCTTTTCTGTAATTTCCGAAATGACACTGTAATGTATGCCTGTCAATTGGTCGATCGATGTGAGGCAACAATTGCTGCTTGAAGGGAAGAAAAAACGCTGTGGAACGGAATAATCATGCTCGCCGTAACCATCTCGACGTAATCGGGGAACAGACGTAAAACAAAAAAAAAAAAAAACAAAATATGTGTCGAATTGAGTAATTTCCTCCTTTTTCGAAGTCTGTTAAACAGGAATTGCGTGTGGTTCTTCCGTGGCATTTTACTGCGACACGTTATAACAGTGACATTGGCCATATCGAAGCCGTTCTTGAGGTAAAATTCATGCAGTTGTTTTTTAATATTGCTGCATCTGTTTTCCTTTTACTCTCTATTAAAAACTGTATAGGAATCTAAGAATTAAACCTTGTCAAATATTTAAAAGGCAACCGGCCAGTCCCATAAATATTCGTACCCTCTTTGTCTATTGAAGACATTTGTCTAAATTAAATGATAGGTTTGATGATCCCGAATAAATATTCATTATAAACGTATATATGTGAAAAGTTTGTTTTTGTAAACATTTATCATGAAACATTTATTTGAAGACTTGGACAAATTTCTTTAATAGACATAGAGGTTTCGAATATTTATGAGACTGACTGTAAATTGCTCCTATCTTATTCACTTCTTCTAATATGGAGAATTGCAAAAGAGTATCGACATGTATTATATTTTTTAGGTTCGGTATTTGTAACAAATCAGTCAATTTATGGCATATAAATTTGTTTATTATCATTATTTGTATAATATATTTGAAACAATATCATTCTACAACATTGCATAAAAATATACAAAGACATGACAAAATGTCTTGACTCTCGTTTGATAAAACATGTTCATGAATAATTTGATCAGCGTTGCACCACTCTCGGTTCTAACGGAATTCAATTGAAATAGGTCACTTTCGAATCGCGATTTTCTTTTTACCTTCTCCGCTTTCTTCTTTTATGTATCTCTCTCGGTGCCACCGCGAGAAATTTTAATCGATCGACGAACTCTGGGTCGAAATAAAACGAATTACTCGCGTTTCGTTCCGTGTCCCCCGTTCACACGTTATATGCCTAGGTGAACGGAATGAAAACAATTATTCTCGAATGGGCACTTTCGGTTTTTTACCTACGAATATCGATTACGACGCTTTATAAAATAATTATATTTTACAAAAATCGGTGATCGTGCGAACGGGGTGGAATTTGCAGCGACACGAACGGCTACATACTGTTTCTGTTGTTTCTTATGCAATGAAAGAATGCTATGACCGAATCAGTCGCGCAACCAGAAGTCTCAAATAGAAATTGGAGGAGGGGGTAACATTTTTATATGTCTGTGAACATTCTGTGAAAATTGTTTTCGTTCTTGTACAAGAGAGGGGTATCCTATACATTATGCATAAATACATACACGATATTTAAAACTTATGTTTACGTTTGGTAAAATTAAAAAAAGAATCGTTTTCACTTTTCTGCAACGAACAGGGTCCTCTTGTACCCCTCTGGTTGCGTAACTGGGACCGATATACACACAAAAGGAACGTTCATTCACTAATAAGGCGTACGCTTTACGTCTCGATGGCCAGAAGTATCGCGTGGCCCCCGAGACGAATCAAAACGGAGGGAAATGTGTCTATGGAAAAATAAAAGAGAAAACAAAACGCGTTTACCCTCTCTGTTTGGAATGCGCGCGCTGCAATGAGAAGCGCCAAAGAACTCACGACTCAACGATAGGTGGCAGAGATAGGCAAAATTCTTATTTGAATGCAAATTTCATGAATTTATAAAGAAATTTGAAATTTGTACGAATTAGAAGATAACCTGTTGTTCACCCTAGGCCTGCTTCTATCATTTGAATAAAACAAACAACTGTTTTTTCATTTTTCTCTAAATGAAAATGATAATTCTTATTAATATCCGATTATAATGAAATTAAAACGTTGACTAATAACTTACTATTCCTGAACTTCATTATCTATCACTCGAATAAGATTTTGCCCGTCTCTGGTCGACAGGAAAACAGAAGAAAAAGAAGCGCAACCGTAGACAAAGATTTGCTTCGAGTGCGTCATAAACATGTTTAGAGAGTACATAGGCCTGAAATAATAAAATAAAAAGAACGAAACGACAGACAGTAAAATGAAAAAAAAAAATAGTCGAAGAAGTAGAATGCGTTTTGAATGTCAACGAAACGGTAATCCTTTTCGACGCGTGGCCTTTGACGGAATTCGAAATCGGATTCAGATTGTTATAGAAACACTCTCATCCGAACGCAATTACTATCTTTCTTTTGAGATCATTGGCCGAAGGATAACAATGACAATTATAATAATATTAATAATGACAATAGTAATAAGTAATAATAATAATAATAATAATAATAATAATATGACAATAATAATATAATAATGTAATAATAATAATAATTACTTAATAATAGTAATAGTAATAAAAATAACTATCCGTAAACTATCCTTTACCAAGGGAGATATTATCCATTAGCTTATTTACATAATCTGTGTATATGATTTCTCATTTCTCCTCCTCCGTTCTCGTTTCCTTTTCATTTAAATTACGAATTATTACAATAATTCACTATCGAGTCCGCTTTCGATCAGCAACATAAATAATCATAACGCAACACTCTCCACGTGTTTCTTATTTACAGGCATTACTTCCCTCGCCCCCCCCCTCTCTCTCTCTTTCTCATTCTCACTCTTTCTCCACTTAATTTCCTTTTAATTATTGCTGCCTCGTCTCATTTTCGATGGCCAGATCCGTTTTAATTCTTAACGGAAAGAAATGGCGAGGCGTAACATTCGCGGGCGCAGATCATTGAAAACCAATCGTCGGAGAGAGATGGAACTAAATTCTTATCTAGATAAAAATGTCGATTAACTAGTAACAGATAAACAATCGTTCATCTCGTTAGTCTTCGTGGAAATAAAATTTTACCTGTTCGATCGAATAAATGTTGTAAATAAAGTGTTACGTGTTGATTTCATTCACAGCTATTATCCAAATAAAAAAAAAAGCTGGTCTATTTCAGTCGACAAAGTCGTCAATTGTCTCGAGCACTAGAGGTCTATGAACAAAGGCGCCCCTGTATGTACGCGTTATGATACGTCTTAACAAACGAGTCTACCATTATCATTACAGCATTAACAATATACATATCACAATCGTTGAGAACAATAGCGTCGAGAGAGTATTGATTCTATATCGATAAATCAACGGCGAATACTCGTCGTTCCGGACGTTCCTTTAATCTCTTTCTATCTATTCTTAGGTTGGTTTCATCCTTTAATTCGAGGCGATTTCTCACCAAGATGGCGGATAAACGATTTTCCTCTGAAGACGAAAGCGCCATAGGACTTCGCCAAGGCGGTTCTTCATCGATAAATCCGCGAGCCACAAAAATTACAAATCACGTGCTTCGCTCGCTTTCTTTCTGTGTCTCTAGCTTCTTCCCACCCTTCGACTACACTATTTACAATGCCGAAGCAATAAAAGAAGCTGATGCGTCGCTGTGCTTCCGTCGCCCGTGATTACCAGACGTCGTCATCTTAGATTTGACTGCGTCCATCGAAAGCCTCAGTGTCCAACAAAAATACCCCTCTTGAACTCATTTTTCGAAGGACTGTCTGAATTCGCCACAATTCGATGGTACAGAGGTTACCACTTATAAAAATCGCGGTTTCCGACGGATCGTTGGAGTAACAAGGATGCATAGACTAGACGTAAAATTCTATTGGTTCTTTATTAAAATGCAAACTTTAACAAAATTAGGAAAATATATATACTTGTCGTTTCCAGGAGACACACGAAGAAACCGACCTCGGAAAGCAAACAATTTATCGTGACGAGGTTCGAAGGATGTTTACGGGCATCGAGGATGTTTCTCATACGTCTCGTAAATAGAGGATCGATGGAAAATGATCTAGTCGACGGTCTACGCAAGGTAAGCGAGTATAAAATAAATTGGATACAAGAACCGTTCGGTTTCATATAATTTTGAAACTCATCACATCCTATTTTTCACTCTGTTTTCTTTCCAGTGAAATTTCGAAGCTTCATTTTAGTAACAAGAACTCCGAATAGATGTCTGTCGATACTGCTGACCTTTACGACGCAGGGTAACTGACGATTCAAGGTAATTATTAGCTATACTAACATTCATATAGCCATCAATTAATAGATTCGTGTCTATTAATTATTGAATCGTTCCAAATTAAAAAATGTACTCTTTAGTGCAAAATTGAGTGTCGTGCATCTTCGTGTGCAATCGTCTTTTGATAAATATACAACAATTTGAACAGGCAAGGCTCATTCTAGACGCACGAACGTATCTCTCTTCTTCCCCATTAATCGCAAAGGTCAGCTAACTGATAACGCGTTTCATAATTTTCAAGAGTTACACTTGTCTGTATGGGAGCATCGTGGTATGTCGATGTCGGCCAGTGGATCGTGGTTGTGCTTGCGCATTGGATCAATGAGACCCAGCTTCGTATTCAATATTTCACAAAATTCTTCTCAAAACTAGAGGAAAAGTCTGAGCTTTATCGAGGACTATTGTAAAACTAGAAAACTCGAAAATTTCATAAGCCTAACACTGATTCCTTTTTCAAAACTCACCTGTTAACTCTTACATTTTCATTCTTATCGCAGTCATATGACTACACGTTTAGAATTATTAAATGAAATATTGTTTTGCATGAATCAGTCGCGATCCGGGGCATCGCCATCGTCGATTGGAATTTCAGGAGGAGGCCAGAACGTCGACTTGACATTTTCGGTGATTCACCTCCATCTCTGTTTCTTTTGCTCGCCTCTGGCAATCCTTATTCCTCATCGCTCCTATTTTCAGTCTGGTCTCTCCCTAACCGTGATATTGATCCTCCTCCCCTAACTCGCTTCGTCGCGACCACGCGTTAGGACGCTATTCGACCTAATGTTGGATTGTCGCGCAGATGGAGATACCGCGGAACGCCTTCGAAAAATAATGAGGCTTTCCCTTCAATTGTATACCAGAGATAGGCTGAATTTCACTCTGTAAGATGACAAATAAAATCTCCAAACAGCAATTATTCGCTACGTTCACTTGCTTTTACAGTTACTTGCACGGAATTTAAATTTAAACTTTTGTTTAGCCAGTAATTTACATTGCGCGGGCAGTAGGAAAAACAAATTGGGGTAAACGTTAAAATATGTATAAAATAAAACGAATATACGGGAAACGGGAGGACGAGGAGAATCTGCTTGGCAACGACAGGCTCGATGGAATCGATAATGAGCGAAGTTTTGGCAGAATTATCGCGTGGATGGCTTCGTACGTGGAAAATATCCCTTTGGACTCACAACAAAGACGCTCTTACAATTTTTCAGCCTTGTTCTAAAAAGTTAGTTCTTTTATAGCCATCTGCTGCATTTACAAGGTGTCTCAGTGATAGTAACAATACGACGTTAGAACAGAAGAAAAGAGAAGAAAATGAATTTACAGCAGTAAAAGTAAGTATACATTTGGCACAGACGCGAGGCACAGCTCTATGCTGTTGTTAACCTAATCTTAAAACAGTAAAAAAGGAAAGTAATGCGATAATATAGTGGGAAGCGTTAGTAGGAAGGAAATTAAAAAGTAATCACGAATCAATCGAGAAAGGGACGATTCTTAATCCAAAAACAAATTGAAAATGTAGAATATTTTAGTATGATCTTATCGAGAAGAACAACTCTAGTTCGACTGCTGAGACATTCTATATACTCAAGGAACGTTGTTTAAGTGCATGGAATTCCTTTTCTTTCCAGCCTCTTTGGTCACGGAGTCAATCTAAATAAACTTCCGGATGATAATTCAGTAGAAAACAAACGATTATAGGAACTCAACGCATTTTATTAATAACAGTTCGAGATTCAACATTGGAACTTTTTTTTTTATTCTATGCGAAATGCCCGTGTATCGTATAAAGTTATAAATATTATAAATTAACCGAGGTGTATCCGTCCGGGTCGAGTGGTTCTCGACGTACCGACACACACCCCGCAATCCATTCGCTTCTCAGTTGAAACCGACTTTTACTACTTAACCATCGCATAGTGGACCAGAATTCATTCGCAACGTGACAAAAATGATCGACTGATTTCAGCCAAAATTACACGCACAAAAACATTTGTTTCGAGTCCTTATTTATTCGCCTAAAAGTTCCTACACTTAATCACATTCTGATGCTCGTATTAATATCTGTGTAAAGAATAATATCTTTAATTTTTTAATAAAATTGCCTTGAAGTTGCTAGTCATTCATATAAAAAACAAAAGCCTTTTGAAGCAATCGAACTTCCTGAATCTATATTTAGATCACTTTGAAATCCACTTAAAATATCGACCTTTTAGAAACTGATTACAAATACTTTCGTAGTATTTACCATTTGAGTACGAATTAAATAAAAATGTTGTATCCCATAATTCTCAATTTTAGAATTTATTAAAATAAACCTCTCGAGTCATACTCCATCATCAATGTTTGTCTCTGACCTTACCATACAGTTTCTTTCAGAAGCTGTATACAATTTCGTTCGAAAAGGGTGAAAGAAGTTACCGGATTTATTCCTAATCTCACCGAAGTCTGTCAATTATCCTTGTCGCGTTATCAATGAATTCTGGACAGTGCTGGAGTAAAGAATGCGATCGCCAGCGTTATCGTCGCCTTGTGTCACTGTTTGCTTCCGGTTCTCTTCCTCCCCCGACGTTGGAAGCTCGAGTCGCGGCCTCTGTGTCTCTTTGAAACGACAGAACGTCGGTGATTGGTCACGAATGACTCGAGGCACTGGTATAACTTTCACCCTTGTCCTTTCATCTCGACGTGTAAAGAAAAATGTAGAACGATCCACCGTGACAATCGACACCACCAAGCGCACGCTTGTTGCTCTCCGGTTTTTGGTTGGTCCCTAATGCTCTCTTTCCGCGAGTACACCTCGTCGACCATTTTTCTTTTCCACTAGCCTGTCTCTTCCATATCTCCCGTCTCTCTCTCGCTCTCTTTCTTTCTCTCACTCTCACACTCTCTCTCTCCTCCCCTGCTCGTGCACGAAACGCATAATAGAAAAATGAACTTTAAAAAAGAAAAAACAAAAAGAGAACGGAACATGCGGCGACTTTGTTTCACCACCTCCGTATTCTTGATTCTCTCGATTTACATTTACATACGATGTTCGCATATCATCAACGTGAGAATTAGAGCACCTGTTCTTCTCCTTCGTTCCCTTCTTCACCTTTTTTTCATTATTACCTTTTTTTTGGTATTTTCATTTTTATCGTTTTTGTTGTTTAGATTATGTTTCGTGGCCCCAATATTTTACAAGACAATAATAACGCGTCGTCGCTCCGCCCAATGAGAATTTCATTTCTTTTTCTTCAAAAAAAAAAAAAAAAAGAAAAAAAAACGATTATATACTCTTCTAATTTCGCGCGACAAACACACATACTCTCTCTCTCGATCTTTGTCTCACTCTCTCACTTTCACTCTGTCTCTCGAGCGCGAGTATAATTATACTTATGTATCGTGACAAGCGAAACTCCGTAATCGGAATTAATCGTGCACACTTTCGGCGAACGGTCGAGGATACTTTTGTCTTCATTCGTATCCCTCGTTTCTTTGACTCCTTTAACGGGTGTGTCCGCGCAAATGCGCGTTGTGTTCACTCGTTTCAAACATTCTCGCGCCATTACCATTGTCGATCGAAATGAAAAAAAAATCTTAATCTGCCCCGACCTCTCTCCTCCATCTCACATTTTAGAAAGAAAAGTTTTGATCAGACAAACCGTGGATTCCTACTCGTTTTTTTTCTTTATCTATGGAATGTATCACTATTTGGAAGATTAGTCGCAGATCCGCCGTCTGGGGCAACGATGAACTCGTCCTTTCGAAAAATCGATGGACTAAGCGTATCGTTAATAGTTAAGGAAAGCTCTTTGCTGGAAAGGTCTGAAAACAATTTGAAGCGAAGAAACATTTATCGATTCGAAGTGAATTGGTCTCTCGGGGTTGCCGAGGAGCTACCCTCACAATACCGCTTGGTTACCCCCACCACAACATCTTCTGCCTTCGAGCGCCATCTGTTCGCGACAGAGGAAAGCTGGTACAGCGTGGAAGATCCGACCATAATTTCGAAAGCAGAGATAGACAAGATTCGATAGACAAGAATTCGAATAACGAATCAAAATAAACACGTTTCGTTCATCCGTTAGTTATTCAACCTGAATCTGAATTATATTAGGGTGGACCAACGGTTTTCTCCGATTTTTCTTCCTTCTATGTTCTTTTTTTTTCACCGAATGATTAAGCTAAATTGGTTTTACGTTATTTCGTAGCTCTTTTGTGTATTAAGTGCTAACAAATGTGTATTTTTAATTTTATCAATCTATAGGGCTTCCAGGTATGTTTACTGGTTCCCCAATTTTACTTTACTTTAAACATTTCATCCCTGGAGGGATTGAATAATTTTATTCACTTTAAACATTCGTTAAAAAAGAAGGAAGAAAAATTGGAAAAGAAACTTTCGATTCACCCTAATAGAATGAAATATTTCCTAGCGAAGAAGGGAATATTTAAACGCTGAACGTCACAGATACATTTTTTGATATTCTTAGGAAACCAATCCCACGAATGACGGGTTCATCGCGCCAAGAACGGGCTCCTCGCACCTCACCGTGATTATTTGTGTGCAACTTCGGCGCGGCGACGCGGCACATTCTCCGTAACTAAACTGAATAAATACACACTCGAATCGAGGAAATGTGCTCTGTCGCCCAGAAAAAAAGCATGTGTTCGCTTCATGCGTCGTCATTCGCTCCCTGGCAGTCCTTTTCCCCCCAATTTCTCCTGGCCATTCGCTCTGTTATCATCAATTACTATTATCATTATAATATTCACCTATATCATACGGTTTTCTTAATTTTAATCGGCTAAACTTTGCGAGCTTATCGTCTCGAAACTTTCTCCTTATAGCTTGCATACCTATGTACAGTCAAGATTTATCTTTAATTTATCCCCGGTAGCAACACTAACACCGCATTCTTAGGAAGGGTCTCTCTCTCTCTCTCTCTCTCTCTCTCTCTCTCTCTCTCTCTCTCTGTCTCTCACATTCTCTCTTCTTCATCGTCAAACACGACGCGAACCCTACCGCGTGACCGATCAAATAAGGGGTTCGAGCCCCCGCCACGACAGGCCACGGAATTCACCGAATCGAATATATATCTCATAATTGACTTTCTGTTTAATTGTAGATACGCCGTCGTGGCATCATTAAATACACTACGTTCTAGCCGTTATTAATAACATTGTTTAGCCGTGAACCAAACCTCTAAGGTCGAACCGATCCGTTCGAGGGCAACGGCAACATGCGACCTCCGTTGTCGATGACACGTCGTTATAATCGATCGTGTAGGACCGATAGTCGATTGTACCTAAGTGTTCGTCGGACTGACGCGTGAAAAATCAAGAGGATTTCATCGTTCCTTTCGAAGTGCCCGTCAAAGACGCTATATCGGTGTCGTCGATCATCCCCCACCTGGCCAGCCTCCATAGGCTACCATAATTCGTAGAGGAGGGACGAGAGAAACCAAAGTTCAAATGTGACTTCTACAAAAAAAAAAGAGAAACACGAAGGACAGAAATTCCGTTTGCTTCTCGGGTGACTCTTGATTTCCCACGCAGTCGAGACCACGCTCTCTTGGTTCTCGTCTCCGCTACCTCGGATCGGTTATCGTTAAGAAATTCAATTTTTACCTAAAACGTGATTGCCTAGAAAGAATAGTCGGCAGCCTAGAGAATAGCTGCCGAAAATGCGCTACGACCGGTTACTGTCTGTAGAGGAGCGACGTCGAACCGGTTGCCCAAACACATCCATTCAACGTCGCTGACGAACGACGATCGTTCTCGCCTGGGATTCGTTCACCTGGGGGGTTCAATCTCTTAAAATACGTGTTCACGTGACACCACTTAACCTGCACTAACTCCTTACTAGCTTAAGATTGCTATAGACTGTTGACGTGAAACTCCAAGTAACGTAAGAACAGAGTACAGTCTATAACTCAGATGTTAGGTATAATATCGTTTGTCTCGTTTAATGCAATAAACGCCAGAACTTACGTTTAAAGTAAAATGCAAGTTGGCTTGATGAATTTTGCGTACAGTCCTGCTTCGAGAAGATTGCAGATCGAAGGACCGTTAGACCTCATTAATCCTAAAGAGACTGTAGCCTCAGTAATGAGATACAATGGCCCTTCGATTTGCAATTTTAGAGTGACCCAATTTATGGACGTCGCCAGGGGCCATCTTCTCACAGCAGGACATCGAATTGTAATCTGCGCGAGATCCGAAGGAAGTAACTATGTTCTTGGTCGTCGATTTATAATATTCAATTTAAGGAAACTCTAATGCATGCTAGTTGGTCCTATTAGTACGAAAAATACCGTTTTCAATTTTCATTTAAAAGCTACAGAATGGAATGAATGATCCCGCGCATTCCTGCGTGGTAGGCTCCCGCAAATGGACCGACAGGTAAAGCGTTAAGTCACGCTTTCATTGGCGTGACGGCAAATGTCACGACATTTGTCGTCGAGAACACCATAATTCGCGTTGTCACGACGTTCCAATCAATGTAGCGACTTGGGTGTCTCAGAGTCAACTTGAGTGTGATTTCTCATGGCATTTTGAAGACAACGTCGGGAGACTCCCTTCATACGTTCAGGATCCACATATTTTCTCCACTTTAAATTTCTTCGTTTCTAATTCTTACATTCTCTCTGTAAATAATTTAACCCTTTACACTCGAGGCTTTTTTTTATCTACCAGCAATTCAAGATGCTTTCTTATCATTCTATTGCCACGAATGCTAAGCTTAGATTGACTTTGAAGATGTAGCCCGATCGCAAACTAATCTGAGATTTGAGAATCCGGTCACCTTTACTTCACCGACAATCATTTTATTTATGAAACTTCGAGTTCCAAAATAATTAAAGCTAAACAAACATTATTGCTGGTTGATTTACTGCGTCAAACCTGGTGGTGACCGAGAGTTACCCTCAAGTTACCGCATTACGTTAAGATGTGATTGAGAGTCACTTCTCGAGTGCAAAGGGTTAATTTATCGCATGAAACTATGTGAGAACACCAACTAAAGATGTAATTCATGCCACGACCTTGATGTCGCGTGAACACGCATCTTAGGACAAAGTCTGTCGACTTTTCCTTGTATGAGAGTTACATTGACGATCCTCTTGAAAGGTACAGGAGCCCTATTGGAGCATGTACGCCTAGTCGACTATTCCTCGAGTATAGGATAATGCTTTTTATCACATCCACCAGACCCCTACCATCGTGCAACGAAAGGTCGATAGTCTGGGTGAGCCCTTGCTTCTCAAGACGATCGACAGAGGAAACTTTTACTAATCGTATCTATTTTACACGGTGCACGAATTCGATACACCATTGCGTTCTGTTCCACAAGGTCTAGCACCCCTGAAAACGCTGGACATCACTGGACAGCACCGCGGATGTGTTTCATGACTCGTGGAGGGTCAACAGGGTGGTTTAGTGTCAAAAACGAGGTAACTGAATGCTGATTTTCCGCTAAGAGTGGAAGTGGCTTAGCATGGAAATGCTGAGCTAAATTCATTCTCAACTTAAAATTAACAATTGCATAATAACAGTTGGTGGAAGAAACATTTAGATCTTTTTAAATCAGTCTCGAGTGGTCTCTCAAGCGACTCATCACTCTTAGTACAACCTCGTCATGCACAAATCAATGCATAGGGATTTTCCTGTGCGATCTGATTGCCACAGGACCACAAGTACCAAGTTCTAAAATTTCTGGTGACCCTAAGAAAAGATTCTTCAATGCTCCACGTTCTCGACGCTTCATAAGGGCGTTTTACACCCTCTAGTTTCCATGGGACCTCTATGCTTCTCCCATCAAGCACCCTCCCGACACCAGACCATCGAATCTTCCATCGAGTCAAACCAGACTCGCCGTACTCTTGGTTTCCTCTTGTTCCCTGGGCGAGACGATCTCATCGAACGCGAGGATTTCGTTCCGATCGATCTCGAGGAATCGACGCACGATATACGCGACGGAGGAAGTTGCGCGATGGGGAGCAGATGAGCTCCGTCGATATCGTCGCGAGCGTGTGTCCACCGCCGCGGGAGGTGGATCGATCCCCCTTGGCGTTAGTCCGCGTCGTTTCTAACCGGCCTGGTTATATGCGATTCCCGAATAGACCGCGAGAGGCGTGGCCTTACAGAATATCGAGGTTGAAGCTCGCCGTGGAGTCGAGGGAATTCAGGAGCTCCTGAGCGCTGAAGTTCGACGTGTCCCCGGCTGGCAGGTTCTCCAGAAACTCGAGGCTGAAGTCCGCGGCGGCCACGGACGGATCCGTCGCGGTTGATTGTTGCGTGTGCTGTTGCTGCGGCAGGCTGCGCACACCTGGACTACCTGCGCCGTACTGTTGGTGCGGATGCAGAGGTGAACCTGAAATTTATCGTTTTTTAATATCGTTAAGTCGACTCAATTCTGTTGAATTGAATTAAAAACACTGAATTGTTGCGGGGGGAGCCCCTTCGGGGAAGAAGGATTGAGTTGTTAGGTCATAAAAATAAGATACGATGAAGAATATCTGAAGTTGCATATTTAAATGAAGATTTAACCCTCTATGGGCCGAATTTTTTTACAAACAATTTGCGAGACATTTACTTCGGTAAATTCAGATTGATAGTGTTGCTAACCGTCATTAATGTAATTATTGGTTATCAGAGATCTTAAATTAGGAGGACGAGAAAGTAATGCCGTTTCTTTTACATTAAATTCAAACAAATAAATTTATGTGTTTTTATTTTTAATCAATTATATAATCGTCAACAATCTTTTCCCGTCTAGTGTGCAATTTTTCAATACCTGATCGATAAAAATCAATTGGTACACAGTGAGCTGATAAATAATAGACAAGTATTGACATTCGCAAAAACGACATTACTTTCTGGCCTCCCTAATATAATTAAGACATACACGTCCTTTTGTGAAGAAACTAAAATTATTTGATTCAACGTCCATATATTAGTATGAAATCTAAAAGTTACACGGGCTCATAGGCGGTTAATATATAAAACCATCATATTTTGCTTTTATAGATTAATTGTATTATTTATCCCGACAATTATCTTTCGATATTTATAATGATACCTCCAAGAAAACTTTCGTATCTCATTCAAAATGTCTCCGCAATTATTCTCTCCATCGCGACTGGAGCTGCACGGATACAGGAATGATCATTGGGCGAAGACTTACCCGTGCCTGTACTGCTGACAGAGTTGACTGATGAGGACTGCGACATTTGCATCTGCAGTGACATCTGATTATTACTTTGCTGCATGGCTAATGTCTGCTGCTGGTGTTGCTGCGACAGTAGTTGCTGCATCTGAGTGCTGTTGGCCATACCGGAGCCAGCAATACCTCCACTCTGAGACCGAATCAGCTGTTGATGCTGCATCTGTGCGGCGTTCATTTGCATTCCGCCCGTACCGCCCATTGCGAACCCACCTGGAAAAACAAAGCGAGCAACACTTCTCATTTTAGTCGCACTGAGAATGCTTGTTTCATCTATTTTAAATTTTATGGATACTTCACACGTGCAAGTAACTAGTCTGACCACATTTCGAAAATAGATTTGGCATACTGTTTGCGACAGCCTTTACTCTGTAATCCTACAGATATAAACAGGTTTCTTTCAAAATAAAAGTAAGTGATACCATTTATCATATTTTACAATTGTTAACCCTTTGCGTTCCTATGTCAAGTGAGGCTCGACAAAAATATACTGAAATCAGAAAATTTAGACTGCGAAAAGTTAAAGCAGAACCAAGATAAAAGTGCAAGGAGTCGAGGTGGTGCATTTAAAGCAATTTCAAATGCCCAAGCACCAATCTTATCAGCTAATTATCCATATCTCAAAAATGATCATTACACTCAACATCTTGGATCAACAGAGGTCATCCGCAACGGTAGGTTAAAATCGAAGGCGGACAAGTTGAGTGGTTCTCCTGTCAGGACGTCCATTCTTCACGCGAGACAGCCTCTGTGCGGAATTATGGGCGTAATACGGTGTTGGACGCTTACCTTGGTGTCCTTGTTGGTTGAATTGCGATCGCATCTGTGTTTGAAAGCCCTGCTGCTGCTGCATCAGAACGTGTCGCCACTCTTGCTGAGCGCCACGGCCCGCGATGCTATTCCCAAGGCCGTCGGGCGGGCCGACGCTGACGTTAGGCGGCCGTTGATTATTAGTCCTAGGATAACCGAGACGCTGATGCATCTGATGCATCCCGCCAATGGCGGCCATACCGCCACTGCTCATGTACATGTTGCCCCCGGCAGCGTGCAACGTCTGTTGTTGCTGCTGCGCCATTTGCGGCCTCATCATCGGACCTGGGGTGAGAAGAAAACGACGATAACGTTAATGGGCGTGAAACTTTTTTCCCGTTTCCTTGTTTTAACTCCTGCCTCGACGTGACTTCGAATTCTTTGGTGTGCGTAGAAACTCTGAATCTTTCAAATATTCTTTCAATTACAGTCAGTCCCATACGCATTCATACCCTCTATACTTATTGAAGACATTTGTCCAATTTCAATGAATGCTTCATGATTCCAAATCAATTAGTAACTGTAAATATACACATGTGTGAAGTTTATTCATGCACACATTTATAATAGGAAGTTAATTTAGAAATATGAATCCTATCATTTAAGTTAGATAACTTTCTTCAATAGACGTAGAGGGTACAAATACTTACGGGACTTACTGTATGTAGGACTTTTTGGGGATTTTAAGATCTCTGCGACCCTTCAAGGGGCGTAGGAATTTTGTTTAGATGGAACGTAAGTGTTTTTGGAAAATTATAGTGTCTAGGCAATAGTTACTATCAACGCACAACACGTGTGCAAAACATATTGCTTAGAACAATGAAAAAAAATCAATTTTCCTATCCTTTTTAGTATAGATATCGATCGCGAAGAAGCGTCGCTACGTTCAGGATAGCTGGATACACGAGGAGTTAGGCGTATTGCGAGCGCAACGCAGGATTGCTTTGTGGATTTTTCGTTTGGATAGAATCTTATGAAAGTAGCTCCAGGCAGATCGATAGGAGTCTCGTATGGGGTACGGTGTATAAGGATATTTACGACCCCCCACCCTTCCCTTCACTATCCAGTTCGCGTTCTTTCTTTCTGGTCTGGAACGGATCCAGCGAGAGATCGAGTTCATTTTCCGACGAATGCTTGTCTAACCAATGGTTAAGAAGCGTGTAAACATTGTTGGAACGGTCGAGACCGCGGAAAGTCAAATATTCTTTCACGATTATTCATCGATTTCGCTTGACAAATTGAAACTAAAAAATTAACGGTGAATAAGTTTATTCTGAAGATAATTGTACGACAAAAAGTTGAAACTTAAAAGAACGTACTAAACATTGCTTGTACGAGACTGAGAGTTTAAAAAATAATTCAATCAATAACTTTCAACGAATAATCAGGATTGTTCCTATGAAATACAGATTCACACGAAGGTGATATTTTTTAGAGATGGAAGAAACGTTAACAATATTTTGAACGAGTGGTAATCGAAATGAAATTCATGAATTTTGCACTCCGAGGACAAAATTAACGCGAGAATTCCATAAATCTCGTTATAAATTTTCCTCGTTTACGTGAGTTGTCGCCTTAGTTTTCTGATTACCACTTTCCATAGCTTCGACGTTCTCATTTTCGTAGAAGTTTTCTGATATGATCCATTCGTATATCCAATGATATATTTCTTTACCTGCTCTGGAGATCTCCCACAAATAATATGACTTAAAGAACTAATAAATTCTTTTCTTATGAAACAACCTACTAATTTAATTTACAATTCAACCAAGAGCAATTTTATCTAGCAACAAAACCACAGAACAGCGCGTAACGTTGACACGTTTACCGTGTTATATCCCCTTAACCTTTATCAGTTTATCAAGCGATAAAGAAAAGCGCAGAAAATCACCATTGGGGAATCAAAACCGCTATCGAGCACACACCGAAAGAGCCATTCCCAGTTTCGACGGAAGATGAAAGAATCGATAGCAGCGTCGGATTCTCATTAGCCTGAGTGCCTTTCGACTCTGGCCAGCGCATATGAAAGTGACGTACCGTCGCCACTTTCAGCGTAAAAATAAAAAAATAAGCGAAACAGAAGAATGGATCGCCAACCAACGCCGCCTCGCTTGATTTACACTTTTTCAAAAGTACCTGAGTCTTCTTGGTCGGACTCTTCAAATGTAAATTAAACGATCGACTCACTGTTTTGTAAATTCACAATCTCGCCTAAATATTAATAACAATCACGATTCAGAATAAAAGTATTTATTGAAGACATTAATCGTGAGAAATTTGATGAAATTAAATGATAACGTGGTAAATATTCGTGGTAAATAAATTTTCATAATATACTTGTTTGATAAAGACTCATAAATAGTAAGTCGAAATGTTGCAACACACAACCCCCTGTTACCAGAGAAACAGCTCTCAGTTCAATTGTATTTCTATTTGTACTTGCAAAAGGCATTTTCAGCAGACAAATTCCAAAAACCCAGATTATAATTTTATTTTTTTCCCAGTGTTAGCCTGGCTAACGTATAAATGAATTCGATTCGAGGAAACTTAGCATGGAGTTCTCGATGGTATCGCGATCGACTAACCTGAAGGTGGCATAGGCTGTTGCGTAACCCTTCGCATAGGCCCGGTATTGGGAAACCTTGGCTGCTGACCCATGCCGATACCAGCGTGCATCATTTGGGCCTGAGCCGCCGCTTTGTATTCGGGAGGCGGTGGTCTCACGCCTCCCATTCCTCCAGCCATGTGCTGTTGCTGTTGCATCACCTGAAAAATAAACGAACAATACATTTCCATTACTCGACGTTCCTCAAACACTGATCTACGTAGTGGTTGCATTAAGAATTACGTGTGAAAATTTTCTCTGATGTAGTCTTAACCCTCTACGGGTAGAATTCTTTTTTCTGTAGACAACTTGTAAGTCATTTACTTTGATATTTCAGGTTGATGGTGCTGTTAACTATCATCAACATTGTAATCCATACTAATATTATAAATGCGAAAGTAACTCTGTCTGTATGTCTGCTTGTTTGTTATCTTTTCACGCCTAAATCGTTGAATAAATTTCAATAAAATTTGACATAGGCTATACTTTATTTTAATAAAAATAAGATTTTAGTTCGAAATCTCAATATTTGAGATTTGACTTACAGAAAACAAAAGACAGTCACCTACTGATTCACGAATGCAAACGACATAAAATAAGTAGTATTCCACACGAGTGAAACCGCGGGATGCAGCTATACATATGCAGCTAGTTGATTATCAAAGACATTATATAATTAAGACGTACACATCATCTCGTGGCAAACCTAAAATTATTTCGTAATCTGTCGATATTAGTAGCACGTAACCTGAAAGTTACACGAACCCATAGAGGGTTAAACTAGGACCTCGATTATAACTTTCTTTTATAAAGAAAGTAGAAAATAACAGATTGAATGCAGCCGATAGAGATTATATGAGGTATTTCGTTTGATTTAAGAGTATCGTCTTTGTAAGTGTACTCTGATCGGTACCAACGACTGAGAAAACGGTGACCAAGCGTCTCCGGTTGCCTTTCGACAACCGTCGGCGTTGCCTTCGTTGTCGTCGCGTTCACAGTCTTTCGTTGGATCCGCGTAACACCAGGAAGTGGAAACGCAATCCAACCCGATGGGGGGACTTGTGCAACGACACCGATGGTCGAAACTTCCGTGGTCGCCGGCAGCACGACGACAATGCGGCTCGCAACGAGTCATCGATGCATGCCGCAGCTCAGAGTTGCAATTATTCCTTCGGAATCTGTCGGTCGGCTTTCTAACTCGCTTCTATCATTGTCCGTGCCTTACGAGCCGAATCTACTCGTTCTCGTTCACTGCGCTCACCGCTTCACGCTATTCACCGGGTGCTCTTAAGGTTTCGAGATTTGAGGGATTAAACATCTTGCAACGGTAATTTTTGATGTTGTAGTTCGTTATTAGTTTTATGATTAACCTAACTAGCTATTATTCTTTCCATTTAAGCACGAAGACCGACTCGGACAAATTTTATCTGGATTGAACGATCAAAGAAGGAGTTGGAGAGGAATCACAAACAGACGGCAAAAAGAGAACTCTTGAAATGAGTTTATGTTTCAATGTAGCATTTTTAATAAAAAATGATTTTATTTATGAATCTTAAATTCATTGCACTAATTTCTGCAATGTGAAATTATTTGATTACAATAAATTTATATTAATTGAAGTATTTGTTATGAATAATAGGTAAAACATAATGAAAATGGGCAATAACATAATATAAATCATGTATCACAACATAAAATGTATCATGATTCGAATTTTACATTCTTAACGAGAGCAAGACATCTTCGACAGAATACCTCTTCTGGGGTGTTGGAAAGGTTAAGAATGACTGGATTAGGCGAATGCCACCCTGTTGCTCTCGTGGGGCCTCGGTGAACGGAGGAAGCAAGTCATCCTTGGAATCGGCACGTAGCAATTTCGCGCGTCGTTTTCCCATTGATTCGCGCAGAGAGAGAAAGGGGACCCGCTTCCGTGAGTCGCGTTCTCGTAAACGTAATCGAATTCTCGGCTCCTTTTTGGCAAGATCAACCACTCGAGCTATAGAAAGATCGACCGATTTGGTCGACGAACGGCAAATCCTTCCACGTTTCGCGAACCCCTCGTTTCGTTCAACGGTAGAGGAAACGTCGTTCTCACGGTAATTACGACCGATCTTCGTGATTAACTTATCATGAGCCAAGTGAATTGTTTAAGTGGCCCGATATCTAGGAATCTTTATAGCTTTGGCAGCGTTGCGCTCGATTTCGTTTAGTTTGGGACGTCTACTGCTATTAGTGGCGAATCACTTATTCAAATCATTTATTTGTTTTTTATTTTTGTACGAAATTAACTTGTTGGGTTGATTAACAAGAGGTATAATTCAAAATCGTTGCGGTCTGAACGAGCTTCGTTAAAAGGTTCCCAATCTTAGAGACAAAGAAATGCAAAGAAATTGATGATAATTAAAGAGAAAAGTATGTATGTACAAACAGTCCCATAAATATTTGTATCCTCTATGTCTATTGAAGACATTTGTCTAAATTAAATGATAGGTTTGATGATCCCGAATAAATATTCATTATAAACGTATATATGTGAAAAGTTTGTTTTTGTAAACATTTATCATGAAACATTTATTTGAAAACATCAAACTTATCATTTAATTTAGACAAATTTCTTCAATAGATATAGGGGGTGCGAATACTTATAAGACTGACTATACATAGAAAAAAAATTACGAGTGAATAGTAACATCTTGAAAACAGACTAAATAAATCATGTTGAAAAGAAGCATCAGAGGCTAAACTAATTTTTAGTATCCATGTGGAACTTCTGTTACTTTATATATCTATACTTTCCTCGTTTTCTATCTGTTCGAAACGATTTAAAAATGCTCAAGAAGTGATGTAAATGAATATTAATTGAGTAACAGTATCCAATTTTCACCAGTAAGCGTATCACGAATTCCTAAGACTGCACGTCGCGACAGAGCCGGATAATAACGTCGATCACGGATTCCTAGATCCCCGAGTTCCTCGAACTCGTGCAAACATGGCCACAGCATCCGGCAGCGTGCAGCACGTTAACTATCCTAATGGATTAAAATAGATACGGGACTATGCATCGGGTCAGCGCGTCAATTTCGTTATCACGACTCTTCGAACGAACGTGCGCTTATTTTTTAACCCGTTTGAGCCCGATGATGCAACGTACGTCATTCAATACCAATCCAAGAGAGGCAATGGTACACCAGAGGTCTTGAATAGAATCTAATTCGTTATCTACTATGTTTTAATTTACTTCTTATTTTTATTACATTCAAAGAATGTGTAAATAACCTGTCAAAAATATGCCACAAGAGGAACGCCCAAACATTAGTTAACCCTATCACACCTGGCGTCCACAATTGTAGAAACAAAATTTTTAAATTACCGACATTATCGTTTAGGGCGAATGTTCTTATTTGTGCACGTGAAGAAAAACCAGTTTTCCGCAAAAACTACACTATTAGGATTTTCTACATAATTTTTTCCATACAAATTTTAATCCAAGTTAATCCTAAAAATTAAATTACATTAGTACGAGAAAAAAAATAATTTCGGTTTGAAAGGACCGAGGTATTATCAAGAGAGAAACGATGAATGAAACGGAAGGTCGATGCCGACGAGGGATGACTAACCAATTGCGTGAAACCTACGATTGGTAACTGGAGCACGATCGCAGAACTGCCTTCGATACCTTAACGTCGTTAAAGCGATGGTTGTATTGTAACTGACTCATTCGTTAATAAATCGAGTCGCATGTCCGCGAGCGCAACGTGACCGCAGGCGACTACCGATCCGCGAATCGACGATAACATCGTGACGTTAAACGAGCAGATTTCTTTGTGCAGACAGTTCCATGGGAGAAACTCGTTGCACGGTTTTGTTTCTTCAAACTCTATTAACTGTGTGGCTCTGTGGCTGGAGCTCTGCGTTGAAACTCTGCGGCGACGTTATTAACCTATTCAGTCTACATTGTAATGCACGTAGAGTTAAATATTGTCCGTATGCATACGAAAGCTTTCGAAACGTAAAATTCGTGTATCGATTTCTGATGAGGGTTCAGGCAGATTTTCGACGGCTCGAAGACGATGTTAATTCAATTTTTCTACACTTTCGCGGCAGCACGACGGAATAGCGCCGTTCGAAGAGACAATTCGTGGAAGACGGGGATTCAGTGACAGTAATTGGGGCTCGCGGACACAGTTTCTTCGGATGCAAATTGGAAATGCATAAAAGATGAAGAACACTGTACTGGACAAGATGTAAATGACTGCATGCAAATGTTGACTGATTGCAAAGTTGCAAGCGTTACATTATACCTCGAGTAATCTAGAACAACGTCGCGGCAACAAAACATCGACCCCCCTTTTCTCGCACCGAGACAAAGGGCAATCAGCTTATGCGTCGGTAAAAATTGAAAGCCCTAAACAGTGTAATACAACGAAGGCAAGAGCGAGGAAAAATGTACTCGCGTAGAATTTAGAACTCTAAAACGAGCTGGCTCGTAACGTGCCTGCGTGTCGAAGTGTTTGGTTAGTAGTATTTAAATAATTCTATTTTTATATAGTTGCAGTGGATAAAATCTACATTCAAGTATCTATGGTGCAATGCAGCGGGAACGGGTAAAAATGTACTCGCGTAGAATGTAGAACTCTAAAACGAGCAGGCTCGTAACGAGCCTGTGTGCTGAAGTGTCTGGTTAATAATATTTAAATAATTCTATTTTTATATAGTTACAGTTGATAGAATCTACATTCAAATATTTATGGTAGGTTAACGTCTAATAATAGTGGAAAATCCTCAACATTTTCAAATTCTGCTCCTACAATACTAGAAGATATACGAGTACAAAATCGTATAACGGGATTGTGTATTTAGAGATTATTTTGAGTCAAATGAACATTGAAATGATCTATACTTTCCAAATTATTGTGGCCATCAAACGAACCTAAGTTTAAATGAAGACAGGAAACCAGAAAAAAATGGTCCATAGCTTCCAAAGAAAAATGGTACCGGCGATAAGTCGGTTAAGATAAACGCCACACCCTGTACATCGCAAGAAACGAAAGCAACGATAGCCGTGTACGCAATATCATTTGTTGTCTGTTACACAGGAAGTGCACGTGAGCGCTGATTTCCCGATCACGGAAAAAGTTTCCATTCATTGTTCGGCGGCCCCGAAGAAGAAGCTCGCTCCTATTTGCGCCGGTTCTTTCAACGCGATGGAACAGAAGTTGCAAAGGAGGTGCGATACCTGTTGCACACGAGCATCGCGGGAACGAGTCAACCGCCGGATACGAAACTTAATGTTTCGGATAATGTGCCAGTCGACAATATCGCGTCGCGATCTCCTACCACTGCTTGATAGACATCCGAGCGCCGTTTTGGAAAGGAGTCTCAGTAGGGCACCATTTGCATCAGGAGACATATATGTACATTTCAAAGGTAAAGTGAGTAGAAAATTGTAGACGTTGTACTATTCGTTAAAAATATGGTTTGTCGAATGTGCGGAATGTATGAAAAATGTGATGACTATAATATAGGGTTTTTGTAGAATGAATTATATTTTCTTTAGTGTCAATGAAATCTTTGGTGGCAAATAATGCAAAGAGGTTCAGTATCATCTAACCTGAATCGTTATAGGTTTTATACTGAAAACCAACTTGAGAAATACATGTGCTCGGATTAGTTTTACCAGCGTCTCGGCGCCGCCCAAGTTGCGTCGTGGGACGAAACGAATCGTATAATCGATAGCACTGAAGCCTGAGAGAACCCTTGCGCGAACACTACGGATGCACAAGTCCACCGTGGTGTTTAGTTTGACTCTGTCGTTACTATATTTTACGCGAAGCTCTCAATTTTCGAAGGAACCGACCCATAAATTATAGTACTCTTTGTCGCTGCGTGTGGGCTCGCGATGCGTCGATCGCCATTGAAAGATACGGCTGGATTGTTTCCTCGGAGAAAGTTGCCTGGTATTTACCAGCCGTGCCCAAGTCTTTATGAAACATAATAAACCGGAAACCTGCTGGTGACGATCTCAAAAATGGCATTGTTCCCCTCGAACGCAGCGTAAACTCAGTCATGTGTTTCTTAACGTAAACAGCACGTCTTCGACAGGACCGGAAACTTTTCTAACAATGGAAGAAACTTTTACAGCCTTATTCCGTTATGCCATTCTGACGAGTATCGGTTAAAATACTTCTCGGAGATGCTTTCGAAAGGTTGCGTTTCCTCTGCGTCCTTTGTTGCGACTAGCGTTTGGAAAGTCCAAACAATGGACTCGCTACTTCTCTTATATCTGAATGTGTTGAATAATTTTGCTTCAGTGGGTAGCTGGGTTTAATTTGGAACTTCTAGCAGTGACTTGAGGCTAATCAGATTTCTATACTCGATGATGTCTTTTAAGGAACCAATTATGAAAGATAAACCGTTGTTGTCGCAAACATAACAAAGACCATAGACTCATCCTCAACCAAACATCTTAATCTTGGTTCCGAGTTCCTCACTCATCCTATACTTTGTACCCTTCCTTAATCATACTCTCCTTTGACCGCTGTCCTTAACATGACTCATCCTCCAAACGATAGAAAAGCCCGGAAAAACCTAAGAACCAGTCAGCATTCAATATGCACCGACACAGTTGCGACTTAGTTGTACAAATAAACAGCTTTGAGAGTTTCTATAAAAATCAGTGTTGTCAGTTAATTCCTTTCGGTAATCTAACACACTACTTTTATGTTGCATAGTAGAAATTTCATCGACAAACATAGGATAACATTGGCACTGCATAGAGTCTAGCTCTCTACCCAACAGCGGCGTTCCTACCGTCGCTATTACCATAGATAACCATCGCTCACTGCCATTAGGTAATTAAACCATAAACCACCACGTTCACGCCCTCGTACGCAATAAACGCGCAAAACATTCGTCGCTATCGATCACGAAACGCAAACAGGGTAAACGCGTACCTGGGCGCGCATCAGTTGCTGTTGCTGCTGCAGAAGCTTGGCGTGCTGATGTTGATCCACTTGATTAGGCGGCACTTGCTGAGGATGACTGCGAGCACCTGGTCCACCAGCGGGCTGGGGAACACCACCAGCAGCAGCGGCTGCTGCTCGCTGCCTCAGGCTCTGCTGGGTGAAGTTGATGGTCTGGGACTGCGAGACAGAACAATACGTGTCTGTCTGGCCACCAGGTCCTGGCTGATTCTGGCTCTGCTGCTGGTTGAAGTACATGCCCTGTTGAGCAGCCACGGTCACGCCAGGCTTCAGGTCACCGGTGAGCTGCATGTGCTGACCCGCGGACACCTGTGACAGAGAAAAGAACGTTTGAATTAGAGTTTGAATGATGTAATAGTAACACTAGGATTACAGAGATTTCTTATAACATTTCTATTGGTGAGGTAATGAGGGGTAATGAGTGGGTTCTCTCTTTATGTATGTTTTGCTTGTATGTTAAGAGTAGATTAAGCATATTTTGTACTGAAACTGTAAGTGGAAGTGGAGGCTATATAACCCTTAGGGGAATATTAAATAAATACATACTAAAGTAATGTTTTAATAAGTGAGCTCGATTTACCAAAATTAATTAGGAGGTTTAGACAAAAATGAATTTGTATGCATGCTTGCCTTTTTGTATATAGACAAAAATCAGCATGAGCGTTTGGCAAAAAATAGAAACGGTTTCTGTAAGATCTGGTAAAATTAGGGATAGGTCAAAATGACCGCAAAGCTAGTATTAAATACAGGTTGAACAATTGAACAGATCATGCATTCTGTGCACCGTGTAACCCATTGACGAGCCCTGGTATTAACATCTCCTTAACCCTTTCGCCACAAGAAAGACGCGCATGTCCGACGCCGGTGACAGCGAGTTTTATTGGCTGTTCCAATTGTTCAGCATCCCCCTTGGGTTGTAAGCGCAATACGAATCGCTCTGTTACGTATGATCCACGGTCGATGGTAGATCGGATCGAGCGGTGCTTTTCATGAAGGCCACGAAGCCGAACAACGGCTCGCCGCAGGCGGCCTGGAATTCGGTTTCTGGCAAAAAAGCAGCGGACAAGTGGCGACTATTGTCCTGTCATCGCTCGTATCGTAGGCAATGATACAAAATGGCTACCGTTCTTCAATATTTCATCCAGCAGCCAAGGGAAAAAGGACTGCACCGTGTGGGGAAGGAGGAGACCAAGACACGACCAGGGGACCTCTACGGCTTCGATGACTCTTGACCTCCAACAATCGAGTCGCGGTAATCTAGTCCGAGTGTCTGCATCCCCTCGCCTGTTTTGTACGCTCGAATGAATGCCACAATCCCTTAATGGCTCCTTGTAACGAAGTTCTTATCCTTGTTACATCGCTAACGTACGCCTCGAACTCCGATCCACTCTAACGCAATGAACACACCTGCGATAATTGACCTTCACGAAAAGCAAACAGATCCACTCTTTCGTATATCTCCCAATTTTAGAAAATATTTGTTGTCTAGAATATTACGCAGTACTAGGTTTATCATGTTTTCCATCTCATGATAATTCATACTATTTCGTACAATCGCTGGATTGCAAATTAACTTGGAACGACTCATCACCATCGAATCAAGGAACGATGAATTCCCCAGCCTGCGAGTGAATTTCTATAGCGAAGCGTCGAATAATGAGGGCTTACGACGTTCCTCGTTGGCCTCGGACCACTTATTGGTCGTCTCCGCCAGTCCTTTGTTCGTACGCACCGTATGGAGATTGCCGATCTGGTACCTCGTCGGCACCGCATTATAGCGAACAACTTATGACCGATGTGGCCACCTAAGTGTCACAAGGTCTTGTGTGCAAGCTGTGCATAATCGAGCCAAACCTCGATCGTTTTCTATAAATATCAAAGTCTAACCAAACACATTATAGAATTTAATCACTAAAATACTTTCCAGAACTGAAACTCTCTTCTTTAAACAATTCAACTTGATTACAACAGCAGTTGAATCGCCCTAAACATTTAAGTTGCTCGTTCCCGTTGGAAAGTACGAGAACGAATAAAGGATAAGGTACGAGACAGGTCTGGCCACGGAGATCGTTCCAGCCAGCAGTCGAGGCTACCCAAAACCGTGCACGTAACGCGCATAGAGTGTCCTCGCGGAAAACGAGCGGGCGAGTTACGTGTTCGCCGGAGAATGGCTGGGGTGGCGCGACATCAGGGGCTTTTAGTTATGACGCCTAGAAGGAGAATCCTAGTCGGCCCTGGTCGTGCATAATTAGCCTAAATCACGGGCGTTCCGCTGGGAGCTCCTAGCCGCGGCATCTGCATAACGCGTGTCTTATTATCTTCTGCTGGGAAGGGATGACTTTTGGATAAAACGATGAGTGTAGTCAGCGTTCAAGAGTTTCGAAGCCTCGAAGGTAAGAGAAAACGACTTATCAGCGACTTGGGTTCACATATTAACTCTGATCTACGTGTGGATTAGCATGTTCTTGACTCGAAAGTTTGTTTAATATACAGATAATATTGATTTAGAAACTTTACAGAATAGTACATTATAGAAACAATAGTCTTCACTGAGCTTGACTCTGGTTTCCTGAGAAAATTTTCTCTTGAGTTAGTTCTTACTGCTGGAGTCGAATGCAGCACCAGGTGTTAGTCTAGAGCTCTGGACGAACCAACCATAGATCCATGGATCTTCCACGGACCAAGATGCTTCGAACGAGGCTATTCGGATGGGAATACTAATATGGAGAGAGGAACGCTGGTCAGCGGCCTTCTAAGGAACGCTGGACACTTTAACGCGCTCGAGCTACCTGAGACACTGCTCGTTGACGTTAATTTTATTCCTTTCCACGTGGTCTTCGTGTTCCTCTCATTGTTGGCGTGGGAAGATAGCGATGGGTAAATGCATTCGCAGCGTTCGATGCACTCATTCGCGACCCCGTGCACGGCTTCGCCATGGGATCCGATGGGAGGTGGTGTTAGACAGGGTTAAACGTTGAATGTCGTGGAGCTTGCCAAGTAGATTGCTCGAGAGGACGACTTGGTGAGCTCTAGTAGCCTATTGCGCGAATACGGTACATCGTACGGTCAAACATCATCTATTGTTTTCCATTTTTCCGCAGAATGGCGGACGTTACGCGGAAGCGATAATATTCACGCGTCGAGAAACGCAGAACAAAAGAAACGATATTTCTCGAGGCGTAACGTAGGAGCAGTTTTCATGAATCGAGTATTCGAGGGATTTCCAATCACGATACAGCGCAATCAAGCGCTGTTAATGATGGCGCCGCCATTAGCGATCGGCGTCGGTTCCCGGAACGATTTTCAGTGTGTCTCTGCAAGCGAACTTATCGATCGTTTGCCGCCAGTTGCCATAAACGCGTATCGCTGGTGCACGCGTCGCATTCGCGGGCGGCAGACGCGTGTGTTTCGCATAATCGCCGTCTTCTGTTATTATGTACCTGTGCGCCAGGCTAGCTGCGCGAAACGGGTCACCGAACCTGTTACACTGACAGTTGCGGTAGGTGTGCCAAGTATCTGAAATTAGAGGTCGTGTCAGGTATTAATTATGAATTACCCAAGCTGTTAGTGCCGTCTCGTGTGATTAATAATATCCATTCGTGTCTGCGATTGCGAACACGACGCTGTATCGATCTGGAGAACGCGTACGCGTGGCCTCAGAATCCTGACAGGATGCAAACGAGGTTGACTCGATTCGTCTTTGGAAGTTGTGCCTTCGTAATATTTTAACATGGAACGTTTCGCATTGAGAATTGGTCGAGAAGTTTCCTCCTGCATGATTAACTTCTATTTAGGTCGCTGGATGACCAGCTAGCTGGTCTCGCTACTAGGTCTTCAACTTCTCTCGCTGAGTTTCGTTGAAGCAATAAGAATCCCATCGACCCCATCGAGGCAAACAAAAATTTTCCTGATTGCAGTATTGAAATCTTACACAGGGAATCGGTTGGAAAGTTTCCTTCTCTGCAGGTAACTTCTATTTGGGTCGCTGGATGGTCAACTGATCCGATGCGGAGTGTCCGTCTACCCTGAACGTGTTTGTTTAGCGTCTTGATGCATGCCTGGATGTCTCCGTTCGAATATCAGCTCTGTTTTGCTTGCGGAGTATGACTTTGACATCAAAGTTAACATCTGCGCGCTACTTGCTGTACTTTGCATCTAGAAAGTGGATACCTCTTGGTCACAGTTCGAGACATGTTGACGATGAACTAATTCTCCGAGTGCGAGTCTTCTTATGCCCTTACATTTTAAATCTAGGCTGCAGCGAAAGTGATCCTTACATTTTTGTAATCTTTCTTTGCTAGTTAAAGGACTTGCCAGTCAAATTTCCACAAAGTCATGTTTGGTAATAAAGGATTAATCTAGACTACATACAATCATTGAAACAATGGTTTGAATTAATCTGAACACAATTTTCCAAATCAAAGCAGCATTGGATGCCATCTCTATAGTCCCGAGATGCTGGCTATGGGTTGCAATAAGGAACGGATGGCAGCGCGGCCAACGTAGAGATAAATCCATCGTCATTAGCGCGTTGCACAGAAGCGCGATGCTGACGACGAGACGGTGAGTCACGCGTCCGCGAGGAATCGCGTTGTGGCTAATATCGCAATGCTGTAATCGCTAATCATAGCGCTCGCGTCGTTGCCCATGCGTTTCATCAGCGAAAGCAGTCTTGCGAACATGCTCACCGAAAGATATACAGAGGATGGGGAGAATTTAGAAAGCCAACGCTCTGGTCTTCTGGTCTTCGATCGTTACCAAGTTAGAACGATGGAATGGCTTAGGGAGCAAATGGTGGAGATTCTTGCTGTAAGATTTTTGCTGACCTCGGGATATAGAGTATTGCCAGATAAACCGCAGCAGAAAGGCGCTCTGTACCACAAAATCAGGTTAATCTTTGGTTACAGTTTGGTTCTCTAACAATGGATTCTAACGAAAACGAAAGATGAAATCATAACACCGCGACATACGTCATTTGAAATCCCACTCCAGGAAAAGTGCTTCGCATTACAACTCACAATTGACGTATTCTTCCAAAGCATGACAATACTCTTAGCGAGAAATAGCTCTCATGACTCAACTGATACAGTGTTTATAACCTTGAGAATATATTCCGTCGACACGAAATATCTAATAGACGTCACCGTGTTCACCAAGATCGTCGGAACCACAAAAGCCTACGTTTGTTCGGATGAATCACCCAGACGTTAAAAATAGTGCAGCCTGCGCGGAAGTTATGCGACATTGACCAACGCTGTTACTTAACGACGTTCTCGATGAATGAATTTCGAGTCCAGTGTCGCGGAAACGCGTCACGCTCGAGTGTCAACGGGAAACCAAACTTCCCGCCACGGGGAAAACATGCTCGCCAGTGTGCAAAACCTTGTTTGTGGCAAGACGAGACGGGCAACGTTGTCTAATGATCAGCAAACCTGTAATAAGACTCTCTGGCAGAGGAAATTCAACGCTGCGCTATAAAACGACAAATGCTGGAATATGAGAACGGGAAGGAACAAAGACGTATTGGGTCATTCGATCAGTGACGCGAATGTTCTTTTATGTTTTTGGAAGATGAAATGCAACAACGTGTTTACTATGGGTTAGATCTACAGCTCAGGTGTTATCTAATACTGGTTAAAGGGAGGAATACTACAAGTAACTCTAGACACAGTACAGGTATAACTAAATACACTGACTAATAGATGTGCAACTAAACACAGTAGTAGCCTACTCAGCCAAAGTAGGCACTTTCCAGGTCCGAGCAAAATGAATGGACAAAAAGATCATTCCACCTTTGATCAGACGTCATTTCAACAAATTTCTTGATTGCTAGCCACATTACACTGCAACCTAGTTCCTCTACGATAACATCAAAATATATTGGAGAACCACTGTGAACATTTTGCTGGATGCGCGTCGGGTTAGGGAATATTCCGCGGAACAGAGAGAGGAATGGCATGCATCCAGGAGTCGAGTGACCTTGAGATGGACACCTCGTGACGGAGAATCCCACCTCGCCGCGAAGAGAAATCCGGAGTGCATCGCGTGCGTATGGTTACGGGGGAGAGGCAATCCTCCGCGCGCAATTGCGTGGCAGGAAGAGCTGGAGAACCGTCCAAGACCAAGGAGAGCGAGACAGAAAGAGGACGAGCGTGAGAAGGATGGAGGCGTAGGTGGAAAGAAGAGGGAACGACGCTGAACGACAGAGGAGGAGGACTCTGCGAGTCGCACGAGTCTCCGCGGACGGTGACCTCCGCCCCCACCCCCACCAGGCGTGCCACTCTGTACACATCCAGTGTGGCGATGCTACTACCGATGCCGCGACGCCACAACCAGCGGTAGCCGTCGGTGACGAATGACTAGGGATGGGATCAAGGATCTCCCAGCGTCTACAAACCTTGCACTGCGCTTGGAAATCAAAACCTGACTATTAAATGCGATACTGGGTACTATGGATGCACTAGAGCTGGTGCAAGTGACTCTAGGACTGCTGAAGATGTGAGTAAATGTGACCTCTAGATATGAAACTGGATAGCCTAGATACGATAGTGGTCATAGTAGAGGTTTTGAATGTCCTGGAGAGTTAATTGAATGGATATATCAATTTAATTCGCAATACTGGAAGAAGAATGCACCAGCTAGCAAAGATGACCGCTAGTGTATCACTACTGCAGCCTAGGTATAGTAGTGGGCATATTTGAGGTTTTGGATATACTGGAAGTTCAACTGAATGGATATCAATTTCATTCAGAAATACTACAAGAAGAATGCACTAGTTAACAAAGATGATCACTAGTGTATCACTACTGCACCCTAGGTATAGTAGTGGCCATATTAGAGGTTTTGGATATTCTGGAGAGTCAACTGAATGGATATCAATTTCAGAAATACTACAAGAACCAGCTAGCAAAGATGACGAGTCCAATATCATGATTCTATCTTCAGGATCTACATCAACATAATGCTAGTACTAGCTTTACAGCATCCGATCCACGTGATCTCATCGTGATCAGCCACTCTATAAAGAATAACATCTCTTTTCCAACTTGATCAGATCATTCTCAACGCCACTGATCTATCAACTGGTCGGTTTCTCTTTCACTCCTCTGTGCGTCGATGTATCATCCTAACTTACGTGTTGCGTCGGATAGGGGAAAATCTCGTTCTTTTTTTTTTTTAATCAATCACTAGTACAGGATACATTTGCGAATCACATCGCGTGCAGATCAATATACAAGGCTGTTTGAAATTAATGAGAGCCGAGCAGTGGCTTCACGGTACCGCTTTTTATCGGTTCGGGACATCTCGTGATCGCAGGTGGAATAATTGATCCAGCGGATTAAGGTGGAACTGAATACACGGGATAAATTGAAACGGGGGAAACGCGTGCGTTTACAATTTCAGCCTCGACTCGCGTGCTCGTGAAAAATCTTGCGGTTAATGCCATATGAAATTTTAATAGACGCTCCTGAGTGGAAAAATCAAATTAAAAACGCTGATAGTCAGTGGCGGCGATATTGCTTCTGGAAAATTAATGTATTAAACTTGCAAAATTTAAAGTAATTTTGCCTTGCCAATCGTACTTAAAATGAATTCCACAACGAGCCAACTAGGCTCATCGCTCTATGCAAACATCTTAACGTCGCCGGATGAAGCATCAACGAGTACATCCATTTGCTCATCGTTAGACAAGATTAAGTTGACCCGTAACATGGCGGTCAGGTACGTGGAAAAATGGCATAGTAGTGCAGGAACGGTGACCTAAGTCTACATGATCCAAGGTGGGTTCATCCACAAGAAGAACAATACTTGAAGGAATTGTAGAGCTTGGACCGACTTTTTCAAAAATAGACAAATAACACTCGTAGAATGCTATTACTTGAACATTCAATAGTAAACTAAATCAACCGTCTCTTGTACAGTCAGTCTCATAAATATTCTATGTCTATTAAAGAAGTTTGTTTAAATTAAATAATATGTTCGATGTTTTTAAATAAATGTTTCATTATAGATATGTACACGGATAAACTTTACACTTGTACATTAAAAAAAAATATATATATAATGAAAAATTTATTTGAAAACATGAAACCTATCATTTAATTTAGACAAATTCCTTCAATAAACACAGAGAGTACGAATGTTTATGGGACTGACTGTATATCTGTAAACTTTCTAACAACGCATCGAGAAAAATGGTGCACGGTTAATCTCCAGAAGGACAGCATCGGTACTCCTGTCCCCGAAGGTGGGTCCAGAAATGGCCGCCGCGTAACGGACAGGAAACTAGGAACATTGCGCTCGCAGTGGAATAATCCGGTCGAAAAGTTAACACCGTAGAACAATGGCGTGCTTCGTGCTACTCTGTGTAATCCCACTCTCTGCAGCGAGCAACGCAGCCAGACGGGAGGAAGAAACGAGTAGACGGCCGCCGAGAGAATCCCTGATACTTTGCGCAACCGTGGTACCTCCACGACTGGACTCCGCAAGATGAACTCTCCAGCAGTCGTTCCTAATGCGCTTCCCGTTTCCACCGCTCTTTTAACTGTACAAATATGAACAACGCATCATTAACTTTTCACGAAAGATTTTCCGATTCTCGAGCAGAGCTTGCTGGGTTCGTTTGGAGGGATCTTGAATTTTCGCAGCCCCGATTGCGCGAAACGATTACTCCTGTTTGAGCCTCTGTGGACTGAAGTGCATTCATAATTGGACAGTCTATTTATCGTAATATCATGGGGTTTCAAACATAATTTGAACATTTTCGAAACATTCGTGAATACGAAGATTCGAATTGCTTGAAGTTTTATTTAAGCATGAAAAGTTCCCGATAAAATTTCTGTAACTTTTCAATATCGTGGAAGCTCTGAAGAATCTTAGCAGTCTTGCCTGTTTGAAAAGTTTTTCAGAAGTTCCGAAATATCAGGTTACGAGTACATAAAAATTTTAACGAATGATTGGATTATTTAATAGAATTACAGCATTGCCACTCGCAGTTCTCTGAAAACAAAGGGTGGATGTGAAATAATAATCCAAAATTGTATAGAAGAGGGAGCACATTTTTCTTTTGTGTGTGCGATAATAAAATAAATTTAAAGCATGGCCATGTTAATGCATCTCCCTTATTATGCTTTGTATATTTCCTACTTTGGAGGAAACATTCGCGTGGCACTGATATTAAAGGACAGAATAAAATGATTATTTCAAATTGCAAGAGACGATGATACTCATTATTATGAAATTACCAATACTTTAATGGGTTTTCGTTTCTATTTGTTCCTATCTATTTCGCACACAGCCCATTAACGGCTATTTCTGCGCCGTTATATTTCAACATTTCTGACGATAAAGTTTTCATGAAGTTAAAGTGTTGTAAGACTTTACGAAAGATAAAATATTTTTCCTCGCTCCTCGAGTTTCCAACGTTAATTCTGTGTTTTATTATTCACTGTGGTGTCATTGGTTGCACACTCTGATTACAAAAGTGTTTGTAGGAAACGTGGACGCAGCTCTATCGAGGGAACTAGTTAGGGTTCAGAGGCGGGCGTGCAACGTGTTCCCCGGAATAATGGCGGGAATAAAACAAGGGAAAAAAGAAGCTGGACGGAAGAACGCGATCGGGGTGAGCTGTGGCTCGTCGGAGAGCCATGGAATCGTTATGTCTCGCACCTAACCGGTCATCCACATTGTGCTTACAGCGCTTACAAGTGCATCTCGAGCGCTCGAGGCTCAGCATAAATGATTTCACGAGTGCATCTCCTCTGGATGTTCAAACATCACGATTCCCGCGCGTTTCCCTCTGACATACCCTCACTATATTGGCAGAAATTTTCCTATGTTGGAAACCTAACCGATCGAACTATCAATTCATCGTTAATAAGTGTCTCATAAAATATGAAATCATTATTCCAATTTTGGTATTATTTAAGGCTTGATTTGGAAGACAACGATACAAATGATCAAAACAGTATTAAGTAATAACATATTATATAATATATGTTATATAATATTGTGATTCTCCAAATTATGGAATTTATTTTCTGGCATGGAAGAAGATCTGATCATAACATATGCAAAAAGAGAATCACAGTGTTACGCTAATGAGAGCACAACGGTTGGAGCGACCAACTTTCTTTGGCTCTCCTCGTATTACTCAGACAGAGTCTTGCGTCTCCTTCTGCTCTTTATTCGGTACTCTACGAGCCAGCCTTCTCTTATTATGGGAACACTGGGATATCCTCCCATGAATCAAATTATGAACCTCGCTTTGAAACTCTGACGCTGGTCATTTCTGGATATAATTCAAATGATTATATTAAAGATGACTCGAAAACACTGTATAATAATCGAGTAACAATCTATGATATAATTTTTCATTTTTTCTTTCAGAAATTACCCTATTCCCCGATGATGAAATGGTCTCAGTCCTATTTTAAGTTGTACGTTGCCCTACAGATCAATTCAAGTTATCCCAGCGGTTGAACCCTGATTTCTCAATCTCAGAGAATGAAATCTTGCTGTCGGGATAGAAAAATCTCGCCTTTACTCCTTTCCCTGACCTTCGTTTCCGTCCTTCGATCTTTAAATCGTTCTTCGAGACAAGCCAAAGAACGAACCGCTGCAGTGGAGTAGTCCGACACGAGAACAGCCGCTTTTCAGTAGTACAGCCGTAGCTATTGTCCGACACGATAGCCTTTCTCCTAACGGAGCCACTCGATAAGCCGGATCGGATCGACTGCTAACTGATCGAATTCACGTCCAAAAGACTACCACTTTATTCGAGGTTTACAAACTAAAACGGTATTTAACCGCTTGAGGTTCTCGAAAGGTGAACAAGAAAATAAATTCACCCAGGTTCGATTACTCTCGATTTTCATCGACTTGACCTTTGCTTTGTATATACGTATAATAAGAAAATCTATGACCACTGCTGACTTTACTAAAATAATTCGAGGACTAACTGTTTATTGATTGTTAAATATACAAGAAAATGCATATCAAACACATTCTAGAAGCATGCATAATGAACTTAAATATCAACAGTATCAAACCAAGAGCAGCAGTCAACAGGCACTATTAAATCAATATCTTCTCCTAAGTTCATATTGTATATTAAATCTACCGGAAAGTTCTGTCTGTTTTTAAAATAACACAAAATAATAAATTTCTCATACCTTTGAATAAATTTTATTGAATAATATAATTTGTATCATTATTTATGACATCTTGTCAGCATAATTGCAATTTGTATATCGTTTTTCATGAATATTCGCATACTTGTTAAAAACTTGTTGTAACCGGAACGGACAGAACTTTTCGGTAGACCTAATAATTGAAGAAGCATATCGATCTCCAATTGTACATTTCAGATTTGAATTCATGAATACGTAATCACCCTTCTAGATGTAACTTGGATACATGTATGTATATATCTATGGTTTATTTCAAAACAGACGTCCATTCGATCAAATTTAAGTGCAATTTAGCTTCCTCACCCTCTATCCTGCATCCTTCCACGAAAAAAATAACCGCATTACCATACAGTTCCCATAAAGAGTGAAAAATCCGACTAAATACAGTGATCGCAGACACGTCTGAGTCGGACGTTAAAAGGTGAAATGCGGAGGGTTGTTTTCCGGCACACACGAGGGTGTGGTCACGTGATTGTGACGGTGACAGAGTCGAATAGGACGAAGAGGGTTGCGAGGAAAGTTCTGCGAAGAATTCGAAGGCCACACGCGACCCGCGCTTACAGTCTGTTCCTTTCTGTCCTAACTTAGGCTTCCTATCCTTCTCGAACCTCTTCGCCAACCGTGTGTTTTCCCTTCTAGAGTATTCACGAAGGTACTGTTTTAGTCTCCCTTTTGTACTTTTCCCTTTCCTTCGTTGTTCCACACCCAACGCATAACAGCTCCCTTTTTCTCTCTCGACTACATTCCCTTCGTTTTCTGCAGCACTCGAACGTTCGGATCGCCTGGTCGATTCCACGAACTGGCTGCGAAACACTCGCCTAAGCGGCGCGAACCAGCAGGCGGACGCATCGACGTTCCCGATATAACCTCTTGAATACGTCGGGGAAATCACCGGGACGCTGATAAATTTATACTCCGAGATGGCTTATGTACCCTAACCCCTCCAGGTTAATGTAATCGCGAGGGCCGGTCTCGCGCTAATCACGACGCCATCATCTCGATACAAGGAAGAAGGCGTGCGAGGCAGCCAATTTCAATTTTGCTGAATTATTAAAAATCTCCAACCACCTTGAAATCTTGGAAAATATTAACTATTAAATAATTTTGTCGTCTATCATAGTAAAACCTCCTATTTAAATTAAAGTTTTCCCTTGTTACAATTTCCTCTTTGTATCTTTTATTTACGTACACATTCCGGAATTCATTGTATTCCCAGAATCTACCGCGCGTAACTAACGATTAGCCCCTCATGCTCGCGCGAAAGGGAACACCCTGTATAGCTCTCCGAGTCATGGACCGCAAACGTTGGCGCGAAACGCCGAGTTGGAAGAGCGATACGTAATTTTAATTTCACCCCGCATCTGCGCATCGCGCCAAAGTGGAAACGCCGAGGGAAGAGAGAGGGAAACGCATTATGCATTTACGTGTCGGCAAGAATGCGATTCATCGAGCGCACGCGGGCGCCACCAGCGCGCGAGAAATGCACGCTCGACGAGCGATGGTGTTTTAAGTAGCTAATTATCGCGCGGACGTGTACGCGGTGCAAAACAATAGGAAAAACTTGAGAAACCCGACGAATTGCTATGCAAATTGGCAGTCCTGATATTAAAGTATTTTGAATGGAAATTTTATCAAATTCTTTGGAGGAGACATATGCGTATAATCAACGATCAGCAAATATTTTTGAGCTTTCTTTTGTGAACCACAAAAGGAAAATGTAAAAGTGACGAATGAAGGAAAATGAAAATTATTTTCTTATATTTAACTTTTCAATTCTTCAGTTATAATGTTTAGGGCTTCGCAATATAAAGGAAATTGGTTACTCCTAAATATCCACAAAGTACTATATCGTTAACTCGTTTTAAAGCAATCTCACTCCTATAATTTCCAATCTAGAATTTTCGCAATTACTTCTTGAAAATGAAATAAATCCAACGATTAAGTGTCTCTATGATCGATTCTCCAAGCGATTCAGTCAAGAGCTTCTTCGAGCCGTAGAAATATTGCGCTCGTTTGGGGTTAGCGTACAGGAAGCGCGAGTGGTATGATGGAACGCAGGGACCGACAACATGTACGCGAAAGATTCCTCCCAGTAATCAGCTTAATTACCTTCCGCTCGAAAGTCCCGGACAACGTGAGCCGGTTAATGCACGACGACTAATTGACCGCTGTAAGGGTTCACGAGTGTGGCCATTTAATACGGCGATCGTGCACAGTGTGAATCATAATAATAGAAGAAGAAGTGCTGTATGTGTACGGCCACGATGCACCCCGCTTAATGTTCCAACGTTTTCAGCCTCGAAAGGTGCTTAGGCGGTTGCCTCGCGATATTTTTACTTCGTCTTCAACGCTCCGAGAAAATCGACCAGAGTTTCGAACAAAGCCTCCGGAATATAATTAAAAAACACGATGGATATTCAAGCCTGGAAACTCACAAAGGAACGAAGTCACCCTCAATTATTTTAGACGGCGTATTTACCCCCGTAAAAATCCGTGAAACGTTGTGCTAACGCGTCGATACGCAAATCGTGTGCACGTATTATCGACCGTGGTTGGCCCACCAGCTCCTACGTTGCCGAAAAATATTTGAAAGACGTCGAGTAGTTCACTCCTCGGGAGGAATGGGGTGGGAGGAGGGTCTTGAGCAGCATCGCCGTGCAATTTAACGCGTGGTTAATGACTCGTGGAAAGGGTGAGCAAGAATGTAGCGAACCGAAGAGGTTGGGTTACACCGTGAAAGGGAAACGCTTGAATACGGTTTAAGCGGGGGTGCGCGCTAGCTGCGCACGTAGAAGTTCAGTCAAGGGGGTGACAAGCGTAATATTCTCGGTAAGGGACACTGCCGGTAGCGGCAGCCGCGTTGCACGAGGCTTCCTGGTCGATACCAACGCGTCGCAGCCGCTTACGTGCGTCCCGTGCTGGCTCCACGGGTGCCCCGCGTGCAGATATCGCGTAACTCGATGATTAGCAGCTCTGGGAAACCGGTAACCCCGGCCAAACAGCACATCTCCATGCTTCTGACCCCACGGAACACGCGCGCGCGCGCACGCACACGCGTGGATCGATTGGCCATGCTCTCGAAACCGCTCGGTGGCCCTTTAAATTTCCAAGTGACGCCTGGCGCGCCTAATTACGCGACAAAGTTAGGAAAACTTTATTTTCATGGTAATTATTCGAACGAGAGGTATGCGAATCAGATTCTATTCGTTATTCGAAGAGAATTAGCGATGAACTGACCTTAAAATTATGTATTGCTGTAGGATTTTTTTCTTTAATGAGGATGAGGGGATGTAAATAAAGAAACAGATACTACAGAAGATTCTGATGACGAAGCTGAAGAAGTAACAAAGCGACTTGTAAAAAATACACGGACCAGAAATAGAAAGGTTCATCATGACGACCAGAAATAGAAGAGTTCATCATGACGACCAGACAAAACACGTTTTACAATAAAGGACGTCGAAGAAACCATAACGCCATTTACGGGACATGATGGCTTAGACATCAAGAAATGGATTGTTGACTTCGAAGATATGGCAGTCGAACTGAAAGTGTCAATCGAAGAGCATTGTTTTAAAACCTTTTTTTGTTCTTTTATTTCATTTAATTCTGGCCTTTTTACATTTCCTCATCCTTATTAAAAAAAAAATCCTAGATTACATCATTTGTAACTCATAGTGTACTAAATACGGTGGCTTTATTAGTGCAGGAGTTTTATCAAAATATTTGAGTCCCAATCATGGACCTTGGCCGCTGCTCTTCAAATTCAAAGTCATCCCTCGTGCGTCTAATTAGTCACGCGATCGATTTCAAGTCTTTTGCCGATAAGGAGACACCAGGCACGAAATTAGCGGTAGTAAAACGTTAATATTCATGCTGTGGTTCCCCTGGTACGAGTGGGTGAACCGATTTTGGGAAACTTTCGGTCTACGTGTAGAACGCAACGAAGGAGACCGTCTAAGCGTTGATGTTTGTGATTTTCGAAGATGATAGACACTGTCATTTTGCTATAATACCTGCAACATTGAAACTGGCTGTTGCAGGACACTCTACATTCTTCTATTGGGAACATAAAAGTGTTAATTTCAAAGGAAAGCGTAATCGGGAAGCTTTGAAATGGCATTAGTCAAGAGGATCAAATTTAGTGTGTACTTAACGGAACGGACAACGCGGAAGGGAGAGAAGTTCGAGACCTCTCATCTAGGCGTAGAACATATCTATTGTACGGAACTAACTGAAATGTAGATCAAATCCGAGGCTCGTTTTATATTTCCTCTAGCCGCGGGCAATGAATTTTCCCACTGTTCGATGAATTTTTTACGCCATCGTTAATTTCGAACGGAACAAACGCTCGCCGTGCCACTTTTTTCCCTCCAGCGAGCATAAATTTCGCGGGTTATCCCTGCCAGCGAACCGACACTTTCGTTCGATACTTATTTAGTTTTTAAATTTTCATCTGGAAATTCGCCAAAGTTGCGGGGTTTTAATTAGTACCGTGCGTACCGGTGCGAATCACGTCTAAATCTCTCCGCGGGGTCGGAGAACTATTTACACCAACCCAGCATTACTAAAAAGTTAGTTAAATTTATACAATACGTTCTCTGTAGATTGGTTCATTCGCGTCTTCGCGGTGAATACAACCTTGTGTATTATAATAAAAAGCGTCAATTTTTCTTGATTGTCTATTTCTAAGACAAATTTGTTTAATTGTGGTAAAAGACGTGTCAACGATGCAAGATAAAAGCGATCAATTTTGAAACACTACCAATTGAGGCTTCTAAATGTAAGCAGTATTAAATTTTTATCCCAAAATTGTTTTCCATGGAAACTATGTGTAATATTTTATGAGGAATATTGTGCTGCGCCCCGTTTACTTATTTAGTCATTTAATCAGCAATACAAATCTGATAAGAAATCTCTGTAAATCTAGTATTAAAATCGATAACCAAAAAATAATAAGAAAAATAAACAGTTATGGAATGACCCAGTATCAGTTCTTTTTTTAGTCATGCAACATCCGCCTGGTTCAGCGACCGCGACGTCGCGAAATTGCGCTTGCGATCATCGACGTATTAAAGGCATCGTTCACCGAGCCGCACGCTCAAAGCGCATTGCGTTACGCTCTCGCTCGGTCTTTGCCTCGTTTAATGTAACGCGCCCGCTATTTTCTCTGTGTCTTCGTGGCTCCCACCCCCAACGCGACAACGACTTCCATCTTCTCCAACGTTTCTCTTCCCTTTTTTTTCCGTTTCAGTCAGCGCACCCTTTCGTTCCTCATACCTCTTCCTAGCCCTCCGAGACTCCCTTTGAGTCCCTTTCGTACGCGCCCACGCACACGCAAGTTCTGTGTTTTCAGGGTTAGAAGGGGGGTGCAGCGGCTGGTTGCACCAGCGTTGATCGATACAGTTAACTAGTCGGTGTTTGCGGAGGTAGTTAGCGAACAATGCGCGCGCGTGATATTGCGCGGGCGCGAGCGAGTACGAGCGCACGTGTGCGCCAATTTGCACGCTCGCCGAGAGTGTGTCGCTAAGAAGCGTCGCGTGCTTCCGATTTTCGATTGGATCGCTGTCTGAGGACTGCCTCGAGTTGACTCTCCTTTCCTTCGCGACCCAGGATCGTAAAAATTGTATTCGAAATAGGGATGGATAGAATGATTCGAAGCTGTCAATCGGTTGCTATTGCTTTAGTATTTTATAGCCAACAAGCGAAGCTTTCCTTCTGACTTGATTTACAAATTTTGAGATTTCAAATTGAAAACGTATTTTTATCAAAATAAAACATATGTCTCTGTCAGTCAGGGATAGTGTAGCTTTCTATTACTGAAAAAGTTTTAAAATTGATTCAGTAGTTCCGGAGATTACCTTATACATACAAACAAACAAACAAACAAACTTTACCTTTTTATAATATTGGTAATAGATTATCTATTAACTCACTGCGATTCAAATTTTCTGATTTCAGTGCAATAGTGTCAAGCCTTTTATAGGACCACAGGGAGTTAATGCTATGAGAGGGTAGAACTGCTATAAAGATGCTTCGTGTAATTATTATGACAGAGAATTAACATAATCGACCAAAAACATCGTCCATGATGATATCAGTGTTCCAACGCTGATTGTCGTCAAGGCGTCCACCAAGCATAAAACACACTCGACCGCAGCTGTCGATGGTTAATCCCTGGATGGAAAAAGCTATCGCCTCCGGAAAATGGGGCTTTGCTCGCGGGCAATATCGTCAATTATAATATTTTACAGAGGCTAGCGACCGTTCTCCGGATGTTCCGTCGATAACGTTCATCGTTATCGAAGGCCCGATCGATAACGCTCGTAGAGAATCTCGACTAGGAGCGCGAGTTCCCAACGTCCATCGTGGGAGCACGAATAGAAAAGGGCAAACGACGGTGAAAAGATTTCGGCTCGTGGGTAAGCGATTCACAGGGAGATCGCAACCCTTTGAAAAAAGCTTGCAATGTTCTTGTAAGAGTTTTCATGCTAATCCACCGCGCTTCCAACCGTAACCATTGCAAACGAAAGCGTATAATAAGCAGCCTTTACATTTACACAATAGGATACTAAATGCATAGAATACTACACAATAGAATTAAATTTGGATCGACGAACATTTGTGCAAGGTTTCATCAAAATCAGAGGTGAACTGGTCGATTTTTCCCTTGTCAGAACAACTCTGGAAGTTATACGAGACGAGACACTAGCGCCGCCTCCGCGGCGCCTGCGGCTAATAAGTGAACCTCGAGATCGGTCCCCCTCCGATATGTGTCAAATTTCACGCACGAGGCAATTTTCAGTTAATGATACCAATCGTAACACTCTTATCAGTTGCTACTTGTAGAGTGGCAAAAAGTACCGACATCCTGCAGATGCAAAGCAGCAAAACCACAAACTAAGACCAACGTGCAGGAGGACCTAATGAAATTGTGAGAAACGAAAAGGGGTAGACGAAAATGTTGGCTGAAAGAGAGACGACGGAGAGTATGGAGGGGGAAGGAAAGTGAAAGAGGGGTTTTCAATGGGGGGACGTATACGAAGAGTGGCTGCTGGCTGTGGCTCCCCGATATCGATTTCCGATAGCGGCATTTAGTGCTCTGTATATTCTGTCTACTCCCATACGTGTCTGATATGGGGACGTGTAGGTATAGGTATCCGTGATGAGCGGCACTATGATACCAGAGCGTGGGTGGCGGCAGGGTCTGCGGGGGGAGTGGTTGCTTCTAGGTACTGCAGTCAAACGACTCTGGAAGGTGACGCAAAGAGAGGATGTTTCGATGCCACGGCAGAGTTTGACATTTCGGTACTTTCGGACACGGCTACTCTTTGCATGTGGAGGACGACGAAGGGAACACGTTGAAAGGCAAATGCTCGACGATTGACGCGTTACCATGTCAGAAAGGACGTGGTCAAACGTCGACGGGTAGCCTGGAAGAGACGTCGACGACTCTATGACTTCTATCAAACTCTGAATTAGAGGTGCACCGAGGATCGTGCAGTTGTAGAAAAGGTAAACGGAAGGGATACAAAGGGATCTTCGGACCTGTCTCTTTCAGTCTGAAACTGGGGCCAGTACTTGATATCAATCCTAGGAATCGAACTTGGCAAAACTATCGGGATTCGCATACCTGTGATAACTATATCGAATGTCACTTTATGTTAAAAATTGAGGAGAGATGGAAAATGTTTGGCGCAGGCGTGATGGGGCACTGTTTGACACGTTTTTAAAGGCAGTTGTGGTATATTCGTTCTTCTTCTGGCCAATTACAGTCAGTCTCATAAAAATTCGTACCATCTACGTCTGTTAACGAAGTTTGTCTAAATTAAATAATAGGTTTGATGTTTTCAAATAAATGTTTCATTATAAATATGTACATGTATAAACTTTAAATTTAAATATATATAATGAAAAATTTATTTAGAAACATGAAACCTATTATTTACTTTAGAAAAATTCCTTCAATAAACACAGAAGGTACGAATATTTATGGGACTGACTGTATGTGTCACCTATTATGGTTGGGAATGGACAGACAGATTTTACGAATCTTAATGTTTATTCTCTGAAGATTTCCAAGTATACCAGGAGAGGTACATGGACCATGTTTAACTTTTGCAGCTTGTTTTATAAATAATATTTACGCGAAATAATAAAGTGACTCATTATCAGTACTTAGTAAGTTAATTACAGTACCGATGGAACAAAACAAGGATCCCCTAAAATTTACAAGCTCAACGATTCAAATAGTGTGGACTTTACACACATGTCTGGTCCATTCGCATCCTTGACCTGACTTTCCACAACGAGAGGAAATGTCTACCGCATCGTCGAGTAGGTTCGCCAAGCGACCAGGACATAATTAGTCGGCACAATGGCGAGGAAGCCGGTAAACTCGTCATTAATCAAATCCTCGGTTTCCACAAGAAGACCTCGCTCCTCCTCTCGTTTCACGATGCCGCCAGCCGTGTATTAATTATTGCCAGCGCTGGCCTTTGTTTACCAGCCAATCTGGTCTACTCTCTCCTTCGTACAGTGATGTTCCCGTCACGTCGAAGAGGACGCCGTGAGAGCAATCTTCGAACACCAATTTCCTAAAGCGTTGGTTAGGGATACATGAAATGTAATCACCTCTGTTTACGTTTCTTCAATTAGAGCAATCCATTCGATAGCTTTCTTGTAGAAAGATCGACGATTACGAATAGAAAATCGTTGACCCGATTAGTTCACTCAGCCATAGATTCTCCTCGTCGCTCCGTATTCCTGTCTTGCCCCCAGCCACCCTCTAACGACTCCTGACTCGATGGGCGGGTAAACTTGTCCCAGTTTTGACGCCTGTCACCTCCAGCGCAACAATGAAGTCGGCCCAAAGCGTAGGTTGTACCACGCCGGAGGTGTGAGCAACTGGCTTTCTGAGTTTCTGGATCGCGATTTAACGCGATTACAGAGGAACACAGAGGGCTCAAGGCTGATACCGGGGGCGTGTTATCCTCCAGGAAAAAAAGACTGCCTGGAGCCTCGATCAAAGCAGCCACCCAAAACTGACGTTCCCAAAACTTGTTGCCGGTGCTCGCGCATAACACGGAAAGAATATGGTACTTTGGTAACGCTAACGGAAGCATCGTATCACCGTCAAAGTAACCAACAAACTTTGTGCCCAACGCAAGCCAACATTAATTGCTCGTCGACCGATTCGACTGAAAACCGAGTTGTCTCTCGAAAATAGTGGAATCGGTTGGCAATCGGTGATTTTCGAAATATTCCAGACACTATGAATGTCAGAGAATAAAAGAAAGGAAGAATGCGATTTACGTAACCGGAGCTTCAGCCCCGAAGCTTTCCATTTGCCGGCCGACTGCTCTAACCAATTGACCTACCCCAGCCAGGTTTTCTTCCTCTCCAATTCGTAATACAGAATATCTGACCACGAAATACATATTACGTAACGACGGGAAATCGATGGAACGTGAATTATCCCTCTACGCCTTCTGGAACGTCTTTCTATAAATAATGTCCAAGGACGCTAATAAATGAATACCAAAACAATTTTAAGAATTAACCCTTTGCACACCTAAGGCCACCTGTACTGCCCAAATACTTGAAGGCGTTCTACTTCTGCGGCCAGTGTCAATGCCCACAATTTATTATTAAGTTCTCATAAGCGATGGGTGTCTAAATTCAATTAGTTATAAGATCAATATTCTTAAGCTATAGCGTTAACAAGTACGTTTCCATTATTTGTTCTAAACAACTTTATATAGATAATCAAATAAAGGACAATATTTCCATTAAACTATTATTATTTGTGTATAAATATGTTTGGTTAATAAAAATGTAAACTTCTAAAAAAAAATCTTATAAATTAACAAACAGCAAAGAGTTTTTCATGACTATTCCATAACTCAGAAATCTAAGAAAAATGGTCTTGGAGATGACTGGTTGGATATAGCCAAATTGCTTGGAGTGCAAAGGGTCGAAGGTGCCTTTACCCAACAACCGAAGCATAGAATTTCAAATATCTTTCGTTAGCACCTAACAATCTCACAGTGACAAATGTCAACTAAAGGTGGCTAAAAGCACTTATCCCACTTCCACGATCAGGAAATATAGAGGATAACCTAACACGAATGGAACCCGTGTGTGACTCGACGCCTGGCAGTCGACGTGTTCCAAGGAACAGTGTGCGATATCGAGCGATGGCGGACGAGTTCTCACATTAACAAGAGCGTCGCGAGTAATGGCACGCAGCGCCAAGGAAGTCGAGGGCCGCATTATAGGTGGCGGGGCATCGAATATGGCAGTGAAATTGAAGGGGGAAACGAGGAAACGCGGTGCATCGTGGGACAACGGTTGGAGGGGTGAGGGGGTGGGAGGTAGTCGGTAATCGATGCTCAGCACCAATTAGTAAAACCACCCTGCGTTGAACTGCTTTAAACCGGTTCACGGAGCAACGCACGCTAGGACGGAGCCCGATCGATTTTCTGAAACTCCTTCGTCGCGAGAGCTGATCCTGCTGCGATCCGCAGCGTTCGTCTGCAGTCGGAGATTAAGAGGCGACCAGGTTAAGTTCCTCGACGCTTTCTTGTTGCGTCTGTTCATTAATGCTGTACTAACAACGTACCCGCGCGCCAATTCACGAAGGCGTGCGCATTAGTAGAGGGATCGAGAAAAAGGAAAGAGCAAATGTTATGCATAGTGATTTCTTCGATCATGGTTCACTTGGAGAGAAAATATAACTCGAAGAGTCAGCAGGGATGAAATCAATCAGTCTCCCCTGAAATAAAAATGGGAGATTTAATACCCACCAGTTAACTTGGAACCTTGTGCTCAAAATTATTCCACTTGCTAGCACTGCTCATGGCTGTTCATCTTCGTGCAAGGTAACGTGACTGCTTTTTCTACGAAACTTCTTGGATTTATTATTAAAGCGAGAAGTCTCGAAGCAAGTAGCACGCGAATGGCCTATAAACTTCGACGACTTAGATCCTCGCACAATTTTCTTTAATTGCCTCGTAAAGTAATAAGGGAATCAACATTTTATGCAAGGAAAGTCGCATAAAGTGTTGGAAGCTATTTTCTGAGAAACTATTACAGGTAATTTTTGTTAGTGTTTCACGGTGCAGCGGAATTTGTTATGTAGTATATGAGGCATCGCTCTTGGAACTCCCAGGGGTTGCACCATCCTCGAGATTGTAATGGACTGACACATAAATATTTATCGTTGCCTTTCCACCAAAAATAACATTTAAAAGATTCTTATCATATTTTCCGTACACAACGTAGTAAGATGAACATACATTTTTCAAGTAGACATTCTTCATTGCTAAATGAGCTTTCCTAAGCTGTATAAATTTATGTAGGTTTCCATTTAAAAAGATGGTCAGGGTGTACTCTCCTAACCCTCCGAGATCCTCGAAAGCGATGTTATATATCACATAAAATATCCTATCGTGCATTACAAGACTATAAAAAGAATTTTTGTTGTTATCCCCAATAATTCACAGAATATAGTAGTGGTTACTAATATAATTTTACTCATACGAGGGGGTTCGAGTTCTTTCGAATAAATATAATACAATTCGTAATCTAACTTTAAGGTAGAAAGGTAACCTCCGTAAATTTGTTAAGTAGCATCAATCATCTATCGTACCATATTTACCCAAACTATGACTAAAATTATACAGAATGATACGAAAAAAATATTATTACGCAAAGTTGAAGTGTTTCCGAAGACACGCTCAATAAAAATCTCCAGAGGCAGGATTGTAGGTTCTCCTCGCAAGACACGATGTCACGAAACGCGTTCTGCGGCTTGGGGGACGCACGACGGGGACGCAAGACGCCAAAGCAACGCGTCGCGACGTTGATCGCGTCGCACTTCAAAAACGAATCCCGTCTATTTGCTTAAAAGCGCGCCTGCCGCCCTTTTCATCCGTCGCCTGACTATTTCACGAGGCAATCCGCTTTCGCGCGAACCGATAGCGGCTCTTCGTTCGTTCAGACAGCCTTGCCTCTTTACCGTGACCAAACCCCCAACCCCCGCCTCCCTCCGCTACCTCACACTCTCATCCGCCTCCTCCCGTGCCCCCAGGAGGATTAAATCGCGTCTCATCCTCCAACCCCGGTCGATATCCAACTCGGCTACCGATGGAAGAACGTTGACCAGGAGACGAAACTTCGCAAGGATACACTTTCCACACGTATCCGTCCTGCGCGCGCACCTGGCGCCTCTATATAGGCTCTGGCTCTCGAAGTAGGACACCAGAACGACACTCGCCGCCAGCGCAACGGGAGGATGCTGTTCCCTTCTTCTGGCATAGTCGTTTTCGAGGAGATATCACAGGCGTCAAAACAGAGGGGGTTGTTGCAAAGTTTTTGTCTAGAACTATTCTCGTTAAGTGGATAGATTATTATTATTATTATTAATAGTGGGATGCATAGTTCAGAAGCACTGAGCTTTCGCTATTGCATCCCTATTCCTCCAGTTAGTCCTCTGAGGTGTTTGTCGTTCCTAGCTAGTATGTTTTCCACGCTCACCTCGTGAAGAAATTATGATGATCTCTATTCCCAGCCACCTCTGTTGAAAGTGAATACACACAACGATTCGTATACTATTATACCAGCTATGATTAAGTTGAATAGAATTTGAAAATTGCAGCGGTGTCCCTTATTTTTCTTAAATCACGAATTCATGTGCTACCCCAATTTTGCCTAGATCCCCATGTAGATACAGCTCTTTTCTTCGAGAGAAAACCAACGAAACCAACGTTATCGCCAAAATGCAAATGCAAGGAAACCGAAACCCCCGTGTAAAACCGAATAATCATCCTAGCGCATCGAGCTCGACGGCAAATACATTAATTAATTAATCGCGTTGCACCGCTGAGCTTGCCGTGTCCGGAGATGGAACGTCAAGAGTAACCTAAACCAGACATCGGCGCGATTCCAATTTAACTGCTAAGTACACCAGAGGGGGTAGCGGTTACGCGGGATTTCAGTGAAAACGCGCAGGGTTCAGCGTTCGCTAAACGCTCGCGGCAGGAAGAGGCGCGACGCTTCTGAATTATGGCAGGTTTTTACCTATAGTCGTTTTCAACTATTTTGGACGGTCAGACACATATTCCCGTTGGCTAAGGTCACCCTATTTTACCTCTTCCCTTATACCGCCTTCTGTGATAAGAGCTGCCACGTTTCGACTGATATGTACGACCAGGTATACTTGTGTAAAAGATACGTGAATATGATATGAGCAATTTACTGGACAAATCGATTAACTCTACTTTTTGAAAAATCTTAAATTTAAGTGTCAAAGCACTTCGTATAGTCAGCTTTTTATATTTATAATAACTTTCATGAATAATAAAGATTAACACCATTAAACGACCAAATTTGTTTGGCCATTGATTAATAGATAATTTATTTCAGAGGCCATTTTGATCGCATTTCTCAACTTCTTTTTTTATAGAGTTAATCGATTTGTGCAATGGACGGCTTATATCATAGCCGGAGTCATTTGTAGAAAACCTGTATTTAAAGGTACAGGGTGCAATTAAACTCATTGTGCAACGATTCGACTGTACTTTCATAATCACCTTCGAGTACCACCCTTCTCTGGACGGTATGCTTAATTTTCTCAAAAATTCGCAGGATAATTTATGGTTTCTCTTGCTACTCGATAGTACTAAGTACTCTATGTACATTCTGCACATGTTCTGAACCACCCTAGGTATAATAGTATTGGATTCGCGTGTAGAGCGAATTTTGTCTGCGATCCGATGTGACTGGAAAGCGATACGCTGGAGACTCCAAGTTTCCATCGACTGAATTTATAGTTCAAATGAGTTTAGGACTGCCAATGACTGCGAAACCAACTACAGTCCTCGACTTCAAACTTCATGCCGGTATCTGTGGAATCACTTCTGACGGTAACGTAAGACCCATCTTATATAGAGCGTACTTAAACATGAGGGTCACTTTCGAATGGTCACCAAAGGATATTGCCCAGGCCCTTATTCGAAATCAAGATATTTCGCAATTTTGACGTTGGTTTTTGTATCGATATGTGTGGCACGTAACTAGCCGGAAAGGGTTTCATTAGCAAAGTGACGGAGCTTCGTGCAAGTATGAAATAAATCACATATGCAAAATTTGAATAAAACATTGAAAAGTATTATTTTTTTTTTTGAATTGTTGAATACGCGCGAACGCTTATTGCCAATTAACAGTTACAACGTGGGAACAATAAGAAATGTTGATAACTTCACTTTGCAAGTTATAGACAAGGTTTATACATTTCGTTGATCAATTCTTAATAGTCCAAGTAGTCTATCGTTAGAAAAGCTTCAGAGAACCGAATGAGCCAACTCGTAGCCCCACCAGAAGTCATCAGTCTCTTGAAACCCGTTCGTCCAGCCTTAGCTGCATCGAGGCACCGCCAATCGTCAGCACCCAGGCCCCTGAAAAGCCCGATATCCACCCATCGCAATCTCCTCTTCCCACGGTCGTTCTTCAAACTTCTTCTCGGCCGTTCGTCGGGGAATAATCCTCCCAGGAATATTCCTACCGGCTGCTGGCCGTAGTCAGCGTTGTCGTTATCGCGGTACGGTAACGATCGTTGGCGTTAAAGTCACTGGAGTGAAAAGGAGAGGAACGTGAGGACTGGCTGGGCTGGAGAAAGAGGCAGGGAATTTGCAAACGAAGAGAGAGAGAGAGAGAGAGAGGACGGGGTGTCCGAGAACAGGGTAGGGGGATGAAACGCCAGGGCGAAGAGAAAGGGCGCTTTCCTCTCGTATAGGTGTGTCTACCAGAGACCTCTTCCGCGAGGGAATGTTAATTAATTAGCGTTGCGGCATTGATCACGCCGTTACTTTGCACCGAGGCGACTCACGCCGACGCCGGCAGCGTCGTCCTCAGCCTCGTCGACACCGCTGCTACCTTCATTATCCGAGAGGCAGCGCGGTAATGGCAGGGTATGTTGTGCCCGGCACTACCTGAGTCCTCGTCGCAACACCACTTGTCTTGGAGGACTGCCTCACATCGCTTACACTCGCTGCGCGCACACCGTGCCCGCTTCTATCGACAAACCTGTCGATGCACCTACATAAGGAGAGGTAGTGTGCACACACAAGGTAGTGTGTGCGTGGAGGGCTAGGCGGATTTCGGTGAACAACGGGTGAACAGCGCCCAAGCCCACGTAAAAATGACTCCCTTGTTCGTACTCCTCCGTTCGGAAGACCGATTCTATAGGGCGCGTTAAAACTGATGGTCCGAACGAAAGGTGTAGATGAACGTTGCTTGTGTTAAGCGTTGAGTCGTAGATCGAATGTAGGGTTGATCGACGCTCGTGGTTAATACAGGGTGATATAAAAAAAACCATTCAATATTTATATGGTATATAAGACACACTGTACCGAGTAAAAAAGCTTTAGCAAACATAGGTCGAAAAGTTAACCGTTTCTGAGATGTAAACATTTTTATTTGCTAGTATCATGATTGACTTCCTTACTTCCATCGCATGCGATGTTTATTTCAGTGTTTATAAACCGCGATCTGGATGTTCTTATTAAAGTGCCGACAGTAGATTTCATTCTGAATTTGACAGTTGTGGATCGGCGATTGGAGATATTACACTTTATGATAATAAAATCAAGTATGATAATAACAAACAAAAATGTTTATATCTTAAAAACGGTTGACATTTCGACCTATGTTTACTAAAACTATCTTACTCGGTATAATGTGTCCTATATACCGTCTAAATATTGAATGGTTTTTTTTGAATACCCTGTTTATTAAAATCGTTAATACGTTTTTCTGACACGATTTAATGTCACAGAATCGCATTGAAATTGAATCAATTGGTTTAACTGGTTTATTCAATGCTATGGACTGTATAAGACGGTTGAAGTTGTATATAATTGTGAACGGTTCGACAGTGGTAACGTGGCTGAGTTTTCTTAAAACTAACTTCTTCGGATTACGTAGGAGTGTGGTAGTGGAGTGGGGTACAAGAGTTTGTGCGGGGTTAGTGTTGTTTAGGGGTTTATGGCCTTGTTTGTGATAATTCGGCGACGGACCGTTTCTTGAGACGGACCACCTTGGTTTGTTCGCTATCCGATGGTGAACGTTGCTGAAGTAATGGTTCATTGGCTGAGAGATCGCATCAAACGCGAATCCAATACTATTATACCTAGGGTGGTTCAAAATAAGTGCAGAATGTATTGTACATAGTACTGTGAAGTAGCAAAAGAAACCATAGATCATCCTGCGAATTTTTGCCAGAAATAGGTAGGAAACTTGTTTAACGACTGGTCTTGCGCGGTAATCGAAGCTATCGCGACTACAGATCGCAAGTCATCCTTGTGTCACGCGAACGATCGATCCTTCCTGGTAATGGCAAGAGTGTACCGATAATCTCGAAGATGCATAACGAACGGAGACGTAGGAACTTGGGGATTCTACAGCTACAGGGCAGTATTGATGGATTCTGTAACCGTTGGCCGGGAATCGAATGAACCCAGAGACTGCCAGGACTTCCCGACAGCTGGGTTTACGATGTGGACGCCTGGGACGTCGGCGTCCATACGCTTGAGGAGCTCGGGAATAAATCGTTTTATGCATCGTCAATAAATATTCCTTATCTGTTCCGCGATTGCTAGTTTGATCCGGGTCCAAAAATAGTATCCAGTCTGGCTGTGCGTCGCGTCTGGGACAGGATCTCTTGGACAACGACTATCCGTAGTACCCGACTGGTATAATTCATTCACCATTTATTATTCATAATGAATATCTAATCCATTGTAGACGTATGGAAAGAAATAGTCGTAGAATGAGGGAATGTAGTTCTACAAGCAAGAATGTGGACAACGTCGTGCAATGTCGTCTTACGGAAGGTTGACCACATCTGACCCCATACGAGTTACATGGAAGGACTTTTTTTGCACGAGCTGACAGTGTTTACAGATTGTTTACGAATCCATCGTTTGGATGAGCAAGCAGTCAAAGTCTCGGATGTTGATTTATCGCCGCTGAACTTCCGCGTTTGAGCTGATCACGTGCACTCCTAACAGCTCGACTTTTTGTGCGCTCTGCGTCGCAGACCTGCGCATCGCGGCGATATTCTCCTTTCATACACTAGCCGTCAAAAAAAAACGGGACACTATTTTAAAACGTCATAACTCCGAGTTTTCAACGGATCTTCGGGAAACTTCGTGAGGTTTAGTTTTGAAGTGTCCTCTGGGTGTGTGCAAAGTTGCATTGACGAGGGTTGATGATAAAGGGTTAATTCACCCCCCTCCCCATAAAGGGGTAATGCAGAAAAACGACACTTCAGAAGGGTCCAGGGGCGACGGAAGGTTGTGAAAAAATCAAAAAAACCTTTGAGGCGACTCTGTTTGGTGCCCCCTACAAAACGCACCCCTTGAAATCGCTCTTGGACAATCCCACCCCTCACAACACCCCACCCCCCCTAAAATCCACAATTTTTTATTTAATGTCACAGATGTGTGAATTAACCCTTTATCATCAACCCTCGTCAATGTAACTTTGGACACACCCAGAGAACACTTCAAAACTAAACTTCACGAAGTTTCCCGAAGATCGGTTGAAAACTCTCGGAGTTATGACGTTTTAAAATAGTGTCCCGTTTTTTTTGACGGCTAGTGTATATAAAAACACTGAAATAAATCCAAAAAAACAACGTACGAGACTATGGAAATACATCATAAAATTATATCTATTACACCCAAAATAATTCAAGTTTTCTCGTGTATGAAAACAAAGAGTGTTGCAGCGTAATGCCTTCAATATGCTTATACTCGATCATCTTCCTAAAGGAAGAAAATCCCTCGTCCTCCCGAACTCTGTACGACTTTTGCAGAGGAGCTAAAATCAACCCGAGAAATTCTGCCAAGGGGTGAATGAGAGTGAGATATTAGTCCTTCGAGTCCCTTCGAATTACAAGACGAGACGGCCACCTCCGCGATAGGTGGGAGTGGATCGTTTTTTCCACGAAAGATTTCTGTCAGCCTCTAGCTGGTATCTGGGACCCGGGAACCACCCTGCCTCGGTTCCTGCGTCTCTATCCACCTACACGCGAAATCCACCCTCGACATATCCACGTTCCAGGATCCTGCACACTCGTAAACGACCCGTGCACACCTACGCCCCGACACGGAGGGCAGGCACCGTGGTAACAGGGAGCGAGCGAGCACAGTCCTCTCCCCGAGAGGTCTCATCATCGTGCTACCGGCAAGAACGAGGGCTAACCCTGAGGAAAGTCAATACCTTCGACCGAGATCGTAGGTATGAGCTCTAGGGTGCTTCCCACCTCCCACGAAAAAACAATTTAGAGAGTAAAAATGAACGAACCTCCCAGGAAACTCATATTTACTTCTTCTAACCATCCAACAGCAAGCACAGAAATAAATTTAAAAGGGTAAAAGTGAATGGACCTCCCTCAAAATTTATATTTACATCTTCTAACCATTGAAGAGCAAGCACCTCTAACAAAAAAAAGTAATTTAAAGAGTAAAAATGAACAAACCTCCCTCAAAATTTATACTTAGATTTTCTAACTATCGAAGAGCAAGCACCTCTAACAAAAAAAAAAACAATTTAATGGGTAAAAATGAATAAACCTCCCTCAAAACTTATATTTACATCTTCTAGCTATCGAAGAGCAAGCACCCTTATCGAAAAAAAACAATTTAAAGGGTAAAAATGAACGAACCTCCCTCAAAACACACACTTACATTTTTTAACCATCGAAGAGCAAGTACATTTAATCCCTTTCAACCCAATACTAAGACAGTCCCATGACAGGGTTGTCAGTTTCTTTCCATCTGCCTGCTCGACATGATGGCGAGCTCTCAGTTCGTGCTTCCGCAAGAGGCGAATAAAAATTCAGATTAGCACTCCTCCCGAAAGACGCTCTGGATATTTAATGGTCGACCGAATCTTTTATTCACGTAGCAAGGACGACGTTTATCGCCTGGCGAACGGATTGTTTAACCTTTCGGCTCGGTTCAAGGTAAGTAATAGAGAAGGTGACCCGTTGATGGTGATTAGTCAAATTAGAGTTCGGATCCTAGTGTGGTTTTGGACGAACTTCGATTTTGAGTGTTCGTGAAATCAAGTGGTGTGTGGGAATGGGGTCGTGGAATGCTTCCTAGTCGAATACGCTGACTGTTCGTGTTGAGTGCTTAGGGTTGAGGCTGTTTGGGATAAGAGGATCGATTTCGAGGCGTGTGTCCGAATGGTTCGAAGAATGGACGCGAAGTTCTGTAAACAAGAAGTAACGTCATGGTAGGTTATGCGTGTTTGGCTACTTGATGATTGGACAGAGTGCGTTTTAGTTTGATAAGCATGATATTCTGTCGCTATGATGTGTCAGGATTGTGGTGTGATTGAGTTTATTTGAGTTTGATTACACACTTTAAGTGTATGGGTACCGTGTTTGTGAGTTTGTAGCTGGAATGGCAACCTGGCAACGTACTAACACTACACTATACCAGTGAATCAATTTGATTGAGTTTGTACGAGTTTGATTGATGTTATTTTCTGATGAACCACGACAAACTGCTAAGAGTACAGGGTAGATAATTCTAGTATTCTCTAGAATTTGTTACTACGATCGAAATTCTGTTCCTTCGAGGTTTGATATTTCTAAAGTTTGGACCAACTGTCTTCGACGTTGTCGAAAATATGAGTCTCGCGTCTGAGTTTGGTGTCAACGACCACGAGTCAAGCTACCGTGTACATGTATATATGAGTATCAAAATACGAGTTTGACCATCACGGTGTCCCTGGATTCTCGTTACCTTGATCAATATTTGAGTAGCATCCAATACATCTAGCGGCAGGGGTAATCGCATTACAAATTAACACAATTACCAATTTGAGCTCGACGATATCGACGAGTCCCATAACATCGCAACCGATAATATCACGGTCAGACATGACTACGCAAAATCGAGCCAACATTCTCGATATCTGCGACGCAGCTTCGTCTGGAAACGTTTATTCTACTTAAAATGTCCAACAAGGCACGGTCTTATTCTACTTCTCTGAGGAAAGGTGGACATAAAAACGTTATCAACTCTCTGATATAATAGTTTACTATAACACTGTTTGTATAGCTATTTGGAAGAACGTCTGTTTCTAATACTGTCTGAGCATAACATAACAAAAAAAAAAAAAACGTATGAACATGCGCAAGGACCGCACTCTCACTTGCGCTCGTCTCACTGCACGAAATCATCGGTGACAAAGTAATGATGCGACGAGTACGGAAAATCCAAAATAAAAATAACATGATTATAATATTTATCATTATATCCAACAGGGTGGTCGGAAACTGGACCTGGTCGAGAATTTGAAGTAGAATAGAAGCCTGCCTAGCCAGACGCTTAGTGAGACGCGTAAGTAGAATAGGACATCGGACAATCGTACCTGATCAGACAAGTCGAATAGGACCGCGCCTGATAAATTCAACACTGATGAACAAGTGATCAACAGTGCCATGGAAAATGTACTAAACAAGCTATTAGTTTCTTCGTGAGATCATCATACCAAACTATACATAATAAGTGCAAGTCTTCTTTCCTCTCCAATTAAAAAAAGATGAAGCGGACCTTGCGGTGCTTCCTGATTGGTGAAGCATTTCCAGAGACAGGCGCTGGAGAGGTGGCTGGCATCCGAACGACAGCCTAGCCTCTTTTCTCTCGTTTTTCAGCCCCTGGGTGAACCATAAGTCCGCTCGTATCGCGTCATGTTGCATTAGAGGGCCGACGAGGTGGCATCGCTGTCCTCGGGGCTTCTTCCATTTCACGTCCTGGCATCCCTCGACGACCCGTTTCCAACACCCCGTCAGCCTTCGAATTGTCGTCTTTCTCTACCAACCCTCTCTCCCTCTCATCTCGCCCCCCCCCCCTCTTCGTCCCTGACTCGATATGCACGTCCTTCGTTCTACTTCTGTAACCGCGTTTCGCTCTGGTTCGCTCGAAGGCCTCGCCGTCGGAACCAACCCCCTTTTTTATCCTTAAACGTTTGGCATTTCCGGCGATCGATTACGTTGCGTTTATTCCTGGGATTCCGACTGTCAGCGTTTCGTCTCGCGTGTACGAAAGTGAGGCTTGTATGTATAATCGTTAGGATCTGGTTAGCAATAGATTTCATATAAAATCTCCAAGATTCAAAATGGGAAGCCAACGCGACCAAGTTGCGAGTTACAAACTTATCAGATTTGCATGGGAACTCATCCTCGAACGAATACTCAGCTTGAAATCGCGGATGAACGGTCGACTAGGGTCAGTAGTCGACGTATTCGTCGTCGTCACAGAGGCCAGGAAGACGGAAGAGGAGCGCAAGAGGATAAACCGAGAACCTTAACGGCAGAGAGGAGGGTGATGGTGATCGTGGGGTGGCGGTGGTGTTGCTAGCCGCGCCGCTGGTTATATTGGAGACCGGAGAATCGTGCATCCTTTGGGAAAGGGACGCAGGAGGGGGATGAAAGAGTAAAGAATTATACTACGTGCCCGGAGTGTCAAGTCACGGGGGTGGTTTATGGAAGAGAACCGTAGAGGCGAGAGCCAGCCCGTCAGGGTTTATGCTCGGCACTGGCGGCGTTCGGGGTGCTTTCGTGGAATCCGTTAATGGCCGCTGTCTTTTGAATACACTGCGGGATCGCTTCGAGCCATCATTCGAAGCGTCTGTGCCATTTCTGTGTTTAGAAAAATATGGAAGGATCCTTACTATTCGGGTCCATGCGGTTAACGAGACTAAAATATTATTTAACACCATGAATCGTGCTCGACATTTACTATAATGAGGTAGGTTAGATATACAGGATGTCTCAGTTTTTTGCGGTCAAACTTTGTCAGCGTGTTCTAAACGCAAAAGTAAGAAAAAAATGTTACGTGAACATGTACTCTTAAATGTTTCATTAAGGACTTACGACTAAAGCCCTCATTTATACGTGTACACGTGTACACAGGTTTCACGTGTAACACGTAAAGTCGTGTAGAAATCCGTGTAGTAAATACCCGCGTCCATATTACACCGATACACATGTATTCTATGGTTGTAATTATTCTGCACTATTTTTTACAGTCACAAAATATGAATTTATTAATGACACATGTACGTGTGTAATTAGTATGACTAATAATACAAAATGATAATGAACTGATATTTCATCGACACAGAGTAAGAACGTATTATGAATTCCTATTTGTGTTTACACAAGCTCTTATGTTTACTTACCTTACTGTAGATGCCTCTATCAGTAACGAAGAACACAACTTGATCGCAAGATTTGCCAACAGAGATATTTCTATCATTACGATCTTCCTTACTTACAACATTAATCGACGGTAAATACAAAAAAACTGCTGTATATTCCAAATAAAACACTGGCTGAAGGTATATCCCCCAATTTCGGTCATTTTTTAACAAAGACTCGCCCTAGATTTTCGCAAGAAAACGGAGAACGCTCGAGACGGTTCAAAAAGAAGTTAAAGGCTGAGTTGCTTCGTGCCAAGGATTATTTCTGCTCTCGCGAGGTGACGTTCTTCGTTCTCGTGATTTAAAAGCGAAAGGGTCAACGGTTAGGGCAAGTGTGGCCCGTGAAAATATTTTCTCGGTACTTGACACGAATCCTGAAGCTGTCTTTCAAAAAGATGAACTATAGGTCCATGGCTTCGTAGATTTGGTGTTCGGTTCGCTCCGCATGGTACTTTTTTCCTCTCTGTTCCTTGCCTCGCGAGTCGTTTGCGAGTCTAAATCCCGTTTTTCTTTCTCACATTTATTTCTCATGGAATTGAGCAAACGAAAAATGTCAACGAAGTTTGATCCTTCAGATATTTTCATCCCTTAACCTTCTATGGGCCAAACTTTTTTTCTGCAGACAACTTACAAAGCATTTACGTTGATATTTAAAGTTGATGGTCCTGCCAACCGTCATCAATACTGTTAATGGTTATCAGAGATATTATATTTCACAATTAACCCTTTGCACAGTTAAGAAACTTTGTAATGCCACGACAATAGCAGTGTCTGCATTGCGCAACAACCGACAAAACAAAGAGCATACGATGGAGAAGTAAAAGAATAGAAACAGGCATCGATAAAAGAAAAATAAGAGCTTAGCGAGGTAGTTTCCGAACGAATTGCCATCGCGACAGCTAACCCCAAAATACGTTCCAGCGTGCATTTGCCAAAATTTCTGCTCGTACCGTTGTTCCCTCGTTTCGTTTTGTTTCGCGCATTGAGCTGAATCCGGCTTTATGGAGTTTTCCATTACTCTTACGAATGCTCTGCCCACCAAACACGAACTCGAATCTCCGCGTCTAATAGAAGCACGCTTTTAAATACGCTGTGTGTAGTCGTGAAAAAATTTCCCATTCATTTTCATTGTCTCCCGTGTAGTTTTCCTCTGTTGTGTCAACGCTCGCATCTGCGCGAAATTTCGCTCTTTGCTCGCGATACGTATTTTCGCTACCGAAGTACTTTAACCCTCTCAGACCAATGCGCATAAAATGATACCGTGTGTTCGCCGATGTTTTCAAAAGAATAGGTTTTATATATTGCATTAACCCATTGAGTGGCAAGAAGCGATATATCGCTCCTCCATACACTTGCAAAAAAGGCCAAGAGCGATATATCGCTGCTCGAAACTGTAAGTGCTATAACACATTAAGAAATCAATTTTGCTTTACGAAAATAACGCCAATATCTAATGTACATAGATTTATTTGTGCACTTCAATTTTATTTCAAATACCGTAATGTGTCTAATGTATAATGTTTTTGTGAAAATATTTTCTTTATACAAATTTATTTTTTGTTAAACCTATAACGTTTTATTTTTATAGTTTTAGTAGTAAAGGAAGTCTAACATGTTTTTGATCGAAAATTGATCGACATATACATTTTGATTTACAATCATGCATCTTTGCTTAAAATCGTATGGTATTTCTTAGATATGTATGCAAATTTTCTCTGGCACTCAAACAGTTAATTCACAAATATTGGACAGCGTACAGGTAAATTTATTAAATAAATTTACTCCTCTCAGAGATTGTCTTCACTTCTGAGAAACATAATCCAAAAACTTGGAAAACCACCGCAATTAAGCATTGAATTCAACATGATGCGACTTCATCGACTCGAATCAATTATTCAAACGAGCAAAAAGTTCATGAAAATTCAAAGACAACGTCGCGCCACGGAAAAATGTAATATTCATTCAAAACGGCACTTTACACTCGTCCAGAGTCGCCTAACTCGGATTAGCTGAATCGATTACACGTCTGCTTACCGAAATTACGAAATAAAAAAACACGACGACTGTCATTTCCTCGCTAAATACTCTATTTACAGGGAGGATATTGTGCTTCCTCCGGGTGCAAAAGTAACCCTGGAATTGAACTGCACCGCGACTGCATCCACTCGCGCAGCAACGTGGCCAAAAAGCGAACAACAGAAACCAATGGCGGTCCTCCTCATGCCATTCTTAGCTTCTGCGAAGCATACTATATTAGCGTATCGCGAGCACACGGCATCCCGCGGTCAGAATAGATTTCTCTGTTCGAGCCAATTCACTGGCGTTCGGTGCACCGCTTTCTTCATCGGTGCCTTCTGCTCTTGGAATCCGGCGTCTCGGCGCCCTGGGCCATTCACGCTGCCGTCCACCCGAAAATACACGGCCTGGATGGTCCCTTCCAGAGCTTTAATTAAGATTTCTTACGGCCTACTTGCCGTGGAATATTCTCCCCCTCGAGCACGCGGCCGCGTTCTTCGGCATGTCTTGATTCTATCGGCCAACGGGAGCCTTCGAAGAATATCCTTTACGGCAAACGATAATCCTATCATCCTCAGAATTGAATGTCTGATACTAAATCTTTTGAGTCGTATTTATTCCTTTTTTTATGTTTATTGTGTTTAATATATTGAATGACGCATTGGTTACGTGTCATTCGCACAGAAGGGTTGTAACAGGTCTCAGAAATTACGAAATATTTTGAATAATTTGTCCAAGGTCCAGGATCGTCAATTTTCTCCCAATTGCCACTCGTATAACTTTCAAGATTCGCTAGCCAGAACCCTTCAACGTCAAAATCTCTAATCTCACGTCGAACTCCTCTAGAAAGGCGCTTCCCGCGGAACTTGTCGCGTTCTATCGAAATAAACCGGTGAAAGTTCGTCCGAAAAACGTGTAAGTTTTTGCGAAAAGTTTCGTAAGAGTCGTCTTTTCTTCCTCGTTACAGAGGAACGCTGCCACCAATGGCGCCTCGCGAAATGTCATACGAATAACTCAACCCCTCATAATTTTTTCACTCTTAAAGTTCCACCTGGGCAAGAAGGTTTATAAAATGTAAAAAAAGGATATAAATTTCGCCAACCATTGGAATTACTTACAATCAATCCTATAAATATTCGTACCCTCTATGTTTATTGAAGAAGTTTGATTATATTAACTAATATCTTATATATTATAATATACTATATTAAATAGTTTTGACATTACCAAATGAATTTTTCATTATAAATATGTATAGGAATAAGTTTATACATGTATATATTTATTTACATAAACATATGCTTGGAAACCTCAAATCTACCACTTAATTTAAACAAATTTCTTCAATAGAAATAGAGGGTACAAATACACTGACTGTATGTTGTTCCCTTAAATATATTATTTCGACAGTTCAACATATTTGTCGAATACTTCAAGCGGCAAAGTGTTTGAGTATTCGAGTGGAGAAAAATACAACGATAAATTCTAGACCTAATCTCGAGTGGTGAATTGATCGATCCATCCACAGGCTTCGTCCATCGATCGCAGCGCGCGTAAGCGTTGCGGACGTGGCTTAATAATGGAAACCGACTCCACGGAAAATTGGATTAGCTTTGATAACGCAACGGACGAACCAGCGAGCCCCCGATTCTTCGCGAAACTCGATTCATCGCTCGATTCTCGTTGGTCGAATAACGCCGGCTTTCGAGTATCCGAACCTTTTTCATACGTTATTCCTAACAACTCGATCCACTCTCCCACGCGCAGTCCACGCAAAGCCATCCACAAATTGAGACAATTCTTTGTCCAATTGTTGTATTGTATTCTGTGGAATGTCAGCAGCTTAAGGTTCGCTTTTGGCAAGGTTCAATGAAACAGATGTATAGTCGAAAACAATATACAAATGTGGAGGAGTAGATACTTTAAAATACTGTGTGGACATGAAGAGATATGTAGTTCAAAATATTCGAGCTCACCTACGAATTTGAGTCTGCTTGGTTTCGAGAAATTCATAGAACGCTCACCTGCAAGAAAGAGAAAATATCGATTAGTTTTGATGACTAGTGATTACTAGTGAAAATACTAAAGTCTATTGTCTTATACTTAACAAATACTCGTGTTGATCGAATTTTAATGTCTACCCACCAATTACCCAAATCTGATCCTGGAGGCTCGATGTGCACATTAGTGCGATGAAACAATAGATTCGATAACGATTGTTGTCAATATACGTAACGTAATAAGAATTACTGACGCATTAGAGAGTATTGAAATATCGTTTATTCAATTTTAACCTGCCAGAGGAATTGCGTGTTTGGTCAGGCGAATAATTTTACAACGATATAAATAAACGGTGATCTGCCGGGGGGTCGAAACAACCAAATACGGAGGGATGAGTTAAAACTTTTCAACCAAATTGCTGCTCTGTCTGTATTTGTTCGGATAACTGGAAAATTTCGATTGTGAAACGTATTGAAGTGTTCGAAAAAACCTGTGTATGTTGCATTGCAACACGTGGGCGCCATTTCGGAGGTGAAATTAAGACGTAGAAAAATAACAACAAAAAATGGCGCGAGATAAATGCGCGCCTCATTTAATCCAACCTCCGATTTAAACTCGTTATCGAGTTATCATGTATTCACTGTATAAAATCAATTATTTTCCAACATCTGATCTTTCACTTGCTTCAGCAACGTAAAACCATTCGAAAATAATCGCCCAGGTAATTCGCAGAGAATAAATCAAAGATCCCACCCTGGAGCATGAGTGAAACATAATATTCCATACAATAAACCAATTTACTCTAAATATTTGATTAGCGTACGAGTAACTTCCACAACTCATTTAACCAAATGATTCTATAATTACCGTATTCCCTGAATTATCGAACCAGACATAAATCGAACGTATTTCTATTAACCTACGCAAGATTGTTATTTGTTATGATGTATTGCTTTATTTGCCAGTCATCGTTGTGCATTTTTCAGGTCTGGAAATCGTTTTGCAAAATGTAAAAACTACATACATATTGAAGGTTTTAACTGCAAAAAAGCCCACGTGTAAAAAGTCTATTCGAACAACATCAACGTGAGTTAATTTGTTCATGATCAAGAATTTGATTTGAAAAACCATTGAGAAAATGGTTAAACCGTTTAACCAAACTTTCAGTTGTTCGATGTACAATATTACATTCCACAACACAAATTCTAATTTCTACCAATGAATAAACACTTGTCTCTTATATTTAGGTTTAACATTTTTCTCATATTTCATTAAAAATGTATATGTGGATAATTTTGCCTGTCTTTACCCAGATGTAAAAAAAAAATTTCTTCCTCGGTTACAGGATGCAACGAATCGTCCCTGTAAAACCGCAAACCGTCGACGCTGACGTAAAGCTTGACGACAGGGTTATAAATCGGTTATTCGCCGTGCTGGCATTGACAAACAATCGTTTAAGCATCGATATCATTTTTTCCGCGCGATTTCATGAATATAAAACACGCGTGTACGATCGAGAGAAGAGAACACTGCTCGCTGAGGAATTTCAGATTTCCGCGCAGGGAGCCAAAATCGACGTCACCCCCACAACGCTCCCCTGACCACCCACGCCCACAGCGTTTGCACTTTTTACTGTAAATTAATCGCGATGGAAAATTCACGCCGTCGTAGATTTTACGTTTTACTCTGTTGATTATCGTTTTCATACACGAGTCGGCATTAAACCGCAACGTAAATTAATAGTGATAAATGTAACGGAAATTAATTTCGCTAATAGCGATCCGATGCTGGAGAGCTTTTTCGAATTTTTGTGCTGAATTTTATATGAAGTAATGGGTAGAAGGAACTTCTACAATAACCCCTTAATATAAGGTCACTATTGGTCCATCTTGTGTTGCATTGAGGGAGGATATATTGAAAACTGTAAAAATCGACATATTATAAACTTACAAGTGTACAACTGTTATGCGTTACGATGTAACTTCTTAGACGCAATGGTGAAATTTTATTAATTCTTCTCAGATATTTGGAAGATGATGCCTTAGTTCAGTTGACCTTGGCAATAATGTGTATCAAAGAGAGAAATACATTAAACGGTGGAATTTTATAATAGTAATAACTAGACTGCGGATCTTTATGCAAAATAAAATCTTTACGAACGTGGCTACAAAGATTGAACCTAAATAGGAATTTATTTTATTCTGCAAATATTATAATAGGAACTTTACTTTCAATCTTTTTTATATTCTTGCATATTGTTTGCATTTTGTAGTTTCTTGCACATTCAAATTTTCTATAAATGCATAAAGATCCGCAGTCTAGTAGTAACAATCTGCAACTTCGAGATGCAATTAAAATGAATATCTTCGAATTAGTTAAGCATTTGTAACGAAACAGTAAAATTTACTATTCCCTGTAAGGGATCATTTTTGTTTATGACTTTAAAAAGTCGATTCTTTTTTTCATTTTTCGAAAGTATATGTATCTAAAAGTATTGTGTAAAAATTTTATAACGATCGGAGCAGTATAACAGTGTTATTTTGTGACTTTTATTGCTACCTCTATTACTTGTATGCACTCGTTCGACCTGCCTTTTGACTTATCCTTATTGTTGAAAAGGTAAAGTGCGTTCTACATATTGAAAAACGAGTTTTTAAACGTATTAATGAGAGAAGAAAAATACTTATTCAGAAGAAAAAAGTCCTAAAGTAAGCTGAAAAGAAAAAAAAACTACAGCAAAACAAGTTGTCGCAAAAAAAAGAGATGTGTTCCTGTAGATAAAACTCAATAGCTGACTATAAAGTTGATGAAAGAATTGTCAAAGAATTACGGATTAGCTATACAAAGAAGTAAAGATCCGATTGAAGATATGCGAAATGAAATTTGGGCAGGTTATTATCATAAAATTTCGACTGATGCCAATCCACAGCACTCATACTGTTCGGAAAACTAATGCAAATATCGCAAAGCTGGCGCAGCTAAAACATCCTTCTCTTCTTGATCAAGACGTCCAAGAAGATTTGAAACCGATTTATGAAGATTTGACAAAAACGGAATTGCTCGAAAAATGTTTCGGTGGGCATACACAAAACAACAACGAAAGTTTTAACAAATGCGTTTGAAGCATGGCAACTAAACACATATTTAGTGGAAAAAATAGTTAAAATTCTGTGCAAAACAGTAGCCTACATTTTGAATGAAGGATTTGGACAAGTGCTGAAAATAATGGATGTCATGGGGATTAAACTCAACCCGAACGTCGTCAATTTCGCCAGTATTCGCGGCGATAGGCGTGTGCGATTAGCTAACCGTCGCAGCTCTGAATCATCCAAAGAGGCCAGAACAAAACGGAAGAAGGCTACAGTGGAAGAGTATGAAAATTTCGTGGAGGCGGAAGGCATTTTGTATGACGCAGGCATCGCTGATTAAGTTAAGAGAAGACTTTTTCATGATTTTTCATTGAACAAACTTTAAACGCGTTTTTCTCAAAACAACGTTTTTCCAGTCGGCGGCAGTGATTTCTTTCTCCGAAACCACCGAACCGATCCTAATAAAATTTTAATCACATATTCTACACGTGAATAGCTACAGCGTATTCTACAACAGTTTTAAAATTTTACTTTTTACTATATTTTCTTGGCCAAAAACAGTCTTGCATCACTGTACGTGGCATCACTCTAAACTGGATTAAATTATTTGAATTATTTCTTAATGCATCGAGGAGAGGTGTTTGGTTATAATTACTTCGATAACTTTATAAACATTATCGACATTCGCTATTGTTTGTAATGTTGAATTATAGAGTAATTGTATGTTTAAGAGGAATGCTTCTCAATTAAAATCAGATACAATAAACGGTCAGTTCTATAAATATTCGTACTATGTGTGTTCATTGAATGAATTTGTCTAAATTAAATGATAAGTTTGATGTTTCCAAATAAATTTTGCATTATATATGTACAAGAGCAAAGTTTATTCATGTAGATATTTATAATGAAACATTTATTTGAAAACATCAAACCTATTATTTAATTTAGAATATTTATGAGACTGACTGTATCAATTCTTACTCCTAGCTATGTTCTTTTTACAGTTGAAAGGTTTCTCAGTCGTGTGACATTTTGATTGTTGAGAACTGTTCAAGGAAACTAGACGAAGGACGCCTGGATGTGGGTTATTCAAGAACCACCTTCGTTCGAACGTGACCCGTGAGCTCGTGACCGTAGTACGTTCCCTCGAGACGATCGTGAATCTATCAGAAGGTGATTCTCGCGATCTCAGGAGCATTAGCTAAATGAGGACGCCAGCCATAGCCGGGAGAGTCAACCGCAATAAGCTTCCGCGATCGAAATTCTCGCGCGGTCCTCATCTGCAGTGATAAAAATTTAATCGACTCTGAACATCGTCGTTGCATATCGAATCGCCTACGAATTCCACTTTGCATTTTACCGTTTCCGTCTATTCTCCGCATCCTATAAATCCGTCCACCTCAACTATTCTATCGCGGTAAGCAATTTGATCGAAATGAAGTTGAAGACTGAAATTAAAGAGTCGAAACGTATTGTTCGAAGAGGATAATTATACTAGAGTATTGGAGAATAATGAATTTATTGTAAGAGCCTTTTTGCGAATAGCGTCGTGAGTGTATGGATTTGCGTTATCGTTTCCCAAAGCGAATAGTAGAAACAATCGTGTGTGAGACATATGCCGTTATATTATAATTGTGTTATTTGTTCCTAATAAAATTAAAAGGTTCCTACATTATATTAGAGAAACCAAAAAAGCGTGCCAGTAAAATGATTCTTACTCCTCCAGAACATGGGTTAGGTCTCATAAATCTGGTGTCTTCTTAGAAACCCCCTCAAGGATCGAAGGTGTCTCTGGAAGATTTTCCGCTCGTTAACAAAGGCTGCTCCGAGTGGACCAAAAAGTAAAAATAATTTCAGCCATCGTTCGGATGCAAACATCCCCCACTGATTCGGAATATCCATCCTTCCTCCTTCAGGAGGGGTTGAATCCTTCCAGCTTCAGGTGGTTTTGATGGAAAGTAGCGGGAGGCAGCGAAGTACGCGTGGACAATGTTCAAGTGCGGTAGTAAAAAGCGTAGAAACAGTGGCTGTGCGACGAATACGGACTAGCCGAGGGTAGAGGGTGGCGTCGGGACACAAAAGGACGCGGCGACGAAGACGGAAAAGCGGATAAACGTGGGTGTGTGTCGTCGGTTCGTCGGCTGAGCGTGGGCCAACGTCGTGCACATAACGCGCGACGCCGACGCCGACGCCGACGCCGACTGCTGCAATGCGGCGATGTCGGCATTTTAATTGAAAACGCCGCCTCTCGCTCTCGCGATACCGCCTCTTCCACCGCTAACCACTTCTCGCTTCTTCGCTCATCCATTCGTGGTTTATTAATGAACGTTAATGTCGTAGGAGAGGCGCGTCGGTTCCTTTTAATTGCGCCCCTAAATTATTCACCGTGCACCCGGCGTATCGAAACCGTCCACGTTTCAACTTCCTACGACCGATACCTTTCGTTGAGATTCCTCAGAGTGCAACCAACCGGATCCCTCCGTTAATAAAATAACCCTGGGACTATTTTTGTCATTGATTGCGCATTTGCGGTATACCACGGAGAAATTAGAAGCTTACGCTAACGGCGGAATCATCTTCGTGTGGAGTCTGCTTACGAGAAGAGGACTCCTTCCCCTTTTTCTTCTAACCTACATCTGTAAGACGGTCGATCAGAGATGAATCGCAGCATCAGGTTGCTACGAGTATAATATTCAGAGCGATAACTTGATGATTGGAAATCTTCATCAGAAGAAATTAAAACTTCGATATGGTCCTACTAATAAGAAGAAGACTCGTCTCACTGTGATTTTAACCCACTTTTCCAACCCGGTATATTAGAGACAGATTACAGCTTCACATGGCTATGAGTAAAATATTAAGTGCAATTACTCGATAATTACAGAGACATGAGTAATTAACCCGTTGGCTTACTTCGTCGGCTGTGGGGCCGTTTGCTATGTTGCTGGATGGAATCAAGCGACGCAGCTGCAACGTGCTCTCATGACTATGGTAAACGATAGAAGAAATTGCTATGCTCATCAATAAATGTCGATGCTTGTAACAGTAATCGTATGCATCAGGTCGGATTATTGTTGACCTAATTGGCTACGTATTTTATTTATTATACATACCCTACTGCTCAAAAGTATCCGGACACTTGCTTCTATTCTATAAAACATAGTTTAACTTTACGAAAGCTATTTAGATTGCTCATATCAATTGTAATTATTGTTATCTTTTTTGAGGTATCATAGCATAATAGAATTAATTTTTATGTACAAATTATATAATGAGTATAGAGAAATAAAATTCCTGTCTAGAAATACAAAATCTAATGGAACGGTATTAATGCTTAAAAGAATCTCAAGTTCCACTTTGTTTCATCTCTATGGTGCAGAACGAGTTCAGGGAGTTCTTCGTTATGTATTAAGTTTCTGTAAACTGTTGATAATATGTTTATATTCTCTTAAAAGAGAGAGAGAGAGAGAGAGAGAGAGAGAGAGAGAGAGAGAAGAATTAATGCAAGATTATTGCAAGCGATAATATCTAACCGCAACGGGTACATCGATGAATCCCGTATTTAATTTTTGTGCAATATTGGTAAGTTCGACATACGTAATTTTTAATTTAAAACGTTAGATATTTCGTAAGAAACTAGTAAAAATCGATTTTGGTCACTACTTTAGGTACTTAAATAACTTTTATACAATGCTAATACATACAAATGTATTTCGCAAGTGTCCAGATACTTTTGAGCGGTAGTGTATATACTGTAATACTACTAATGGTACAAATCTTCCGTCAGATAATTTAATTATCGTCAATGAAACAAAGCTCCAGTAATCGGCCGTTCGTCGATTTGATTTCATTAATTCTGCGGCGAAAGAAAACACAAACTAGATTAGCCGAAGTTTTAATTATTAATTAACGACGCACACTCGATGATCCGCAGAACGGCGGCGCCCCTCGCTTATCGCGGTTCGCGATAGCAGAAGAAAGATTATTAAACCGAGAGAGTAGGCGGGAAAAGACCTGGTCGACCGTCTGTGCGCGGTTGGAGGGTGGCTGGCACATAGGGGGTAGCCACCTCGCGAACAGTGCCGTATCAAACAGAGCTGGAGCCTGGCCGAGATCGATGCGTCGCGCGGCTCATCACTTATTTACGCCTTCATTACTGTAAACAATGCGTCTCCCTTTACGTCCGACTTCTCTCTTCCTCTCTCCATCTATCCATCCCTTTCTCTATGGCTGGCTCTCCCTGCTTGTCAGTTCGCAGACGCCATTCCATCTCGTCTGCCTGGTCCACGATACCCCAGTGGTTACATTCGCGGCTGGAGCCGTCCATTTCCGAAAGTAACTTCTACCCAGCCGCGTTATAAAACGTGACTCTCCCAACCAGCGATGGGACTGACGAGGGAACGCAGCATCAAACTTTGCACCAATATTCGCAAATATTGGATCAAAGTAAGGAGTATGCTGTAGTTCTTGACTTTAAGTTGGTGGAAATATTGGTTAACAGTTTTGTCAGAAATATGTAGACTCGTAATGAAGCTTTCTTTTCATCAAATGAGTTATTGAGGTGAAAAATAACGCTTCTTGAAAAGTACAAAGTATTTGTTCGTTGGATATTGCGTAGTAGCTTTGCCAGGGTTCATCCGCTGTTTTCACCTTTATCAGTTTTCTCACGGTAGTGGAATCAACGCGTATTGCGCCAGTTGGACGCATTAGCATACAACAGCGAGGAAAAACCAACGTAAATAAGTTACATATTGTGGAAATCGATAGAGCATTGAACACTTCGATTATTTTTCCCAAAATTCAGAGTTTGTCGTGATGTCTCTTAGCGCCTATCCGCCACTACGATGATTCGTGTACATTTCTAAGATGTAACGTGTTTCAATCATGGTCGTTTCCAGTGGTTACGAAAGCCTCAGCGATCGAACGTCCTCGATTTTATTAGGTATTTTCAATTAATCGCGACGGACGGAAAACACGCGACGATAAGCGATACAACGTCGATCCAAGAACTATTATGCAATATCAGCAGCGCACTCCGGCGCGATAACGCAGCGGCCGACCTTGTCCGTGTAATTCAGAAACTCGCGACAAACACGGCATCGGGTTTCGCATTAGCCTGCTCGGCGGGTAACCTAATTATTCAAGATGTGGACTAATTCGGACAATGGCGCGAACGGGGGTTCATTTTTACAAACCCGAACGAGGAAGAGCGCAATTACGAATATCGCGTTTAATCGTTGAATAGGATGTGTGTAATTCGTTGACGTAATCGAGTGCTTGTGGCATGCTGTGGTCGTTGAAAAATTTGCTGATCGAACAAGTCGGATGAGTCGGATGAATTCGATACCATTTGGAACTCGATGACACGTCAGGCTTTGTTTGAAACTTTTAAGTGTCCTACGATTGCGATTGAGACTTTATATTTGTGTTCTTAGATTTAGGAGGAGAGTGAGTCAATACGTACCATTAAAAATGATTAGAATAATTGAAGTATTTATTGTCAATTCTTCAGAGTATTAACGTCTTCCTTACTTAGTTTAATTCCCACCAAAGCACTGCGTTACGTTTGCTTTATTTTGTTCGTCATTCACAATTGTTAACTAGATAAGAATTTTGCAAGCCACTGCTGCCATTGGAAAACCGGAGACAAACCTGTGATACAGAAAATTGAAACGTGTACTGTGGAAGTTTATGGGAGACCTGTAACCAATGTAAGGCGCCGTTTAATGGCGACGACGACGAGGAAATTACTCTCGAGGCTCGACGTTCAATATGATTCGAGGTATCGACGGTGCCGAGGTCTACGCGGCTGGCCGCAACGCACACAGCTCTATTTTCCGCCACGCCATGCCTCTGGCTACTTGTTTGCGCAACCTCGCGACAATAAAATTCGTTTACGACTGCATTAGGTTCCCGCCACGGCTTTGTGCGATAGCCACTTCCGCTCCACTTGTAAATCACGAATTTAGCACAGTGTCATTCCTCCGCGACTCTTTTCTGCAAATACCGTGCCCGGTTGTTATCGACGAATCGCATTGGTCGCGTGTAGGCTATCCTTATTGCGATTATGTCGATTCGGTATTCGAAGTTACGAAACCCAATCGATTTAGGAAAGGACCAAGCAAACTGTATTAACCCTTTGCACTCCTATGTCGAGCGAGACTCGACATCAGTTTTTATTTCAGAAGATTTTCTTTGTCAAGTCCCACTCGACATCTTTTATGCCCAAATCATTAGGGACGACTTGGAACATATACACATGATCGTTTAGATGGAAAGTCTAATGTCATTTTCGTACATTCCGAAAACACAAGGATCGTGCATTTTGTACCAATAAAAAAATACTTGGAGGAAGAAGAGAAACAAATATTTTTCGTGAAACATGCGAACGAAAACCAGGATCCTGGAAATTATTTCAAGAGATATCGTTAGACTGCGGATCTTTATGCATTTATAGGAAATTTGAATGTGCAAGAAACTACAAAATGCAAACAATATGTAAGAAGATAAAAAAGATTGAGAGTAAAGTTCATGTTAGAATATTTGCAGAATAAAATAAATTCTTATTTAGGTTCAATTTTTGTAGTTAAAGAAAATTTAAAATAAAACACTTAAAAACGTTAGGAGCTGCTAGTAACAAAATCGAAATATAATTCGAGGTGTAAAGGGTTAAATCCGAATTTTTAAAAATTTAGAATGCAAGACTGTAACTAGCAATATAAATCATAGTCTACGTATATGAAACTATTCAAATATCAAAGTTCAAGTATTGAGTTTTGTAAGGGCATCAGTATTCGAAAAGTAACAGATCTCTGCGAGAGTTATATAGTTAATTACATTTCAGCTTTGCGATTATACCTGATTTCATAACAACGATAAAGACTCGCTACGCATATTTTATGCATTACTACCTATTAACGGTCCGTACCTTACTCGCATAACGATAACAGTAATAATGAAAATTGTTTACAAAATTTATGCTCGTCAAGTTGAGTCGTAAACACGAGTTAACCTTGGTATACACATCGAGGAGGATAACATCGTTTTACGCTCCGACCAAAACTTTCAACAATGGCTAAAATACATACTTATTTAGAGAATGGTTGATGATTAATACAATTTATTAATCGCTGATTGATCAGACGAACAGTTACCAAAGTAATCATTGCTCAACTCTGACCTCTTCTGATACGAATCGACCCATGCTTCGTCCAGCATCTCTCGAGATTTTCGTGGTTAGTTCGCCACTCACAGCCCTTTCTCTCTCTCTCTCTCTCTCTGTCTCTCTATACGAAAAGGGGATGATAATTAGCCGTGGCTAGACGACGATGAGATGCTCGCAATGATATCAGAGACCGTCTTCTCATATAAGGGATGACGTAAGCGCGATTTCTATTAGTCTTCTTCGCGTACATTGAACGTTCCACTGGTCCATTCGATAATCATGTTTTGGAACAGTCAGTGAATTTTAATCCGTTCGAAAACCCTGTCAAAGTTTTTACATCTGAATAATCGTGGAAGCAAAAGTTCAATAATAAATTGCAGCAAAAGCTTTCGTCATAAATTATAAATATATTTAAAACGTTTCAACTTAGTGTCGGCTGTATCCTCTTCGGTAGAATATAGGAAAAAGCGAACGAATATTGATCAGGAAAAAAGGAGAATATTCTTTGTCTGATGCTTTTAACTTGCGAAACTTGCGATTATTGGCTGCTTCCTGTGCATCAACCTTCCCGTTCCCTCGATCTGTTTGGACCAGTCTATTAGCTAAACAAATAGACAATTATAGTCACGTTCGATCGCAGCCATCGATTGTAAAAGTCACAAATAGTTCCCTCGGGTTCGAATGAAACATTTCGAGCCCGCCGATCGAATCGAGCATAGTGTTTACAACTTCGAGCATCCCACGTCGACCAGAAGCCGAGTTATTTGCAGTCGCGCGATTGCACGCGGATCACGGTCTGTTTTTGCACCAAACAGGAGACCAGAGGCATGGTTAAACTGGCGCATCGAAGACAAGATTATCGCATACTTAACGCTGCCATTTCATAACTCTGTATTCAGCGCTGGAACGATCGTCTGCACCAGAAGAAAGAGTCAAGAACGCCTGGAGACTTCCAAAACGAACAACATTGCGTTCCTAACTTTTTCACTGGCAATGCTTCGATAGCTTCCACTCGCTTCGTCAATAGATTCTTTGTTCTTGTGCTTTATGTTCCCACTGTCTTATGAATTATTGCTTCTCTAGAGGGAATTAATCTCTGATCGTGTGTACCTCGTTGATACATCTTTCGAACGATTCTTATCTCTATTAGTCACCTTGACGACCGGAGATAGTTTCTTCGTCACCCTGAATCTTTTCCAAATCATTTCATCACTTTCTTTGACTAAGAGAATTAATCTCAACTATCACTTTAATATTTCTAGTGACTCGTCCTTTATAATAATAATTCAACAGAGAAAGTCAGTCTCCTCGAATGTCCACATCAATGTTATGTCTGTTCTTTCACTAGGCTAAGTACTATCAACTGATAGTCACCTTCGTTATTATACCTGTAGACCAAGAGAACAAATCTCTGAATATCTACATCGTCAAAGGATTCTTTCTTCGTCACATTAATATCTCAAGCGACTTCAACTTATGTTAGCAATCTCTAACCGAGAAAGTTCATCTTCGAATGTACATATTGTCTTTGAAACTTTTCTTCTCAGGCTTACTATTCCAAGTGATTGCCACTTTCATTATTACTTTCCTTGACCAAGAGAATTAATCTCCGAACGTCTACTAGAGATAATCTTTGATAATCTTTGATTATCCACATCGATGAGACCTTCTTGAGAATACTGATGGTCACTTTCATTTCTATATCTCCAGACAAGAAGAGACTCTCTGCCTAATACTCTAACTGACTCGTTTTTATATCATTTGGCATTATTAATATTATTACAAATTTATATAATTTACATTTTGTACATTTTTAACTGAGAAAGTTCTTGCTTTCGAATCTTTCAATGATCATAATGCCGTTGAACCCTTTCTTTTTGAACCTACCTTTCCACGTAATTGTCACTTCCATTATTACTTTCCTTGTTCAAGAGAATCAATCTCTGATCGTTTACATCGACAAGAGATTCTTTCTTCGTAACTGTAATATTCCAAGTCTTTCTTCTACTACGAATGAACCACGTGTATAAACATATAATCTAGTTACTGTTTGAATATCCACATCGGAGTTAAATTTCTTCTTACGCCAGGTCTAGTATTTCAAGCGATTGGCAAACTCGTGAACAAATCTCCAGACCGTGAGAATTAATCTCTGAACATCTACATGAAACTTATATTAGCAGTCTCCTTATCTGAGAAAGTTCATCTGGGAATACATTTACCAATCCCTGACCTTTTCTTCCTAGGCTTACGATTCTAAGCGATTGTCACCTTCGTTATTGCAGCCCTAGGTCAAGAGGAACGTACACGCCATCGAGGAGTCCTCGGTTCAAGTCAAAATTTATGTAAAATTATTACGTACTCCCTCTCCTCGTGAGGTTCCTTAATCCTTCCTTTTGAACTTTTTTCCCCAGTGTTTTCAGCGATCAACGAAGGATGCTCCGAAATGCCTCGGCGCAGAAGAACCTTTTAGAGGCCAAAAATATCCACTACGCGGTCGGTTTATCGATAATGGCGGCATAATACGAAACGTGTGTAGAACAAGCGGCCTATCTTTAGAGGCGAGCTATCTCGGGCCGTGGAAAGAAACGTACGAGAGATCGAACTGGCGGATGAGAGATCTCGAGCGCATGAGCACCGTCTGTTGCTCGACGAAGAGCATGGCTGCTCCCGTACATCCTCCTTGCCCTCGGTATCTTCGTCCCTGTTCCTTCGTTAGAAAAATGAAGGAAAAAAGTCAGGGTGAACCTTACGAAGACGTATCGCGGGAGGCTTAACGCCACGAGCGAGACCACGGTCGGTTACTATTTTCGAGAGCAATGTTTATCTGGCCCGGATCAAATATATAGTTATGAGTTCCAGAAGGCGGCCGATAGTTCCTCGAACGAGTCATTATTAGCTGGGGTTTCACGGAGGACCGACCAAAAATACGCCGCGTAGTTGCGCGCGCGGGCTACTTGCCGACGAATTTGGAATCCGCGAAATTTTCGGCGACGCGCCAGATTAAACTCTTTGCGGCACGGGAATTTCAGCGGCTTTGGAGCCTTTGGTGCGCGCGATGGAATGAAAAATAAGAGAAGATGAAAATACAGGGTGGAGGATGGACCTCGTTTATTGAGGGGAAAGAGAGCTGAACGTTCCTGCAACGACGGGGATTCGTGCGGTAATCGAAGCAACGTATTCGATGGGGGTAGGAGCACCACTTAGACAGGGTAAGTGTAATATGGTCACTACTACGAGTTATTTTCTCATTACCTCTCATGGAAAATAACTAACGCCGCAGTGATTGAAATTCAACTGTGCTCTTTGAAGATAAGAACCGCCATGATACAGAAAAGCAACTGTGAAGATCGTTAGGTACTTTCGTCTGGATCGAAAACGCGTGCAGATTCCATAGAAACGCGTCCTGGGAAAAAACGAAGAGCTCTGGTGTTCTCAGTATTCGTCGCGTCCAGTCGCTGATAAACAATAATCGCGTCAACAGCGTTTTGCTTATAGCCAGGTTTCGATTAATTACAATTCTGGGACCGGGAACACGCAACACTCGAATTACCTTTCGCGAATTCATTGAACCGAACCGAGCCGAATCAACGAATACTGCGCGCTGGTCGAAAGTCCAAGCATGACCCGATCCGAGGCGCGGCGTTAACCGACGATGCATCGCGATAATTAACCGACGGTTTAATTAACCCGTTCGCCGCGAACGCCCGTCAGCCTTTTTCCTGTTTATCGGTGGCGGAACCCTGGACCCGTCTGGCTACGAGACAATCGTACCCGTACGTACGAAACCGCCGCGGTATAGTGCACTTGTGCGGTGTCATGGTCGAGTTAAAATTAGCAAGTCAACCGGATTCTCCGGTGCGACGCGAGCCACGGAGCCGCCTCGACGACGAATTCGAACACGCTGCCGCGAAGCTATCGGTTTGTACCGTCGTTATTCCCCATTTATTAATTATTTTTTCCAGCAGCGAGATGTGAGTTTTAAATTTTAATCGATGGTCGTTGCGCGTACTGTGGAGGATCTTTCTAGGGATGATTCAGTAAGTTGAAACGAGGGGAAAGTCAGGAATGGTGAAAGTGCGTTTGAAAAGTCTATTATTATTGATGAAAGTGAGTGGAACAATTGGAACGTTGTTTTATTTCTTTTGCATTAAAGAAAATCAACAAATCCGAAATGTGTTCCTAAAAATGGCCAACTGATAAGACTATGAACAACCCCCCAAGAATCCTAAGTACCATTTTACGTAAAGAACATTTTTCAAATATGTTCGTCGCCACGAAGGTGACGTAATTCGCTAAATCCATTTCGCTGGGTCGTCGACGCCAAACAAACTTAAAGCCTGTATCGATTACGCGGGTTTTCGCGCGTGCGGCGCGCGCGGCCACGCGAGCAGGTCCGCACATACGCGCGCCGCCATTCATTACACGTTTTATGTGCAGCGATATAAATCACGCATGGACCGCTTTAATTTTTCCGCGGCGCAGTGACAGCACTTTTTTTCGATTCACTCGTATATTTGCATGTAAAGCACAACATTACCCGGAGAAATGTAACGCATAAATATTAACGAATAGCGAAGTATGCGCGCAAAACGCGTCACGGTCGTGCTTTCGACAGCCTTCCGCTTCGATGCTGATCCAGGATATCGTTGGTAAAGAAATGTAACCTAATACCATGGCGTAGATTGTTTGCACAATATGGTTATGGTATTTAATGATAAACAAATTTTTTGCCGCTATTACGATTAATTGAAATATATATTTTCTAATCTATTAATCTAATTTATTCTAATCTAAAACTCCATTTTTCTTCGCTTTTCAGAAATTACTTATCTTTCAAACTGATAAAGCAGAAAATGGGTAAAAAAGTTCAGACTTCTTTATCGAATCAATATGCTCATTCCGATTAAATGGTTCAAACGGTAGACTAGCTTATCGTAGACAACGAAACAATGCGTTTTGCTATCGACTGTACGCGTGTTGCCAGAGCAGACACGATGTAGGTTACAAACAGAGGGATATGGATATCGATTTCAGCGCGGTACGCAGCACCGCTGTGGAATGTACCTTCTAACGTTCTGTCGGTGCTCCCCATACGTCCAAAGGATATTCGGGGATCTCCATCTACGTTTAAAACCGTGTTGAGAGACACTGGCGAACGGAAACTGCGTTAAATTGTACTTTGTTTAAGCGACACCCTGTTCTTTTACATAAATCGATAGCTCTGAATATTCTGCACATAAAAGTATTAAGGTAGAGGTACTAAAAAATGATTACTTTAAGAGTTATTCGAGAACAAAGCGCTGAGTTAGCTCTGCGAGTAATCGGCGCGCCCCAAACGCAACTCCAACCTAATTCATTCTCAAATATCACCTGAAATATTCGTTTTTCGATACTTGTACCTCTATACTTTTATTCCTAGAATTATGAGAACACTCGATTCGTGCAAGTAAAATATACATAACTAACCAATTATGGAAATAAAGTAGATAATAAAGCAATTGAAGGATCAGTTCTACCGAGTTCATCCCAAACAACAAAGCCAATCACCATCGACTCCATCTACAGCAATACGCATTCCAATATTGTTCCCCAACCCTGCAACCTATCACCGTGGCCGATTTCCAGCAGGTGCGCCGCATGTATAGCGGGCGTTAATTAATAGAAAACAACACGGTGTCGACACGTTGCGCAAGAGACTGTCGCGTTAATATCTGGACCGCACGTCGCGACGCTCGAACAACGCGAGACAGTTCTGCGGTCCGGAGGCGCGAAAGTCAAGCTAGGGCGAGTGCTGTTTCATTATCGAATCACGTTTCAAGCGGTGGTACACACCGCGCAGAAACATAACGCGCCGCGGACCAATGGCGAACGTTAAACCCCCGTGAATACTTGTTTACGCGACGCCTGAATTTTCCTGTTCACGCGGAACGAACTACTCGACGATCCGTCCAGGAAAGACGAGAAACCACCGTGCAGGGAAGGCTCAATTTCTCTGTGGAATCGTTTACAAATGTGTTCTGCTTTGGTTGCTTTCTATGGTAAAAATTGGAAATGCGATTGCGGTGGTTTTCAGAACAAACTGTGATGAAGTGAAGCGAAGAACGTAGAGAAGATAATAGTACCAATATTTGAGCTGTTCATTGCATAATTCGATTAACTCCATAAAACGAAAAGTTGAAAAATCCGATGAAATATACAGTTATGACTATACCAAGTGCATTGACACTTACATTTAAGATTTTTCAAAAAGTAGTGTTGATCGATTTGTGCAGTGGACGGCTCACTTAACGGTGGTATTAAATTAGCGATTGTCAAAGCTAACTTGGAGGAGATGTTCTGCCTGTCTATTGGTTCTCATGAATTTTTCTTCGAGGATCGAAAGCAACTACCTCGGTCGAAAAATCAAGGTTAAGGTAGAATTGAAAAAGAAGGGACAGATTCTATCTTCCAGGACGAGGATTGGTATCGGTAGCGTTCGCTACGGATGGAATAAATCGCCGCCGGTTGGTGACCCTGTCTCACCTATGCAAATCGGGCATTGGATTAATTGACGAAATATTCAAATCGTCAGAAGCTCGGTGGCGCATTCGAATGATAATGGCGTCTGTATACGCACTTCCTCCTTTTCTAAAGGTGGCAACCTCCTTTCTTTTATTTCTTATCCTTCGATCGATCGTTGTTTGTTCGTGGCTGTTAGATCCCGTGCGATATGTTCAACGTTTGGTCGCTCGTAAGTTACCCAGCTCATCGTTGAAGGGTTATCGATTGACCCGCGTTGATCTGCATATCCGCGCAACAAGACGCGTTTCCCTTTCGAGCGACCTTCATCTTGACCATCTTCGTTCCTCATCGCTAAATAAAATTTTCTGTGCTACAGCTATCCATAATGAGAATTTCAATTCTACGGTGATATCTAGACTAAGTAGTTCGTAGGTTTACATTTGAACCCATACTCTGCCAAGTAAATTTAAAGCGTTTTACCTTGAGGTGTAATCTAGGTTATTATTTTAATAATAAAAAGTAATATTAAAATTGTTGTTTTAAAAAGAAACTTTACGATCTTTTTTTCCAATAATTCGTGACTCAAAAGGATATAAACTATAAACTTATCCCTTGAGTAATTGCAATCAATTTGAACTTCGAGGCATCTCGTAGTTGGCAGTGAATGGGTTAAATGAATTCACTAAATTCCATATTTAAAAAAAGGAGATCCTAATTCCTCCTCTTATATTAGCTTGGCCAAAAAGTTTGGTCAGTTTGTGATGATGTATGTTTCTCTGCAGTTCGCTTGGCTATGAATCATGCGTATTCCCAAAAGATGGAAAAGATCATAGACCATATGTAACAGAGTAAATATATTTCATTGGCTAAAAAAAAAAATCGCTGTTTATTTGTGCCTTAAGATCCGAACAAACTTTTTAGCCAACCTAATATATCTCGTAAACATCCAGGCCTTGCAACCCTACGAATTCGGATAGCGAAGATGTTACTGGATCGCGAGATAAATTGAAATATCTAGCTACTCATCCTTGAGCAGCGGGACGAAGGTTGCGAAGTTTCCGATCGACGTCGGCTCCGATTGCGATACTTCGCGTGCCTTTTGGACCGATTCCAACAACAACGGATCAGAATATCCGAGTACGAGTGTTTTCCTCGTCGCGCTTCTTAATAAACGGACACACGCGTATTGCCGGAAATTGACCGTGCGCGCAAGCGCGTTCCGTTCGGGTTCAAAGGTTACGTAAACCTTCGATCGTACGTGTTTCGAGTACGCGCCAACACGTGTGGTGTAATTCCCTCCCGCCCCTCGGGAACAGAGGAGAGATATCCCAAAAGTTGGTCAGAATTCAAAAGTCGATCGATATTCTCAACGCGAATTTAACCGCTCGCTAAGAAATGTGATTCTGACACGTTTAAAATAGTGTTAAACAAGAAATAATTTATTGAATATTTTATACTATTATAGATTAAGAATTCTTCGTTTAAATCTCCTTCAACTATTGAACCAAAAGCAGAATTGGACACAATTGAAAAATATGTCCCACCTCGAAATCTTTCAGCCCATCGACGATGGAATGAAACGTAAAATGTCACGAGTTATTTGCGTCCCGAAACGTTCGTGTTAATTCTTCTAGACTTAATCCATTTCCATCGCGGAGTCACGCATGAACGCCAACGCGACGCAACGCCTGTGACCCAAATGTTCAAGTCGTTTACATTCCGCGCGTTAGCGTCTGAATTCGATAACAATGCGTAATCGTTATAATTTCCAGCAGCTTTCTGCGCGGTGGAACACGAGCTCTTGATAGAAAAGCACGAGGGTTGGGGTAGGGGGATATGTGACGATTAACGTGGCTCGTTTCGGCACCTTTTCGACTTCCGTCGCGATAACCCGAGCCGATTAACCGAAGGAAAACAACGTGGGAAAGTCGACCGTTTTTGGTCTCGCAGGAGACTGATATGCAAATTCCTGGCGAGATAATGTTCTTTGATATGACGTTGCTTTAAATTTTCGACACGTTTCGTACCAACGGAAGCGTGCATGAAGGGTGATGACCTGTGGTAAATAGTTTGAGGCAATCCGTCCATAAAAATCAGGTCTTGAGATAAAGATACGATAGTATCTTGTTTATTGTGACGTGTCAGGGCTGGTTAATTGTATGAATCGAGCATTGGGAGGAAAATCTGGTCTTGGAGATGGTTGACCTCGAAGAGAAAACTGTTTTGAAGCCATTATCTTTGATTATGAGTCATTCGTCGAAGGAACTCTAATGTAAACGGATGTAAGGATGATTTTTTACAGAAAAACACATTTTAAGACCTACTGATAACAATACTACTAAGAGGAAGAATCTAAGAAGACAAAATGGAATATGGAAGAAGCATGGAAAGGGATGAAGAAGAAGGGAGGCGTCATTCGTCTCGACACGCATTGAGATGCAAATACGCGCGATAGCTGGCGTGATTTACGAGGGATAGACGTGTCCATACGTGATTGGGACAGAGTAGGTTTCGGTGTTCCGAAGCGTTCGTTGGAAGAGCTAGATAAGATCTGTTCGAGGCGGTCACAATAGACGAGGGATTTTATACAATCGAGTAACCGTTTGGACAGACTCCGGTTTCCTCTATCGGTAGCTTCCAGATGACATCTGAAACTTGTTCTTCCACCCTTACATTGAGAGTGGAAATTAAAAGAAAATTGGATCTGTATCTTTCTCTTGTGTGATGGAGCTGATGATCAAGGAGGAGTGACCCAAAAATGATATCGATTTGATACTTTCATTCAATAAGAAATAAGGAAAAATTATTTGGAAACTCAAACTATAACCGAACTTTTTATAATTGCATAGCTAGTCTCGTCATCAGCGTATTATATAATTCGAACCGTTGATCGGCATAGATTAACCAGAACTAAAACATAAAATAATCCCAAATTAAGATTACTTAAACCTAAGCAGAACTGATAATAGTATCTATAGTTATTAAAACCTGTCCTTTCCTGATATTAGATATTTTCTAATGTGAATCCAACTCAACAAAAATAAAAGGTTACCGTCCAAAAATTGTCTGATTCTTTCCATTTGAATGGCGTCGCGGGATCCATCGGTGGAAAGAGCGTTCCACTGACGACACGGCGCCAAGTATTACGCCATTCATGCCGAACGCCGCTTGTCGCGTATGCCACTTCCGCGTCGTTTTATATAAATAAAACAACGCTCGATAATAAATCGACGAGAACAAAGTCAGCTCCCGTGCAGGTTGTCGCGAGTGCAGCCTCGCGACTACCGACCAGAGCGTATTGACGCGGGTTGCAGGCGCAGGTTAAATCGAGCAGACGGTGGCGGCGTCGCGACGCGGGCTGCGCGCGGCCATGCAGCCCTCTTTTCTCCTCCGTCGATCGTTCTCCTTCCCCCACCCTCGTGTTTCATCGAAGGACGGGGAAGGCGAGAAGGAAAATTTATAAAGAGAGCTACGGAGGGGGTAGACTACTTGTTGCGCGTCGCGGCGCCCTCGTGACGCCAGTGCACCCCTTCGTTTCCGCCCTTCGCGTTGCTCGACGTTACCGTTAGCATCGTTCACTGGGCCAGTGCTTCTCAACCTATTTTACACCGAGCAGAAATGAAAAATTCATAGTCGAATAGAAATTTTGAAAAAAAGAATTCCAGAACATCGTCTATGTCTATCGAAGAAATTTTATTAAATTAAATGATAGATTTGCCATTTAATTTAGATAAACTTCACGATAAACACAGAGGGTATGAATATTTTTAGGACTGACTGTAATTGTGAATGTAATTGTTTAATCGTTACACTACCATGAAAACATTATTCTCATCCAAGCAGGAACCATCTTATTGTATATCAAATATCGATTTTCGCTATTTTACAATGGAAAACTCCTTTATTTTGTGATTTTCGTGACTGGACTTGGGTAAATTCTTATCTGGACAAAACTTTTCGAATAATGAATGAAAAACAGTCTTATCACGCCAGAAGAAAGTGCCGCGTCACACCTGTTGGGAAGCACTGGGGCCAGCGCGCCCCTTCGCTGGCGACGCCACCAGTCGACGTCGTTACCACCACCACCCGTCAGCTACGTCGTCGACGCCACCGACTTCGACTCGTAATCCCGCCCGACAAAAATAGACGTGTCGTCGCGACGCAACAGATATCATTCGGCCTCGCCTGGCTCGCGCGCGAGGAATTCCGACGACTTCGTCCTGAATCTTGCATTCCATTTCCTCATCCTTCGCGATCTCGATAATTAAATAATTCTTTGTTCTTTATCACCGTTCTTCGAATAATGAAATAGTTCCTTCCACGTTTTACAATCTGGTACGTAGTTACAAGGAATTGAGGGTGGTTCTTTTGTTAGTACACCATTTTTATGTCAGTCAGCTGATGTAAGTGTCTATGAGTCCGCGAACGTAAAAACTCGAAATCATTAACACATTTCGTGCCACGTATATCACCGGTGGTACACGCTAAACTTGACCTTCAGGTCATGTGTAAAATAAATGGTACACGCAGACATATTTATTTAATTCGCTGAAAACATATATTTTATGACAAATTTAATTCTGTAAAATATATTTCCACCAAAAGAATGAAGCACAAGTGACACACGATATGATAACCACTCTAAACAAGCTAACTAGTTATGAATTGATGATGTAATGAAATATTGTGTGATAATATATCAATTTTTAGCCAAAACATCAAATGGTCTGATTGACAAGTCGAGCAAAAACGACTTGGCACTAAACGTATTAACGTCTAGAGTTCATAAAGAAACAAAGTAGCAAAACGTTTCTCTAGACAGTAGCCCACTTAACAACGAGAGTGATTATACCGAGCGCTGAGATAGGGTCCTGGTCCCGGCTCTGCCGAAAACTAAAGCCTTGAAGGCTTTTGTCGATCGATGTTTAGGCGGAAAACCACTGCCAGTGGTTACGCATTTAGATGTTATAAGCGGCGAGTCTTAGAAAACCCCTTCATCACCTTTGCAGGATCATGTGAAAGGTAGTAGGAAAATCACAAAGTATCGATAGAGGGGTTTTCGATTATAAAATAATGAAGATCGATATTTGGTATACGATAAGATGATTCCTGCTTGGATGTAAATAATGTTTTCGATTACATTCACAATTATATAGAATTTATTCATCTTCTATGTTTCAAAATTTCTATTCGACTATGAATTTGCCATTTCTGCTCGGTGTAAAATAAGTTGACACACAACCTAAAGTCACTTGCACCCAACATCCTCCAACGCCATCGATACTAGGACCACGATTAGCCGCATCTATTGAGAAACCCATTCGACGGCCGACAATCCCAACCACTAAACACGATAACAAGCCAAGATTCCCACTAACCTGAATCTGATGTCCTGGATTGTTGATGTGTAGCTGCTGGACCTGGTTGATTTGCAGGGAGGAAGTGCCGGGTCCCGAGGGAGGTCTCGGCGGCGTGGAGCTAGTGAAGGGTCCCTGGGAGCTGGTTTGATTGGGTCCAGCTCCCTGGGAACCTCTGGGTGGAAGCGGATAACCGGGACTCCCGTGGTTCGGCATCGATCCTGGACTACCGCCGTACGGCGAATACTGCTGCTTATATCCTCCGCTTGGACCTAGCATGCTCGGTTTACCGCCACCGGCAGGCTGTGGTCTCTTCATGTCCGCCAACCCCGTAGCAAATTGAGTCTGGGAGCTGACGAACATGTCGTTGGTCTGCTGGCTCTGGAATCCCGACGCGCCGTTGTTTTTGTGATAAGAACCGGTGCCAGTCGTCGCTTGGGGCTGTCCACCCGGTGGTCCGTTGCTGCCAGGGCTACCAAGATAGTCAGGCGTGCTACCGAATTGAGGGAACTCCGCGTAAGGAGACCTAGCAGTAGGTCCTCTGGCTGCGGCGGCAGCGCTGGGGTTGAAACCACCAAGACCAAGCTGTTGGCTCTTGTGCTGATGCTGCTCGGCCATTTGTTTCAAAGTCTGGGCGGCGGGACTCATCTCAGACTTGAAATCCAGGCTCGAATAAGGCAATCTAGCAGGCGAGTACTGGGCCGAGCCAAGTGCACCTGGACTGGAATTAGCAGGCACGTTCCCGTTGTTCGTCCCGGTGCCGTTGTTCACGCTGTTGTTATTAGCGTTCCCGTGCTGCTGATGTATCGAGTCCTTGTCGTCCTCGATCTTGATCTGCCCGTTATTCGTCCCGATGCTGTTGTTGTTATTGTTGTTGTTGTTGTTGTTCGCTGCTGCGGCTGCGGCAGCCGCCACCGCAGCGTTGTTCGCCAGTGCTTCCACCGGTATCTTCTCCTCGAAGCCGAAATCCTTCATGAACTCCGGATGGAAATCGGAGATCTCGGAAATGAGATCCTTGAAGGCGTCGGAGGTGATGATCTCGTCGCCCGTATCGTCTCCCATGAAGTCGGAGAACCCGGGGAACCCGGCGCCGTTGGCTGCAGCGTCTTTCTCCAGCGCGGCAGCGCACTGCTCCAGGTCAACGAACTCGTTGTCAGGTTCTTGCTTGCACTCCACCAAGTTACCTATGTCCACGCAACCGATGCCACCTCCTGGAGGTGGACCACCGCCTCCACCGCCAGGACCGTTGCCAGGACCACCGCCACCGCCGGTTTGAGACCTTGACGTCTGCGACGCTGGCGTATCCGGTCCCGACTTTGGCGACGACGAGGCGTTCAGCAGGTCGCTCTTCACCGAAGCGTTCGTCAAGGCTTTCACGGTCACGTTCGTTGATATCTGTTGGGCCTGAGAGTTCGCAGCGGACGTGGTGAACTCCAGCTGCTGAACGATCTCCACCGAGAACTTGGTCAGACCTTCGTTCCCACCGCCTCCGCCACCGCCGCCGCCGCCACCGTGAGTCGGGCCCGTCGAATTCGCGCCGTTTCCAGGCGTGTGTTGACCGTGGCCGTGATGAGGCCCACCCCCACCGCCGCCTCCGGGACCTTGCTGGTGCTGATGCTGCGCCTGCGTGCATTGCAGCTTCACCGGGGGCTCCCCGAACCCAGCGTCACCGCTACCGCCACCGGATGGCTCCAACTCCTCGGCCGTCCTCTTCACGAATTTTTGCTGCTGAAACGAGAAAGAGGAAATATCGATTAGTCAAGTATAACTGGGATAGGGTGGGTGACAAAGAGATTCGTGGTTGGGCACTTAACAAACTCTTTTAATGTATCGTTTGTAAGGAAAACTGTTGAATACTTCTTGGATTACATTAGAAGCTATAAAGATCTGCTAGTTAACCTTTTCAGAGCTGGTGTCCACAATTGAGGACACAAAATTTAAAAATTACAGACACTATCGTTTAAGGCGAATGTTCTTATGTATTTGTACATGAAGGAAAATCAGTTTACCTCGGAAACTACATGTTGAAAATATATGTACCATATATATATACATATTAGCATTCTATAATGCGGAAAGGGAAAGATGTGTATTATCAATGTACATAAACAACAAAGGAGCAGACCGTTGTACAAAAACATTAAAGCTAACGGTCTTTCCACGGTATCGGGGAATATGATTTGACTAGTCAGTCGACGATACACGGTCTTTGAAAGCATACGTTTATAAAAGCGCTAAGTCAATCTTAACTTTTCTAATTCTGGATTATTTTGTATCTAATTTTCACAAAATATATATTATAATTGTTCCTTATACAAATGCTCGCGTTCTATTATTTATCTTTTAACAGAAAGATTTTTCAACAATTTCAAAACTATACGATTAGAATTTTTTTTATTTTTTCCATACTAATTTTAGTCCAAGTTAACCCTAAAAATTAAATTACTGAAAGGGTTAACCTTACTTAGTAAAGAGTTCACCAGCACTTCCTACTTACTCCCTTTCCATTCTTGCCTCAGTCCTTTATGTTGTCTCAGATCCTTGTCTTAGATTGAGGCAAGAATGAAAGAAGAATAAGCAGGAAGTGCTAGTGATCATGTTAACGAGGCTACTTAGCAGATCTGGACATTATTTATAGGGACATTTAATGCGGTGAAGATTTATATTAAACATTTTTCAAAGTCTTTCGACATCTTTCAGCATCGCATTTGCCATTGCAACGAAGAATCTATTCGACGGTAGTAGAACTCACGCTTTTAAAAATGGAGAATATATTATGCAATTTTACATTTAATCCTAACGGTTATTAATTTTAACTCATTGCACCTCGCACGTAGAGGACACCCAACGATAGTCGCGTGAATCAGGACGATGGCAAAGAAATAAGGCACGCGATAATGACTTCTAGATCGAAAAAGAGGAAGCATCCGTCAACATTCTGTTCGTGGATCAAGGCAAAACGTAACTAATTCCTTTAAACTCGCTGCTTTTTCTGGGATCCCGAGTCGGGCAACCAGTAGCACAGGATATTTAACTCGCGAGCCAGGATGCCTCGTTCCGTTCGCAGTTTCTTTCGCAATTAACCCGGCAATTTCTCACCGTGCCTGTCAATACTGCCAACTCTTTTTCTCCACGAGACTTTATGCTGTACATCGACGTCCACGAGAGACGAAACGACGATGGATCGGCGACAGCTTCCTTCACAGTCCACGCCAAGAAGACAGCGCGTCCTTTCATTACGTTCATAACGTAAAAATAATGTTTAAAATATTAATAGCCATATGGTACATTAATCGCTACCTTCAGGTAGGAATTCAACAATGATTCGACATGAATTAATGGCAAAAATAAATTTAGTGCGCTATATGCTATATTTTTACCATGGACTGTATTTCTGACCAAGACTCTCATGTCTCCGCGATACGCGTAAATCTCTACGCGAATCTAGTGACGCGCGGCACGTGAGCTTATGGCATTTCGCGATGCATCGATGCGGTTGGTTCGATCGCGATAACGATACTGAATCGTTTATCCTGGCCAACATTTGCGTACATTTGAGTTACGACTGAAAACTCGACGAATGCGTCGATTACGTCACACTTTAGTAATTTATCAATACTCAGCCTCACGCATCTAAAACAATACCCGATGGTCTTCATTAATTTTCATCTTCGTATTTTTGCAAAACTATATTCTCCGAACCAACGCAGCTTCCATGGCCACTACAGGTATGTTCAAAATAATAAACCGAACAAAAATTTCGAGCTTCTACAGACGGAGAAACGCGTGCACGACGGAGGCTAATCCGAGGGACCAGTTTTCGAGCGATATATGCGACCGTCGATAGAGGGTGGGGGAAAAAAGATTGGAAAAAGTTTTTCCAGGGTGCGGCCACGCCGCCGCGTCGCACACAGATGCACGTGGACAACCGGGGGCGCACACCAGCGTGCATTTGTCACGATTTGAACCGGGATAACCTCTGCCTCGTTCCAAAATCGATAATACGTATTACCCTCTAATAGCGAATCGGGCGTCCTACGTTTCCGCGTGCATCCGCCGCAACCCCTGTACCTGGCTCGTGTCTCCAACCGAGACCGCGTCTGTCGCAGATGTAATACGATATTCCATCAAGTCTACTCCGTTTGCAGGAGGGCTTCTCCGAGATGAAGCTACGTACGCATTCTGCGATTGAAAATTTGCCACAAAACGAACATTTTACTGTATTAAATGCATATTATTAGGACGTCCCATAAGTTTATGCCACTTAAATTAATATATGAAATATACCTTTAAGTGTTATAAGAAAAAGTAATCTCTCTCGTTTTACAATACATTTCCACCTTTCTGATATAGTCATTATACCATCACTATAAAATTTCTGTCTTTTTTTTATTAAATATTGGATCAGTCTGTAGCACGAACTTATGAGATGACCTACTACTTGGTTTTTTTGTCGTACACCGCGGTAGTTACGACAAAAGTGAAGTCGTAGAAAAGTAGTCACTACTATACCATTCCACTTTTTTCCCTTTACACTTTCCATTTCTTATCGATCTCGAGATACAGTGAATTCTGTCTCGGTTCTGGGCTATGCCTCCTAGACGATGGCCTATCCCATATGATGCAAGTCGAACAGTTACAAGAAATGGAGGGGATGACAAAGCATATCTTAGATAGGGACTTCGCGCACCTTTTATCATTAGATAGAATTCACTATACGGTTATGAAATGCTAACAATTTAAAGTCGACGTATTGACGGCCCCTAAGGAAATTGTGGAGAGAGCGTGCGGTAATGCAGACATTTCCGTAGCGTCGCGCGGAACCAGAACGCCCATATTTTTCGCCTAGAAAAAAACGAGAAAGCCCCAAGGATTGTGTGTACGTAAGTCGTAATAGATGCGAGACGGGATCCCAGGGAGCAGTTTCGGTCGGGCTCCGGCAACCGACGCCTTTAGCGGAGCAATTTCGTAGCGCGAAAAGTGCACAGGCCTTTCCAGACAACGGAAAACCACCGCTCTCGCTGGCGTCAATATCCTGCGCCACCCCTCTCGGTCCACTTTTCTGCTTGCGATTCGTACGAGTCCACGGAAAAATGTTTCAGCCATCTATTCGTCAATCTCGATTCGTTATGATTTAGTGCTGATAAATATGTTACTGGAATATAGGTGTGTTTATTTTTTTTTTATTATTATTAGTTTAACTCCCAGTTCGTCTTTTTAACAAATTTTTTTGAATTTAAGTTTCTAAATTTATGATTTAGTATGGATAAATATGTTACTGGAATACAGGTGTGTGATTATTGTTTTTATTATTATTATTTTAACTCCCAGTTAGTCCTTTTCTCAAATTGTGAATTGATATAGTTTATTATTTTCTTTGAAAATACAGTATTTAAATAAACCGTGGATTTCATTTTGCTATCACATTTATTCTCTACGTGTTTGAAAAAACTAAAATAGATAAAATGGTCTAGCAAATCAGTGATGGTTAAGATTGATCGACAACTGTCGAATATAATTATGTAGGAAAGCACTATAGCGAACCGAGTGCCGTGTCTCTAAAAAGTGTGTCAGTTGCAGATGCGTAGCACAGAGAAGATATGATCAAAGGGGGACCGGAGACTACCAAAAAATTCGATTTTATTTTCAAACAAACCAGAATGTATAAACAAGCAGCCGAGGCTCGAGGGAATCCAAGTGAATTCTTTCAATGCGTGAAGTTTCCTCGACTTCTTCAGGTTTTACCATTTTTCGTGACCATGTTTAGATCTTATGAATCTATTTTGATATCACATTCCTAACAAGTTTTTGTTTTTTTTTTTTAAGTTGCCTTCACTCCAGTATTTTTTCTAGCGACATAGAGGTTCTCAAGAATTAAATTTCGAAGTCTATTATCGATCCTCCTAAACGCGACGTGCGTGCACTGAAGTTTTCAAGACTGAAACGGGGAATGGACCACGAAGTTTCAACGATCGCTCCAAACTTCTCGAGGGAAGAGTGATTCTTTAAACCTCGCGCCGAAGAATTCGTAGAATCCGTTCTCGCGAGCGATCGATCTACCACGCTCCACCGCTTTCCTGAATTTACCCCAAGCACTTTTAATTATCCATATTTCCGTGAGTAGGTATTCCATATCTGTATTATCATAAACTAATTACGTTTGCGAGAGATAAAATAAAATGTATACAATACTAAATGATCTAATGATCATTGATCGCTGAATTTCTAATGATCCATGGAAGCTAATCCCATGTCACTGTTGGGCGAAATGTAACCCACGATTGTAATTACAAAGTACTCGATCGATAGCCACAACTACTCATTATTTTGACAATTGCAAATAATTGAATTTTAATTATTACAACTGCTGATATTGATCAAGTCTCTATACAAAATACAAATGATTAAATAATGAATTAAAACGGAAAAAAAATAATGACAAACTGATAGCCTAATTCTGCTCTGTTTTAGCAAAACACGACCAAGAGGAGGTGTCGAAGGGTTCATCGATTTTTCCTGCCACCGTGAAGCATAATCGAGATCGTCGACGGCGCCGCCAGGAACTGTGACGCAGTTATTAACGCGAACATAAATCTTTTCCGACTTTCATTCCCGTCCGATTCGGTTTCATCAACTCGCGCTTTCCTCCCACGCACCCTTCTCGTTGCTACCCCTATCGCGCCATCTTTTTCCCTCCCGGTGGCTCTCCAGTTGCCCCCACCCTCTGGTTCAGCTCTTTGTCACGCTCGAAGAACTCGCACGACTGATTAATTCTGCCGCTTAGCGATTGCGAATTAATAGACGGGAGTCGCGCGAGTTGGCCCGCCCGATTCAACCCCTGAAATCGGTTAACGACTGCGTAGACGAGTTTACCAAACTTCGGGCCAACGTTCCGCTACTTCGACCGGAAGTAATACAACGCCGCGTTGCAACCGGCTAAATGAATACATTTCCGAAAATTAAAACGTGCAACCTAATCGTAAAATTAGGGGCGAGTAACCCCTTAATCTGGCGAGTATTCGAAGCGTATTGCCTTTTGTAAATAAATTTCGATAGATAAATAATGGTGATAATAAAGAATATGGCTTCTCAGAGCACTGTGATATGGTGAGCGAGTGATGAATTCTGAGTAGCGTGCACTAGCGGTACGAGAAGATAAGAAGAAGCGTGTCAGTAACCTTGACGCGCGCGCGAGCTGCCTCCTGCGTGGGAGGATACGCCGCTCTATTGAGCGCTACGTTTCGTTAACGACGCTCTCCGCTAGCGACGCAACTGTTAACACGACCTAAATATCAGTCGGCGAGCCGACAGTCTCGTGCTTTTCATCCAGACATGGCCACTATTTTATTCAAACGATGGACGAAGAATAACAACATTATATGTATACTAACATTAACCCTTTTGCACTCGGATATCTCTTCTGAGGGGACATCGTAAGGCCAGGCAAATTTTGTTAGTGATTACACAGGATAAACTTATGGGAACGTAAAATTCGTAAAAGTGTATGATTCCTTGAAGGCTTCTATTCAAATATCACGAAAAATCAAATAAAAATATGGTACATGTATTAAGATATACAGGGTGTTCGGTAACTGGTGGCACAAGCGAAAAGGGGTGATTCTACATGAAAAAATAAGTATAAAATATAGAATAGAAATTTTTCATGTGAGGCTTTGTTTTCGAGAAAATCGACTTTGAATTTTTACCGGGTACGGGTGCACTTGATCATGTCTCGTTATAACAAATCTCACTGTAAATCGTTGTTTCGATGGTTATTATCGCAGTTTATGTTTGTTATTATCGTAACGAAAAATTAGGAACACGTAACGAAATAGAAGTTGTTGAAATCGTCATAAAGTTTATTATTACAGAAATTGTTGAAAATGTTTCTCATTCTACCGAATACATACTTCTGCTCTTCTAATTAAATTTCTATAAACGCTTTCTAACGTATTCGATTGTTTTAATGTATGAAAGGCTACAATAATTCTCTTCTTTCAATTCAGAATACACAATTGATTTAGTATTGTTGCGACGGTATCTTGACTGTTATAATGAATTCTTCGCGGTGTTCAATCCTCCGGCACAACAATATGACCACATAAATAAAAGTCAAAGCGAAATTTCAAAGTCGATATTCTCGGAAACAAAGCCTCACATGAAAAATGTTTATTCTATATTTTCTTTCTATAAAAACTTGCCTCTGTGTTTTAATTTGGAAACGCAAAGACTCAGCCATTTACTCTATTGACGTGGTTCATTGTTTCACGATGGAAATAACGAAATCTGAAAAGAGCAGTCGTTTATGCATCTTTTTCGTTCCTAAATGGGGCGCAGTTCGCGGGTTGTCGCTAACAAGAGATGCTTTTTCAGCTTGCAGACAGTCAGCACGAATTTGTTCCTTCATATTTCAAACGCGTTTACGATATATATCAAGAGACTATTAACCTTTTCGCGATGAAGGACGTATCTGTGAACCAGAGGGAGCACGAACAAACATTGTCACGCATCAAAACCAACGTGACCGGACAGTTTCCGTGCGTCCACCAGCACCGAGTGCTTTACGTTCGACACGTTTCGCAACAAAGGGGTTAATCGCTTCGTGGATACGCATACTGGTCCAGCAATCGTGGCACAACCGGGGATGATTCTTCATGAAAAAACAAATACAAAACAAACCATACAATTTTTTCGCTCGAGCCTCCCTTATCGAGGAAAACGATTTTTAAAATCTTGGTGAAAATTTATTATCTCAACCCTTTGATCTACACATTATCTTTTAATTGCTCGTTCAATAGCTTATTATTTTTGGTCCAATTTACTTACTACGAGTCTCACTTGTCGTTGTAGGCTAAAGGATTAACCACATGATTGTATTTGATACAGTCTTTATAAGCTTAGTAACGTTTCTGCTCCTAGCTAATGAATTAAACTTCGCAAACAAATTTCATCTAAAACCTCAAATTCGTCTAAAATTAAATTTAATTAATATTTCATTCTATTTTTAGGACTTCAAATAACCCAAACTCAGAGTTGAAATGGCAATAAAAATGATTCGTATCGCTGCCCACTGGTATCGGTCTGAAATTACTTTCAAACGCGAATTCGACGTTACATTCAGATACCTGATGTTACGGTCCACTTTATATGTATATAAACTACTCTCGATGGCGCAACGAAGGAAATCCAACTCAAATTCGACTACAAACACGGTTGCATCGACCTGGTGTAATCGGAGGAAGGGCGTGTCAAAGGGTAAACAGTAAATAATAAACAGCGGATGAAGCGCATCTTATGTGGTCGCACGTGTCGCGGATGGCACGCTATTTGTGGCCCGCGTATTTATAAGCCGTTCTAATTTAGACGCAGACGTATAAATATCAATTCAGCACGGTCGACGCGCGATGCTGCTACAATTGTCGCTTCATCGTAATTTGCTTTCGATCGAGAGCAATCGATTCTTCTACTACATTGCTCGACGGAAGACGAACGAACATATCTCACTACATATTGACATTCTTCATCATTCATGGCAACATTGCCAAAGGATTGGTGACGTTTTCCCAATGAAAATGAGTCCAAATACGACCATATTGGTACTACTTTGAATTTCATGCAGTTTCAAACTTTTCAAAAATGAATCAATAGGGTCGTGTTTGGACACATATTCTTTTGGAAACCTTGCCAATCTATTGATATACGTACTGCACTGCTTTGAAGTTCGGTCCGCGAGCTTTTCAACTTCGCTGCTGCTACTTGAAGAAACAAACTCTCCTGACTTCATTTTTATAAGATGGGTTTTACGTGGAGTTATTTTTCGTCTTCGTTTGCGTGTCATGGACGCAGATGTAATTATGATACTGCTCTGTGCAAATGTAAATGTAACACGGCGATTTGATCCACCGACAAGAAATATAGATTCCTCTCTCCGTGCTCTCTCATCCACGCTCGCTTAATACCCTTATCGACGATCCTTATTATATCGACACTGTACCCTAATTACCGTGGACTTTGTAACAAAAACGTGGCAATTACCGCTCGATAAATTTTTACGAGTTCGGCCCGCTTCCGAATGCGCGGTATATAAACGATTCCTCGTGTAAACGATATGCCCGAGATAGACGCGAAAGTATAATTTTCTATAGCACGATCAGTCTCGCGATAGCGCTAGCGTCTTAATTATGACTGTATTCGGAATCTGTGCTGCTGATTGAGGGATAAGATAATTAACGAGTCTTATCGCATGTAGGTTGGACTTGCTGCCGATCGTGCTCTTTCTTGAAAGTATATGCGCTCTTTTCATGGTAGTAAACAAATTCTTACTGTTCGGTCGTAGAAAATAAGCTCTTTTTCAAATAAAAAAATGAGATTACCTAAGATAATCTAATTTAACTGCCACCATTAATTATAAATTCTTTTATTTAAAATAAAATTCTATTCTAAGTAGAATATTAATTTCACGAAATTCTTAACTGTACTTTTTGTTTATTACTTTTTATGCAATAAGTATCTCGCGAAGTAGGTAAAAGTCATTTGCATCGATTCTTCTTGAGCCGAGCAACGAAAGAAAATTTATTGGGTCAAGTGAGTAATTATAGAATAAAAAGAAGGAAGGAAGATTCGATGGTACAAAACGTAAGTTTACTTGGAAGGAGTTGCCTGAAAAATAAGAATAGTATGGAAGGAAACAAACTTATACAGGCTTCCTTGTGCTTGTAAGGCACTCATTGCAAGGGAATTGTTTAATTAAAGTGTTCTCGTAAAAAGAACGCGCCACAGCAACGAATGCGTCTAGAATATAATGAGGTAGTATAATATATGTACTATGAATAATGTTTCATAGCATAGTATAGTACAACATAATATAATGCAATATATAACATAATTAAATAAAATGGTCTTCTATTCGCATTTATATTTCTGAAATACTTTCCAGTGACTAAGAAAATTCGCACGTCAGTATATATTATTCGTAGCTAATGGGACACATTATTCAAATTAGTCGCATTATTGCGTCATCGTTTAATAAGCATAGGCTTGCAACTGAACATCCAGGATAAAAATAGGAACGACATACAAACAAGGAAAAACATTTCAGTCAAGAAGTTACGTATCACTACGGTCGATGTTTAACGCTACATATAACTTGATAGGAATTCAAATATTTGACGAATCCTGAAGAAATAATTATTAGCAAACAGTCTTTTACAATTTGAAAAGGTTTCCACTGCGTTTAAAAGGGTAACACTACGCATTTTTAGAATTAGAGTAAAAAAATTACAATAGTAAATTAATAACTGAACTTATTACATTATTCTTGGCGCACCTCGTCTATCGAGATCAACGATAAAAGAAACGGAGAGTTTGAATATAAAACGTAACTGCATCCTTCCGGTTAACATAAAATAATTATAAATATTGTCACTGTCTGTTGCCAGTAATAGAATTTGTTCCGCTACCCCTCCCCTGGAAAAGTTTCATTTTAATTCCCTCTGGCATAGCACCGTAATCTCACGCGAACTGGAATGGTCGAAGACTCCTGATTGCATAATTATCAAACGATTTATCCGTCGCAGGTGCACGGAGAGCAACGGTACACCATCACGGTGGCTATCTCTGTGTAACTTTATTATCAGTGCCTAGTAATATCGTGTCAAGCCACGAGTGTACGATGGCGCACTGTAATTGCGGTTGAAGCGATGCGGTTAACCCTTTGACTACGAAGGGCGTATATATCCGTCCTCGAAAATTAGGCTCAGACTACGAAGGGCGTATATATTCGTCCATAGAAAAACAACATACAGTCAGTCCAATAAACATTCGTACTCTCTATATCTATTGAAGAAATTTGTCTAATTTAAATGATAGGTTTCATGTTTCCAAATCAATTTTCCATAATAAATATGTACATGAATAAACTTCACACATGTATATATTTACAATTACAAATTTATTTGTAATAACTTCAATAAATATAGAGGATACGAGTATTATGAGACTGACTGTATATGTATATTGGAATCCAGAAACGAAACGAGATATTATACTATCCATTTGTTTCTCGAGAACAGTACAAGTAATTTGCACAAATGTTCCACGAATACGTGTAACACTTCTCATGTTCGAAGTAACGAAATATCGTCACGAGTAATAGCGAGCTAATCGACTGCTAAATAGTAATAATAATATCTTCAAATAAAATCTAGAGTAGAGTAAAGATTTGAGAAATAAAATTACTTTTCAGAGCGTCAGAGTAGCAAATCTATGCGTGACAGCGAGCGTTCCTATGAGTGAAGCTTTCGTGGACAACATTATGATCAACTTTCCCGCCTACATCCGGATTCTAAGCGGCCAACGAACCACAACGAACGATTCGACGAGAGCTGGAGGGATGGCGCAAGAAAGAAGGGCGCAAGACACGACCAGTTTGGGGAGACAGTAGCGCATCTTCCGATGAGAAGGAGTCACAGAAGTGGACCTCCAACTTTCTGACCCATTTTTTCCACCCCAGCATAACGACCTTATCGACCCTGAACAAAGAGGCGTTTGCTGTCGAATAGCCAGCAAATCGGTTCGCATTGTGACACCGTGATGGGTTATTATTTTCCACTACGGTGCTCGTAAGAATTCAAGCACCCCACACTCGTGGAACTTTACAATAAAGGCAGTTGGAAGCAAATACTGAGCAGGTCTACGAGCAAAATTTCTCTTTAAGTAAACTTGAGATATCCTCTTCGGAATATCTTTGTATAGTAATTATCAAAAATATGACTCGGGAATCCTTTACAATGTGCACAATAAATTAAAGCGAATTTTCTATGATAGGAAGAAACATGAAGAAACTGAAAAAAATTCATCCGATTAACCCTTGATAAAACTAAAATTCAAGGATCACAAATGACCCCGAAAGCCGATCTCTGTAATTCCAGCATTGACAAATAGTGCTACCTACGTAAATGATTACGCGACCTAAAAATCACCGGTTGCAGATAGTTACGGCATCTCTTCTGATTCCGAAAACAGGATCGGTTTTTCGTATTCCGTTGATAGATGATATCGCGCGTCAACTATTACTGGCGCATGATAGTTCCGCGTGTCATGGTACAAAGCACAAGCGCGGCCGTAGACTTTCGTCGCTCGATATGCAGATTCCAGTAATTACAATAACAAATCGCGCAGAGGCAGGCATAATGGAATCACGTGATCGTAACGTGCGTAAACGGCACAATACCGCGATACGAGAAGCGTACATCGACCGTACGCACCACCACGTCAGAAATCCTCGTGAATTCGTGTTCAGCGAAAGATTAACGCGCTCTGAAACCTCTGAAAGTCACCTCGATGACCAAACTTGCGACTTCGAATAATTTCAAGGTATCTAAAGAAATAATAACAATAATCCCAATTTTTACGATAACTCTGCATATTTATAGAACTACAAATAATAATTCTTTGCACCTATTTACTTCTTCGTCAAAGCCAATTCCACTTAGAATAATTATGTATGCATACGTCACATCTAGCAATTTTTTCTGCTATAATCCATTTCAATTCCTGAAATTAATCAACGTATTTGTGCATTTATATTTGTCATCTGAATTCTCTCTCTTAACTTCCAACTCCTTTTTGCTGTAATACATGTGTGTAGATATAAAAATTGTAAGATTCTTTGACGTCTATCAACTTTTTCACTATGATCCATTAAATAAAAAAATTCTACGAGAACGAAAAAAGTAACGAAAACAACGAATAATAAAACTGTTTCAAGCCGAATTATCCACTCGTCAACGCGCATAGTTATTCGAAGAGGAATTAAATGCAGTTCATTCCAAACGATAAAGTGGTGCTTATTGCGCGTACACAATTAATGAACATTACATTTCTAACGAGTACTTCATTTTCGTATAGAGAATAGATATTTATAAAGGTACGACGTTTCATGTATAGAGAAACACGAGGGAAGATAATGAATTTTTATAGAGTGAAGAGTTGTTTGTCGCAAAATAATGAAGTTTGCGAAGGAATGTCTCTAATCGGGGGTAGGAGATAGATTTTGACGTGTTGACCCCATTTATCTACTCCGAAAATCTTGAAAATTTGAAATATTAGCTCGACTCGCGGAGTGACGGGAAGAAAATTAATTTTGGCTCTGTCAGTCCATTTACCAGTATCAAAATATTAGAAACGAAGCACTCTAGACTTTTACCTAAATTCGAACCGTAAATTTTCCAAATTTCATATCTAACATGTAATAACACGTGCGCATACATAATACATTCTTTAATAATAGTGACAAACTTTTTTACTCCCTTCTATAGCACTAACCGACAATTTCCACGCATTTTACGAAGGACTCGTTAAAAAATTTAGAACGTTTACCCTACAAATTAACTGACGCGACATTTTTCAGTGGTTACAGCAAAGGCTACAAGGAACACCGTGAAAAATCGAACGAATCAGCTAGCGGGTGGATGCACAGCCGGCGAAACTCGATGATACTCGAGGGTATTAATTTCGTATCGACCAAGCAGCCCCCTACAGTCTCGCGCGGCGTCGAGCGTATGTGCGACATAGTTGATGCACGCGCATAATTCAGGAGCTGTACGTGAAATTATTCACTATAAGCGTGGGAGATTCCCATTTGCGAAACGAAAGTACACGCACGCGACAAGTTTTGCGAGGTAACCCTTGCGTCGCGACGCCGATTGCGTGCGCAACGCCCGCCACCCTCTCTAAGGCGCGCGTACACTTGTTCGCCAACGGTTTAAAAAACTTCGCCGCGCGCGTCCCCCTCGCGCAGTATTGCAACTGTTGTGTTAACCCTTGCGCTGGCACGTAATCACATGCACCTACACGGCTTCTGTTTCTCTTCGTTGAGAATTAACTGCCGCGTGTACGACACCCTCGTTTTCTTCGCGGTTATGACTCATACTGCTTCCTTGAAGGGGTGGTCTTGGTAATTTTAGAAAATTGCTCTCTGTTTGTGCGTTCTTGAAATTATTTATGAAAGGAACGGTGGTTACTCGTAAGGCTCTTTTATTAGCGACTCAACATTTTATAGAATCTAAAGATAACATTGTCGCTTCAGATTAATACTAAACCTACCGAGATCTACTGGAGTCGATCAAATGACTGATCTCATAGACACTTTTTTTAATTGAATGCAAAAATATTTTACGTGGTACTAAATTGAATAATAGATGGAATAATTGTATATACAGTCAGTCTTATAAATATGCGTATCTTCTATGTCTATTAAAGAAGTTTGTAATTAAATAATAGTTTCAATGTTTACATAGATAAACTTTACACTTGTACATATTTATAATGAAAGATTTATTTGAAAACATCAAACCTATCATTTAATTTAGATAAATTCCTCCAATAAACACATAGGGTACGAATATTTATAGGACTGGCTATAAGAGCTGCAAAAGTTTAAGGTTAAACAGTCTAAAGACTAAAATATTGGCTTGTCTAGAAAGTTCATGCCAATTTATAAGAAAAATTCAAAGGCACATTTGAATTTTAATATGTAGTTATTGAATTATAATCCCAGAATATTGGGTTTCTTCCCATTTTCCTTCGTTGGGCCTAGAATCCCAACCCTTCGTATCGATTTCAAGAACCGCATGGTGCTTACTGCATCAATGGGACCGAATCGAGTTTTCTCCTTGAAAATTAGCAAACTTTGAAGCGTTATAGCTTGAAAACTATTAAAAATCGGGTAAATACATAAAAGCTTAATGAATTCTTCCTGAAATATACTATCGCATGGTATATAGTTCCATTTGAAAAACGAATCTTGACCATCATATCTCGTTAAATAACAAAGTTAACAAAATATGAAATTCCTTTTCGCTGAAACATGAGCCTCATTTTACCATGCAATTTCCATATTTGAAATTTTGCATTCGAACGATAGTTTTGGAGTTAGAGCCCCGTATCACTTAGGCTGGGACACCTTGTATGTCTCTCAGATACCTACTACCCCACCGCTGCCAGGCCATTCTTATTTCTTTTGCCCGTAGCCGAGTAGCCCCGACCACCGGTGTAATATGATCCGAACCGATTGATACGCTTCTGCGAGTGTTTTCTTTTTCTCGAACCTCTTTCTCTTTCACTATCTGTCCTTTTCTACGTTCGACGCTCGACACGTGTCAAGTGTAAACACATAAAAACCTCGAGTGCAATGTTTTGGGTCTCCGATTTTGCATGCCTCCTTCAGTCGATACTGTATCTTCTAATGTTTTGCCAACAAACTTCGAGTGCAGAGAAGGACAGCGAATGAAGAAGAGGACGGAGCGTCATGCGAAAATGGCGACCAACACCGGGATTATTTCGGTGAGACGATATGTAGTAAATATGTTGCGAATTATGTCGTGTTTGGTCTCATTTTAATCAGAAAAATATCAGGAATATGATGGCAACAGTTTTACGATAAAAACGGTAATAATTAAAAAAGTTTGATCGTTGAATTAGCATTGTCTCTTCGAGATATCCGATCCCGGATTATGTTACTGTCCATTTATCGTAGAGAAACTTGTGCATTTAAGGAAACTGTTGAATTATATATATATATAAGTACCACTTTGTTCCACAACCTTTCCACCTTTTAAGGGATGTACGCATGTTATTTGTTTTCAACTATTCGGATATATTCACACCTGTACCACCTATCAAAAATCACCATGGAGTTTCCAGACAAACCAATAGATTAATCGTGGTAGGTTTAATATTAAAAAATCCTTGACGTCCCACGCTGAATAGTGATTTACGTTCCGATCTAATTATTCCTGCCTAGACAGTAAAACGCTACAAGTGTACAGCGTGTTACCAGGAAAGTTCCTGCAAACAACGTTCCCAGCTTTTTCGGGGGAGCAGAGAAAGGGGAACACAAGGTAGAAAGGGCAGATCGATCGGGCCAGTGCAACGCAGGCTTCCAGCCTGCAGGCTGGGCCGCATTTCGACGCGACGATAAATTCTCGGAGCTCGTACGGGGCACCGCGTTCACGACGCACCGGAGCAAGCTTTCCTGCAAAATATCTCACCACGTTGGCACGACTCCCATCGGGGCGCCGAATTGATTATTGAACAAACAGCGTGATGCCTGACTTACGTCGACAGTCGCCCAGCGACTGCTTACACCGTGAGAGGAGCACACCTCCGATTGAAACCATCGAACTAAAACTCGACGAAGGGAATGAAAGTCCTCTTGGAAATTTATAACTGACCAGGCTTGGAGAGCTTCGAGTTCCAACAACGAGACCAATCACAGCTTTTCTTATTACAACGATATCTACCTTACGAGTTGCAGTGATCCCTTTTCCCTCATCTTTTGTCAAGAATCTGCTCGATTTTGGAACTCGAAGTGTCAATAAAATGATTGTCAATGAGGCAAAAGTGATCATTTTCACAGTCAATGTAAGGTTAGCATTCGTGGTAATAGAATGCTAAGAAAGCATCTCGAGTTGCTAAAAAATACCAAAAAAAAGGCCTATAGTGCAAAGGGTTTAACGAAACTTTGAGAGACCTGCTGCATATGGAGAATATTTTTGTCTTCTCCAATGAATACAAGGAAAAATTGAAAGAGAAATAATTTTGATTGGATGGACGCAATGTTTCCAGGACAGGATAAATATTCATTAGGACGCGTAGCGTACGCGGCAGGCGAGATTATTCCTAGTTATCATTTATTCAGCGGTTGGACGCTTAATTAAAAAAGATACTCCTGTGCAGACAGCTTCTCGTGCGAATATCTTCGCTAACGCCACGGACGGACACGGAAACGAGTGCAATTTAACGTCCAGCCTAACTCGGCTGCGCACTGGCTCGAAACGAGCGTTATTATTCCAGCAACCGAACTACGCTAATTCGCTAGCGGACCAGCCACAGGCATTGAAACTTCCAGGGCTATCTTATCTTGTAACGATAAATTCAATTTACGAGCATGCTATCTAATTACACGGTTAAAGGAGTATTTTCTTTTAGCGTCAAAAATTTATAATGCTCAGAATTTTGGTTTGAAGAATTTACGAAGAAAGTTCATCAATCTTTATGTGGAGAAAAACAGGTAATATTTAAAAGATGACACCGAGTGAAATAGCATGGTCATATGCAAACAACGAGGTTGGTTCGATGTGGATTCCAAGGGGCTATAAAGTATGGTTAGAAATTTATGTACCTGTGCTACCTATATTTGATAAATAGTGTTCCAAGAACTCGAACAAAATGTGTGTGCTTCGAAGCAGAAAAACGAATAGATTTACTTCTTTGTCTAAATGTATTCAAACATATACTCGTGGGAGAAAGTTTATAGAGTCTAGAAAATAGTGAAACAACATTTGGTGCTCTTTTATTTCTAAAAAATAAAACCAATAAACCAATTTATAACTGACCAGGCTTGGGGAGCTTCGATCATCAGCAATGAGGCCAATATCCACCTCGCGAGTTGCAGCGATCTTTACCTCACTTTTCATCGAAAATCTGCTCGATTTTTTCTGGAGGATCGTTATGTATGGAAAACAACATCAGTTTGTTTCCATAATTGACTCTACCATAACTTTCGAACATATTCTAACTCCAATATGAAATAAATAAAAGTATATAAACCTATTAACGAAGTTAATATGCACGATAACGGTAGAAATATAATGTTCTGTTTGTGTACACGATCAGTTAACAACTTCAGACGTAGTGCATCCCCCGTTTCGGTGCTCTAAGTCGCAGATCGCGCGGCAACAAGGGTGGTCGTTTAAAATTCGCGTCGCGGCTATCACGTTCAGAGAACGAGCAGCAACCGGCAGGGTTTTTAGCACCTCGTCGTGACGACGAGGGGTTAAACGACTTGGGCCACCGTCCCGATTTTCGCGTCGTGCCTCCGCCGAATATCGATTCCCTTCGACCTCTTTCACCCTCCTCTGAACGCGTTCACGCTCCCAACGTTGGCTCGGTGGAGGGTTGCTTTGCATGAAAGTCGTCGTCACGCGCGCGCGCCGAGACAGATACAAGAAAGAGGAAGAAGAGTCGAACGACAGGAGGGGAGTGATGGAACCAAACGTAGAGCAAACGAGCGTTCCAGAAAGAAAAAGGTGCGGGAAACTTACTCTGCAGAGCTTAAAGAAGGCAAATTCCTGGGGAACAATGTACTCATTTGTTTGATGGATTTGAAATAGAAAAGAGAAACGAAAATAGGATGTTTTAGGAAGAAATAGACACGAACGTTGAGAAACCTATTACTTATACATTACATTCAAATTCAAATTCAAATGATAAGAATAAGAATTTAATTCTATCGAAAGGGGTGAAGTAAAAGATGTTTTCTTATCGAGGTGGTGAAGAGGACAGATATAAGAACGAGGGAGGAGGATCGAACCGTTGGTGAATCAAACGCAGAGCAAACGAGAGTTCAAGAAAGAGAGGAACCGAGGAAGAAGGGGGATGTACCGAAGGGTGAAAGAAGAAGAAGCTACGAGAGGGTGCAAGTGTCGGCACGGTCTCGTGAACTTTACCCACGAGTGGCAACTTCCGGGCGGCGACTTGCCCTCGAGTCGCTGAAAGTTTCTCGACGGTGAAGATCAAAAACCTGGGACAATGTTTTGACTTCCCTGTCTTTGTATCGTCGGGTGGGGCGACGTTTCGCGAGGGAGTTCACAACGCTGTTTCACGAACAGATCGCACGTGGCGTAGCGCCGCCGTCGGTTTTACTATTGTGTGTGGTCAACGTTGATGGACGTCGCGGTTTTTATGCCACGGAACGTTGCTCGATAATGTCTTGGCGTCTTTTCAGAATGTTGCGGAACTTTATTTCCATTTTTCATCAAATGTCATATTGAATCAAGACACCACGACGCGAGGCAATGTTTCAATTCACGATTTCAACGATAGATTGCTTTGTTGAATTATATTTTATGAAAGAAATTGTTCTGAATTATAGTTGTGTGTAAATTTTGATGATACGAGTTAGAGATACTTGAAGCTTACCCACGAATCATCAGCTTGGTTTCAGAAACTCCATAGAGCACTTACCTGGAAGAAAAAGAAAATATCAATTAGTTTAGGTACATAATTAACAGTCGTGAATGTAACAATGACGAGTATCAAATAAAACAACGCTATAACGAATATGAATAAAAGTATGAATAGTAAGAAGTTTTACACTAACGTTACAAACGTAGTCAGGAGAATAAATGTCAAGGAAAAGGGGTTTATCATAGAGAGTTCATCAAAATTATTCATTTGAAGGCAAGGTTCGCTGGGTCAGCCTTACCGACGCCAGCAAACCTGAACGAAATGCCAACTTATTCATGTAATCTTTCTGAATTTATGTTCTAACTCTGAAACGAACAATTTTGATCAACTCCACATGGTACCTTTTAAAATAAAAAACAAAATACACTGTCGCATGTACTTAAAGTTCATTTTAATTAATAAACAAAAATACAAAATTTATATTTGCTGAATCCTTTGCAGTCGGATGTCTCTTTTAAGGGGACATCGTAAGTTTAGGTAAACTTTATTAGTGATTACTAGACTGCGGATCTTTATGCAAAATAAAATCTTGGCGAACGTACATACAAAAATTGAACCTAAATAGGAATTTATTTTACTCTGCAAATATTATAATATGAACTATACTCTCAATATTTTTTATATTCTTGCATACTATGTGCATTTTGTAGTTTCTTGCACATTCAAATTCCCTATAAATGCATAAAAATCAGCAGTTTAGTGATTACACAGGATGAACTTATGGGAGCGTAAAATTTGTAAAAGGGTACGATATCTTGAAGGTTTCTGTACAAATATCACGAAAAATCAAATGAAAATATGGTACATGTATTAAGATACATATAACAAATATGAGCTTGTGTTACATACAAAAAGAATGTGTGAATCTACATCTTAAAAAAGCAACAAAGAGCATTTGTATAAGAAAGTAGGATGTGCGAACATATTTTGTACGGCATGGTGCAATTTATGAAGATAAACAAAGAAGCCTAAGATTGCAAAACTTAAAAGATAGAAACTATTAATGCATATCTATGACTGTTTCACACATTATCACATATTAGAATATGTATAAAATTTTGATTTTTGACATAAATATATTCCTCAATGTCTAAAAATTCATATAAGCTCGAGTATCATTACAGCAAGTCACATGCTTTATAAGTTACATTATGTAATAGAAAATGATCCCTGTTTGCACATCTGTAACGAAATGGGTCCGAGTACAAAGGGTTAAAGTACGATAAGCAGATTGAAGCACCAACCATGTTACAATTTGTGGTCGTAGCAATTAGAAGGGTTTATCCTTAGCGGTCAGAATGTCCTGATCGCGGTACATTTCAGTCGAGCCTCGCTCGATATAGGACCGTAAAGGGTTAATAAAGCTTGCGATGGCAGAGACGCCTCCGATAGGCCGTAATGCAGTTCTCAGTGCTCTCAAATTTCTTAGCTGTCGCGAGAGCTCACGAACGAGGAAGGCACGATGCCTGCCCCCACCGAGCTTTATTAACCGTTCGTGATTTACAGTGCCCCTCGCGGCTGATATGTTTCCCTTCAAAATGAGCGCGAGCGATTTAATTGCGAAAGAGTACGCCCGAATGATTTACGGCTGTTCCGTTATGGCGTCGTGCCCGATACGGCTCGTTACAAATCTTCCGTTACCGTTCTGCGATGCGCGCGAAACGCAACGCGAGCCGCCACGGAAATTGACGAGTCGGCACCGGTTTAAAGTGAGCTTGCCATCCCTAGATCGCAACCAAAGAACGCACGAGACGCTTTTCGATCGCAAATAATTGAAGGGGAGCAGATTCGAGGATCGATCGCACTCGCTCCGTTACATCATTAATTATCGCGTTCCACAGTTAGTCCGCCGGCTCACCGACTGGTATACTCTCTGATCTGAATTTACAACGAGCCCGGCGCGCTCCCGTTTATTGATTTTGAAAAATTATTTACCCCCCCCCCCCCCTCGCGTCTCCACCGAAAAATCCCGTTGTGTCGTTTTGCATACGAATCACCGGATATCCATATTAATTCGCGATGGACCGCGCGATTGCTTCCGCTGAACGGTCTCACGAACTTTTTCTGTTTCGTGATCGTTACGCACAGATTCTGCTCGATATTCCGTCGACCGGATGACGAACAGACGCTGTCCCTTGCCTTTCTCAAAGACAGGTCAAATTTTGGTCTAAATAAAAATTTGAAGGCGAGGAATGAAAATCGAATTCGGTCTTTGAACTAAGAATGATTTTTGTGCCCAAAGAAAAAATTCAGAGAAATTAAAATAAATGAAATTTAACGTGTACTATTTTAAGGGATAAATGATCTAGGCAAATTTAATATGTCACAAGCTGAAAGGTTAAGAGCCACCCGGTATATGATAATACCGTGTCTCTCAGCGTGTTCCACGTCTCAACGGGTGCTTTATTAGGTTACAGAGCAACGTTTTGTTGGTCGTGCGACGCCGATAATTAAGGATACTCGTCGCGATATATCCGACAGGCCTGCTCGCGTTCTATGCACGCTTATGGCTTCCGGTAATACTTGGTCGATAACTCTGCATTCGCGCTGCGGAGAACGCCACGTGCTTTTTTTATTTCTCGTGCCCCACACGCAGACTTACAATTAGATAGGAATAATTCCAACGATCAACTAACTCTGAAACTCGATTCACATGTCTAATACGCCAAATTTTAATGCTTACTCGATAACCACTCTTCCGTCTTATCTCAAATCAAAAAGATCAACAAACTTTGAGTTTCTTTTTTAGACAAGTATACGATAAATTGATATGAAATTTTTCATGTTAATTGGTGTAGTTAGAGATACATTACATGAATTTTGCCATGTCGTTTACTTTATCGATACACGAGGTATTAATAATAATCTCGGCGCGGGCCCGAAAATATCGTAATCGGTAAACACGATTACGGCCGATCGAGCAATTGGAAACGAAAAATACTAGGATAAGGAGTATCAAAATAGAGTTTACAACGATTTTTATCCTAACGCTTATCTGTCGGAGAGAGGGACTAAAGTGATTTTATTGGAATAAGTTTATCTCGTCCAGAGTGTGACGAAGAAGTCAACCAGTTTTATCTGTGACAAAACGTGTGTTATGGGAATTCTGGTGCTAATATCTCGCGAGCAAGCTGTCAGCCTCGTCGACGAGTATCTTTAGTGTTTTTATTGTCAAGGAATAATCCTACCGCGTGTATCTGTCCTCGGGGCGACACTTCAAGTATTCAACCTCGCCACCCCAGGCTACCAGAGGTTCGGTTTCAATAATTCGCGCTCTCACGTATCTTCCCAATAAATTAATACTTCCTTACGAAAAAAAACAAATGTTTTTGCGTTCTGCGTGCAGAAACCAAATATAAAAAGTTTGAAAAGACTATCGCAAACAGTGTTCGAGAAAAAAGTTCGGGAAGATGAACCTCTTCTCAGAATCCCAACGCAACTGGTGAATTTCGGTAACGCGTTACGAGGACGTCCATATTTCGTATACGGATAAACATATTTCATGAAAATTGGTACAAATGTGGTTCAAAGTATGCAGTTGTAGTGCGTCTGTAACATTTTTTGATTGGACGCTTAGAGTCGCCTCAAAAAATTCTCGAAAAAACCACGTGTTTAGGATTGAAAGCTGGTGCTCCTCGACGCGACAAAGCTCAAGAGCTTCGCTCCAGCGACGTCCACTGAGGAAATCGCTGGTGCACGGGACACGAGTAAGCACGAGTAAGCAACCAGCAGCAAAGGCTACGTAATCGCGAGTTCGGGCCAAACTCTAACAGACACGACACACCTCCGACCTTCCTATCGATCTGCGGCCGGAGGTTTTACGCGTCCTCCGCCCTCCGCAAGCTCGACGACCCTTGCCACCCTCTTTCCACGGGTAAAGTCCTCCGCGAGAAGGAAAAGCAACTGAGTAAACCCCTCTATCGGGGCCTATTCTCTCCGTCTTTCCGCCTGGTATTGCCTTTGTCTCCCTCACCCCTGCGTAGAAACACGCACGAGGGAGAGAAAGAGACGGGGGGAGCCAATAACGCGTCTTTATAGCTCTCCACGCTTTCGAGACACCTACGCGCCGTTACGCGCCATCGTCTGATTGAAACTAAGCGTTTCTGGTCGTGAGAACGATGCCGCTAATTCCGTTTGTGTGGCAGCACCGGTGGAGAGGGCGAGAGGAATTTCAATGGTGCGCGAGAAGAATTCTTTCGGTATGTTTGCGGAACGAGCAAGTTCTCTGGGTTAACCGACATCCACTGGCGAAGCGATCGTTATCCAGGGATCTTTAGTTTCTAGCAAACTTACAAACAGCGATGCTCAAACCACCCGATGGGACTTAGAAGAAATGAATTCGTTTAACGAGGTGATGGGGAAGAGTCGGTTAATAGATCGAAGAATATAGATGTTTTGGAGGAAAATACGAGTCTTTTTCGTTTCTTTAACACGTTGGTCGCCATGTCACCCAGAAATGGGGCACAGAACTTTTCCGTAAGACACTGAACAAATTAATTCCAAAAGTGAGACGATAATAAAAATAAATTTTTGATAGGATTTGTGAATTAAATGGGTTAAAAAATTAAATATTACGACAATTGTTAAATTATCTAATCTTGAACAGCCTCGAGACGAAATTGTACAATAACTTTGAACAATTTTCATGAGACTTAGTGCATTTTGCATTTATTTATAAAATTTTCGCATATTTTGTATTATAGAGGATTTATTTCCCGTCTTCTAAGAGCAATAAAAACACTAATATTTATTCTAAAGTTTGTTAAGTAGTTTGTCCAGAGAATATTTTTTGCGGGTCCTGAAATCCCAGCGCGATATTTCTGGGCGGGAGGATTCATGGCCGGAACGACTTTTCGTCAGAGTGGAAATTAGCTGAGAAACGCGGTGGTTTATCGCATCGTAAAGCGCGGTCGCATCTCGAGGAATGGCGCGCGCAAACAGCCGACCAGGACGGTAACAACACCGACCGCGAGACGCTAAAGGGAGCAAGGGGAGAATAAGAGCGACGGAGAAGACTGGCGTACGACGCCAACGCGAGTTACAGCACGCGCTAAAGTATCGGACGTACCCACGTCGTGGAATATTTGCGACGACAGGCCAGTCGGGGATCACGAATCGTGATTATTTCCAAGACCGTCTTCTACTCTTGCGTCTGTTGTTCGCTCCGTTCCAGAGAAATTCCACGAATTATCTGAGAGATTTAGGATTACGAGACGCTTCACCCCTTGACCCATTAAGTATCGGTGTCCTGTCTAAAAGACGTTTGAGAAAACACTTTTTTTTTTACTGCTAGGGGAATTTATTGGAGTATCGTGTACTTTTGGGGGGATGAAGTTTGAGAGTTGAATAAGGAGGATTTCAATTTATCTGTGATATTTTATGAATGAAAAAATATTGTACGTGAGACGTCCCTTGTAGGGTTAGCGAAGATCTATTATAATCACTGTGATTAATCTGTAGAATCGATGGTTTTGAACGGCCAAAATATTTGGAGTCTGCGCGAGAGTCCAGGTGAAACTATCGATCAGAAAGCCCTATAATCTCTCCATTCCATCAAGTTTTGATCAATATTCTTCTTATCTTCGATAGATTCAAAAGAACGCTTGAAAAAGTACGAGTCTGGTCGATGAAATAAATAAAGATACCAAGAAGCGCGAATTATATTCGCAAGACAAGCTCGAGTGTTATCTATCTGCTCGTCTATCTGTTCTCGAGTCGGATCGCCCCTCTGCATCGACGATCCACGGTACCCCGCCACGCAGCTAAATATATCTTCACAGACACGGAGTCTATCGACAGAACGGCAAGACGCTACTGAAAATCTCGTTTAAAGCGTAGCCTAATAACGCGGCAAGGTCGTCGAGACGTATTTCGGTGCCTCGAATCGAGAGTTACGGGATTCCGCGTCTACCGGGGAATTAATAGTCTTCGAGTGGCTGCTAATTACGAGCCAACGTGTATCGCGGGGAAGACACGACTGCAACCCAGGCGACTCTTTTCGAAACACATTAACAAGTTCGTGGTGGGGAGATCTCCCGAGCGACTCAGCCTTGGAGGTGTTTACTCGTGGAACCAATATTTTGTGATTCGATTCGAATAAATTTCAACTCTCCCTGCTTGCAACGGAAAACGAAACACTACATTACGCGTACTATCGCGTACGCAAAGTTTTCCTGGTATGAACTGCTCTCTTATCTTTTTAACTTAAATTTAATTGCGGTACATGTTTAAAGGTGGAAATGTATTCTAATAGGTATTATGTTTAACACTTTCAGAGACGAATTATTTTAGACGAAATTAATAAAAATGAAATCCAATGTCGACCTGTAAAAAGCAAAGTTTTAAAAATGCTATCAGTTGTCGTTGTGAACAAGTAAAGGGTATTAAACATTTCGGTGCAGCATCGTCTTCTCGATCGAGCAGAATAAATTTGCTCCCCAGACAGCCGCGTGTTTCTAAAACGAATCATGATATACCTAACAAACAGGTTTCATGCTGGTTTATTCGCGAATTAAAACGGTCGGAACGACCCTCCCGCGTTCATAAATATTGAAACGTCCTATTAGGGTGTCCCAGAAAATATTGCGCGTTTTAGTCACTAGGCTTCCTGGTTATTTTTAAACTGTCTGTCGAAATGAACTATAAGTATTACCATAATTTTTACAATTTTTTAAACACTCGTATAAATAATGTTTGAAAAATTTATCTAAAACAAACAAACCTTTAGAAGTTATCGAATAGTGTCTTACGTATTCAGTGGACATCGTTGTGTTTATCAAAAATAGCACATTTTTTAATTCGATTAAGTTTAAATTGAGGTAACATACTGGTTGCTTTTAAGTTTCAGTTCGGGTGAAAAAGGAAGCTTGCGGGGAACAGTTCCTTGCGAGAGTGCGTGTTTCTTGTAACGACAGTATCGTTGTCAGTCGCGACAGCTAATAAAGTTTGTATCTCCGGAGACAAGGCCACGGAGTTTCCCCGAGGCGCGAACGATTATCAGAAACTCTGCAAAGCCGTTTCAAGCGAAGCGTCTTCGCGATGCACGCGCGACAATCGATACGACGAAACCTCGAACGGTGAATCGCGAATATACACACAACACAATATAAACACACACAATAGAAACGTCTAATAAAATAAGTAGAAGAGCTTCCGAACAAAGTACCAACTTTTCAATACCAACTCGTGGTTCAAAAATAATCAGGAACCAGTACCTTTTTCACCCGAACAAAAACTTAAAAGCAACCAGTATGTCTCAATTTAACACAGTTCGTACAGTACAGTTCGCTGTGGTGCGCGTGTTAATATTATTTTGATAAGACACATAACTCCTTACTTTTGGGCTTCTATAGTCAGCAACTTAGTTCACGTTATCGTTACACAACTCCATACATTCCAATTACATTAGTCTTGTCTTTGATACATGTAGCTGCACATTCGCATGCTGCAACCCCCGAGGACTGGGCCACCCCAATAGTACAAGGTACATTTGCTGTATATTTCCTTCACGCAACAAACGCCGCGTCAAGTGTCTGACTCAACCGATTAAAATCAGTCCCGGGTCAGAAACAGGCGCGGGCCTCCGCTGAGCGAGTGTTAAACGAGCGTAGAAATTTCAATTACCCAATTACCTCTCCCTAGACCGCGGAGGAACCAACCGAGAAAGCAAAAACGAAACGACGCAAGAAACTCTGCGGTTCCCTTCCGTGCCCTTCTTTCGCAACGCGTCTTGTCCTCGTTTATTGTTCGCTCGATATCGCGGAAGCGGGCAAAGTATGCCGGATTCCTCGCATCGATGCTCGATAGAGCGATGTGTGCACGATGCACTCCCAACCGAGAACGCCTCGTTCGTCGTCGGCCGTTTTCATTGCACGCTCGGCGCTGCTCGGCTCTGCGCAACGCGTGTAATCAAGTGGTATAAATAATTCCGACGCGCAGCCATGAGCCGGCCACCCGAGCGAAGCTCATTCCCCTGTTATGACACGCCGGAATCGGGACGGCGAGGCGTGCGACGACAGACGGTAACCCCTTCTTCATGAGAAAACCAGACACTGTTACCATTTTCAACGAGTTATGAAACAACAGAGGTTTGTTGGTTTCTATCTTTTCTGCGCAAGGAAAACAGCGTGGTACTTGTATGTGATTCTTCGCGAGTGAGCATTTTTGGAACAAAAAAGAAGCAGTTTAGAAGCAGAAGGCTCTTCCACCTAATTGACCAGCGCGAAAATTCTTTTCATTAGTAATTTTCTTCAGCCCTTTCGACCCTAGTGGGACATACAATTAATCCCATAAATATTCGTACCCTCTGTATTTATTGAAGGAATTTGTCTAAATTAAATAACAGGTTTAATGTTTCCAAATCAATTTATCATTATATATATTTTAATGTACAAGTGTAAAGTTTATCCACGTTCATATTTATAATGAAACATTTATTTGAAACCACCCAACTTATTATTTAATTTAGAAAACTTTTTTGATAGACATAGACGGTACGAATATTTATGAGACCGACTGTATATGTATCAGTGAATACTTCTGATTGCTTTTGGCCAAATTGCAAGTGAGACTTATGGGAACACATGTGACAAAAATGAAAATCATTCGCGTTGGTCCAAATTGTCTCTTCTTATTCGGTTGCATCCTTTGGTATATAGCCAACTCTAGTTGAATACAATTAATTTCTAAAGAAGAAACGAATCGAAGACAAATACACAAAAATCTCAACTATCACTAGGAGTTCCAACATACAATCAATCTACACCAAATATATTTTCTACATTTTCTACACGACCAAAGCTTCATTCGCTATACAATATCTCCAAATGGGAATTAAGGTAATTAGTTATTCGAACAAACTTAGATTGTCGGAGCTGATGGTAGCAGTACGACAGTGTAACGCGTTACTCTCACGATTGGTGGACGAAAACTGGTGAACAGTTTTGAAGAACGGTAGAAGGCGAAACGTCCACGATTGGCCGATTCCCGACTAACGCCCTCGGTCGTTAGTGCAACGGAACCGGTGCGCCTAGGACAGGAGAAACGCGGAATGTCCGCGAACTCGCGCTGGATGCCCCTATTATCGCTCGTCCGACCGCTAGAATGCCGTTAGTCGACGGTCAATCTATTGTTCTACGTGTGTGCATGCGATCTTGACGCTCCTGGAACGCTCGGAGAGCGAAGCCAACGGCCTAACTGGGACGGAATCGATAGCGCCACTTTCATGATTTTTGCTTGTATCGCGATACCCACGATCGTGTTATCAAATTATAATACATTTCACTGCCGCTGAATTACAGTTGGAAGCAACTTTTAGAAAATACAGACGGTCTCAGATGATTGGATCTTAATCTCGAGGAGTCTGTACGACTACGATGACTTGTGGTGTTTGGGTACAGGGGTAAGTAGCAGAGAAATTGAATCTGAAATACCTTAGGTACGTATTTATTCTAATGCCTCCCTAAGGATTGCATAGTCTCACTTCCGCTTACGATCTCATGTACAATAATATTGCTTAAAACTTTGCACGCCTATGGTCGAGTGTAACTCGACATCAGTTTTTATTTCAGGAGTTCCTTTGTCGAATCCAACTCGACATTCTTTCATGTTCGAATCAATAGGGAAGGAAATTGTTTCAAGAAATATCACACACTTGAAAATTACAAAATACTACAAAAGTGAGAATAAAACTGGTATTTAAGTGAATTTGTTTCTTCCTTTATTTATTTAAATTACCATATTTCTTAGTTAAAGTAAATTTCAAGTAAAACACTTAAAAGTGTTGTGAGCTGCTGGTAACGAAATTGAAATATAGATAATTCGGAGTGCAAAGAGTTAATCTATCCTTAAAAATACCTTAAGTGAATTACGATTTGAGGAACATTAATTGAAAGTTGTCAGGCTCAAATTGTGAAATAATTTTGAACACTATAAAGAAGTTCTTTATGATCGATGATCTCATTAAAATTATTTCCATACGTTCGATCTCAATTAACTCGGTAACCGCTGTGGTCTATGTTTTCAATCAACTTTTGGAGGTTGGAGGACTCGAAGATGACTGGACCGAAAGTTTACAGAGCGCCGAGTCGACGATGCCACGTCTGTTCACCGAATGCTGCGGAACTAGGTGTGATCGAAGTGAAATCAGAACTATTCTGCGTGTACAAAGTTCTATGTTTGTTACCACACCAGCTGCTGGCCCATATTTTGAGGAATTCTTTAGAGGAGACGAAGAGAAATCTAAGGTGGTCTGAACTTCCAAAGCGTCTGCTTTACGATCCTAACGCTTGTATTTTTACACTGAGATGGGTCGAATTCTTATCCAGATAAAAATAGCGAATAGCGAATAAAAGCTGAATCGAGCATTTATTATTGGATTAGAAGAAAATATGAATTGAAATCATACAATGAAATTAATCCACAAGTATGAATTTAACTCGTCGAATAAATTACTACAGGTCTATTACTGGAATGAAATTAATCTATTATACCCTCGTCGCCAAAAAATATACCCCCTCGCGTATTTTACATTTACAACGGAGGCATTTCCAAAGAAGAAAACTCTTTCTAACGAAAACTAGTGTGATCACAATTTCTGTTCGATCACTCGAGCACCGCACCGGTACAACAAAGTCACGGTATAATAACTACGACCGTGTTATATGCCTGGAGAGACACGCACCGCAATTTCAATACAAACAACGAGCTCGTGTGGTGCAATACAGTTACGGCGGTCAGACGTTTCCGGTTTCTTTGAATCCTTCGGAGAGACCAATGCGTGGGTAAGACAAGAAATAGATTCCAGCGCGGCGTGTCGTTCCAAGAGCGGTGAATACATCATCGCGAGAATCCGTGAGTCGATACCGGCGAAAATAAATCACGATTTTCTCGATGAGTTTCGCAGGCTCGAATAATTTTTATCGGTTCCCCGGAATTTCCGTTATCTGGTGACATTTCGCGCGTATTCAAAGTCACCGACAGACAACGCTGGAGATAAAAAATTCACAAATCGATATCCTTTATCTGCATTAACATTCAACCGGGGTAGAGATGGAAAAACCCCGATAGCGTGTCGCAGTTCATTGTTCGCGGAACCTTAATCCCTTAATGTTCGCTGGACCTTATTTGGAAAAACGCGCAGACCGTGATTTACATGGTGAAATTGAAAACGTGATGATTCTCTGAGGAGAACAAATATTGTGACGAATGTAACCTGTGAATTTGGTTCCTTTTAAAGGAAATGCAATTACGTAAATATGCATCGTCGAAATACTAGATTGCTAGCATAGAAATTTTAACGCGAATATTAGTCGCACTAATTCCTTGTCAAGTTCACGCCTGGTTCATTGTTACTCATCGATTTAGATAGCGACGATTGAGAAATCACTGTTTGGAACATTTAGTTGTGCGAGACCATCGTAATAAATCGCCACGGCCAAGAGTGAAGTAACATGTTATTATTGTGTCGCTGCTGTCAGTATTTACAATCAACAAAACCTACAAACTACGCTCCAAAAATGTTCACACTCGACTCTCCTAGTCTCTCCCATAATTTTATTCGATATAAAAATTAAGCCATTTATTTCCTTATCACCTTCATTTACCGATGTTACTCCCACGTGTATTTCCAATAGTTTTCACGATAGCGTCAGACGCATCGAGGATACTGATTCCCTTTCACTGTACGAGGCTGTGAAACGAGCGTGTAGAAAACAAACTATGTCAACAAACACAGATAAGAACATTATTTTCTTAGACTTACCATCATTCCAGGCAGTCTAATGGAGCACGAGCGGCACGATAGCGAGATTTCCTTTTTACAGGGGGGCCACCCGGGCCTGTGGCCCTGGTTGGTGGGGGCCCACCATGCCCCTCCGTCTATCACTTCTTCGCGTCACTTTAATATCCTCACTAACACACTGTCGCGATTCTTTTCCTCGATCGACGAATCACCCACCCCCCGGTTACAGATCCATGTTTTCTTCCCTTCGATTCCGTTGGAAAATCCTCAACGAAACTTGAAGGTCATTTTCTTCGCGCGCGCCAAACACACGCCGTGCGACACTTTCACTTTCGTCGTTTCCTCCACACTTTTCCGGAAACGGTCGCGGCGCCTGCCTCTCCCGAGTTTCTGTCACCGCAACGTAACAATTTTCGGTCCCGTGATGCCGCATATAACAGAAACGAAATGTACAAGGCGTCGAACGGTTTTGAATGGCACTCCTATCCGTTGGTTGGGTCGAAATAAGGCATGGGCGTCAAGGGCTGCCGACCCTGGGCCCTTCGAACGTCGATTGAAAAGTTATTTCGAAGAACGACACACGGGCACCTCTGAATTACTTAAAAAAAAAAGAGTTTGATCGATGCACCGTGTCCATGTTCGTAGTAAACGTACTACGTCGAAAAGAAACGCTATATTGTACACATGTACATGTATAGATGTACCGTACTCGTACTATACTCATGTACGTACGCGTGCACAGTAACCGTAACTCGCGGGTCCACGAAATGGTAATCCGTCGTCGATCAACAGTGTAGAATATTCTTTCATTACTGTACAAAAACTTAAGTCTACCTCGAAAGCCTCTTATTATACACGAACCCGCCCACGATGCCCGTAAAACGTAATGCCCTTCCGATCACTTGACTAGCTATCACCCACTCGAAGTTCCCGCGCTTGCACTCTCCCCGTTCAACGCGACGTCGAAGAAAAAGACGCCGGGAATAGAATCGACGCTCCCGTGTCCCCCGAGCATATCACTCGGGATTGGTCTCCCGGTCGACGTGAGCGCGCCCCTTTGTTCCGCGGGCCAAAATTCTCTGCTCGTCGAAACGAGTTTGCGTGCCGCATATCGTCCAACGGTTCCGTGACCTCCGAACCTTTCCGCGTCGAGTCTCTGTCACTGGCGATGCGAGCGACCGATAACGAGTATTAACAACGTCTCGATAACGCTCGCTCCGAAAAACAGCCGACGTTTCTCTCTCTCCGCTACGCCTACCCCCTCCGACGCTCCAATTTTATTTTCTTCTTCGGAACGGAAACTATTTCTTCGTTTGTTTACGTGTCCGTGAATTAATGCTCAAAATAAACTATACCGACCAGCAGAGTTGTTGGAAAATATCACACACGAACTCCGTAAAATTCCTCCGTCGAGCTTCGTCAGGATTGCTTTTATCGGTTCCCTAATCGGGCGCATTATGCGCCAGCTAACACCGACTTCCTGCGACAAAAACTCGCTCCGAATTTGCATGTCAATGTTCCGCCACCGATTCCACACGCGTCCGTGCGACACTTCTCCCGCGAAATGTTATCGAACCCATGGCGAGAATAATTTTCCACGTTTTCTCGATTTTTGTTTCGTCATCCGGCCCAAGGGAGTATATTCACTTTTCCCAGGATCCAAGGGGAATCCCTCGTCGCTCCCGATGGCGGAACGACTCGGACAATCGCGTAGACCGCGTCGATTTTCCCTCGTAAATCGTCAACAGGTGGTTCGAGAACGTCGACTCGAAACACGCGTACGGAGAATGAGAATGTTCTCCGTCGATACGTCCACTCTGAATCTCACTCGAGAAACAATTCCACGACGATGACAGCGATGGCTGACGTTGCGAGGCTTCCACGTTTGGAACAGCTGATCGGTGCACCGATCTGTCACGCCGAAGGGCGCTCCGAATGTCTGATCTTGGTAAAAACTTTTCTATTCGACACTTTCCACGTTTCGTTTCTTCTTCTCTCGTGACTTGCTACTCGCGATTCGGCCGAAAATTTATCTCAAATTTATTTTCGCTTCACGGGAATCGTATTTGTCTCGAGCGATACGTCACACAAGACGAGCAGAAGACAAGTTGCACCGAACCACTGTATCGCTGCGTGACCCCACTGTACGCCGCGGAACGTCGTCGCACGTGTGCGTGTATATATTACGATAACTTTATTCCTCCTCTTTCTCGACGGCTATCCTTCCTTTCTCGTTCTCTGTTCCACCGTCGCGGAGATTCGACTATTTTTGTTGCGCTGGAAGTAACGGGGCGGTAGTAGCACGCGTCAGGCCCCCCCACTCTCTATCGCGATCGCTTTCCTTCCTCCTTACGTTCGTTTTCCCTTCCCCGCTTTTCCTCGCCGGTTTTTCACCCCGTCCTCATTCCTCGTCTTCGTCGTCGTCGTCGTCTTCTTCGATGACGCCGTCAGCCCTTTGTTCTCTTTGTTTACAATGCACAGATCGGCCGGCACGTTGCACCCCTGACAGCAGACGAACGCCGGAAAGAAGAGGAGGAAGAGGTGGTAGCGGGCGACCGGGTTTTTTCATACGCGAACATCGGCCGGCACAACCTTAACCGCTTGCGGACTTTTCCTTGCCCGCGCCACTCTGTCTCTCCTCGATTACGATGTGGATGATCGATCGCGCAAAAATTCACGGTGGAACTTGGCGACAGTTGCAATCGTTCGCTATCCTTGAGATATCGGACTATCCCTGGGAGGGTGAAAGACGTGAGTGGATCGTAGGGAGAGACGAGGAATCGACGGAGAAGAGATTGGTAGAACACGAGGCGCGAATGAATAGAGGCGTACGAGAGAAGAAGAGGAAGAGCAAGGACCTGCGTGCTCGTCCTATCGAAGTCCGCGAGCGATTGACTCCCGCGCGTCACAGCTTGAAACCGTGGCACGCGTGAGGGGAGCACGGGGAGGGGGGCATTCCCGCGGGAGGAGAGGTTCCGCGGGGGGAGAGATCGCGAGAGGGGCCAGGGGGAGGGGGATGGGGAGTTCGGGGTCGGGGGTGAAAGGGAAGAATCGGTGGCGGTGGCGGCGGCCGCGGTAGAACCAGGAGGTAACTCCAAAGAGGGACTGCTGGATGAGGTGGGGGGGCGCAACGTCCACAGGCGGAGGGGGGTGGGTATGGCGCGTGCCACTACACGCTAGCAGGTGGAGTGCGCGTGCCCAGAAATCTTCTCTCCGCTCTCTTCCCACTCCTCCGGGATCGTGCTTTCCTTCTTCGCTACTTCACCTCCCTCCTTCCTGTACGGGTTTTCCACCTTCTCTGTTTCTCTTTCTCTATCTCTTTGCAGTGGTTGTCTATGGTTCCGGAGTTGGTCCGGTTCGCGAATACGTGTGTACAACCGACCGACTCCTTCCTTCTTCTTTGCTCGTTTCCACGTTCTTCCGGCCCCGCGGTCGTTATTATTCCGTTTCTTGTCGCAGACCCGTACTCGTTCCGCGACTAATTTACCCGCGTTACGTTCTTGCTTGGCGCGGTCCACTTACTTTGCCCGCTGCCGCCTCGATGCCACGAGCAGGGTTACCGCTGACGTTTTATTTGCTCTCCGTAGATGCAGAATCTTGGTCGGAATTCTATTCGAACGGATGACGTATGGAAACTCCGTGTAACGATCTATCCGATTCGACAGTAATTCGGATAAGATATTCGCTGACTACTGACCAACGTGAAAATCATTTTAGTTTTCGTTAACAAATAACACATTTAAAGTCCTCTTTTTTTTTTTTTTTTTAGCTAGATCAAAATTTTAAACCGGTCGAGGTGCGAGACTCGAGCTGATAAAATTTTGGAGCGTCATTCATCCTTGGCGCGGTTTTCTTCCGTGCGTTTTCCGCGGTTGGCAACGCGATTCGGCGACATCGTAATTTCAACTCGAGCGTTTTGAAGATTCCTGCGCTCATAATATTTACGCGACGCGGTCAGGTTATTCGCGTAGTCTGATAAGAGTTGCTAACGAAAGTCTCGGCTGCGATAACCGGTCGAGGACGCGTAACCGATTCATCATGACGAATTTAATATTATAATATCCACGAATCTCGGCTACGGACCTTGAGACGTGTCACCGAGCATTATCAGTGGCTCCTTGATCTGGAGAGTTGAATCGTATCGCGCGCACCGATCGCTTAAACCATTACGATTTATTCGAACGTCGTGGATTTTAAAATCACAGAACGTGTTCTGTCATTTCTATCGAACGCGACATTGTAATTTCAGCGTCGATTAAAGCGGGGAGCACTTTCACTGTTTACACGTTTAATGTTCAGTCTGCAATGTCAACGTTCGATGCGATTCTTCCTCGGAGCCGTTTAGTCGTAAAAATGTTTTTTCGTTCGGAAAAGTCACCGAAAACTTCGATCACGATAAGTGGAGGCGTCGTGCGGTAAGGTCGTGTACTTTCGACGTCTGTGAACGGAGCTGTCACGCTGCGCACGTGGTTTGCAGTGAGCGCAAAACAACAACAAACCCCACACAGAGAACCTGACGCCCCGAGGAGTCGCCAGCCACTGACTCTCTTCTCGGTTCGTTTCGATTCGGTTCGGTTCGACTGGCCTCGCCTCGCCTCGCCTCGCCTCACCTCGCACCGTCCCGCTCCGTCTCGTCCCATCTCGTATCGTCTCGTGCCGTATCGTCTCGTGTCGTCTTGTCTCGTTTCGTTTCGTTTCAACTCGAATGCTACGGCACGCCAGTGGCGAAGCGCGCACGTAGTCACGCGTTCGGCTACGATCGTCCCAAACCCGAGTCGACCCGAGACAACTCGTCGCAAATCCGACTTCGACTTCGACTCCGATTCGCGCTGTGCTCCGTTACGATTGGAGCTACGCCTGCTTGCTCGTTTTATACCACAGATTCGGCAGAATTCTCACCTACGATACAAAATTTCGATCAACTTGTAAAAAAGCATAAGGTATATTTATTGTCTAATAGATAATTCATTTGGAACTGTCCCTTTCACAATATGTTTGTGTAAAGTTAAGTTTCTAAAACATGGTAGTATTTATGTTAGTAACGTTATATCTAAGAGCTTTAAACATTCTTATATTTATCAATGATATATATATTTTTCATATCCTATTCGAGCATGCTATAAATGTATGAAATCTGCGGTGGTTTATTATTCAAATGAAATTCGACACATTTTTACAAAAGTTCGAGAACCTCTCCTTCTCGAAGGAAGACTGTACCATAACACATCTACCGTGTATAGGTCCGATAGTACTACGCTACATCAGTGCGTAAGTGACTAAGTGACTCATACTAAAAATCATCCATCGCGTTTTTCTTGGTAAAGTTTATAAAATCGAACTTATACCTCAGAGCTAACTAGATCAGGTCCAAATAATAGACATTTAATGTTTTAAATAACAATAAGAAACGTGATATCAGTAATGACTTAAAGTGTAAATTTAATTCATCGAAACACATAAATAATCCTTATACATTACCGAGGAACTCGTTATTAATTAATTCGAACTATACAGTTCGAGGTCCTATGCTGTTTGCTACGTTAGAATTTTATAGTGACCAGAGTTGTTTGCGAGTGATTCGAGCGGTAAAAAGGCAATGGCATCGATTATTCCTCGACAAACGTGACGGAGACAGCGAAACTTTCTCCGAAACATAGAAATCGTTCGCACCTTGGGTAGTATAGTCGTGACCGCGACTTAATCGGCTGCCGTGCAGCTGGCAGCGATGCTTTTACACAGGCGCATTCGCGACACGTCGCCCGCGCTTTGAACCAACACTTCTCCGTTGCGTCATCATGGTTTCACGGTGCGCCGGGATTCGACAAGAAGAGAACGTGCGCGAGCGCGCAAACGGGACCATTGCAAGCGACGCATCTGTACCGATCCGCTTACACTTATTACAAATCCGCCAGTGATACTCAACCCACTCTAAAAGATCCGCGCAACCGTGACACCATACGCAAACAAACAGATAAGTACTCAAATTTTTGCGACTTGCAGATAAGTGCAATATTCGCGCATAAAATATGCATTTTCATACAAAACACGGTTTGGAGTGCCGAAAACCTAATTCTAGACCTTAAATTGTGTATTCTGAAAAGCTGTATTTCAAAATTCAAAATTCATACTGACAACGTGGTTTTTGCTCCGATCTACAGATATGTTTACGAGCAACGCTTGGCTCCGCCAATAATTTCATTAGTCACGGTATACTCGACTTCGCCACGTAAAGTAATAATCGCAGTTGCACGAAGTGGTACCGTAATTAACGATCAGATTTGGAACAGCGTTACCAGCCACGATATGCATCTTCCAAACGGCAAGTAATATTAACAACTCGGATGTCGCGTGCAGATATTGTGCGAATATCACCATCGGTCGATCAAGGGAGCAACGTTTGTAATTAAATGTTCGGACACGGTATTGCGAAGGTGATTCGTGCGTACATCACCAGACCAATAATTGATGATCGTGAACCACGCTGAACAGCGTTCAGGGGGTGGTTTGGTCTGGAGAACGCAAATTTAGGCTTTCTTCGCGTATTAATTACGGAAGAAAGGTATTATCGATCTCAATTTTTGTATTTATGAATACTTGCATCAATTTTGTCATGCATTATTAATGGTTCATTCTAAAGTTTTATAATATTGTGTCCTAAAAAATGGAATGAATACTGTCTAAGAAGCGCCAGGTTCTCTCCAGCACTTTTTGAAGCAGCGTGCCTCGTACCAAGAGACTATCTATCTAATGGCAATTTTCAAGATAAACGATTCAATGTGTTTACTTTTAAAGTTTAACTCTCCCCTCCCCACCTTACTGCAACGAGCGATAATATCTCCCTTCGTAGTCATGACGAGTTTTCCGCGTAATCGTTCGATAATCAAGCGCGATGATTGGACTTCGAAGTGACACACAAAAACGATTACAAAGAGGCTATAAACAGTTTGGACGGTGAAACATGCTGGTATCAGCACGAGCGTTAACGGACACGTAACCCGTCAGCGATCGGGGAGCGGCTCAAAAACTACGGGTCGATTTTAGAACATAATAAAGATAAGGCGAGATTAAGGGACCGCGAACCCGATGAACGCGAGGGGAGACGATTGGACGCGATGACGAAGCCACGACGAAGTGCTCCAAAATATTTCTGGTTAAACTATACAAGGTGTAGGATTCAAGACGTACGTTATACATGAAATTCAGACGTTAACCTGATGCACGAATTTTATTTTATTTTATTTTTCACGACATAAATTATTCCTTCGGTATTTATACATCCTTGATTTAATTGGTGTCTTAAACTAATGATAAATAAATAAATCTATTGAGAAATTGGTACGTGATACACACCATATTGTATGGGTTTTATATTTTTCACTCCGCTGGTAAATAATTGTACATCCACGGAGAATGGTATACGGTAGCAAAGCACAAATTGGCTCCCGTGCCAAAATGAGTTTGACACGCTTGCTCTAGCACCTTCAACCGTGCACCCTATGGATTAAACTTTGCGAAGGGTGAAACCGTTGCTCGATTTCAGGCGAAATAAAGATCGAATAAATGTGGTCGCCCATTTCCAATGCAACACTCTCCATTCGCATCGCATCCGGTGCCGAACTCTATTTGCTGCTAGAACGGAATTCTTCGTGACACGTTGGCGACGCGGAATTAATGTTTAATTCGATTCGTTTCTCGCGTCAACGAGACTTGCGGAGCGCTATCCGTGAATCCAATCAACGTTATCCTTTTCTCTGTCGCGACTGACACGCTAGAGTTACTAAAAAGTTCAATAACACATTAATTTTTTAAATATCTTCAAACAATTTTCTTCATTAATTTAGAGGCCTTCGATACAATACTACTTTTGAGTGGCTCTGATACAAGGGGTGGTTTCTCTCTCAAGCTCAATATCTACCAGCAACAAAGTACAGTATAATTCTTACGTAGACTCACTATTAGAAATGTGGTATAATGAAATAATAAAATACTAAATTTATTAATTAAAATTGTTGATTTTATTACTAAAATGTCACGATTAAGTTGAGATCTTTTCACTACGAGGACCTGGTCAACACTAACCGACAAACGTTATGAGAAAAAGGTAGAAAGAATTTCTACCAGTATATACTGCAGTTTCCACACATCTGATTATGCTCTAGGAAACTATAAGAAAAGTCCCCTCAGGCACTTAAGAGGGTAGTCCATATCCTAAACTTTCTCTTTCGTTATTCTGTAGTGACAGACGTATACATTGTACATATATTTTCAGTACATTTATTTTTGTAGTAAAATAAGAGATTGAATTATAGTAAACATTCCAACACCCACCGATTAGATCCAAAAGTTTCGTGGAAATCAGCGTGCGACAGTTCCCTCGTTAGTGACGTGGGTCGAGCAACGACAAACACGAGGCTTGGCCAGCGATCGCAGTGAACAAATTGCAATTTTCTCCGAGAAAGACGGCGTTCCGTGTCGACTAGCGGCCGGCCGTTCCCGCATATTTTTAGGTTAGACTATTTTCGAAAATGCATGGAAGAAAGGAGAACGAACGCGCTGCAAGACCGAGCGGGGGAGAATACCGATCGCGCGTACCTCTTTTTTCCGCCACCGCCACGGTATCTACCGCGCTCGTTTTCGCCCACAGCCACGGAAAAAGAAGCCAGGCACCGGGTATCATCCGCACAATGCACACACAGAAGAAAGGATTCCGTGAGAGGAACGGAGCTGGAAAAGAGAGAAAAAGCGATGTTCGTAGAGGAAAAGGAGGAAAAGAGAAGAAGAAAGGCGAGGTCGATGCCGCCTTCTACTGATTTGCGAGATCACTCTCTCCCTCTGTCTTTCTTGTCCCTCTCTCTCCCAGCAATCCACCTTCTCCTCGGTTTTTCTCTCATCGCAACTTGTCACCCTGCCAGTCCCTCCTGTTTCTGGGTTTGCTGTTCATCGGAATGCGAGAGTACTACTCTCCCGAGCTCCTCGACGATACGCCGTTGGAGAACTGACTGATTTTCCGTCCCATCGCCTTCTGTCGCGCTCCTATTTATCGTTACCAATTATTGTACCCCGCGTGCCTTGCCGCGATAACGGACGAAAAGCGTTACTTATCAGGTTCCCCTCGATGCGCCCGTTCGAACGTGATAGCGAGGTGTTTTTGATCGAAGATTGGAGCCACGAAGCTCTGAGGATTTTAAACAGACGATCGTGGTACCTTTAGAATTTTCTATAATAAAAAATAAGTGTGTAATACTAATTCTTATACAGGGTGTACTGTAACTGGTGGTAAAAGCGAGTAGGGAATGATTCTACGTGAAAAATTGAATCGAAAATGTAAAATAAAATTATTTCATATGTCGCTTTATTTTCGAAAAAAATATATTTGAAAATTTTTCAAACTTCGACTTTCAGCTTCGACTTCGAAACTTTCAAATCTCAAAATCGACAAACTTTCAAACTTATTTTTTTCGAGAATAAAGCGTCATATGAAAAAATTTTATTGTACATTTTCGATTCAATTTTTTATCGTAGAATGATTTCCTGCTCGTTTGTACCACCACTAACGGGACACCCTGTAGAAATTTTCCAGTTGCACCGAAGTAAACGCAATTACAGTCGAAGTATTTAAATCAGAAACTAATTAGCTCGGAAACGGGAAATAAAAATGCGCGTACAATTTCGATTATAACACCTTCTTCTTCCTATAGCGAAAGAGTTCGACAATTAAATAAACTTGTTAACAAAAAATTTGGATCAATTATGGAATAATTAAAATAAAAGTGTACATTCAAACGGATGAAAGTGGTTATAAATTGGTCTAAAGGACCCGTGAGCAAAAAGTACTCCGCAAAACAAACGATAACTACCAGACAAACGTTTTTATAATTAAATTATCACTGTATTAAATCCACATTATTTCTTTCAACCGTAATATTTACCTCACTCTTACGCGCTGTCCACGTAACGCAACCCCTAATTCTTCCAGGCTCGCGGGAAATTATGAACCAGTTTATCATCGACCGCGAACACACCGAACTCGACGTGAAAAATATTAACCAACAAAACGCGACGCTGCGCGAATCTGTATCAAGATACGCGCGCTAAATCAGTGCCTCTCAACCTTCTCTCATTCTCAGTGCGATCACAAATTGCATTACGTAAAAATGTAAAAAAGTTAAAAGGAACGATGACACATGAATTCGAAACTGTAGAAAATTGTACAGATTTACACGTTTACGTATACAATCTCAAGCAATTGAAAATATGCTGTGTTGATTTAAAATAATTATACAATGGGGTAAAAAGAAGTATACTAATATTCAATCTCTCGTTTTCCATAATTTCTTTCGATTAAAACCTAAAACTTCCTCGTCCGTAGACGTGTATTTCTGGAGCGCGACCTCCTAGGTTGAGAATTGCTGGGGTTGAATAAACGAGGTTCAAAAAGGAGGCAACCCGAGGGTAGGTAAGTAAAATAAATACAATACGAGAAACATTTTTATATCTCCGACGCGTACGGCGCTCGTGTTATTCCCCTCTGAGCCAGCCATCCGCGCTAACGAGCCAACCGTTCCATAGAGTTCGTCGCAAAAAGCCCCTTAAGGATGACAAATTTCAATTACTCGCGCATGGTTGTTCCCCGTCGGTGTCCCGCAGTAATTCGCTCGCTCTGTTCGCTAAGCTAGCCAGTCGGTGTTCTCCGATTTATCTCGGGGCGTGCGCGTAATCGCGCGATTCCAGCGAAACCTGTCGTCAGCGAATTCCTTTGGCGAACAAAGAATCGAGTCGTCGCGTTAGACGTTGGTGCGAGTAAGAAAGTCCGCGGCGAGATCGCGACGTCGAGTTTACCCAGAGAGCCGCCAAAAGGTAAACGCTGAACGCGAAATTCGGGCCTAATCGCATCTTCGCGCGCTTGGACACCTCCAGTCGCGTTTACTAAAATAAATGTACGCGATAACGATATTCTTGAGCAGATAGCACGTGGATATACTTGTAAGAAAGAGTATGGTCGTATATGGAGGTTAAAAGAACCTGTTCGAGGGGCAAATTGCTGAAAAGGTTTGGTATCCATATTTCTCTTGAATTAAAACATTTGCTCCATACGCGATGTCTTGTGTTACGAAAGGATAATACTATGTTGAGAATTACGCTATCAGTGGAACGGATATTATAGAGATATATCGTTTTCAATGTAGATAGCAACCTCCAATTCTATAATGTTAACATACCGGTAGCAGAATCGTCTATAAAGAGCCCATTCGCGTGCTAGATAATTTTAAATACCAGCTTAGAGACTGTTCCACGAACCCTAGCGGCCGCGATATGACATCTCGTGACGCGAATCGTCGCAATAATAACCATTTCCCTTGCTGTCCCCAGTCTTTGAAACACGAGTTCTGCGTTAATTGGCACCTTCTCCGTGCACCGATTGCAATTTAACGTCAGATTCACCGTCGATTAGGCGTGCCGTTCCCGGTTAATTACACGCTTCACACGGAACATTGATGAGAATCACTGCCGAGGAATGACATCTACTACCTACTTGTTTTCATTAGAGGCACAGAAGTGTGCGCGGGACCTGACAGTGTGTTTATACAACTATGGCTCCCGGAGCCACTCGGTGTATCGCGCATCTACGTAACTGAATCACGCTCGTCGCCTCAGCTAAACAGATCCGTTCCCGGTAAATGAGATTCCATGGAAATAAGCGACGGGGCTTGACCATGAATGAGAAACAGCTAGGCGTAATGTCGACGACGATCGAATTAAAAAAATAAATAAAAATAAAATTATTTAATCGCTTGGAAGATAATTGAGCTTACCCGAGAATTCACGAACAGGTGCGAAAAAGTCCGCGGAACACTTACCTGCAACAGAAAGAAGATACAAATTAAATTGTAGTTTAAATGTGGTTAGACTATTGAAACTGCGATTGTAGTTGGTTTAAATTAATATAAATCTTTTTATTGAGTTGTCCAGAAAGCTTGTGCCAATTTTTAAGAAAAACTCAAAGGCACATTCAAATTTTGATGCAGATTTATTGTATTACATAGGTACCATCTTGTTCCACAACCTATCCACCTGTTAAGGGATGCATACATGTTATTTGTTTTCAATTATTCCGATATATTCAGACCTGTACTACCTATCAAAAATCGACATGGACTTCCCAGACAACCCAATACAAATTGAGTGTGATGTTTTAACGAGAAAAAGAAAGATTATTCTTTCTTAAGTTGAATACAATGTACACCCTTTCAAAATAAATACAAATTTATTAAGATATTTCTGATAACTATTTTGTTCGAGGTTATCTAAGATTCTGTGGAGTCTCGTGGGAGTCGTTGCTGTTTGGCCAGTTGCCATTACAACCGTTTCCAACGGTCCCAAACAAACACCACTACTACTCATTCTCTACATAGAGGCCCTGACTGCATTGAAACATACCATTCTTAGGTCATAAATGCAGTAGATAAGCTTCTCTATAAGCAACTTATGATTCAATAAACTAGACAGAGAAAAACAATTTTCTTAACATAATGTTTTATATATATTTATATATAAAAAAATAATGGAAACGGAGTACAAGATTCCTCGCGATTGGAATGCGCCGTAGTTCCTGAACGAATCAACGCGAGGTATAGACTCGTAGAGCAACGACAAGAGCGTTCGGTTCTCGTTATCGACGCTTTTTGTGCTAGCTTGATAACAAAACTGCAGAGATACACCTGCGTCAGCGCGGTGCGCACCGTGAAACGTTGGCCAGCCACGAACTTACAGTACACAAAGACGGTATCTTGTTCAAGTGCAATGTCACGAGAATTCCGTTCTCATCGACGGAAATAGATCGGCTCGAAGAAAAGAATAAGGTGGAGGACGATATATTCGATGGAGAACTTTATTTTCTCCTTACTTTCCTCGCCGGCGTCCGTTCGAGTCGAAAAATCTTTCCAACGAATCTCGCTGGCGTTTCTCTTTCCCGGGGTTAAAAGCAACGGGTAGGCATCGTTGCAACGAGGGAGGGAAAAGCGTGGGGGGGGGGAGACAACGAAGGACGATGGAAGGAAGTTCGAAAGAGGATGTAAACAGCGGTGCGCAACCTTTTTCGGTAATGGAGCAATTACAGTAATATACTTCTTAACATAATATCAAACTTACTTCAGTATTCAATATACATATCATACAATTTATAGTTATACTGAAATAGTTATTTTAAGTACATAGTTCATTCTTCTCGCGAGCCAGCAGTACACCCATGTGGGTGATTTTGACGATATTGAAGCATGTTGAAGTCCACATAAAATTAGGGGCGGTTTAAGTCATCATTTGTCCAGTTTTATAATTGTATAAGAAACACAAGCTCTCAAAGTTTTAATTGCGAATCCAGAAAAGTGATGACTTAAACCCTCCCTAATTTAGCATGGACTATAACATATTCCAATATCATACAAATCTCTAATACCAACGATCGAAATCGATCACTTTTTCAGTAATGATTACATTAGTTTAATCTCAGCCTCAACCACAACACTCAACCCTACGTTAATACGCCAAATTAAACCTCCCCTATCGATAACGTTATCGTTTTCAGTGCCTCCAGTATGGTATACATGATCTTTGGAACGCGAGTGCTCCGCGTTCCATTAAGGTTACAACGCGAATATTAATTAGCTGCGGCGAACAAGCGGTGCAAGTAAATAACCAGAACAATCCCTGAGTGCTTTAAATTATCGTTTTTTTTTCTTTCCTTTCTTCCTTGGCTGCTGTTTTAAATGGCGGTCGGGAATTTGCCGAATTGATCAGTTTAATTATACCTGTGTATTGTACGAACAAGTGTTTTCGCTTCGCTGAAAAATTGCGGCGCATTATGTAACCCGTAATGTTACGTAAATGAATTGTTGTACAACGAAAGCCTACTACCACGATTGCGTGAAATAAATCGTGGCGCCTTTATTCCGTTATCGACTGTTTTAATACCGTTCTCGAAGGCGATGGATGAAAAACCGAGCGAAGCCCCACTGTCGATGATGTCATGGTCCGAATTTGATTTTACAATTCGTTTCAAATGCTCTCGATACGTTGCTACTCTAACTATCTAATAGCGTAGGTATCTAATCGAATAGTCATTTTTTTTTATCTGTTAAACTATTTCAGCTATTTTTCCATCGAATTAAAGGATGATGTTCGATTGGAATGAGTAAGTCATTGGAATGAGTGAGACGTGAAAATTTGAACTTGTAACTTCTTTCAGGGCAAATTTATAATATTGCCCTCATCGCGAATTAATCAACTCCGATGTTCGCTAATCTAGTTTACGAACCTACTACCAGTGTTGGACTACTTGGAGTACATTGTCAGAAGTCCCGCAAGAGACAATTTGTCCCATCAGGCCAACCCTTTTGGCACGGCATGGGTGCACTATATCGATTAATGGACTACCGTATAGGTCGGTGTCAGTGCGATATGATTTTTTTTCGCATATTTTGCAGGAACTCAGGAATTTTTCGATCGAAATTTCATTTCCCAATCGCGTAACATTTTTATTCGCAAACATCAAAAGCCCGATCCATTATGAATAAATCAATAGAAAAGCCTGAAATGTTTTAACAATCGCTCTCTGGAAATATTCAAATATTCTGGCAAAATGCAGAGAAGAAACGACTATTACAACAGAACTGCACAAAGAATACTTTTTCGATGGTGGTTGAAATCTTTGCTCGTTATTACTTGACTGCTTATCATTTGATTAGATAAAAATACTTAGCGTAAACAGCAATTTTATACATCAATAATTCAAATTATTTGCGAATTTTTGAAACAGTACAAAATTCGACGAAGAGGTCGAACGTGTACCGAAATGGATGAACGACGGTACAGAATACCCTTTGTAACAGGTAAAAACAGTAAAGTGATCAAGTAATCCCACGAAATCTCCGATAATCCTCTGTTTTTCTACCGCAAGCAATGAATAGACGCTGATGGATTACATTATTGAAATAGAAAATCGCTGTTTACTCTGAGAGGATTGATCTGAGGACCTATGTTGACCAAGCGTTTTTTATTCAATGAGAACAACCAGCAAACATTTGAGCCACCCTTTGAAAACGTTTTACAAGTATCGTGTCATTTCGTAGATCTTCGTAAATTTTAGGAAAATACATATACACACGCAAGGTGGAGGTTATAGATCTACCAGATCTTCGCTCCCTTAACACGTTGGACCACACGTCACGTAGAAATGGATGACACGACTTTTCATTAAGGAACTAAAAAAATGAATTTCGAAGGTGAGGCAGTACAATTTTAACTCTGTAGAAATTTTCACGAGTTTTAGTCCGGCAGCCAACGTGTATTCACGTCACTTCAAATTCTATTCCTGGTTATGAACAAATTATGAAAATCTTTTTACTTTATGCACTACATATATATTTACAACATTGATATTTCAAAACATATTTTGTAATTTTTATCTTCGCCGTAACGATACAAAATTTCCGATGTCCAGTTTCAGAATTTTATTATTTTTATCAATACTCGGTATTAAAAACGTAAAATATCTGCCGACCGTGAATGTGTTAATATCAATAAATTTAATTTAATTAGATATGCACCCACGCATAACCAGTATTATTTCAAAAAGAATTATTTCTCCGGTGTATCTATTTTCCACGAAATAACAGAAGCCCAAAAATTTGCCATTTTCCAGTCGCCTGCGAATCGATCCCTCGTGGGTCTAGCGCGAGTCCTCGGAACGCGTCGCCTCGAACTCGGAGCGTCGACTGTTCCACGATGGCTCGCCGTTAGGTCGGTTCGATTTATCGACGACGAAGGGATGAATCCCGGAGCGTAGGGGCGCGTAAACGGGCAGGAGGGCGACGCTTGCATAAAGTGGTGGAAAATTCGGGTTGAAACCCGTGAAAGCGGGGAAAGAAGATCAATAAAGTGGTATGCCATACTGTCGGTGCCGCCGGTGTGCCGTTGTAGTAGCGGGTGGCCTGGCTGGTGTGTATTATTAAGCGGAGGTGTGGAGCCCAGCGAGAAGAGAGGCGGAAGAGACGCGGGGGAAGATAAAGAGGGACGGATGGAGTGACGATAGACGAGAGAGGAACGCCATCGGGTGAACACAGAGGGTAGAAAGGAGACCAGGCACGATACGATAGGGGGGAGAAACGAGTGGCGAAACGACCGAGCGAGAGACCAACCGTCGAAGGAGAACAGAGAAAAAGGGATGGTGAGGATGAACCAGGAACGAGAGAGGTAGCGGGAGCGGAAAATATGGAACAAGCGTAATAAAAACTCGCGAGAAGAGAAGGCGAGCACTAGGAGTCCCGAGGAACTGCCGCCGATCGACGCGGATTAACATTCTACTTTGGAATCCTGAAACGAGGACTGCCGGAAAGATGGGGCACGGGAAATTTGGAACGTTCGGTTAGGATGACACAATGATTGATATCGATCGCGTATGAGGAGAGGTAGTGTACGAAAGCACGGTAGAACCTTACTTATCCGAAGGCAATTCCGATGACAGAGTAGTTTATATAAATGAGGTCCACTAGCTGTCCCCTCCATGAGCTCAGCTACTGAGGACTAGTGGATACTGGACTCAACTAATGGAGGCTAGAGGGTATTAAGCTCAGCTGCTGAGAGCTAGAGGATACATGGCTGAGCTACGAGTTCGTATATCCGAGGCTGAGGCAACCAACCACCCTGAAGACCAGCTTAGATAACAAGAAATGCATATCAAAAGTTATATCTTATTTGCAAAGGACAAAAATTTCTAGAGAAATATAAACAAGAATTAACAAGACACTACAAGCGTCTAAAATATACGTTTAATTATTATGCTTTATGCTATATAAAATGATTGTTAGGTGTAAGAATTAGTTATTCTAATCATAAGTTATTCTGTATTTATTTTAATTATATTATGACTCAGGTATGTATGTAAAGAAAGTATACTTTCTTTAATTTGAATTTGGATTTGCCGCGTTTCTTATGCTCCGCGCGCCAATCGGATTCTGTGTAGAGAGAGACGGAAGGAGAGAATATAATATAACAGAGCACGTGTGTAGAATATACAGAGAAATAAGATTTACAATAATTGGAAAGATATCTAGAGTGTAAATAAAGAAATAATAGTAATAGGGTTTAATCGTCGTTTCCTAATTTACAAGTGAGAGTGTAGACATTGTAAATATTGTAAATATTATAATTAGTGAATAAAATTCTATCGCTAACCCTGAGTCATTGTAGTGTTTCGTCTTATATGTATATAAATGTTGAACATCTAACTCATAGTGGTCGCTGATGGCTTAACAGCTGATGCGACAATAAATAAATAGTAATAATAATTTTTACTTGATTTTTATTTTATTTGTTCGAACGTCTTCCCGCCTTCGATATACATAATAAATCTTTAGTAGCGAAATGAATCGTCACGGTGCGAATCAGGCTTAAGGGCGAACATCAGAGAGAACAGGGTTCGTCCATCGCTTTGATCCACGCGCCCGTGTCTGTATTACATTCGTAGCAGCACGGTTTCGCGTTTGCCAGGACGTTTGAACGAAATCGCTTGAGATTGACCCGTTTCGCGGTGAACTGCATCGAGTTGAACCCAATGTCACACTTTAACGCGAAAATTTGTAATGACAATTAAATGTAAAGCTCAAGTGTTTATTACAGATTGTTTAGTTCATTTGTTATCACAAAATAGAGGTAATGTATTAGTTCCTATAAAAATATATAAATATATAAAAATATACGAAGAGTAATTTATATAAAATATTTTTGAATCGATTGAACTGCAAAATCTAGTGTACATTTTCAGTCAAAGATAGATGGATTTATGGCACTTTAATGAATGGTTTATGTTGAGTTTAGAATGAAAAACAAAAGGGCGTGACGAACGCGACATTAGATATGGGGAAGCGAGAGATCATACTCGTGAAACGGTCAGCTTTACACTGGTGTAAGTATGTAGAACAAATTTCTAATTCGTCTCTTCTCGTTGCATCGTCCGTTCCACGTGTAAACCATGCAGAAAACTGTGTTGCTAACTAGACCGTGTGGGAACAGACCCGACACGGCCCACGAATACTCACATTTCGTCTTCTCGCTCCACTAAATCAGCCATCTTTGCCAGGTCCTCCGTTCGCGGATTTCAGTTATCGTTACTTAGAGAACACATCTCTTCACTACAAATGTATATTACAAATTCCTTAACCCTTTATCGGATGAATTGTGCTTTGTCTTTTGGAAAAGAAGTATTTCTTCGATGATAGACGAGTTACATAATAGATGGGCGAATCTGCAGCTGTGAGATTGAACTCGAATCCTGATTCTCCGCCTCGGAACCTGAGTATCTGGTTCAGACTCTGAGACTCTGAGACTCTGAGACTCTGAGACTCTGAGACTCTGAGACTCTGGGACTCTGACTCTGAGACACCGAGCAGAATCGAAAATTGTAAAGTTTTGGACAGTATGTAGAATTTTAAAATGTAAAACTGCAAAACTTTGCAAAGCGTGTAATACACGTTTAACTAAAAAAAGCTGATACTAGTTTTTCGGTTAGAAAATACATTCTGCTACGTTCCATAAATAAAAGCCAAAAGGTGAGTTTGAAATTTCCCCCCAAACACATCTACTTCTTCGACAATGGCGAAATAACAATGGGTTTCTACATTTATCGTAGCCGTAGCGGGATTAATTCGTGTATTCTCGCATGTCGAATAAAACTCCTGTAGCTGCATTTTTCACGTTCGAAAACGCGCTCGTTCCGACGGATCACCAGGGAAATCGGAGATCGAGATGCAAATCGGGAAACTGATGATCGACCGGAGGAAACAAATAGGTTTCGGAAAAATACAAACCGATCAAGGTTGAATGGTGACGAGCGGGGACGAGGAAGAGAGAGGGCCAGAAAGGTTGCGAGGAAATATTCGTTGCAGGTTCTGGTTGTCGCGAAAAGGTGTCGATGTATACGAATCGAGTACAGGATAGAGAAATGAAGAGATAAGACGACGAATACATTCCTGTTCCGTTCAAATCCGTATTGCGATGCTTTACCATATGTTTCATCAGATTCTTTGCCAATGCACGCGTATCAGAAGAAGATGGGTTTCCATCTAGTCGAAAACTTATGTCAGCCGCGGTTCTGGCTCTGTATTCTTTATTTTTTGAAAAAATCACTACTTTATAAAAAAAAAAAAAAAAATATGGAACCTATAAAGAGTTCCACTTACCATCATAATCTTTATTATAGATTCTCATCGTAGCAATCGTCATAGTCACAGTCAAGGAAAGATTAAAATTAAATTTCCACCATTTAGAATGATAAGCTTTCGTGTGCCACACTATCGCGTCCTAAAAAGGTACAAACTCGGCGGTAAACGAAACGGAATAAAATAAACATCTCACCCGCGAGATTCGAATACGTTACCTCGATAAATCCGTGTGTAGCGGTGTAAAGCTCTTCTGGAAAATCGTTCGACGAAAGAAAGGGTCGGGGATTCGAAGGAAAAATAAAAATAAAACTTACGTGCTCCGCGGATGTAGGGAACGAAGGGAGGAAGATTCTCGAAGGTACGAGTCGCTACACGGCGGAAAAGGGTGGATAGAGCAGCGAAGGTAAGCCGAGCAGCTCGAACCCTTGAACGTTCAAGAGGGCGTAGGAAAACGCGAAGTCGATTGCGTACGTCGTCGGTTAGAGCTCGCTCGTCTTTTCTATTGGCGCGACGAATGGCCCGCTACGCTCGCCCGTTTTAACGGTGAACGTTAGGAAAGAATAAACGACCTCTGGAGACAACGATACGTAAGTCGATACGAGATAAGAAACGAAAGAGAGCATTGTCGGCTAAGATGATGGAACGAACTATAAATAAATGTAATTAAATTGGGTATCTATCTTCATGTCATCATCATACGTATAGAATTCTTTTCTTATATCTGCTCATTGGCAACGAATCAACTATTTCTAATGTTAATTTATGTAGATTGTTTGTTGCTATTTCCGGGTTATTCTTGTTTGTTCTGCGTGAAATAGAAGTTGTCGCTTTTTGATTAGCAGCTTCCGTTTTAAACGCTCGTGCCTGTTTAACTACATCTTTCTTGTGTGCTGTAACTTCTACGAGAGTGTTATTTCCGTTATCACACTCACTCTCACTATTTCCAATATCATTGTTTGTACCTTTGTCAGACACCTTTGTAATTGCAAACAGCTACTTTTACCTAAAACTCAACCGAGAACTTCTTTTTTTTTTTTATACACTACAACGTTATACACTTAATCATTTGCAACTGTTGACAATTTCGTTCGCCGCACTTCTGTCCCTCGTTCAACAACTTCACAACTTATTGGTTTGACGCGTAATCAACTTATCACTTCGCCAGCATCTTCCAACTTAAATTTGTTAAATTGAGGTTAAATAACACGACGCGAAAATTGTACTCTACACCTCAACAACTGATCAACTGTATCGCGCACAACTTTATACTTTTAATCGTTCAATATCTGTATTATCGTTTCCGTCCGATCCTCTATCCCGGCTGAGCCCCCAAATGAAGGAATCTTTATAGAGAATCCTACATACATACATATATCGTTCTTATCATAATTGTACGCTGTCATTATACATCGTCATCCACGTTCTAGTGGCATTATCACCAGGCCTCCATCATACCATTAATTTCGATTGTTTCATTCCGTGAAACGTGAATACCACAAGGGTTGAATCGTCGACCATAAACCTTCTCTCCGCGACCAATAAAAACAACCCCATTTAAATACATTTATCCCGTCGCAAAGGACGCCCCGCGTCGGAAGCTGCTCGTCACCAAATCCCCGCATTCCTTTAGAACTTTTTTAACATGTTTAAATGCGATCCGCGAAAAAATTTCCACCCTGATCGTTTTAAAGAACGTCAGAAGAGAAAACCACGAGAAGTCGAGCAAAAATATCGTCGCGTACTCTCCCCCTCCCCCCTTACACCGCGTCACTTTGATGGAACTTCAGGGAGGGGGAGGCAGAGTCGGTATCCCTTTCTGGCGATCACGTTCACGCGCGAAGATCAACCACCCTCGGCAACCTTTAGCCGTTACCACTCGACGACGAAATCCCCACCAGCTCGCCAGACTCCTTCACAAAGCTCACCACCCAACCCCGCGTGGCGATACCATCCCAGAAGAGAGTGAGAGAAAGGGAATACATCTCGAAGAGCAGCTTTCCACTTTTTTCTTCGACACCGCCGACTTGTTTCCCGGAATTTCCACCCCGCTACAGGGGAGGAAATCCATACCTCCAGCGCAGCGTATTTCTCGGGGGACGCGTTTTCCCAATTCGGTTAATAGCCGTACCTGATTTATCGGCCACTGTCGTTCGCAATGAAGCTTCTTTCTGCTCCCTCACCTTCCATAGTCCTCCTGGGCTATACTCAAGTGTATTCAATTCTTAGGTAGCATAGGATCTTCAACGATCACATCGGTAAGGTACAACACTTTATCGATGATGTAGTATCGTTTGTTCGTGAGAATCGGTAATGTAGAGTCACATAAAAGATTTATCGACAGTGTACTCTATGTTACCAGGAGAAACCTGTCTTATCATCAAGCGCTCTTCCATACCGATAGGATACCGTATGTTATCGATCAAGCGCTCTTCATTACCGAATCCTACCGATAGAGTACTATACTTTACCGACTATATACCCTTCTGCTACTATTCCTGTGCCTTTTAAAACTCTCACGATCCATATCAAATAATGATAATTCATGGCTCAAATTTAATAACTTGACAACTAGCCAATAACTTTAATAACTGCCTCTGATTCATTTTAAATGAACGACACTGACTGGGTCTCTTCTTTGGCTCGACTCTTCTCATTTTAGGACCAGCTTTCTCTCAAATTGCGAACTTAGGGTTCCTTGGAGCCTCGCTACAGATACTCAGCTCCACGCAGTGAGTCGATGCATCAGTTTCGTACGTTAATTCCAAAGCGTCGCACCTACTTCGCAGAGGGTTAGCCTGTTCTTCCGGCGCGGCACTCGGCATCCTTCTTTCGTCCCCCGCGTCGGGTGGCGGGCAGAGGTGATGGTGGTAGGTAGAGTAGGCGGGTGAAGGCAGTAGGTGCCTCCATGTTATGCAGCCCCACCACCGGCTCTATCCTGACCAACCGGCTGTTTACTGTTTGGCCTCCCGGGATATCGATCCCAGTGGCGTAAGAACCGGCAACCTAGGGCCACCGAGATCGGCACACGCTGAAGCATTTGGCCGTGGGCGGTTGGCAACCGAGCTCGTTGATACGACATGAATCCGACGCTACCTTCTCTAACCCCCTTGGACCAACGTCGCCACTCAAACAAATTGACTTCAACGGGCCGGCACCCCGACTTTAATTGGAGATACAGTTACCCGCCTACCGGGGGGAATCAGCGCGACGTGGAGAAAGACACCAGGGGGGTCAGGGTACTTGACCCGCGAATCGATTCGCGCTTCAACAGCGCAATTTTTTTTCCTTCCTCCTTTTCAGTAACGAGACTACAGCCATCGTCAGCGGAGACGAGACCACCAGATGGCCTGTGCTGGACGACGAATCCTGCACCGGTGGAGATTAGATCGAAGGGACTCGCGCATGGACTATTCTATAGTTGAGTCCGTGATAATTTGACATTTTTCAAAACAGTAAATTTAAAATTTATTTTTCTTTCCCCTGAGTGTATAGTTACATAACCAGATTATACGTTTGAAATTATGGGATAGATTAATATCTGTTTTTAAACTATGAGTTATTATGATAAATACCTGCGATGAGAAACTTCTTTTGAAATTAGTTATAGCCTCGCCTATGTTGAGTTTTTCACGACTTACCTAAAAGAAAAAAAAAAAGAAAACTCAAGTTAGAGTTAAGTTAATGGGAGAGAATCAATAAAAGTATATAGACACTTATATTAAATATATAAAAAAAATATTTATTACGTTGTCCTGATAGACACCCTTCAGATTATAATTATTAATTCTCAAATGACAAATCAAAAGTAGTTCATTCACGAATAGTTTTTAAAAATTGTTAACTTAAATAAGAATTTTGTCTGTTTCAAGTTTCTAGTCATTCGTAGCCAAATCGTCCTGTGAAGGCAAATCTCGTATTCGCGTCCAAGTTGCGAGTGCCGTTAATTAAACCACGTGATCAGAGGGACAGAGAGAAAAGTCGTCCATTTATCGGCGCGATTGCAAAACGGGAGTGGATGATATGTTCAAGAACGGAAGTAGGAGCAGCCATTGTTGTGCCAAGGGGATTGAAGAATGAATCTTGCCGCGAGAACGGATTTCGGCTGGGATTAAGCCGTCCCACTTTCGATTCCATTCGATGCCGCGACTTATTGTGCTGGCACTTCAATAACCTTCGGTGCGCCGGCCTCGCAATTTCCGGGCGTGCGAATTTTGAAATGCCAACCGTTCTTACCTGTTAAACGAACTTTTTCAGCGAGACGATGCACCCCTGCCTCCCCGTCACTTCCTGAAAGATAGACCTACATTTTCAGAATATTTTTCTTTTTTTTTCTTATCGACTAAACTGTCCTTGCAAGCTCAAGACATCTTTAATACTATTAGCAAAGATTAAATAACTTAGCACTGTTAAACTTTCACCTAAGTATGTTCTGCGTATGTTCCTGCCTAGAAATAATCAGCATCAAACTTCGATCAATCAAGATCCATCACTGAAAGAGACGTTCGATTTCGTTAGAATTCGTGGTTGAAAGGAGTTGCTCCATTTACGAAAACACGCGTTGTTTCTCGGCCAACAGAAGTTCGAAATCGAGATCGTTCCGTGGAGCTCGACGCTGCGCATGCCCGAGGGGATTCCCTATGCGGATGTATGCGCTTCGGCTCGCATCGAAACACGTGTTCTGCAGCGTGTCGAACACGCGGTATCGGCGATGCAATCTTTTGACCCCCCAATTCAAGTCCCAACCTCTTTGCTTCTTGTCGCATACCCTGACTAAGGGGTGGCTAACCTTCTCGCGTAGGAGTGCAGAAAACTGATATTGAAAAAGAAAAGTATATGCTGAAAAACTGTTATTGGAGAGATAAAGATACGAAGAGAGCGATACACATATATAGCAGTTAAGGAAGCAATTGTTGGGGATACGTAGAAAAGTAGTGGTACTACAAGTTTTGATACACATGTTTCGAGTGTGCTCGATATGCCAGCATTTCCTTCGTTGGACTGTTTCAAAACGAGAAAGAAAAAGAATTCTCGTGACAAGCATTCGTTCGAGAAGCGGGAAGCGAGGCGAGCATTGAGTAACGCGCATGCGGCCACGTGTGTGCGGTCACGTGACAACTCAATGGATCTGCGCAGACCAGAAACTGATTTCATTCCGATAATATACATACAGATATTCAAACCAAAAATTGTTTATTTCAGAAGTGCAAAGGTTTAATCTCGATTCATATACTTTTCTTCATACCTGAAACCAAGTACGTCCTCTTCGACAGGTTGCAAACAAAAGTTTGCGACATTTTTCGCAGAATTCGCGATGCGTGCGCGCGGTCACGCGATCCTCGCGGTAGCTGCGTGCGCATTCCCGTTTCTTATCCGTGTACACTCGCGTATATCACGCCGGCGCGCATTAAAGCGACGCTGCTGGCACTCCAGCGTCCCCGCTCCTTCGTAGTCGCGTAGTCTCGTTTCGTAATGAGAAAGCTTAGCCCTGTGTGCGGCCACCGCGAATCGTGCGTGCGCGAGTACGTGCAGGAAGATGCAACGCCGCGATCGGAGCGACGGAGACGCGACCCAACGATAGGAAGCAGGAGAACACGTTGGAAAAGGCGGAACGGGTCGCCAGAGGTCGAGTCGACGTTGTTTTGAAATTGTTGCTACCGTTGCGAGAGAATGGCCGCGGCGATACGATCCTCTGCGCGTATGGGGCGTTGCGAGACCAACTCTTCCTTCGCTATCTCTTTACTGGCGAGAGAGCCTCTGCTGATTAAGCATTCGAATGGTAGAAAGCAGCGTTGGACAAAATGTAATCCATGGTCACGATTGTAGCGTAATCTGGCAATTTCTTTGCTTCAAATTTAGTTGGCTCGAAAGAGATCATATTGGTTTGCAATTAAAAACACTCAACCTGTCTAATTACTCTTCAGTCACACCATATACTTCCGTTAGAAGGGAACTAAAGCCTGAGACAAGTGTAGAACCCTAAATTCCTTCAGTTACCTCGTTGGCATCGCATCACATGAAGGGTCTGGCGAGCCAAGAAGGCCAAAATCGAAAGGAAAGAGACCTCAGGCAAGGAAGGTTCGAAAGAAGCCGTGCTAGGTTAGGAAAAGAAGCCTCCATTACGCGAGGCGGGGATGAGCAGGCAATCTGTCGGCTAAGCCGCTTCTTATTACTTTGCCACCGTCAACGACTTTCAGAGGGCGGAATCCGCGTGAAAACGTACATCTTCGTATACCCTACGTGTACCCTCACAGGGTGTCACGAGTACAGGCTGAGCAACCTGTTTCCTCGATGTCGCAGAATCCTAAACCGCTTTACGCGCTTTGTATCGCCGCGCATTCGCAATTGCACATGCACGAACGGTCCATGCCACCCACGAGCAGTTATGCACGGGCCGCATCGGCGTCACCATGACTTTCCTCTTTGGTATTGCGCGACGTATGCTCGAACCGTTTCTTTATGCGCAGGTGCATACGCGACCAGCGATTTACGGCTCGGTCGTCGTTGCTGTTTCTGGCGGCATCGATTTGCATTGAAATAAAATTGCAGACGGAAACGCCAAAAGGGATGGGAAGGGAACGTTGGGGACTTGTTTTAGAATTGTGTCAACTTTGGACATGGGGGATTGTTTAACTACAGGCTTGCTTCGAGAAAGAGTCCATTCGCTGCGAGTTCCTCGCGAAACATTGGCAACGGAAGCCATTGAAATCGTAGAACGAAAGCTCGCCTATGCAAATGCGCTGACCGCCGCGAGAAATCGATGCAGAAGGTCGAAACCTGATCGCTTTCACTGCGCCATGCATAATTTCCAATGTTACGTCAGTGGTGACACTCAGATTTTTAGAAACCTTTGTGGTTCTTCTTGTAACGCGAATTCCACTTGTATAGTGTTGTTCGACGGTATTAGGGGTCTATGGAACGAATCGTGTCGCGAGAAATCGATTTTTCTCGGGTCCCGAATCCTCGAGCTCCGCGACGAGTCGATGGTAACGCGACTCGATGTCATCCTGGGCTAGGCGGATTAATAGGGGCAGATAGGCCCGATGGCTCGTACAAAACGGCGAGGATTTCCGATCGGATCGTTCCCTCGGTGGCTGCTGCCTCGCGCGATCGTCACGGTCGGTCGAGTAGCTGGCTGACGTCTGACAAACGAGAATTCCACGCGAAGATCACCGATACCGCCTCTGTTGGGACTCGACCGGTTTCCGGGTACAAGGAGAAAGGAATTTCTTCTCGTTCCTCAATGTGTCTTACGCGGATTCCACCGATATCGTGCTCTCGGTTTCGTAAAGGACGCGGAAACGAAACTCCTCCGCCGTTCTATCGCTGGGTATTCTTTAAAAATTTCATTTGTCGGTTTGGTCTACGCGAGTATTGACCCTTCCTTGCAAATTATTTTTCGTACGAGTAACGGGCAACTTCAGACTTCAATTCTGTGCGGTAGATTATTAATACTCGATATTAACACGTTAATCACCCATATATGGATGACATGACTTCTCACTAAAGAACTGAATAAATTAATTCTCAAAATCTTCAATGGGAAACTCCATTCTCAAATGCTTTCGATTCCAGCAACATATGTGAAAGATATTACACTAATCATATCGGATCAATGGAGAACCAAGATTTGCTATAAAAAAGGGATTCTCATTGAAGATTTGAAATAATTCAAGAAATAATCAAGGTGTTAAAGAAAATAGATCTGCGTAGAGTTCGTGAATTTCGCGAAAATCGCAAAAATAAGTACAACCTTAGATTCAATAAAAATAAGTTTCACAAGTATTAATCTGACAGCCAATAAGTTAAGAGACTGTTATCCTAAGAGATATAACGAATCGTTAAGCCGCGTATATGGACATCGTGCGGATATAAATTTTCAAACAGCAGAGTTACGTATCCATGCCTAATTGTGGTTCATTAGCGTTGCCGGAACATTGTCTATATACCTACAATTAAATCATAATCCGTAATATGGGACTCGTTACTGCTCCACCGGAGGTTACTGGTGACGCTCAGTCAGAGACAATGGGGAACTATTGCAACTGCAAAACAACCTGTGCAACTGATAATGAAGTTTTTAAAATACTTTCAATGCTACAGCAAAACATAGCAAGTACGATTACAGTGCAAGATTACGAAAGATTTTTATGAGGACTTGTTTGGTCAACTTCTCAAAATTATGTAGCTTCGATCGAGTTGTTAATAAACCTGTAAAGTGGTTAATGCGACTATAAATAAGATAAAAAATAAAAAAAAATATTCATAAGGAGGTAACTTATCTCTATTCTAACCTAACGAAACGTAGTTTAATCGTATGCCACTGTCAGGTGATAGTCAAGCCGCAGAAGTCGACAGGTCGACAGATCACTTATGGACAGAGGAGCTCGCGAGTAATCCGCGATTAAATCTTCTTCCTCATCCGAGCGGGGACGAAGGTTTTAAAAACAAACACCTGGAGTTCCGTTTCTCTTGAAATCGATATCTCCGATTAACTCGATGCTAATTCGATCCCTGGTTATGTTGAACGATCAGAAGAGCGTACTCCGTTCGAGCTGACAGTGAGATGAAAACGTAAGAAGAGTCGACGCGGAAGAAAAACGAGAAACTCACGGTTCGAATCGATAGGAGGTCGATGTACTTATACCTGTCCCGAGAGCGTGTCCATCTATCTGGGAATCTGGAGCTGCGGCGGACCTCTCTTCATGCCCGGTTGTCGATAAATCAACGGCGCCCGTTATTAAAGGACCTTGGGAATCGGCGACAGACAAAGAGGACGCAGACAGCGGGACACCGAAGCTCGATGGTCCAGGAGTAAACGGCGACGAACAAAACGCGAAAGTGAACAAGAGTCGTCGATCGGACAATTGGAGTGACCAACAGGATTTTCCATTTAATTCCGGCTGGAATATTTATCGGCTTCGCTGCGAACGTAATTATTTAATTCGTGGAAAGGATTCCACTGTCGAATACTCGTGGGAAGTCCGACCGCTTTTGTCTCGAATAATGAAGCATCGAAACGCTAGGGTGGAAAACTGCTCAGAGACTTTTTCTAGGGACCAAGAGATGGATAGTCCGTAGATCGTGTCAATGAAAACGGCTGAACATAATTTTCATTTTTATTCAGGTGAATTCAAGAGACCTCTTTGTAGTCAAACCTCCCTTTGGAGGGTTTAGATTTAACAGGGAGCAGAAGAAGAGTTCTGATTGTACATTGGCAATGCAAATATTACCAGGAAAATCGAAACGATCCAATTTATGTAAGAAAATAGAATCATACATTTTTGCTGGAAAACAGAACAATTGATGATACGTACATAAAACATCTCGAAACATACAGAAAGAGTTCTGACTTTATATTGATATTGCAAATATTTCAAGGGAAATTTAAATGATCCAATATTTGTAAGAAATCATAGATTTGTGCTATAAAACAGAACAAATGATGATACGTAAAACATCTCGAAACACCTACTACTGTGAACCGCAGGTTTCCCATCCTTGGTCCTGTTGGATGGTGTCCTAAAGCCAATACAAACAGAGGAAAGCGACGTGGAATTGTCCCCTTTGGAGGAAGCAACGTCAGAATTGCCCTGGCGAAAGTAGCAAAGGGTCGGTGTGCTCGACGTTTCGTGTTATCGGTTACCGAGAGTAGAGTCGAGCTTTATTAGCTTCATGTTGCTGATGAGAGATCGTATCGTCGCTATCGCTGGCTCTCTCTCTGTCTTCCTTCGTCCTCGATCTCGTGCTTCCGTCGTCTCGCCATCGTCGTCTTTGCCGCAGGTCGCCAAAGACGTTGCGGTGCACTGGTGCATCGCTGACCCCCCTCTCTTGTGAAAGGCGAAAGCTCGATTTCCTTACCCGCGATAAGCATCACGACGATGTCGAAAAAAACTCTATCCACCGAGGCCAAGCCTCTTTGATACGGATTAATAAGTTTCATTCAGGATAACTTTTGATACCCGAGGTAACGATTAAATATTCGAGATAACTTAATATTTAGCTTATAATATAAAAATAATAGAGGTATTACTGTAAAAAAATTAAATTTTTGTTTTCGTTCAATTTCGTAGAATTATTATTACTTATTGCGAGAAGGGTTCCTCCTTCTCACAGTGATTACGCTTCTGATTAATCGTTGTGGCATGGAGACTGGCTAAATAGAAGGTATTTTCGGCGTGTCTTCCGGAGAAATCGCGGTTAATTCTGGTACACGGACGAGTCATTGGGTCCAGAAAAGACAAAGAGGTCACGCGATGGAAAGAACGCGGCGGGAGATGATTCATCCACGGCTGTGTTCCTTTCCAGCGGCGCAATTGTCATCAATTTCGGGCCTCCCCGTTAGGTGTGGTAACAATAAACGACGCTCGTGCAACGAATACATAAAACATTCGCCTCGCCGGTTTCTTTTGGTCGTAAACTATTATGCGCCATGAGGGTACTACGCGCAAAACGTTCAACAAGCATCCAATTCCTTTGAATCGTTCCGATTTAAGGGAGGACACTTAAAAGACACTTGGAAAAAAGCACTTTTTGGAGAATTTTTGAAAATTGTAGACTGTATAACAATCTTTGAAATTTATAATATATTAAGACAGCGTTTCAGTGAAAACACAAAACAATTTTTAGTGCGAAAGATTGATTTTTTAATGTGTTTTCGTCCTACCTGAAAAAGATTGGCGAAGGACTAAGCGTTTCGACAAAGTACAATCGAACCATGGCTACGAGAGTTTCGCAAACGAGGACCAGGTGACTACGACCGTACGAAAATAACATAACTTTCCCTCTCGAAACGGGCTATGCATACAAAGTGACGACGTTGCACCGACCAATAATCGTTTTCCTGGCAGAAGTGCCGCTGGATTCGACAAACTTTGCCCGTCTTCCGCTACGTGCCCGTGTATCGTGTAATATATGTCTAAAAGCACATTCATTTTCATAAAGAAACAATTGTTTAAGAGCATCTAACAATGATAATAACTGAATATTAGATAGTATAAATACCGCTCTTCAACAACCCCCGATTCCGAGAAATAGTAGTTAACATTGTAGTATTTCTTGGATGGAAAACCCTCAAAGTTTTTTAGAATAAGTACACATATATCTTTTTTTCCTTTCGAACGATTTTGAAGATACCGGGTATCCGGGGTTTCTAGGGGTCGATGATTCCAAATCTGAAGTGAAAATGTGAAAATTCAAAATACCGGACCCGATATAGCGGTATGAAATGTGAAAACTCGGTAAACAGGGGTTTTTGGGGATGCTGATTCTGAATCTGACCTAAAAATGTAGCAATTCAAAATAGTGGATTCTATATGGCGACTAGGCGTAACTTCAGTAGTATCACGATGAAAACAAATACATTTAGTGCAAATGTCATAAGAAACGATAGAAAAAGGTATTAAAAAAAAGTTAAGACAATGATTGGGGGTCTTGGTTTATCTTACTCTTTTCTTGGATACCCTCGCATAGAGAGGATAACATTGCCACGGTGTAATTAAGTCAGGAGGAACGGGCAAACTCATCGTGGGTAGATCAATTATTGTATACCTTCACGAATTAATGCGATACTCTGCCGAACAATGGAAACGATTTTTAGCGTGGGCAGCTAATATGAAGACACGTCTTTCGGTCCGATATATCGGAAACGTTGTCGTCACCTAGGATACGTGGGCGTGCATGCAAGCACGCGATGCTTTGATGTTCAACGCGCGCAATAAACCGACGACATTATCCTCGCAGAAATCGAGCCCACATTTGCGAACCTTCGCAGAGCGCAAAAATCGGTGAAACTTTGTACCAAATAATTTATAACAAGTGAAAGTAGTAATAATACATCAAAAGGTTGAATTTAAAACATGTTTGATGAAAGATGGTAGCAACATTCTTTCAACGCAATAAATTGTTTATTTTAAATGTAATGTTGACAGGATTTTCCACGTTACAATGTTTCGTCGGAGTTTTATTTAGTTTAAAAAAAAAAAAAAAAAAATACCAACTGAGATACGCTGAAGGAAAGAGAAAAACGAGCGTTTGAACTTTCATGAAAATCCAGCGTGTCTCTGCCACATGGCCAGCATATTCGTCAACCGCAAAAGCCATGGACCAGGGCATCCAAAAAATTAACGCTACCGTTTCGTCGTGGGCGGTATTACCGCAAAAAAATACAAAAAGAAAACGAGGAGGTTTCTCACCCGTGGAAAGTATTTCTCATACTCACCACAAAATCGTTGATCGGAAATTGTCTCTTATCCCGCGAACTATCGACCACGTAAAAGGAAAATGGTGTGCGTCAAGCCTGTACTAAAAAAAGTCATTCTGCTTCCTTGAATCTTCCTCTACCACTGTATATCGTGAAAAAGGGACGAATGATTCAGGGAATATCAAAGGAAAACTAAGGTTTGAAATTTAGATTTTAGTTCTGTTATTTTTTTGCATTGGAAATTTGCGCTGGAGACATTTTTCTTTCGCATCTTCTCCGTGACGAATAATACCTACTCGCTGCTCGCGAGTAGATATACGCATCGGAACAGAGAAAACGTTCTCATCGCTTGCGCAGGCGCGTGTAGGACGCACCAGTCATTACTCTCGAATAAAACGGGCCGTGTGTGGGTGGCGATTTAATAATCGGGTAATTACCCGTCCTCGTTCGTCTAAAACCCTAATCACGGTCCTACGATCAATTCGATTTTTTAGCCAACGGTGCTGCCTCGAACGGGACGACGATACTTGGTCAAGGAAGCCGCCAATAATCTTAATAACGGTAATAATAATGCAGAAACGATGGCCATACCATCGTCGGCTTTGATGAAATGCGTAAACGGTGTGTGTCTTTGTCGAGCGTGGCCGGGAATAGATCGTTGCATCAGGCCACCGGGACGCCAACGAGTCGCTATTAACTGTCGCTAAATTAACGGACTCCTCCGTATCGTTCCTGGTAATTTTCAGTTTCGCGTCCCAACGGAACGAGCACGCGCAACTCGGTGAATCAGTCGCCAAGGATGGATAATCAATGGATTGCGAGGAACGATAAGTAATGTCTCCGACTAGGCAGATATCAGTGGCGCACCCAGGAAGCTAAGGGAGTGAAATTAACGAGGGCATTTTTAACACTAAACGTACCAACACTTTACATGTACCTATTCTTACCATAAGGGATCATTCGAGTCCTTGTGAAATAAACGTTGATTTTTAGAAAGAAATTCTCAATTTAATAAAGAAAATTTTATGTTAAAAAAGGCTCTGATCTTTACTCTCTGACGCTAGGACTCTCCGACTCTAGGATTCTCTGACTCTGAGACTCTCTGACTTTAGATTCCTGAATATAGGACTGTATTTCTATTTTGTTTCTAAATCTACGATAAGGATTATGAAAAATGTTATTTAACCCCGGTTGGTATGTTTAGCTTTAAACGAGCGTGGACAAAGCATCAAAGCTCCAGAAAATGCACAGTTTGAAGGATAATAAATATAATCCGATTCGCGTAACTGGCGTACGTAGTGGCGGGTTGACTTCTCACGCTCGTAGTACCTGCATTCAGCTTTTCTTGCTGGTTGACGTTGCGTAAGCATATCCGAACTCGTCCACGTCGTTTCGACGTTATTCTAGCACCTCGACCGGGCAAGTATAATAGCCGAGAGCGGTTGCCGGCCGTTGCGCGTGTTTATTGAACAAACGAGAGCCTCGTGTATCGCACAATTCTCTTTACCTTACGGGACGCCAGCGATCGCGTGTTGCGCTAAAGTTACAGGACGCGCAGGGTGCGATCCACGCTTGTTGCGCGTTTCGTGTCTTCCATTTAGACACAACAAAACTTTCATCTGGATAACAATTTCGAAGTAGGAATACAACAAATTTTCATTCATTGTTTATTATAATTATTGCGAGAACAGAGTCAACGTGCTTAAATATCCCATAGAGTCACAATAGTCTGTTAACCCATTCATTGCCGACCACTATTCGCCCAAAAAGTCAAGTGTCCGCAAATACACGCCTCAGCATTTAAGATGCAAAAACCACGCGCAATGAATTCCCAGCTGGATGCAACACGTTCGTCGTCGGATACCATGCATTATGGTTGCGAAAGAAAGTAGAAATCGGTCGCGGCGAGTACATTCGATAATTTTCAATCGGGTTCAATTAAGTTTCCGTCCCAGTTCGGGCCCGCGGCGCTGTAAAAGCTTCAGGGGCCACACGCTCACGCCCTGGCGAAGAGGCTTTGCGACCGCTGGTGCACGCACACACGTGTAAGGCCTCACATCGTCAAGAATCACCGCAGACCGCACTGTGTACGTACTTTGATACCAGCCCGTGAATATTTCAGGGCGCGAGGATCGATTCATCTCAACCTAGCATTACTTCGGTCACGGGTATATAGCCGCAGCGAAAATCAACGAAGAAATCGCGACGGCCGCGATTTCTCTGGCTTCTGCCAGCGTTTCCCACGAAATTTCTGCACGTTTCTCGAATCTTAGATTCACCAGGCTGAAAGAAGTCGCTCCCGATACCTTTCACGCAAATACTTCCACGTGTGCGTACGTGCATGTGTGCACTTGTTGGAAATTGGGAGAGTCAGGATGCTACTTATATTTTGGACGCCTCGTCGGTCGTTTGGAGATTTCAAATATTCGCGTAATGAAGCAATGAAGTAATGGAGCAAAAGAAATGAAACACAATGACACATGACAACGTATGACGAATAATGGTTCGCGAGTGCTCTTGTGTAAGTTCGTGGCGACTCGATTGGCTTACCATGCGATGAAGGGGTGTGTGCGCGTGTTTGTCGCGAGTATGGAAGAGGGAACGAATGAATATTCTCGGTTTCGGAGCGAATGAATATAACTCTTCCAGAGGCGGGCGTTTGATGCTCGATTCTCCAATGCCCACGCCAATGGTTGACACGTCCACACGGAGGATATGAAAATATCGGCAGACACCATCCGCCATACCTGAAATGGATTTCGGTGAATGCTCGAACCCATCGATTGGCGGTCTATGCAACCCTCGCGCGATCCGCCTGCCGTTAACGCAGCTCCCGTTTCGTTGCTTTTCTGCTCGGTTATTCGAGAATAAATTTCTGTCGCGGACAACCGTGTCCTACCGAAAATCAGCTCCGAAAGATCCCAACAAATCCTATATGTCTCTGAACATCTTGAATTGGAGTAAGTGTACGAATGAATTAATAACTTCATAACTGTTGAATGTTTAGCTAAATAAAACACGCAGGTTTTAAGTATTCCTTAGTGTAATATATTGAAACAAAACGTGACTTAATTACAGGTGTTATAAAAAAAAGGTGCGAGTGACGCGATCTATCCGAGCCGTTTGATCCGTAGGTTGCCGAATTTCTACGACGACTAAAAATGCGCAGAGTGATACCGTTGTTTGACTGCAGTCCCTTTTTTGGGGAATCCCCGACAAACTTAGCTATTTCGGTCACTATTGGCCCGAAGGTCTCAAATCAGACAAACTCAAACTTTCAAATTATAATCTAACGGTTTTTTTCGCAGAAATCCAACAAAATAACAAATGTTAGAAGCTAATAATCTATCATTTGACACATTGTCTTCACCATCGGGGTTTCAACTTGCCCACAGCATTGGAGTTTCGAACAAATAAAATCAGGAACCAAAACGTGATCCAAAAAAAACAAATAATATCCTCTTAAACAACACTAAAAGATCTAAATTTGTGCCAATTTTGACATAAATCCAAAAATTCCCTCCTATTTAACAAAATTCCCAAAACCGCACCTTTCAGCAGTGGACTACATAAACTGGCGAGAGCAGCGTAAGAATTTGTGTCAGGTAGACACGTCCGGTACCGATTTCGAACGACTCGATGCTTATCTTCTGCTTTTCGAGGGCATATTTCTCGCCAAGTGGTACCGCGTCCCATTGTTAGACGTCCTTTTTTTCCTCGCTTTTCTCTTTCCTCCCGTCTCGTCGGGTTTATTTCGTCTCGCGGCAGAAATGGCATTTCACTTTCTCCCGGGGCAGGAATTCCAGCCGGAATTCCAGATGGAATTCCAGACAAAAGGGTGCGGGCCGATCGGCAGTGAACGCCCCACGCGACTCGAATCTGCGCGCGACCGCGATCGAAAGCGCAATAACTCGGCTTAGTTTCGGAAATCGCCATTGTCCAGTCGTTGTAAGCTCGCCTAAAGTACTATTAAGACCGAACACCAGCCTGAATGATGCATCGATACGAGGAAAAATCAAACTATCGGCTGAGTTTGGTCACGCAGACACGATGAAATTATCTTTAAGACCCTTGTCTAAGCGATTATTACATTTTAGAATCGCATCGAGCTATAGAAGCCTCTGATATTAACAGAGTGTTAAGGTGGTGACATTAAAAAGGCCGTGAGTTTCGAATATTGTTAACCTCCGCCATAAAAGTACTATTAATCATGCAAGGACAAAGGAGGACCTCTTTTCTACACGTAAAACGTACTACGACACTTGGGACGTTTAAAAGCAGACTATTTCTTTCGTGGCAATTAGCTAATGAATTTATGTCGACTTGAATTAGTCGAATGCCAGGTTCAATTAGTTAAGTATCGGATGATTGATATTTACCGTGCACGCGTGTAAATTCTCCTTGGACGAATTTTACTTAGAGAGAAAAAATACACACACTCGTAAAACATAGAAGCAATGTGTATATATGGATTACTTTAGGTCTGGTTGCCTCGTTTTATTGCCACCGAAGAACCTTCAGTAGCAATTAAATTTATTATTTCAATAGAGATCGAATTCACAAATATTCTCTATTCTTTTTTCTTCTGATAGGGCCCCAAAGTTTCACTTGGGGGGAGGGGGGCTGTGTCAGTATAAAGCGTCACTGTCGAAGAGAGTTCCAATCACCGTTTTACAATCGAAACTTCTTCCTCTCGACGCGAACTCGATTGGACGGTCCTCGTTTCACTTTCAGCTGCCATCGAGAGGCCCTGTTTCGTTTGTTCTCGACTGATTTTGCAACGGCACTCGTCGACGGGCCCTGTCACTTTCTTTCACCGCGCCACCGGAAACGGCGGATCACGGAGTCACGCTCAAACAGACCCACAGAGGTGTTTCTTTATTTCCGCGATGCCCCCTCTCTATCAATAACGAATCACACAGGGAAAGTGGGATTTGAAATTTAAAAGGAATGGCCTCCGCAGAGTATAATTCCTGGTAAACACTAGGAGTATCCGCGGTCGTGTCTGGAATAATTTATGAGACACAATGAGTGGCCAGATAGAGGCATTCTTGGTTACGCAAGTATTGTTTAATATGCAATAAGTGTAATTAAAAACATATTACAAGAAGCACTCCAGTCACATTTAAATGATTAAAATTACTAGAGTTTGGTTTGAGAATCATTCCAAATCACTATATGTTCATTTTTTTTTTTTATGCACTTCATATTTTTTAAACACTATCGTATTAAACAAGAAATAGATACAATTAAAAACAAATAGTACAAAAAGGACTCCAGTTATAGTTAAATGATTAAAATTACTAGTGCTTGGTCTGAGAATCATTCCAAATCTATACACTTTTTTCTTTTCTTATTTGCACTTCATCGACCGCTACAAGATTCTACCACCTATTGCCAGGAGAAACATCAACAGATTCGTTTTACTAAAGCAACAATAACATACTTGGTTACCATAACATCTGATACCATAACACACACAATGCTTGCGAGTTGATACGTATCAGCCTTAATGGAGATGCCATTGAATTGGTTCCATCGCCTAGTAGTGAGCAAACCACTGTTACGCTGGTTGCATCGATGATACCTCGCGATAGAACCAGTTTCCAAGGGAGACTCGCTCGCTAGGCTGCTAACTGGCACGCTTTTATGCAAGGTACACCTGTCTGCTTAGCAAGATTTCATTCGCGGAGACTTTTCACGCTACTCTGAAAACTTTCAGTCGTCTGCGAGGTTACGGTGTTACGGACGAAGGCGGAAGAGACTGTGACTGGTCCGGTCGGAAAGCGAGAGGGTAAAAGTGTCGTAAACGGACAATGGAACGGGCTTAGGAAAGAATGCGCTTGGGATCGAACGATTAGTCGAAACGCGACGTAATTTGCTCCTCCGTAGCGAGGAAACCTCAGGTGCGCGGAAGGAAGCATCTGGCTGTCGATGGGTACTAAATTAATTGAAACTGATATTTTCTGAGTTGTGAAAAATGTATTGTCCTCTATTTTGTCTGATAAAGAAATAATCGAGTCAAATCCTACGTTTACCTCCTGCAATTATTCTGTGGTTGATTCATTGTTAACACATTCGCGATCGCTGACGTGAATTCACGTCACTTTAAATTCTATTCCTGGTTATAAAAAACTTGAATGAAAATTTTTTCATTTTATACATCACATATTTACAACATCGATATTTCAAAACATATTTCGTAATTTTTATCTTCACCCTAACGATACTTTGCGAGATCCAGCTTCAGATTGATATTATTTTCGCCAGTACTCAGTATTAGAAACGTAAAATATCTACCGGTCGCGAATGTGTTAACCTAAATATTTACTTATTAAATGATACTGAAAGCCGATACTGAAATCGAAGCTAATTTTTTCCAAAACACATCCGATAATTCGATCATATTGCATTGTATTCCCAATTCCCAAACACGAGCAGGAATGCGACGAGTCGTTTCTACGTGGCGAATCATCTGCTTCGACAGAGCGTTTCATATATCTGGCAATTGCTCGTGCACCGAACAACTTTCGCAATAGTGAGAGGCGTGTGCCATTGCACGCAGCTTTTGATCTCTCAGTGTGGCAGCAGGTCTTGCGCCTCGTGTCACCGTTGCGTAGCCGCTCGTCTAGCATCGCTACTATGTATGTAGTTTGCTATGTCGTTTCCAGAACGTCTACGGTTTAGCAAAAGAATATACGCTGGAGAGTAGAGGAGTGCACCAAACGCACACCTTCCAATTCATTCTTTTATCTATAACTTTCTAACACATTGTACAGGGTGATTTCGTAACAACGTGATAATACATTACCCCACGATACTTGCAAATATGTAGTGGGCTGCGTCTGCTTCGTTTCATCGAGTCCAAATGCACTTACCTGTAACAGAAAGAAATGTTTGAAGTAGTTAAACATTAGAATAGGATATAAGATATGAACTATTAAGTACACACAAGAGACGCATAACACTTGAATTGGACTAAAGCGTCGCGAAGTAACGGTACGAGCGACGGAACAGATCTTCATTTCGGGTCGCGACCAGACCAAAACTCTGTTGACGGTATTGTTCGCCAGCTACAGTAGATAGGCCCTCATTTCCATGAGTTTCGTCAGCTTCCTTGTTCGCCACTGCCTACTTACCCAGGCATCGATTAAACGATTACATTACCAAACCGGCACGAATAGCGGGCCTCGATGGCGCCTTTCTTTCGCGTTGCCAAACGATCAGCCGCGTTGCATCGCGGTTGCATAGGATCTGGATCGATTACGCTAAGACGATAAGTCGATTAGAGAGCACACTTCGAATGCTAATGCGACTAGAGAGATTACATGAATCCCTCCTCTTGTGGAACAACCAAAAAGACCGAGATCGTTTACAGGATAGTAATAGTTTGCAGGTTATTGGAACGTGGACAGCAGATCGACAGGGTTGAGAAGATGATGCGAGGGCTTGAGTAGAGGAGAGTGGTATGAGACCAGGTGATTATATTATTGTAAGAGTCTAAACGAAAAATAAGGCACGGATATTCGAACCCACGATCCTCGGATCCACATTCAGACCGCTTTTTCCACGTGACCAATTTCGCATTCTACGTTCCGTGTTTTCGTTTGACTCCATCTTCTTGGGTATGGGACGCGCGGATACTACACTATCATCAGAAGGTGTCGAGGCTAAGTTTTTAGACATCTGAATTACGATGAGTTTAGTAGTAGAAGTAATCACCTATTAGGAGTTTCCGAGACTCAACGATGCCTATAACATTCTAGGTCCAGAGGCCACCGAACAAATCGTCTACCTCTCGTAGAAAGCAAATTCAGGAGATTCGAGACACTGCGCGCCTGTTTCTTCGAGCCCTTGTACGAATGGCATGCATGTGCAGGCAGCCAACTCTGGCACGGAATCGCACAGGCAGTTTCCAGGCGACCCGGAGATGTAGAGGCTGGCTCTGGCTGGCTCGCTGGCTGGCTGCGTTTCTAGCGTCTATCGATCCTATCGGCGAGGCTTCGGCGACGTCGACGGCCACGCCGAATACATTTTCGCGCTCGGTGCCATCGGAACTGTCTATAGAGGGTGCAGATTTGAAGGTATCGCAACGTACGAGCTTGTAAAAGAAAATAGGAATACGCTAAAATTTGACGGGTCAAAAGTTCCGTAATTTCTTTTCTATATTCCTTTAACCCTTTGAGTGCCAAGGAGCGATATATCGCTCCTCCATTTGCAAAAAGGGTCGTCAGCCATATATCGCTGCTCGAAGCTGAAAGAGAACAATAGTATGTGAACGTTTATTTTAAAACCATATGTTTACGTATAACAATTATAAACAAAGAAAAAATAACTGAAAAGATTCATTCTAACAGACAATAGATTATGTTTATTTTTTGTTAAAACTATAACGCTTTATTTTTATTTTTTTAGTAATAAAGGAAGTCTACGATGTTTTTAATATTGTGTGAAAATTTCATGAACCTTAAAATAAAAATGACCGAAATATACATTTTTGTTTAGAATCATGCATCTTTGCTTAAAATTCTCTGACATTTCTCGGATATCCATGCAAATTTCCTCTGGCACTGAAAGGGTTTATCCTAACGGACCTATGTATAGACACTCTGTTCCTCACGATTCACCCTGTACTTCTCAAGCAGTAAACTTTTTGAAAAATATCTGTGCCTATCACTGGAACCATGACAGCTTTCTATTAAGCGTTGCCCGTGCAATTCGATTGCCAATCAAAGCCAGGGCCACACGTGTAAGAAACATCCGCGGCATCCGACGGTATGCAGCAAGAATCCCCCGCCATCCCACCTCCGTGATGGGATACAATCGTGATCTAGAATGCGGAAGCATTGAATTACATACTGGCAACCAATTAATTAACGGGTAAGTACGTCAATCGAAATTCCGCGCTTAATCGATGCCGGCTGGAGCCTTCTGTCCAGACCTCTGCGTCTGTGTAGACTCAGTCGTCTGACTCAGAGCCGTGTCTCTTTCCAGAACAGCGGCGAACAAAACTTTCTAGCGACAAACAAGCAACGTAACCGTGCCATCTTCCGCGTTCGATAAGCGAACTCGCTCCGGGTCGATGTGGCGTGCCGTTAAATGAAAATTTAAAAGGTTACACCGGTCGGGGAGTTCTAAACAATGGAAATATAAACTTCTCCTATAAATTTGTGAATCGAAGTGTTGGGAACAACGCGTCGATGACTCGACGAATGACAGTTCGCGAATAACGAAAGTCGTTGGTATTGAGAGCACAAAACTGGCTACTTCACCTCTGAGTCAATAGAAAAACGGTACCAAAGTCCGGTTGGCAATTTCAAAGACAAATTTGCCTCCCCCGTGGTGAAAAAAAAAATCGTTATCTCGTGGATCAGGGGTCAGCGCGAACAATTTCGTCAGTTCGACGGGGATAGGATTATACAATATTCGTGGAACGAAGAAAAATGGCAGCCAGGCTGGATATTCGGAAAAAAGAGCTGGCTGGAGGTCCCTGGCCGACGTCGTTGGGCGTCGTATTATTTCGCGCGAGCGGGAAATTACCATGACAAAGCCGAAATTGGTTGCACTCGGGCGAGCTAGCTAGCGAGCAACCCTAAGCAGCGCAGCGGCGAAACACAGGTCAGGCTTGTGTGTGGCGGCGCGTTGCTGTCTATGGCGCGGCAGAAATTCACCGGCGGGGTTGCGGCTCAAAATAAACAACGACGAAATACGTCGCCATACTTTCAAACGCTTCTTTTTAACTCGATTCTCTCCGAGATTTGTTTCAAACATGTATGCGACTCTCGGAGAAATACGCTAAATACGTGATAAAAACTTGGAACGGGCTCGATTGTAACGTTCTCTTGGAATAAATTCCTCGATAATGTATCCCCTTGAAGCATTCCCCATCGCATCGTTCGATGTCATTACCTTGCCTCTGGCATTCGTGTAGAATTAAAATTCAATCGCTTTAAAAAAAATGAATACTTGCAGCAGAGGCAGAGATGCAATTGCTCCCTTGCAACCTTCCTGGCCCCTTGAGTGCCGTGAGTAGCACGTTGTTGCGCGACGACCGCCCGTCTAATTGCAGATGACGGCCGCATGGAAGTCAGCCCTTTGGATCGCGCCGTCGGCTCCGCCTGAATCGGGACTTCGAGAATTGTTACGTTGTTGCGAGGAATACGATCCACCTATTACCAAGGAACGTTGCAAACACGGTTCGCCGTGTGCATCGTTACCGAGGCCACGTTTAAGAAACAACAGGCCCCGTCTGTTTCCCCCGTCGAGTCGAGCGACCGAGACTTTCGCGACGGGGTGCAATTAGGGGCAGGAGAATGCTGGTTTCAAGAGCCCTTCGGAGTTGGAATTGAAATCTATTAGCGGACACGGAGACGTCAATTTGTATGGCCAAGTTTCGAGCATTCGCGACATTCTGGACCACCGCTGTCCAAAGGGCCCTTTTCACTACCCTCTGCAATGGGCATGAATTACTGTAATGGATGGGATTACGCGAAGTTGAACGCCAAAGATGGTGGGGGACTCTGAGGTGAAAGTAGACTGATACCTGTGATAGGGACTGAAAAATATGCAGAGGTCGATTGATACCGTTTAACAGGGATGCGTAAGGTTCAGGGGGTTGTATGCACGCAGAATGTTGAGAAACTTCTTTTTATTCATTCTTCGCAGGGACAGTAGAGTCAGAGTCAGAGTCAAAATCAGAACATCAGGTTCTTTGTCAAATTCTCATAGTCAGAGTCTCAAAGTCAGCGTCTCAGAGTCAGAGGAAGGGCGTTTACTCAAGACTTGTTGCATGTATTAGGATGGAAATAATGTTCCATGGCAAGGAAGGATTGAGACGTCGTTATAGCAATCTCACATTCACTTCTCCACCTCCCATTGCCTATGACTCAGCCTCTAAACTCCTAAGCTAAAGCTTCACTGGAGATAAGGAACACCGTACCGCTATCGCGGTTTTCGGTCGCCCTCGAGCTTCCGTGGATATCAATCAATGCTGTATTAGCGTACCTAGCGGATTGTCTGATAAATCTTCTGTCACGGATTCCCCGCGTATTAACGATCGTGGAGGGGATATTACACTCCAAAGCACAGAGTCTCTGTCGAGATGTACGCATCGAGCCGCGTGTTCCGCGCTCCTTTCGTCTTCCCTCGCTCACTGGAATAATTTCCACTCTGTACCGGCGGCCTCGCGAAGCCAGGTTGCTCGGAAGGTGGATGCATATCGTGGCCCCGTATATACACGGCCATGTACAGACGCAATAGGTACCGCCAACGAGGGCTTCCACTATTCTCAACTTGGCGGCGCGCCTCGAACCACCGCTGGGTACATACCTGCCGCCTGTACCAACGTGTGTGCACGTGTGCACATGGCGCACACATAGAAATGTGTGTGGTTGTGTGTTAGAATTTTTATCATTTGGCGAAGCACTCGTCTCGATTTGAAGGCTCTAAGGTAGGTGTGAGTTGTAATGGTTTTATTACTGAGAGGTTAACATTCCAGGTTTTCCAACTCATTGTCAGTGACCAGATACTTTGAGCTCAAAACATTATTTATCAGTATGACGTTCATTATGTTTCATCAGGACTGACACACAACTGTACGTTATCAGGCATTCTTCGCAATCCATTCATGAGACTGCTTAGTATATGTCAAGGACTCAATCAAGCCTTGACCAAGTCATAAACCTTCAGAACTCTAGTCTCCTACAGTCGTTATGACATTTTTTTTTTTTAACTATTCTTCAAGCTTTTGCTGCAATTCACAGAGACAATTACTGGAATATGAAATCAAGCACAACAAATACAGTCAATCCCATAAATATTCATACCCTCTATGTCTATTGAAGAAGTTCGACTAAATGAAATAATAGTTTTGATATTACCAAATGAATTTTATATTATAAATGTGAATATGAATAAGTTTATACATGTAAAATATCAACATATTAATGCAAAACATACACTTGAAACCATCAAACCTACCATTTAATTTAAACAAATTTCTTCAATAGAATTGTACGAATATTTATGGGACTGGCTGTATCTCTGCCCTTCCTGTCTCTAATCTCAACTCTACGTAGTATGCTAGTTACTAGCATCCTCCACAGAGTACCTTCACGACTCGTCCAAGCTTCTTCCCCTGGTCCATGTCGAAGATTTATGATCCTCTACAAAAATGGATCGCTTCGATATGTTTTCAAGGAGCGACCCACGCGAGCTCTACGTCGCGCAATTATGTCATACGATGCAATGATTACTCAGCGGAACGTTCTACGCCGAGATTTAACTAACCTTCGCTGTAGCAACTGTTGCAACGACTTCTTTGACTCTTCGTCAGCCAAAGCTATTTCTGCCCTCGGTCCGTTCCGTGTAAATCGGTTTGAAGGAACGCGTCACGCGGACTGCTAGGCTTGGTTCGGTTTGTGCGCCGCAGCGGAGATACCGTTTGACGTTTGATGCGCCGGTACTTTAACCCGTTGCATCGCGATTTTGTTGCAACTGCTGCGCATGCAAGAACGAACCGTTCCTCCGCTTAAGTGCCACGACAGATGGAAAACGTCCGTTAATACGCTTCTGTCTTCGGTTGTCGACTGGAATTCATCGAGCTCGTGGAAAGAGATTTTTGTTTGGGTGTGTCTGAGCATTTCACTCGCTGGAATTATCCTTGTCCTAATTTGTGTACAGTTTTGTCAACACTCGTGTATACATGTATTAATTATTCATATGAAACAAAGTAATAATTTGCAAACGTAATTTTCTCGAGGAGCATCGAATAGGAAGATAAAAGTATTTTTCTATAGTCGAAATGAAGAAATAACACGATGAAAATCTGTCCACACTGTTTGTTTGTTAGGATTAAAAAACACATTTAAAAAAGATGTAAGCATTTATGGAGGAATTGAACGCTTCCGGGTGGTTCTAATTCGACGCGAGGTTTCGCCTCCGCGTAAATTGCTCTCGACTTTCACGGAGATCAGCGAAGAAAGTGCATCGAAGAAATGGGAGCGCAAAAGGCGTCGCCTGAGAGGATCTAAGTGCCAAGTTTCTCGAATAATCGAGAACCTTTCGAACATGCTCTCTCGTCGTTGATTCGCTCCAACGTCAGAACGCTAGTTAAACGTTTACCAGAAAACACTACCATTGCCAGGATTACTATGTTAAACATTTATCGTAATGAATAAGCTGTTTTACTGTTATGGTACAATGCAGGTACAATTACCCAGCTCAGCTCGTGGATCGTAGTTTGTCAACCTCTGACCCAAACTACTAAAATATTTTCAGGATAAACTTGGCGAATTCGAAGATGTTATAATTTGCCTCTTTCGCACGATTCGAAACATGCAAAATTGATGGAAGCATAATTATATCAGGTTCTTCGAACTGCAAGCAACTGCGAGACAATTTGAAATGTAAATAAATTATGTTTCCCACGTTTAAATATTATAATCACTCGTTATTTTTATCTTCGATTTCTGTTCGAACGATTATAACTCAGTATTCTGTGACTAGAAATTGATAAATATTTAATTATTCAACGTGTCGGATAACCTTATGTTCAGCCAAACTGTTTAAGAATTTACAACGATCGATACAACAAGCGAATTATATTTTTAGAGAATAAATATTTGGCATTTGATGACTCGTATGAAAAGTGCCAACAATCTTATGTTTCAATATTAAGTGTAAAGTCTTCAACCTAGACGAATGGTCTTTTCAACAAAAATTCGATATTTTTACAATAAATACAATTTTAAGATAACACACAGAAGCAATATATTTTGTGAGATATAATCATGGTAATGAAAATTGAACAGCAAATTCCACCGAACTGGTAAAGATAAACAGCAGAGCTTCGTAATAATTCAGCGACGAAATTGGGCACGGATTCTTCCTCTTCTTTTTTGCAGACGCGTACCACCACCATTCTTCCGCACGCTCTGAGCTTCGCGGTCGAAACTGTCCTTTTTTTTACCTCCTCTCCACTCTCGTTTCGTTACGCCCCCTCTTTTCTGCTGGCGCGTGGTGGTCGATGCTCTTTTCCCTCGAAAGCTGACGAAGTGAGACAGTGGCGCCCTCACAGGGGATGCCAAGGTTCAATTCTATCCCCTCTATGCCACCTCTGTACATTTTTTAATTCAATGCAAAATTCTACATGCATTTTTACATGATTTGAGATCTTAAAAGCATGCTCCTAAGATCTCTACATTGCAGGGTGTCCTCAAAGTCTGAACACACGTTTCTTCTTTCGGCAAAGCCATATTTCAATTTATACATTACCGCTCAAAAGTATCCGGACACTTGCGAAATATTGCATAATAGTTATTTAAATACTTAAAAGAGTGACCAAAATCGATTTTTATTAGTTTCTTATTAAATACCTAATGTTTTAAATTACAAATTGCGTACAATGTGGAACTTACCAATATTACACTAAATTAAATACGGGATTCATCGATTTATCCGCCGCGGTTAGATATTATCGCTTGCACTAATCTTGCACTAATTCTTATCTCTCTCAAGAGAACATAAACATATCATCATTGAGATTCTTTTAAGCACTGAGACCGTTCCATTAGATTTTATATTTCTAGGCAGGAATTTTATTTCTGCATACTCATTATATAATTTGTACATAAAAATTAATTTGATTATGCTATGATACCTCAAAAAAGATAACAATAATAATTACAATTGATATAAGTGTTCTAAATACTTTTTGTACAAAGTTAAACTATGTTTTATAGAAGAGAAGCAGGTGTCCGGACACTTTTGAGTGGTAGTGTACATATATATTCATAGTTATTCACTGGTGTTTGAAGAGAATGAATTTGTTCACTAACAAGATCGATAATCTTTATCGCTCCTAATAAAATATTTGTGAAGTCCTATTTAAATTGTGTCATATTCTTTTTCATTTAGAAAGAGACGCGCAAGCTCTCGGATTTGCGTGAAGCCTCTGCCCACGCTAGAACGATGCTCGACGCTTGGGAACACCGGCTGCGGGGAAATGTTAACGTCAGAAAAAACTGCTCCTTTCCCCGGGTAGAAGCGCAGAACCACGCAAGTCGAAAATTTTCGTCCGGGAAAACGATGTTACGGGGCCGCGGCGATGGATCGACCTTCCCCTCTCGCCGTGAAAGTGCGCTCGACATCAATCTTTTGTGATTTTTACGCTTTGCTTTGTATTGTTCGTACGGTGAAAAGCGCTAAAAGCTCCTGAAACTCGCCGATTCCAACGACCAGTCGAACCGAAGAATTCCTTCTGACGGAATATTTTCGGTTTTCGAGAATCTGAAAAAGTCGACAACGGTTGTTCGCGATTTAACCCTTTGCCTTACGATTTAATTCCTTGTTTATGTTTAGGCCAGTCGTCTTACCACGTCTCTGACACGACATTGTAAGCTAATTGGTTAATATTCTTTTCTTATTTCGATTATCAGCTTTATGGTTCTTCGTTGATGTTTCAATATAAGATTGACGATGTATTGTCGCTATAAAAAGGAAAAGTGCGTCAGTCATCGCCGATGTTAAAAATCGCCTCGATTGTAATCAGGACGAATTTTCGCGTTCCGCTGACAATTTATTAACCATCCCCGCCGGGGAAGTTCTGCCTGATCGCGAATTCGCGTCGTCAATGTCAGTAGGATCCTCCCCCTCCCTCCTTATCCTCGCCCCTCGTCGTTTCCTGGAATCGTTATCGAACGCCCCGTTGTTCGTTAAAATATTAGCACGCGCAGACGACCGGCCGATACTAACGAGAACTTCTAACGATGCAATTAAGGCGCATCGGCAGGTGGACCGACGGAACGTATCGTACACGCTTCCCTTGACCCGTGACCCACGCTCCTTTTAACCCCTGTTTCGGGCGACGGTTCGACGCCCGTGCAATCCTCTTTATATCGCGCCTAGATTTCCGGGGAAGCTGGTAACGAGGCGGTTGCACGCATCACTAGCGATTAATACGCGTTTTCTCCCGTTGCCATCGAGAAAACGATTTGTAAATCACGATCGTTAGAGCTGCTTCCATACAGCGGGGGAATCCTCAAGATTGCATTCCGCTTGGAAAGATGGTGAGGACAGTTTGGGTCGTTCCTAGCCTCTTACGGTGAAACGGCATATTGTGTCTTCCTAAATGTGTTTCCCGACCGTTTGGGAAGAAGTATTTATTATCTTCAATTTACACTTTTTACCCTCCGAGACAAGTCACTTTTTTAACCGACTTCGAAAACGAGGAGGATACTCAATTCGACGTTTATTTTGAGGTCGCATTTCTCTCACCTGTCCTCGAGAGTGTCAAACCATGTATTTACATTGAAACATTGTATACATTGTTACATTATAACTCGTAGCATACATCTTATCGATACATTTATAAAATCATTCCGAACAAAATATTACATGTAAACATTGTCTAGAAAACAATGAATCAGAGTAAATATTATTTACGTGTACTTCCCAAAAGTATTTGTTCACCTTCCTTTAGTTAATCGTGAAACGAAAGCTAGTTTAAGAACGAATGGTGAGTTTCCATAAAATTTGCAACAGTCTGCTTCCAGGTGGCTGAAAACGACGGCCTGTTCGTCGAAATGACTGTGCTTGGGACGGTAAGGCCCGTGAAATCGGGTCAGGTAGGTTACGAATCGACGCTAATGCCCGCCGCTTATAATAATTTCCGTATATTATTAATATCGTCACCGACGTCGTCGGCTCGTTCCACCTGCATTATCAGATTACACGTGCAGCTGCCCCCGAGATCGCGCTACACTTTACGAGCAGTTTACGCGCCACGCACCGCTTCCACTCAATTATATCTGAGACAGGAGAGCTTTGATTCGTATCGCGGCGTCGGTCGGGACGCGAGTGATTTGCACCGCGGTGTTAATGCCGTCGCGTATCACTGGAATCTTACGATTTTCCGACGTTTCGACAACGTAATTTGCGAGAACCATTAAGGAAACAGTGCGAAAAATATTTATTTGTACCGTGGAAATCATACGCAAAAATTGTAGTATATAGATGAAGTATATTGTATAAAATGTTGGATTGTCTGGAAAGTCCATGTCGATCTTTGGTAGGTGGTACATGTATACGTCCCTTAAAAGGTTGTGGAAGAAAATGGTACCTATGTAATGCAATAATTGGAATGTACTTTCTGGACAACTCAATACTAAACAGTTATTAATGTTTTGCTCTTATAAGTCCATCCGTTTGAAAATCATTTTTCCAAATGTTAGAGAGACTGAAGTGAAAAAAGATTTCGTCGCGTTGGCGTCCAACAAGGGTGGATCGAACTCGAAATTGCAACGCGGCTCCTGAGTAGAGCTTTCTGGGTCACGGAAGCTGCAGCGAGAAATTTGCGTTTGCAAGGCGCAGCGACCGACTAAAAAACCATGGGTGACGCCATAAAATATCCAACGAATGGCACATCGAGACTGCTCCCTGCTTGGTGTGACGAGACCGCCGGTGGCGGCATTATGAAGATGCATCCGTCAGACCTGGATGTTTCATGAATGATACGGCGGCCTCTCGTGAGACGTTAGAACCTTACGAGTTGTCATAAAACCGACCTACGAGGTACCTGAAGTATGGTTGCGAAAATATTCGAGGACATTTGTTTAAATAACATTATTCGACTAACCAGTTTGCATTAGAGGTTTGAATACGCTATTAGTCGTATTTATTCAAGACGTTTTATTGGCAATATTACCACGCTAGGATAGTTCCTGTATTTTTGTTTAATATTGAATTTACTTAGAAAACATGTGTAAAATTAAAGCAAAACATAGTAGTTAAATAAGCCAGTAAAAATCTCGCCTACACTTAGCCTTAAAGTTGAAGTTAAATAAGATTTGCGTATGGTCTCATGGCCTGGTGCTCACAGTAGAATGAGACTCTACGCGACCGTGCCTGGTGAGACACTCTGTGAGTAGAGTCAGACTCTACGCAACCGTGCCTAGTCTGGCGCTCACAGTAGAATAAGACCCTACGCGACGGCCTGGTTAGACATTTTAATCGGACCGTGCTTATTGATATGAAAATAAATGCGTCTATTATTATATTTATTGATCAATAATAATAATAATATAAAATTGACTAATTATAATAATATAAAATTCTGAATGTGTAGTATTTTTATGGTAGAGTGAGATATGAGAAGATTTCAAATAAATAGAGGATGATATTCATGTAAGAAGTAACGATTGGAATTATGTAAATTTTATCACCTACTGAAAACGCAACGAACTATCTGGATGACCTAATACGTGCTCCATAATTGATAGAATGAGATCAATTTAACTTTAATTTACAATGTAGACGGTACATGTGCTCTGCTTAAACGTCTATCTTTATTCTATAAAACAGTGGTTCGTAATTGCGTAAAATATTATTTCCTCTATTAAGAAAACTACCATTAATAATTAATTATAATAATTCTAAATAAAATGAATACTCCAAAATAAAAACTCCCGTAAAAGCGGGCCTTTCTATTTCAGGAATAACCAAAAATACCACGGATCGATACGCGCTACGATTTTGATTCATCTCAAATGAAAAAATTCACCTCTAAAGAACTCAAATCGAATCGAGAGCTGAACAAATTAGTCACGACGCAATGAATGAACAGTGCGAACCATTTTCGCTCAAAATCGGGATACATTGATCACGGGGAAAGCAATTCGTATCTCAATTTGTTTTCCAAAATCAATTTTCACTCGTGTTCTCCACGCGTTTCGCGTGATCGATCGTTCCACCTTCTCGTCAACCTCCAGAAAGATCACAATTTGCGTCGCGTATCACTATGATCACCGTTAACGCTCGATCCTCTCCGACGACGGTAATGCATCGATGGGATGGCCCTAACCCGAGCAGACATTTTCCTGCGGATCGCGGGGAAAAACGCTGGAGTTGCCCTTAATCAGCGTCACGTGTAAAGATTTAACAGAGGCGAATCCTTATTGACACGTTCTCGGATAAATGTCGAACGAGAGAGAGAGGGAAAATAACTTTCCTCTCGGCGGAAAGCATAACAGAGTATTTCCGAACACTCTGGTCGTTGCCACGCTAAGTATCGACAGGAGAGCGACGCGGATGATAGGGCCTTGCCTCTAGAGGCAACACGAATTTCGTGACCTAGATAGTTGGTAAGCAAAAATGGAAAAATGTACTCGAAGCCGCCTGAAACGTAAAATCGCACTTTATCCTCTTCCAATACTACTCAACGTCTCGTAAAAAGTAATGAAATAAAATAATAGTAGATATTAACCAAAGAGTTTAGTGGTTAAACAGAATTGGATCCAACTTTCCATCATCAAATATTTGTTGGTAAATGCCAACAAATAACCTTGCATTTCCAGGGGACGCAGTGTTTCCACAGCTCCTCTAATAATCGCGAGATACATCAATGGGATACATTAATGGAAATATTGTGTGGACCTCGCAAAGATTGGCCCGAAATTATGAGAATGTACGCATGGCGCACGGCTTCATAAATTAATTTGCGTCTAACTCGACGTTACGGTGCAGTAAAACACGCCGACAACTCCGGGGAATCGTTAAAACCGGTATGCATAATATCCCCGAAATTTCGCATAATCCTAACGCGTTTGCCATTAAATCAAGATACTAAAACCACGGCAGGCTGATGTCAGAAAATGGAAAAAGTAACTTTTTTTAAACACTTACTGCGTTTAGTGTCATTGTGATAAGCTTAAGAGTACGGTTGATACTTTAAATTATGGGAAAAAGCTATTAATCCTTTGAATTCCAGAGGAAATTTTCATACATATCCGAGAAATGTCAGACAATTTTAAGCAAAGATGCGTGATTGTAAATAAAAATCAGCGAGATATCACTCCTTGCCACTCAAAGGATTGAACAGCCTACCTTCTTTAATTGAATGGTTCATTTTTGTCGACACCTATCTTCTATTTAAAATAAGATCTTGTAACAGTTCATTTTTTCTATGGGATGCTTAAAGTGTACATTATTAATGCAAGAATGTAACGACGCAATGTCCAACTGTACACAACGCCTGAAGTTAAGACGACCGATGATGGAACGGTTGACGTGGTTAATATTTTGTTGCATCCCGCGCGACCTCGATTTTCTCCGCTCGAACTTTGTAACTTTGTCGATCAGGTGATAATGACCACCCAACGCGAGAAAAACGGGAAAACGAGCACAAGAGACGATCGAGGTCGACCGATTTGCTCGTCGATAAATTTTGCTCATTTGTTGCGAGCTTCCACCTGCAAAGTGCCGTTTGGAATCTCGTGTCGACACTTGGAGTGATAATTCTAGAACGCAACACACCAGGAAAATGTTACACGAATGGATGAAGGAAAAGGAGTCAAGATTTTAGACACCGATTGCTTAAATCGTACTGTTTACACTATTTTATAAAACAACACCGTAGATGGTGTGATCTCTCGGTGGACTTGCGGATTCCTCCATCTTCGAAAAAAGGGACAATCGCCAGCACGATTGCGTGCGAGCAGACGATACACCGTTGGTCCACAATGGCCAGGATATTACGACGAAATGGCCTAGCCGAGGTCTCTTTCTCAAGAGCCTTTCCACCGCGTCGACAATCGCAAACGAGGTCAATGTTTACGACGACGGACATCTGAGAGCCGAGGCGCGGTTGCACCGTTGCATGAGCTGTTTGCACAAAAAATAAACATCGACGAAAAAGAGTCCGAGAACATCGAGCAACCATAATGCGGCACGTGGGAACAGTGAACCGTATCGTTCGTGGGAATCGATGAATTTCTCGCGTAATTACTTTAATAATTTCAGGATTAAATCGTTCTTATTGATGTTAATTGATGAAATTCTTGGTACATACTGAATATATGTAGAAGATTTTTTAAAGAAAGCGTCCAGATATATGTATTTACAATACATATATATTTATGTATTACAACACGTAAATAACCCAGAAATAGTATACGATAGAAAGGTAAAATACAATTCACACAACAAAGCATAAACGACTGATTGGTATCAGTGTTCGCCAAGCGGAATTCTGGTTATCTTCCACGTCAAGTAGAAAGCTCAACGATTGCTCGGACAAGCGACACTCCGTGGACGAGACGCGCGCATCGAGATTGCCACAAATCTACGACGAATCGCTGGATCCGTCGATCTCCTGACCGTTTGACGGACCTTTGAAATCCGTGGCGACAGCTCGCGATGAAAATAAAATAATCGATGTGTAGGCTTCGACGAATGGCTCGTTCGAAAACCTGCTCTATCGCTCTTTCCCATCCTACCACCCTCGCCAATGCTTTCCTCTTCAGTATAATTCGAGCATGGAACTACGATGGACGCGACACTGAAATTATAGCTGGATGAAAATCTTCGTACACGATGTTTAGTTAGTAGTGTGAATTTAGGATTGAATTTCAGAACAGAAAAATAATAAACGTAAGATTGAATAATGGACTTTTATTGTTTTTACTCGATGATAATGATTGCTATAATGAGAGCAAATAAAGCCTTCATATTTTCATACACGGTGACGACACTCTCATTCTTCCCTATTAATGTTCAGAGTTAAATTTGATTTATCGACAACGTTATCGTCACCAGCGCCCCCATAGGAGCTTGGAAAGAACGACAACGAAAAACCACGTTTTTCGCCACCTTTACCCTCGCCCGGATAGATTGCAGTGTACGATTTCGTGGGAAAAATCGAACAAAAGCTCGGATCGTACGACGTTGATTACGCTTGATTAATATTTATTGCTAACTGGGCGACCATCCACCGGCTTTTTTTTTCCTGCGGTAGGGTTTTACACCTTTCACACATTGCCAGCTATGAATCAGTATTTAGAGTGTGAACGAAAGACCGAGTGAGGCTGAGAATATTCAGCAAATATTACCACTGGAATTTCCTTTCGTTATTTAAACTTCACAGCTAAGAGTAAAGGGTTAATTGTACGAGGATAAATTCCATTGAGAAGGAGTTTCATTTTTTAAATACATTGTGTAACTGTTCCATATTAGTAAATTTAAGTCAATTGTAAGAATCTTTTATTAGAACCATATTTAGCATAGTTTTTATCAGAATAAAAGAATTAATAACGAAGCGACTTGCTCATCCGTATCGTGTAAAATTGCTTCTAAATCAGTGATCCTAAAATATGCCCAGCCAATCGGCGAACAGCGCGTACACTATTAGGTGCACAGCATGAAAATGGCAGTTTGTAAAATAGGTAAAGCATAAATATCCACCATTGACCCTATTGGGGGTAAAACAACGTTATTGGGCACACACCCAATAGCTGGATATCGGACTATAATTAAGCTCTATTCTTTGGGAGAATTAACTCCCGCCACGATGCGGAAGTCCAGTGAAAATTCACATAGGAACCTCGTGAAACAATGATCCCCGATAACGCTTGATATATTTCAAGAATTTCACGCATTATAAATTTTAGCATCTTTGAATTGTGCAATCCAGTATGAGTTTCGATATTTTAATTATATTTCTTCGACAAGCATTTTGTTCTATACGTTTGTAAATATAATGTTGGATAGGAGTTGTTATGTAAATTTGAATTTAATTCATTCGACTGTATGCAAAATTTATTCAACAATTAATCAATGGCGAATTGATCGATGCACCATTGGAAATTGAAAAATAAATATTCCAGTCGACAAAATTCCAATAACAAAAGTTTTCCGTTACATCGGTACTCTGCGACGTTGTGTACATGTCGTTTCTCCAACTTCCCGCAATAAACTTGGCTGCGAAGAAATTCTCACCGCGCATGCACCAGTCTCGAAACTTCGGCAATTCCGCGCGTCTTTGTTTAAAGAGATTTTTAAGAATATATGTAAAACGCAGATGACAAAATATTACGGAGACATTTTATGTAGGAAGAATAATGTAGACAGCAAAATTGACCAAATGATCAATAGAAACGCAGATAATATAATATTGAAATAAATCCTACTTATTCGAATATCCTAAAAGTCCCATACGTAATTTTCCTAACACTTTGCCAATCGATTTCTTAGAACAAATTCCTATACAATTCCATTACTTAATTTCTAAATTCATTTTCAGTTAACGTAAATAAGAGATATGTCGCGCACCACGTCGTCGCGGTAGCGCCAAGTGGAATGCAAAGGATTAAAACGTCGAACTAGAAATTCAAGAAGGAAAATTTGCGAGAACGAACGTCGTCGTGCCCGCCATGCCGAAAATATCAATATGCACAGAACGACTCGACCGGTGATACAGGAAGCTGACTCACACGCGTTCACATACAAACGACCCGTCCGACGGTATTGCACACGCATTTACACGTTCTCCCTCCTCGAGGTACGAAACTTCCCCAACTCCCCTACCACGGGCAACTGCAACCCCCTCTGGAGCCCCACCAACGCTCCGGCAACCCCCTCTAATGACGCAACCACCCCCACCTGCGTTTCCACCCCTCTTCCAACGTTCCCCTCTCTCTCCGTCGCTGTTCTCCCTCATTCGACGGTCCCACCTGCGGTGAACAACACCGAGTCCTTGTCTATGAACTCGTGAGTTCGTCGACAGGGAAGGACCAGAAAGGGGCACGAGGGGGGAACGAAGGGCGAGGATGAGGGAAAAAGGAACGACAGAGAGAGAGAGGGGGGGGGATAGTGATACAGAGAGAGAGAGTGACGGAGCGGTGGAACGACGAAGCGAGAGAGCAGGATATGCAGAGTCCGTGTCAGAGAACCTACCGCTACCTTTCCGCGTATCCTTTCTCCGTGCAACGGGCGTACAGTCCGCGCCGATTTACCAGGGAGGAAACCTTGCCCAAGCCTATCTTCCAGAGCAACGTTTCCAAAACTGTTCTTGTTACGAAACACGGTTCTCTGTATCTACTCTGTACTGTAAAATTCTGTAGTATAATCTAAGAGATAATCCTATAACTAATCAGAACCACTGGCCAACTTCTCGTCTCTTCATACTACATAAGATACATGCAATTTAAAGTGATCCTTAATCCAAAAAGAAATATATATATATAAAAACAAGAATAACACAATCGGAAACGATCTTTGCCTAATCTTTCGAGTCACCTGCACCTCCTGGGATGAAATATCAAATCTAACATGGACTCTAACATGGACCTAACATAGACATGGATGGAGGAGTTAATATTATGAATCACCAAAATAGAACATAAAGATAAACAATCTTGTAGAATTCAAAATCTTCTTAAATTCTACAGCTATCTGAGAGAAAACCTAGCCAGTCTACCTTGCGGAGTACCCTACTCGACTCTCCGGTGCTGTACTTATCGCGTAGTTACGCCGCAGCGGGCAACACGGGACGGTGGGGTACTGTCCTAAGCAAAAGCCTCGCAGGCATTCCGACGCTGCTGCTAGGTAGAGCGAGGCGAGGCTTCGATCGTTCCTTCCAAACAGCTCTTCAGCTGGGGAGCACCGACGAGAAAATTACCGACGAAATTCCCTCTTCCCCCGCAGAATTCACAGAGGGATCGTTGGACGTTCGTCGAGCGCATTATAATGCGGATGCCGATCGAACTATCGACGATCGCGGATTTTTATCGTTTGTCTCGCGACCTGGCGATCACTCCTGGTGGCTTACGCTCTTTTTGCAACTTGAAAGCAGAGACACGCGTGGATCGAGACCAATTCCAAGCCGGGATATGATCGAACCGTAATTAGAACACCGCAGGACGGGAGAATTCGATTTTCTTTCTCCCCTCACTTTAATTGATCGTCCCGAAACCCGCTTTTCGCGGAAAATCGCATCCTGGAGAGTTAAAGGATTATCTTTTGGATAAGCTGAGTAAATTCTGGACTGGCCCAGGAATTAGTGTGTACTGTAAAGAGTATCGTTGAGAATTAGGTTGATGCTGGGAGTCCTCAGGATTTCGTGCAATATTCCAATAACATATTTAGCAAGAAACGTGTAGGGAAGTGATTTAGCAAGATTGTGAAAATGAAATAGTTGATTTGGTGTTGTAAGTTCTTGGATTAATGTCCCAAATAAACAAATATCAACATTGTTTTCATAAATGTGACAATACGCATGGCCAAATAGCAGCCGTCAAATTTACCTACAATCGACGTTGTAAAATGTTTGCAAATAGCTGTGCATATAACTATACATTCGAACAAGCATTTTAGGGATACGATGTAACAGAAGTTCCACGCGTGCCAAAACACGCTTTCAAAATATTTCACGTTGCTGCAGCATCCGATTCCCCGGCATTCCTGTGTCGACCCGATATTCACCGAATTTTCGAATGCAATCCGATTCTTCATTGGCTGTAATCGGAATAAAATCAATTGGCTGCTCAAGGCCACTGAATGGCTAACCCCCACCATGCCGTTCTTCTTCCCTCCCCCCACTCTACTCTCATCGTTATCGTTTTGCGCAAACCCGAGGCACGCGCTTACTCTCAAATAAAGTAGAACGCGTATAGTCAAAGGTACTTAGCGCTTCAATGTGTGAAACACGATGTTTACCGCGAAATATTTTGTTAACTATTGAAACTTACACGCAAACATTTGTCTAATACCTTCCGAATGTGTGTCTAACAATTGAGAACAAAATAGATAGATATAGTAACAATTTCCAAGAGAAATATTTTAGTATGTTATATTTAATGTATAAATACAAAGAGTATGTAATACTTTGTGTACATTTTTATTTATACCGTCTAGTCCGTAAGAAACTCGAGGAAACCAAGGTAAGAGAAAATACTTGGACAAGTTTCCGAGTCACAGACGGTCAGCATTCGTTATCAGTCGCAGCCGATTGCTCAAGAATTTGCACTCATCTCGCACTCGCGTCCCCGAGACGCATTTGTTACGAGCAGATTATCATCTCGCGACTGTTGCCAGTGTCCTTGATCGATAAAACTCGTACGATTAGTCCCGCCGGCCGAGTCGCGAGGGATGCGTCGGTCGGTCGTGTGCTCAATCAACGTTGCTGTGCGCCAGGAGAAACGTTTCAGCTTTCTAGAACGTTTGCTACTTCACCGGGAGCGCTACGAGCTGGAAGGTAAGAGAAGGTGGGTGGCTACGGGCTGCAGGAGAAGGTCGATTCGTTGTTATTACGTGACACCGTTACGCAACGGCTCGACGCTGTCGTTTCTGGAGCTATGTGGCCGCAAACGTTCGATTTTGTCTGTCAGCTAGGACTGGTACTATTCGGGCGATTTACCATTCGTGGATTTTATGGCGATTTAAATGTCACTACTGGAATATCGTCATTTGAATATTATTATCCTAATATTAAATTAATATTCAAATATCGTTGTTGGAATATTATTAGTCAGATATTCCTAATTCGCTACGGGTTTGTAAAATTATTACTTCAGCCATCGCGCATCGGTTCAACAGGCGTTTATCACGGAACACCCGTTACAAACTTGTATAACATTTTATACTGTCACTCTGATTTCTATAATTTAACGCAATCCATGACAGACATAATACACTGATATAACCAGCTCTGACATAATCATTCCCCGCTCCGTCTCCCGCCTTTTCCGTGTATGTCTAAAGCAGTGTCTCTCAAACTTCAATTCCCAGTAAACCTACTTGTTAATGGGAAACAAATTGTCTTGAAAGTAGCCGCTTTCACCTCGTAGATCGGAAAATATGAAATTTTATTTGAAGTAATCGCTCGACCCTTCCAATCACGGCATCCCCCTGATTGAATCACTTTCCTATGAATAATTTTCATCGTGTCCCTGAACTTTGAAGCTATATACATATACATGTTCATTAACTCCAAAAATGAAAAACAGAATACCTCATGAGCGTGACTCAAAAAAATTCCCTATTTTGTAGTATTCTGTCGCTGTTGGATTGACATTCTTTGCAAAATAATTGTTTCAGCCCAGGCATCGATTCGTACGAGGAAGTTAAGTAAATTCAGCTCCAAGGATTAGCCGCTCCCGTTATGGACGCGTAGTCCTTGGAAGGTTAATCGCAATTGGTCGCGAATTACGAGAACAAACAGATCAGGTCCCTATTGTGTGTCATTGTGCGCGTCACCGAGGACTCTCTTAATTACGTGCCCTTCCATTCGTACAAACGAATCCACGAGCGGCGCCGCTCCTTTGATAAACAAACCAGTCACGGTTAAGTGACCGTCCTCGATTATGGTACAAGAAACTCGCGCAAGAAAATAAAAGGAGGGCGAGACGTTCCAGAAAATCGAAGCAGGGATGAGTGAATCACTCTATCGTAACTCGAATGACAAAGAATAAATAAAAGCAACACGTGTCAATTTAGATTCAACCCTTTCCATTCGAGAGGTGACTCTCGGTCATCGCCAGGTTTCACGGAGAAAATCTATCAGTAATAATAATTAATTTCTTCAGAACTCGAAGAAATAAAACGATTGTCGGTGAGGCCAAAGTGACCTGATTCTCAAATCTCAAATTAGAGATCTCATTCGAGAAGTCAATCTAAGCTTATCACTCGTGGCAATAAAATGCTAAGAAGGCATCTCGAGTTGCTGGTAGATACCAGAGAAAAAGGCCTCGAGTGCAAAGTGTTAAATAAAAGAATTATAGTGCAATGGGTTGGAGAACTCAGTGATTGTCAAAAAACATTTAAGGGTGAAATTGAAAATAATTGTGGAAAGGATAAGCGACCAAAGTAGCAAACGCTGGAATTATGAAAATAAAGACAAACAGTGATGGGAGAGGATAAAGGAGGAGAGGAAGGATTGTTTAAAGTGCGAGAGAGATGAGGAAAAGTGATAAACACGAATAGGGTAGGGGTAGAGGCTATTGGGAATACAAGCCGGGAGGCGAGAGGGAGAGGAAGTAATAGAAGGAGGGCGCGGCGGTCGGTCACTTGTTGCGATCCTGTTAGTTCACCTCTTCGCGGCCGTCTCCTCGTCGACTTCCTTCGTCTTCCGTCCTGCTTCTTTTGCGACGCCGAGGAACACGCGAATAAGAACGTCTCGTGGCGCCGAGAAGAAACGAGCCGAAGGGAACCTATTTTGCAGGGTGCGCCAGGCTCGAGATCACTATGAGGCCACCCTCGAGAACCAACGAGGATCGCGCTTTTCGTTTGTCCTTGTCACCGGTCCGATTTTTCTCGATAACTCCCGTGTGGTATAACATTGTTTCCAAATACCCACTTTCCACTTGCAATGTTTAATTTTTTTATTGTTAAACAGAAGTGTTCTTTCAATGATTTTGTTAGCGAACGGTTCAACCAATTTATTGCTAATAGCGAATTGGAAAACAAAATTAAGAAACTGTACAACTTCTGTGCACGATTTCTGAATTTTATTACGGTTGTTTCGTTTGCAACAAGCAACCATTGTTTAAGCATCTGTTTAGGCTCTAGGAAACTATAGGAAGGGTCCTCAATAACACTTGAGAGGACAGGCCATATCCTAAACTTTCTCCTTTCTTACTCTGCAGTGACAGATATAGAAAATATTCCAACATAAATTTTCTTTTTAAAACAAGAAATTTAATATCACTTTTTATTATTAGAATAATAACCTAGACAACACATCTGTAAATCTTGGCGCCCAAGGCAAAATGATCTTTTGTCTAGCAGTGAATAGGTTAACCCCCGTCGTGTATTCGCAAGCTTTGAAAAATGATCGTCTTCATTTACATGAATCTATGGCGAGGCAGCTACCGTTGTCCCAACACGTATTGTATAACAAGTCCACTGTATGAGGTTATATACTCACTATAATCGGTTACAGAGATAGGCGGCAGCGATGGTGTACCGTTATGCTTAGACTTACCTGAAACAAAAAGCAATGCGTGCATTAGAGACGAGCCACCGGCAACTATACTGAAAAATCTCGTTCCGTTCTGCGGTTGAAGAAAGAACGGATCACTTTACGGTGGCGAAATACGCGACAGTGTACACGCGGCTAACGGGACAACCATAAATTCAAAAGCAACGTAAACGCTCGTTGCGCGTTGAATTGCTTTTTAATTTTGTTGCACCGAGCATAATTCTCACGACTATTATCCCGATAAATCTGTGAAAGAGTCGAAACGTGAATAAATAATGGCTCGTTCGAGCCCGCGAGAGACGTTTATTCAATTTTATTATTTACATTCCAAGTTTTCATTTTTCCCGCATTACACAGTTTCAATCCCTTCGCGCGGGTTCCTACGAACACGCTGTTCAATTTGCCATTATTTCTCATTTTTCCTGTTTTCTTCCAACGAGTTTTAAGCTTGGGCATTTCCTTTCGCTCAACTTTTAAGTTATTTTAAGTATCTTCGCTGTTAGAGGGTCAGGTTTCATAACAGCAATCACCGCTGGAGCCCCCGGAATCGCTTTTTAATTTCACAAGCATCAAGCTCCGTTTAATTTACACGGCTCGCGGGTGTGACATACCTGCACATTCGTATGCAAAAAGTTTGCTGCTCGGACGTGTAATTAAGTAATCTCATTATTAGCGGCGTATCGCGCGGTAAACGACGCGAAGTGGCTGATACGCGTGACGCAGTTACGTGCACAGCCCTCGCGATGATAACTGGCGCGTGATTATCGCCAGTGTAAATGAAGACACGCGCGAAAACCTCGTAACAATGTCGCGTCTATATTCGAAGCAACTGATAAGACCGACGACACCTGTCGAACCTGCAATTACGAGTGATCAGTGAGTATGGAAATCATTCCTGAAAAAGACTCGATCGAGGAAACCATTGGCAAATTATTTCTTAAACAAAATGTGTGGTTTGGATACAGTTATCAATTAGATATTATAATTATACCCTTCTACATGAATGACCTAGTGTTATACATCACATCAAGCGTAATTTGATATAAAAATTGTTACATATGAGCCGTTCATTGCATAAATCGATTAACTCCATAATACAAAAAGTTAAGAAATGGGATAAAAATAATCTCTGAAATAAATTATTTATTATTCAATGACCAAACAAATTTGGTCGTTTAATGGTGTTAATTTTTATTATTCAGGAAAGTTATAAATATAAAAAGTTGACTACACCGAGTGCTGTGCAGTGAACGGCTCATATGTAACTAGATACACGTTAAATGTTAAATACATAGATAGCATTAACAAGTAATTATCCTATGAGTAACCAAAACAACGTGTAATGTAATATTTAGGAAGAATCGTATGAAATAGTTTGCACTGAAATGTTGCTGCCGCATTATTCTATAACGTTTACTTCCTTTCTCCTATAAAACTGACACCTTTCGGCCTGTGCCATTTTTACGCCAGTGCGATACAATCCTCTGGTCACTCGAAACTGTCCCCTGCATGTTCTATATTTAACATGTTTACGGATAATAGCCGGTTATTTTTGGAATCCCGCAATCGAAACCATTTTATCTCTAACACACGAGTGCTCCGTGCACTTGGAACTCGTATCGCTTCAGAAAAACACGCTACGAGAGTGTCGACTAACGGACTTTGGACGATACAAACAAATTCTGTAAGATCTCCTCGTCTCTGAATAAAATTTAGGAATTTTTACTAGCACTAAAAATTCAGGTGATACAATAGGGGCAGTATACATTTCATTAACTCCTAAATACAAGCCTTCGATGGCGCTAGCTTTGCACAGTCGGGTGCTAAATAAAATGAAACAAGCAAACCAAACAATAACTGCGAGGATAGTCAGAATCGCGTACAACAAACGAGGCGTATAATTCACAATTTGAATAATCAGTTCCGCGCCAATCGTAAAACTCAACAATCGCGACCATCCCGAATAGTTAACGCGATTTAACGTTATTACAAAGTTATTAATAGCGCATAAATGGATACGCGTAATGTATATTACGGGGAAGATTCGGTGCGTATAGTCGATGAAACGTCGTCGCGCCGGCAACCATGAACGGACCAAGCGCGAACCCGCTGGTTCGTTCGCGAATACACAGACACGAATACATACTCAGAAATGCACTATCAGCTACGCAAAGCGACACACAGACGAACAAATGCATTTCCCGTTCGCAATACACGTCAGTCGCGAAACTATAGACCCACCGGACGTGTTGGATCGACATACAACTGCTGCACAGACACGGCCAATACATAAACGATGCAACGTGACTATGAACTATTGACACGACAAACCTGAACTATTATTGGCCCGCTCGAAACGCGACCGTCCCGTGAATAGGCGGTCAATTGCTTTGCCGTGTAGTTGGCTACGCGGCGTCGTAGTCGGGTATCTAATGCAGGTCGTATAATTATTACGTAATTAGCAAATTTGAGCACCACGGCTGGGTCGATAATCGTAAATTATTGGGATTGGTCAGCCGAAGCTGATGCATTGCTTACGGCGATGCGCGTTCACCGGTATCGCAAGCCCGCGTTATTGTTCGCCGATTTACCGCCTCCACTTGTAATCAGGAGCACCTACCCTTAAAGAGAGTCAACAGATTTTGTACGGAAGCTGCGTTGTGGTAATTTTAACCATACGCGTAATGATAACGATGGCTAGAACGATGACAGTGACAATGACGATGCCATACACACATTTTGCGTATGAAATATAAATCTCCATAAACATCCACGATCTAAGCTTTCCCACATTAATTACATAAAACATTTACACCAATTAGAAACGGGATCGTTAGAATAGTTGGAATAAAACTTGGTTCGATCGTTCAGCTATCACTCGTTGAATTAAATTGAGAAAACGTTACATTCGAGTGGGGCAAATCAATGAGAAAAAAATACAGGGAACAATATCGCGCGGCGCCAGCAACGGAAACCTATTGTAGACCAAGTAAAGTGACACGCGGGCAACGCTCGATATCACTGGATGATGTTCTCCAGCCGGGACGAATTTTTATCGACGAAACAAGTGAATTCGGGTTTTGCCAATTCGCTGACCACGGACAGGCACGCGGCACGGCGCAATGATTCCGCATCCAGTTAATATCCACGATCGAAAGGTACGAGGAATCGATGTGACCAAAACTCGGCGTACACATGTGCACTCACGCATACAGAAGCGCGCGCCTATAAATGCCGGGGAACAACGAACGGGCTCGAGTACTCCCGCGGATAATAATTATTTTCGTCATTTCCTGGCATTCCGCGCGACGAGCCCATCAATCCGAAAATCGTATAAACCAACTGTCACATTCACGCCCAAATTCAAAACAGGGGGACGGACCTCGGTCGCCGTATCCCCGCGGGTCGCGAAATGCCATTTAATCTGCCGTGAAATCCGGTTTAATTTCACCCAACGCAATATACCCGCAACTTCGCCACCGAGAGCTTTCTATCTGCGACGAATCGAAATCCACTTCTTGCCTCTTTCCTTCCACCCCTTATCTCCCATCGCGAATTGGGGGTGCGTCTTACCGAGGGCGCAGAAATCTTGGCGGAATCAAATTCCTCGTTAAAGTGAATCAGTATTCGCTTGAGCGAACGAAGCTCCAAAGCTATGAAAATGTTGAGTTTTGAATTTGTATAGAGGAGGCCCATCGAAAAGAGTTACTTTGTACATTTTAAAAGTACATTTTCTTTTTCATTCTTCGGCTTATCGGGAGCTCCATCGACTACTTATAGACAGAGAGAGGTCTATCGTTGGAATACCTGTATTTACTTATGCTAACGTACAACAAGCAGTGATATTAAGCCGCGAGGTGGATCCCGCGAATCAAACTGTAGTCTATGGCAGATTCGCCGATCGTTCTGGGCTCGATATTGACAATTCATCGTGAGGACCGTCCTCTGGACATGGCATCTCAACGCGAGGACTAAATACAAAGCGTCCGTGCACGTGATATAAATTTTATTTTTTCTTCTTTTTGTTTATAATCGTCCAGGTTCACTGATACGTCAAATAAACACGAGTGCGTGTCGTCGAACTAAACGCACTCTTTTCCCCTCTGGGATTAAAAAGAAGGAATATCGACGTCAAACGATCCCAGCTATATTGACTTCGATATGCGATTTCAGAAATTTTTGTTCTTGTTTCAGCTCTATTCGATCCTCAAATGACTTCTACAGTAACTGACGTCATTCGAAACTTCCCAGAATTTAAAATTATTATCAATTCTTAATTATATTTATTTTAGCATCTGAGAGACAACTGAACAAATGATTCTGTGCTTAATGTAGATAACAAATTTGATCGAATCGCGTAGATTATGAGTATCGACGAGAATTGAACTTGAAAAATTGAAGCGAAAGCGAGAATTCAATGAATATTGAATTTCAAAATGTATAAAGCGAAGAATTTAGATAAATTTTCTTTTTTTTCTAATCATAATAAAATTATTCCTCGAATGCTGATGTAACGCGCGGTTCGACTAACACGTGACCACGTCGGGGTGTTCGAAAGGAAAGAGGAACGCGTGATAAGTATTTTAACGAAGCAACGATGGCGACGATAGGTGAAATCGACGCATAGTTAATGCACGAGTCTCCGTGATTTTGCGCGATTTAAATGCTAAAAGATTCCAAGCACCTTGACCGTCGACTCGCTTTGTGCAGACACGCCGAATATCTTTTTATACATGCGCTTCTTGCTGCAGGCTATTTATACAGAAGGATCGAGCCACCTCGAGCTCCGACCGAGAGGTAAAATGCACACAAAATGTCGGTATCAACAACGGTATACCCCGGCTGTAACTATATTCAATGACCTACTACGATTAGGGGAGCTATACTGGAAAAGCTACCGAACGAGATAGTCGAGTCCAACAATCGTCCAGTTGATTGAAACTGGACCGATGGAAACACAGCAAGTTGGGCAAGTTCAGCACCGTTTCAAATGCGGACACGAAGAAACAATCAATCTGTAATCTTTACCGAAGGTAACCAAATATGTTACATCAGAGATAATCGAATTTAAAAGTGTATATCAAGTTATGTAAACGGTGGATAATTGCGTGTCGTTAGTGTCACTATCAGTCGCTAAATATTCGCCAAGTCTGACGAGCAAACCCTTGTCTTTAGAAAGCGATAGTGTTTTGTGATCAAACACTCACCAACGTTGCAAGCCTTGAATCAAATAGACAACCGCACCTTTAACAAGATTCGGCAGAGGTCCACTCGACGTTGTCCGTGAGCAACAGTTTACGCGTGTAAACTTTGACAACTCGTATCTCTCAAACAGACCAACGAACCTAATACAAAATTCACAATGTAGCTTCCCCGCAAGGAACATAGTATCCTCCAGCGTAGCCAAACTATTTACACGTTGCTGTAGTACGGTGCAACACAAATTTATATAAAGAAAAGAAAATTTATAGTTGAACAGTGGTGTAAACGTCACTTAAATTAATACTAAATTGGCTGGTCTTCTTTTACAATATTTTCAATGTGTTTACATTATTCATTTTCCTAGGTAATTATTATTCATTCATTTTTATCCCTATGGAATTTGAAAATGAGTGAATACCTATAGCCCGAACGTCCCTAAATCTCTTTCACATAAACTGAATTCATCTTACTTTATTTTTACATAAGCAAGTCTCTTTGAATTAATCAATTAAATTAAACGAATCGTCGAAAGTGGTCCAAATAAATCAACTTGATTCCCTTGAACCCTACGGTTCCTCGACTGTTTACATTCTGTACTGGAAGAAAAACACCTTAGGGTCCGTCACCCACTTTGGTGCGTGACCTCGCGCCGCAAACGAAGGTGGCGACGACAGTGCACCGCGCGTTTGCAACGGCGCGAGAGTATTGCGCAGACCGACGCCGGCTAGTGCACGTATCGTATAACGAAGACAGACAGATCAAGGAAGCGAACGAGCGCGAGGAAGAGAGTTAGACGGAACCAGGGGAGTGGAATGGTGCGACGGTGGGGGAGAGGGGAAGCGCGGATTTGCGACGTTGCCGGCATGCGCACGCTGGTAGCGACAGGTCAATCCTGTGTAATCGTAATCGTAATTGCAATTGTATTCGTACTCGCGTCCGTGCCCTACGAGCAAGCACTAGGACCGCCAGGATCTACGAACCGACTCGTAACCGAACCATGGAGACACAACGTGAAACAGAAGTGGAAAGAGAGGTTTGAGGGGAAGTAGAGGTGGACAAATTGTTACTCGAAGAAAAACAACGGAGTCATTCGGATCAATTTTTTACCAGAGTGGAATTTTGTTGATTAACGAAGCTGACTAATTAAGTTGATTATCTCTTGTTCGTTAATCTGAATTTTCATCTGGATAAGAATATTACTCGTTTTGGAGGGAAATGATCGAGAGGATTTTTCGGATTAGAGGTGGAAGGTCGCGAAGATTGAGAGAAAGGCAATGGAGGGCAGAAGGTGCTAGTGTACGGATGTGTTACACCTGCACGAATGCAGTTTGCCACTGTATTGGATCGTGTGGGCGCGGTGGTGTCATCTCTCGGCGATCTCTCGAGTGACCTCCGCGTCTCTCTTGCTTCAGACCAGTTCCGTTCTTCTTCGGAGGCACGTCTAACCTAACCAACCTAACCTCGACGTGCTAGCCCCCTTCCTCTTTCATTTCCCTTCGGCGTATATATATACCCGCTGTCTACGGTACCACGAACTTCCCCTCTGTGGCACGTCGCCCCCACCCGTCGTTTCACCTAGTGTCCACTTCGCTCTTGGTGGGAACTATGGGTGGGGTAGGCACGGGAGAAACACGCCGAGGTATGGAGAGGAGGCAGAGGGCGAGGACAGAGATACTGCTCCACAACGCTGTCTTGCTTTCCTGCCTCTTCGTTCACGGTCACACCCGCAGAGGCTCTCAAATTCACGACCTAATCCAGACCTAACCCGACGCTCGATCCGATAATCCCCGCGAACGAGATTAACCCCTTGTCTAAATACCGTGATTGTAGATCTAACCCAGACCTAGCCAGACATAGGACCGTGAAGGGTTAATAACTGTCCATCGATAGCGTTCCTCAAATTTAGATCGAAGTCCCACTCTTCAATTTGCATTTCGTCCAAATCAAAATGGAGCATTCTACAATGAATGACCGTTTAAAGTTTGTCAACTGAATGGACGATGAGAGGGCCGACGTAACCGCTTGGATTCCCAGAAGTGAGTAACAGAAAAAAACTGCAGAAGAAAGGTAGTAGTAAACAGTGCCTATATAGAAAAAACGTGAGAATGCAATTCCCGTTCATAAAAAACGTCTCGTGTCGGCTTCCCCAGTTTTTTTTTGTGTCGGCGCTCGAGAAACCATTGGCGTATATACAGCTTATTCTCCGTATTCGTGGCCGTTTCATGGGCGTAACTAACACTTTTTTCCCTCGCTTTCTAATGCAGAAGTTAATGAATGTCGCGTGGGTGACATACATCCGTTAAGGGTTAACCCCTTCGAGTCCTCGTGGTTACATTTGTGTATGCGATATTTCAAGCTATAGAGAGTGAGATTTAAGACAGAATTTCAACAGGAAACTCTCTTTTCAGCATATTATCTGGCATGGAATACTTAGCATTTGGAGTAAACAGGGTCGTTCCTGTGGTTGACTACCTAGCGAAGACAGGTTCGTACAGTGCAAGAGTTTAACCCTTTGCGGTCGTAGAGCGTAGGGGCACGTGTGTTTTGTCGGCTATGGCCCGACGCACGACCGCAAAGGGTTGAAGTTCATAATTTTGCAATGTAATACTAAAACTCCGTACGAAAAGATCAAGTATAAACGCAAACACGAATCGACGGGAACACTGTTAAGCCACGATGATTCATGAATTTCTCAGCAAGATTAACATCATCCAACGTTCACGATGGACAAACGCACGAAACGCGATACGATTGCGTGTGGGTAAAGCAAATTTATTATTAAGTGGATTTTGTAACGGACGGGTAGACCTTCCCGTCCCGCGCGCAATAATTAAACTCGTTCTCTACGCTTTCGCCATCTCTAACCGCAAATTCAATCCTCGTCTAATTAAAATGCAAACTCAAAAATTGGAGTGGTAAAATTAACCATGTACATTTCAATTTGTATCCTTGTAAACAGGAGTACGTTAACATCATAAAAATAGTCGATAGTCGAAAAATCGGAGCATGAAAAGTTTCTCGAGAGCTTGGAGTACATCGAAGCTGTGAGTTGAGAACCACTGAGGGTACAGTATCAGACCGGCTCCACCTAGCATAGGGTGAACGGGTCGGAGGCCGTTGGTTCCTCATAGAGTTGCTCTCTTCTTATTATTATTACACGAACGCGCGCGCACCAGCGCACACGGCCCGCGCTCGCACGCACGCATCCGGCGCACGCATGCGCGAGCAACGAGGAGGGGAGCAATTGAAGTCGAGTGGTGGGGGACGAAAACACAACGGAGGGGAAGTAGCCCATCGACGGCACGTGGTGGGGTGGAAAACAGGTTGAATCGCGGGCGAGGCATCATGCTGACCGAACCTGCCCAAGAGGAAGAGGGAGGGGACAGACACCGTCGCGTTTGGTGGTAGAGGGAAATCACAACGCGAGACAGGAGGAGGGAAGGGAGCCGTCTCGTTGGAGGGGAGGGCGAGAGGGCGAGCAGGAGGTTGCCGCACTTACCCGTCTTACCAAGGATTACCATTATCATTATTCCTACTTGTCGGGCGCCACTGACAGCTACGTGTCAGAGTGACCGTTATGATCGGGATATTATGTGTAGTTTGTCATCGTCGTTTTCGGTCCATCTACGCGTTTCTGTTCATCAGACATTTCCATTCATACAATTTGCGTCTGGGGACTCCTTTTCTCGCGTCTTTTCTACTTTTGCTGATGTAAACAAATAGGAAAGAGAAGTTTCTTATGCAATTCGTTACGTTTCTTACTCCTGTTTCAATGCAGCGATAACGACTTGCGTCAGTAAGCAGATATGGATGCATACCTAGGCTACATTTACGTTCATATTTTTTTTGGAGTAAAGAAACAGGAAAGAAACAGCATGAAAAAGTAGCAAATTGAAAGGCAGAGGATTAGAGAAGACTCGGAGATAGTTACAGAGCGACCGCTGATGAAGCTACAGTTGATTGGATTGCATCTTCAAAGTCGATGCTGGCTATCAATTGGTTGTTGCTCCGAGTTACATCCAAAAGTAATCTTAAGTAAATCGTGGACTGTGATTGCTCCTAATTTAGAGGCTGCTCTCAGAGACGCAATAAATCGGAACCCTTGCATCAACCATGCCTCTTACGACCCGGCTCGAAGAAGATTTTAATATCATCGAGAAAGGTTGTTCTTTGATGAATTTAAAAATTGTTCTATGATGAATTTTATTTCGGATATTTTATTAAGATAAGACTACTAAGGTAGTTGCTCCATTAAGTATACGATGGCGGTTTATCCGTAGTGTGCTAAATATCAGATGTATTAGAGGTATAGAAATGTGCAGAATGACTATTCAATAATAAAGCAGCCGATCGAACCGAAGATATAAGATAATGAGACTAGAAGTGATAATGTTAACTCGCGTATGTTTAGAACACGAATACTATATAGATTACTGTTGACAATCCACTGAATGGAAATCGTTTCTTGCGTATAGCAGAAGCGTACCAACAGTATCAATAATAATACGTTGCAACCTATATTGTTTGTGTATCGAATAACCTGCTAAATCGAATACTAGTCTTATAGGAATAAGTACCAAGGCTTATAGGAAACATAACACAACAATAAACAAAAACAGAAATATTACTTTATTTCAATGTGGCAATCTAATTCTTTTAATTAAAACGATAAATTGTCCTTGAGGTTTATAAATACAGTAAAAAATACGAAATAATCACATATTTCAGTAATTATTTTCTGCATAGTAGAACCACGAAGGGTCGAATAATTAAAGAGACGTTTACGATCGTGTTCCCGTGTTTGAATGGAGTATCTAGTATGGTACTAAACTGGTCATCATAAAACAGTTGCTAGTAGTCACAGTACTCATGTTTATCTCCTGTGTGCCATAAGAAGTACACATAATGGCTAGGTAGCCTCGTACTTTTGTTCAGTTGTGTTAGTACTGTTCCAGCTATCCTCGAAAATTGTACAATTTACATTTGCATACACGCGTACATAGCTGTAAAGTAAAACAATGTTATATGTACATAAAATTTGACTGAACTCTCTTGTGTTTTCTCTGTTCTCTCTTGAGAAACCAGCTCTGTTATCAATCGTTATCCCCGATCGCGACATTGGTACGAAAACTGCTCGCAGCTGGTGGCATTTGGCAATTAGACTTGGCCTAATTGAATCTTGAACCACGGTTAAGTCGGTCGGAGGGCATCGTTGTCTAGGTTGACCCGCGGGAAGGTGCGTCGCTCGGGCGGTCCAAGAGGCTCAAGGTCGAATTCTTCGAAGGTCGAGCAGCGTCTCGAAGGTGTACGGAACCAGAATGAAAGAGAAACGAGAGAAGGAAAAAGGGAGAAAGAGTCAGACGTACTCTCGTTCGGAATGGACGATAATTGCGCGCTTGCATTCGCTCGTTCTATATGACCGATCACGAATGATTTAACGAACGTGCATCCTCCTCGACCATTCGATCGTCAAATTCCCTCGGGGGAGATGTATAATCATCTAATACTAATCACACGCAGTGTCGAGGCTCAAGCTATAAACAACTGAGTGAATCCAACTCGTATTCTAAGTTTCAATAATTCCAGACTTTCGAGTAATAAATACAAAAGATGGAACTGGGGTCGGTGTAACGACTGCATCAGAGCACACGAGCACGCGAACTAGTGACGCCATTGAGAAAAGGATGTTTCTAAATGTCTTCTAAGCAGGACACTGGTAGTGACGATGAGGGCCAAATGTAACACTCTAACTACTTGTAATTGCAGATACCATAATCATATAGTGACGTATTAACTATCATTTTTGAAAATAAAAATAAAACTGATCCCAGTCATATTGGGATAGCATAATATTTTCGTTCGAATCTGTCCAGAGGTACCTTTAGCGCTTCTAAGGTGTTCGGGAACGATTTCTTCGCGTCTTCGCAAACCATCGTTCGTAGAAAGATACTTCAGGTTAAGTTCGGTCCGAGGAGTATAATCGACCACCGACTAATACTAATGATACGTAGCCGGCCATTGAAGACCAGTCGATAAATACACCCCAACTGCGTAAATCCACTTTGTTCGGCTGTGGCGCGCCATGACGCGCGGCGCTGACTTACGAGGCGGACGGTTAACTTAACGGTCGTTATTTAAAGTCGCGAGAAATTCGCGCGCCCGCAGCCCCGTCGGTGGAGCAATAAAATCCCTTAAGGCACCCCTCACACGTGATTAGTAACATTACATTAAAATATCGAGAATGTTTTCGATCAGTTTTAAGTTTCGAGTAATAATCAACTCTAATCTATTTTAATGTACTCCAAAAATTATGTACGACATATTTAACAATGTGTTTGCCCGAGTCGTTATGTATTCTGTAGCAAAGTATCAAGACATGCAAGGACTTTCTGATTCCTCAGGCATTTTTTCCATTTGTTTTCTTATCGAATCATTATTGAATATAGAGAATAGAATGTTGAAGTAATCATAAAGTTTATTACTACAGAAATTGCTGAAAATGTTGCCCAGTCTGCCGAATACATACTTCTGCTTTTCTAATTAAATTTCTATCAACGTTTTCTAACGTATTCGATTGTTTTAGATAATAATAGTAAGATAATAGGTAAGAAAACATTTCCGTGCCATTGGAAGTGTTGATCAACATAACTTCAATCGATATGATCAAGTGCACTCGTACCCGGCGAAAATTCAAAGTCGATTTTCTCGAAATAAAACCTCACATGAAAAATTGTTGTTCTATATTTTCGACTTATTTTTTCACGTAGAATCACTCCCTTTTCGCTTGTGCCCCCAGTTACCAAACACCCTGTATTTGTCAAGTTTTAATTATAAAATTCGTTCCACTATTAATACACCGAGCCTTGTCTCTTCTTTATACCAACTTAACCCTATTATTGCTTCGAAGATCACGAAAAAAGAAAATAAAATAAATGTGTTACAAAATAATTTGAACCGTATAATTGAAATTGAATCGTGTGTGGGTACCTTTAGGACGCGGTTTCGCGCGGTGTGCACACCTAATGGGGAACGCTTTTTATAAACGGGCGCGTATTTCTTAAATTACCCCGCGAACGAGTCCCTTGATTCATGAGATTAGTTTCTGCCCCCCTTTTTTTCCTATTTACTCGCGGTCAGGAGATACGTCGCGGGGGAGGAGTGGGGGATGTTTGTTATCGCGCCGCGTCGCCACGTAAATAAGCGTGTTTACGATCTTGAGTATAATGGAGTGGATGTACCAAGTATCCGATGGGCGTTCATAATATTTCTACCGTTGGTTAATTTTCAGGTAGTCGATGGTTGGAATAGTAGATACTCTGAGCGGAATTCGCGTGCAGTGGCTCGCGTAACGTTAGAAAACCGCCAATTATCAATACGCGAAGCATGAGTAGGGAATTTTTTCACAGAACTGGTCGGACTCGATTGGGTGTCTCCAAGAGGCCACTAAGTGGGATGCAATGGGACAAATTAAGGATATACGGGGTGGTCCACGGAACTCGACATCCTGAGAATCATTTCATAGACTTTAACCCTTTATAGGGCAGAACTCCCTGGGTATTTATTTTCATTTCTTTTTTGTAAAAAAAAAGTATAATCGTAGAAACTCAAAAATACAAAATTCCCGCCCCTTCTTTAGTAGTAACAATAAGTACCAGTGATCTATAAAGGGTTAATGATTGAGATCTCGAATTTTATTTACGTAAGTGTTTGATAGGAGCCGAAACTTGAATGTTTGTCTAACGATCTTCACGCAGAGTGGGGTGGCACGCAACTTACGATGACCAGCATTCCGACCAGAAAGATTCGAGTAAATAAACAATTAAGGGTAATCACGTGAACGATGAACTTTCGGGGTGGGTCCCGAAGTTTGCGTAACAGATGATAAGCAGGGTAATGAGATTGACGTAAGGCAGACCGCGCCGCGAAAGCGGAAGGATTAATAAAGTTAATTGGAGCAGATCGGAGAGAAGTCCCAGCGACAAATGGCACTCGTGCTGCTCTCGTAACGCTTAGATTACCCCTTGTATACGAACTGCGCGACCTGTCGTGTCGAAGTGCATCCGGTATTCGCCTTAATAGACACACATATGCTTGATATATAGAACTATATACATAGTTTTGCAACACAGCTTCTTGTAGTAAAAAACGATCATGCTTTCGGGGAGCCGTTTGTAGGTTTAATTTGTCTGTCAAGTGACGACAAGTGGTAATCAACGAAGGTTATTATATAATTGATTAAGATTTCTTGTGTAATGATATATCGTACGTTAATAAACGATAGTTGTTCGTGAATCAACCCAATAAATATTTTATGGACAATATATTAAGGTACAATAAAACTTTCAAATATTAGTATGTAAGTTCTTTCGAGCAACGCGAACACCGTGTGCGTCTCCCGTGAGCTGAAACCTCGCGAAACAACGGGGACAACCGGTTCTAAGGAACATATCATCGAACACTGTCGCTTTTTAATTGCATTTACAACGCTCGTTCGGCGCGTGACACTGAGGCATTGCGAAGAATGTGTCCAAGTTGCCCGACAGGTTAGACACGAGCTTCTAGGCAGCTTTCTCCGTGCTCGTAAAGACATATATTTCGTCACTTCGAGGGTTGATCAAGGAATGGCGAACCTGCAGCTTTTTCAGGTGTTTGGTGCAGCCTTTTCGCAATATTTCCTCAGTTATCCTTTGTTTGTAAATCGATGGTAACAACGTGAATCGTTCACTGGTGATGGAGGAATCATTTCTACCGAGGGTTATCTCGGAGTTCGGTCTGATTGCGGGGGCATTGTTTCCGATAGTGAATTATCAGAAGGAAGTGATAATGATACTCTTGAAAAGGCACTGGCGTAAATATACGCGAGGGAAGAGTTTCCATAAAAGGAGAAGAATCTACTCGAAGAACATCGAGTCAATGTTTGTCTTAATAACAAAATATAATGTTTGCAAATAATTATAATCGATACCTCTATTGAAATGAAGCACTTGTTCTGTATATTTAACAAAATGTTCTCCGATATTTGGATAATATTCGATGACACCCACAGCTTGCAAAACCAAACAAGCCTGTTCGCTTAAAAATTGAGCAACCAAACCACGCTATTTTTTATTTGTTTAATCATTTCCGAATCACTCTGTAAATATTGCCTAAAAGTTAACATATGAACGAACCGTAGTTCGCGCGTGTTTCAGGGAATACCCATGTCAATCCAATAACGCGGAGAGCACGGTCGTTTACAGGTACCTACGTCCACCTAGCTTTCGCGCTCGCGGAATTCCACTCGGCCGGTACTTTCGGTACACAAGCGAAATTAAGCACCATTACGCCGTGCCACCAGCGTCCACAGTCTACGATTACCTAGAACACGGGAAAGGCTCGCTGTGTTACCAACAGGTACGCCACGGTGTTACCGTGGGGTTCGTCGCCGGGAGGGAACACGGGTAATTGCCACTTAATCGTGAGTTGTGTACAAGACGTGACAAAAACAACGGTTTAACGGCTCCGCTCGGTGACGTCGATGAGTCATTTAGCAGGCTCATTTTTCATCGACGCAGAAATCGATTCCCGCGAACCACTCGACGCGGACAACATGAAATTTTCCTTGGCGAAATTGCGTTTCTCAATCAAGCATTACGACGTGTATCTAAAGTAACCCACGTATTTACTTCGGTTTCGATGTTGCAGAAAGATAGTATCTGATGAATCGAGTGTAATCCCATGCAGAGCTTCCAAAAGTAAAGCTTCAACGCGATGAGTTAATAACTAGTCCTCTGTTATATAATCAAAGGCTCGTTGAAGTCTGTTCTGCGGTGTGTTTTCTCTCGGATTATTCCTCACTGGTTCGATACAACGCCATCAAGGTTATAGCCCTTCTTTTGCCTGGTTGCAATCGACAGCGATCGAACGTTACCTTGGTTGGTGGAAGTAAATTCATAGCCAAGATGGTGCGTACCATCGAACGATTACCGCGCCTACACTTTGCGCGAGAGATCGTGTACCTTTTAGCTGTCATCCGCGAGTAATAATCTTATAAAGGTACCCTGCACCGCGGATGGGTTATGAGAGCAGGTAGGAGGACTCCGCGCCGCCGAAGAAGTGGAGAACCAGCGGAACGAAGAAGAATACGGCCAAGTTGAAGAAGAAGAAGAAGAAGAGGAAAGGATCAACAACCTGCGGGCACTCCTCTGCATCGAAGGTGGAATCCTCCTCCGGTGAAACCAATGAGCTATGCTGACAACGGCAGATCTATCCGCGCCTCGTCGCCGCTGCTACACACTGCCTGTACCTATGCCCCGCCGTATCTACCAACCTTCCATACCTAACGGTCGCAAGAAACTTCGACCATTATTGCGGTGATTGCTGGGTACCTGTTAACGCGTAGCCACGCAGGTATTCACCGGACGCCGTGGATCGCCAAGGTCAATGCCACCGAGAGAACATCCGAGGAGCTCGAATCCTAGTTATCGACCACGCCCGATTTCTGCATGCACGACCAGTAGGCTGTCTCTACACTTGGGTTAACTCGACACTTTCGGATAACGTCTTGATTCTAGGTGGTAGAGGCCATTCTTTACAGTCTACGATCCAGAACTCTAAGAGCTTGAAGAACTTGAAGAAACTTGAAGAAATTCATCATGCTTGTGTGATTGTCGCTTTTTAACTCTTTGCACTCGAGATGCGACTCTCGTCACCTCTAGGTTTGACGCAGTAAATCAATAAGCAATAATGTTTGTATAGGTTTAATGCCTTTGGAACTCGAAGTGTCAATGGAATGATTGTCGGTGAGACAAAGGTGACTCGATTCTCAAATCTCAAATTAGTTTGCGATCACGAATCGGGCTACATCTTCAAAATTAGTCTAAGCTTAGCATTCGTGGCAATAGAATGTTAAGAAAAAAAGGCACGAGTACAAAGGGCTAATTGATTTGACAGCGACTTCCTTTAGTTTTCAATGGTGTCTTGATACGGAGCAGAATTCATTGTTTGCACTTCATCTTGGAATTCCACTCGGCCGGTACTTTCGATATAATATATAAAATTGAATCTAAGTTTACTAGGTTGTCACATAAGTTTCCGAAGACTTGATGCTTAAATTTTTGACATTAAAATTCTTTATGACATTTGATCCAAGTCGGAATTGAACAATTGGCAGGAAAATGGATAAACACTATCAGAAGCGATGGCATTTATTTTGAAGAATAATTATTGTTTGGTTATAATGTTATTATAAAATGATTTATTGGTAGCAAGTGTCCGGGAACTTATGGGACAACCTAGTAGAATGTTATACTGAAGGTGGAGCGTCATGCTGGAAGATGTACGATGTAGGTTCAAAGATGTTTAAAAAACTAATGGAGGTAGAATATATGTTGAATATATGTTATACGTAAAAATATGTTGAACACAAAGAAATTCTCTTGGTTAAAGTTACCCCCTGTAGTTGGATGTACGATTAGGTTATCATGGCAAGGCTGCAATTTGAACCGTGACTCGATTAGCCGATGTTATAACACAGATCAAAGGAGCTCAGATGTTAGTTATTCGCTACACCTAATTTCTAGGAGAACTGGTTCTAGCCGGATACGAGCCAGTGACCTATAGATTAGTATGGATAGGCAATGCCGGTAGCCTTACGATAACCCTAAGAAGCCATAACACATCAGAGTTCTTTGAATCTTTGGGCAGTATAAACTAGAACTTGAACCGTAACCATTTACACGCTGAATATTTACGTTCTTAGAAAGGCGTGGAACTTTTTGGTCTTTTTATAATAATAAATACTCGTATTTGAATATTTTGAAGGGTTAAGATATGATTTCATACAAACCACAAAGGATAAGAAAGCAATCTGTTCCTTTGTTCTCCCTCAATTTTTGAGACGATAATTTCCTCCATTAAAAGTTGCCCAATACCCTTAATTAAATCTGCAGCCTGAACAAATCGGCGTTCGATCGAACCGTAATCCGATCAGCTGATATTATAACGCAATATTCTCGACATAGAGAGGAATGCGAGCACGGCAGAAGGAAATAAGATCCTTAAAGTAATCGCAAGCTAAGTTTACACAATTAAATACTCGCCACGGTGTACAGCTAGCCGCGATACTAATCAAACGTCGGAACGTTTCGCGTATCCGAGACGCTGAAAGCTGTCGTCGCGCGACAAAAATCGTCCTTTTTCATTGATCAGAGTTTTCTTTAACGGCGTGACTCGTACGAGCTGCGAAATCGAAGTATTATTCACCGACTAATATTAGAATCGCAATGTTCACCGCGAAAGTCGATCCTACGGAGACCGAGCCTTTAGTGGAAGGAAGAAATGGAGCAACGTAATTCCAGACGAACGTTCAACGACGTTGGTAACACCAGCATTCCAATCAGCGATGCAATTAGCCAATCCTTTGTAAGTAATCGGAGTTCTTAGTTTCACAGATTTTCGAGCTAGCCGACAATCTCCTACGAGCAAATCGCTCGAATAACAGCAGAGAGTCAATTTTCTAAGTGTAACTTTAAAAAGTATAGTTACATATGTAAGGTGTAATTGATTGATTCAAAGTTTCGCGCTGCGTGTGACGAGTGTAATCAGCGCGCGCACAAATTACCGCCCTCTGTGTTTAACCACAAAGAGGAAGAGAGTCAGTTACGATTAGTCAGTCAGAGATTATAATTACGATTATGATTACGATCACGACTTGTTAATTTGTGTGTGTTATATAAGTTTCATAAAATATATCACTATTGTTTAATCGAAACGATAAAAAAGGATTTATTAACGTACCCCGGAGCTTACACATAATTGAATGTGTTTAGAATATAGATCAGAGGACTCGTCAATTTACGTTCACTTGCAACTGACGTAATCTGGTTGTTTTTTTTCATGGAAAATTCGCATCGATGGACAATTTTAAATCTCAGTTCGTCGCGTTTGATGTAAAAATTGAGAATCTCTGTCGACGAGGGGTGCATAACTTCGACGCAGTATTACACGGTATATCCGTATGGGTCTGTATATACTCAGGCTTGTCTCCGCGGAACAAGCACAGCTGTTTCGTATCTTTCTCTCTCGGTCGTTCTTCCACGATCGCATCCCTTGCGTCAATCTGTCCCCCTCTATTTCATCTCGCGCGCCATCGACCCTTCCTGCGCGAACACCAGTCCTACGGCCCCCTCTCGAATAGGAAAAGCATGAAATGCACGGCTCCAAAATTCGTGCTGAAGGTTAACTGCAGTTGACGAAACACTGCGTCGGTAGAATTAAAAGGTGGGATGAATTTTATTCGAAGAATGAGCAGGACTCTTTCATTAATTCCACGTGAAACGTAAGATTGGAAGTTAACGACTCTAAACAGGAGCTACTACTCTCATAAAATGCAAAATCCAAGTGTTTGTGATTTCTAAACTTCTACTATTCTTATTCAATCTAAATGAAATTTATTCCAGTTACTTTTCATACTCGTGCATCGCAGCAAGCATACATTAATAATTAATGCTCGATAATTAAAAGTACGAGTCGTGTTCATTTTTACGCGAGCATTCCATATCCTAATAATTAATCCATCTAACGAAATAAATGAAGGCGATTTCTCGGAAAGTCTAGAGTAATTTATGTATTATTACTTCCCCTGCAAACAATAATTAGTAAAATTCAACTCGAAGCATGGGTACATGAAAAAATTATACACGAAAGGAAAGACCAACGGGGATCCTAGCTGACCCGTGTCCGTGTAGGATTTACGTTACACTGAACGCCAAGATTTCCGGAACGCTTTTCTCTCTGAAAATTACACGACTGCTGTCGAATCACTATCATTCGCAAATTAAACAATTCATCCGAGCGGCACGGTCCGACTGTCCCGGACACGGAGCCGTATAATTTTCAAAATCTGCCCTATGAGGGCCCCGTCGTTCGCGGTTCTTTCGCAGGCTTTTCAGTAGAGGGAGGACGAAGCATCCGGCGTAATTCTAGTTTTGCGTTACGCGCAACATCGCGAACCTGTGGTGCTCAATTTCGCTCGTTACTGGGACAAAATGAATTCAAACGAAATGTTCGTATGTCATTAAACAGTCCAAGACACAAACTGAACTATAAGATCGTTTAAAACATTTACGTTTTTGAACTTTTGTTGCTTTAGTTTGTTACACAGATAAACTTAACAAATGGGCCCAACTGGGCTCACGGGACCCGACTTTGCGCACCTCTGCCGTAGGTGTACCTGACGCAAAACCTGCGAACGTGTAATTCACTTAATAACGTTCTCTCCCTCTCTTCTTCTCTCTTGTTCCAGCCACCCCACTTTTATTGCGTCTCCGTTTGCGCTCCGCGCAACAACTAATTACCTGTTACACACTCCGTAGAGTAGAAAATGTCAGTTTCTAATTCCCGCGCGCACGCAGCTCGAACGGAAGCTTCTCGGGAAACCGACTTCAAAAACGCCGACCACCGAGACCATGTCGCGACTAATTGCGTTCCCAAAAAATTAAGCTCGACCACGCGAAACCTCAACCTTCAAAGCAGCTACGAGATACGGGTTTACGAAGGAAGAAAATTTTTACTTTCATTTCGTTGGCCTGTTGAGAGCATCGCTGAATAAAATTAATTTTTTACGAGAAGCAACATTTGTTTAGAAGTGGCAAATATTGTGATGATCAGAAATTGAACTGAATTCGACTAAAATAATTCTACTTGAAAAAATTGTCAGGATGTTATTTCAAATTCTTTCAGTTCAAAAAAATGCAATTAACGAAAACGTCGTCTTTTAATTCCATTGAATCAGAGCTTCTACGTTAATAAGGACAATGGAGGTTCTGCTAGGTCCGCGAGTTGAGAGTCACTGGGCACAGGAAACGTTTGTAGCGTGATTAGTACGGAGAGGCGTGTACTACCTCGATTGCGTACGTTTGCTGTCAGCTGTCGGTGAAGAGGGTCCAGAGCATCGGCAAGCAACCGACGACCTTGCCAACCAGTTGTCTTCTCTCGAATCGACTAATTAATGCCGCAATACTGGTCGCGGTATGTCACAGCAGCGGTGCTGATAATCCACCGCCGAAACGCACACGCACCTAATCGCACCCAGGGCTGCCGTGATGAGCAGAATCTTATTGAAGTAACAAACAACGAATTAAAACTCTGCACAGTAGACACGGTAGACTACCAAACAGTAATATTCGTACAATAATATTGCTGTTATTCGAATACCGAGTGGTATGGTAATTCACGTTAATTCACAGTATGTAAAATCGAATACTGCACTACTCGAATAGCCGCGACTGCAGCGAGTACTTATGCGCATAATGCAATAACACAGCGACGTTTTCGAATTCCCTCTTGAACCCGTCATTGACTCAGCTTACACAAATGCAATTACGCCCCGGGATTCGCTTATTCGAGTCCACGTAATTTAATCAATGTAATCTAAAGTAATTTGGGTTAATTGCCGTCGGTATCTAATCATTCTTTCAATTTGATTGCGGTAACGAATCGAACGATCCCGCTGAAAAGAATAATCTTTGACTGGTTTCCACTCGTTCGGAAACTAAAAAATTCGCTCACTTGCGATATTAATACGACTGTTTGAAATGATCGAGGGACCAGCTTTCTGGACAATTCGTGATGTAACAAATAAAACCAATGCCTAGCAATTTATTAATGATGTTCACATATTCGATTGGCCAGTTAAACGTCCATTTCTCTATTGAGAAATATTCCAGTGACGAATACGCAACGCTTAACTTGTTAAGGGTAAGTCCACCATGCTATAAACGCGACTACAGTTTTTTCAGCGTTTAAACTCGACAATTTGTTGCGGAATGGAATTAAGGAGTAGGAGTGTCCGACGGTCATTTTCAACGAAAGCAAAGTTGCGATTCGAAACGAGCTATTATTACAAAGTAACCGCGGCGAGAGAACAGTCGACAGAAGTTAACATTCTAACGTGACGGGGGGATTATAAATGTGGCAATAAACAAACCAGACGGCGGCAAATAAAACGTCTAAGAGGTTCTACAAAATTACAGTGCCGCGGTATCGCGAAATTTTGCAATATCGTTTCTAGACCTGGCTAACCGCAAGCTAGAAAACTAGGGACATTTTTGTTCAAGTGGTAATCTGTGTGTATTACATGAAAGCATAGCATTACACACGATCCGTGAAATATTAAGTCATTTGGTACATGAGTTTTAGCGTGTTGAAATATTAACTGCAATTTAACCTTTTATTTTACTACAAAAATAAATATACTGAAAATATATGTACAATTTATATATCTGTTACTGCAGAATAAAAAAAGAGAAAGTTTAGGATATGGCCTGTTCTCTCAAGTACCATTGAGGACTCTTCCTATAGTTTTCTAGAGCCTAATCAGATATGTTAAAACTGCAGTGTATACAGCTAGGAATTCTTTCTACCTTTTACTTATAACGTTTGTCAGTTAGTCTTGACCAGCACCTCGTAAAGAAAAGATCTCAGCTTATTCGTGACATTTTAGAAATTAAATAAAAACTTTTAATTAATAAAATTGATATTTTATTATTTCATTATACCCCGTTTCCAATATGGTGTAATAATGTAAGAATTATAAAAATGAGAATAAAGGAAGGCTGAATACGTAAAATGGAATACTGTGCGTTTAGTAGCGAGGCAAATTAAGGAACACCTAATTTCAGACCACCTCAAGGATACCCCGTGTCTTCATTGACTGTCCGTCACCTTGAATTAGCTGTCTCGACTGCCGAGACTTTCCCGTCAAGCTACTCAAAGGAATGAAAGAGCAAAAGGGAACTGGGTGGGAGGCTGAATCGCACAAAACGAAAGGAGAATGCGTATGTGCTTGATAATTCGCGGCCTGACAACGCAGATACTGTTAAGGTTTTTCTTAAATTCATCTTTATAATTGATTGAGACTTATATCTAAGCGAATGATCGCCAGAACAATTAAAACATTTACGATCGCAGGAAAAATGACAAATATTCAAAGGAACAAAGCCAAACGATTCAATTGCGTGTAATTGAAATCAACGCCAGATGTTCTCCAATTTTTACGTAACGGAGTACACAACGCTGCCGAAGTCGCGATGAGATTGCGGTCTCGTATAGCGCTCGACGTCGCGTCGTGGAAAAACAAAGAAAAACGGGCGAGGAAGGACACGAGAAAGCAGGGCGAGCGGAGTCGATCCTCGTGATAACACCTGGGCGCAAGTGACCCGGGTCGTTCACGATCTCCTGGAGAAATTGACGCTTCCTGTCCTCTCTTCGTGGACAACCAACACTTTCACCGTAGACGGTGAAAATAGTCCACTAATGGTTACAGCGAACGCGGAAGTATTGCTTTTAGCGGTTCTCGTGGAACGAACGTGAACCGTGCGACACGCGCCACTTGATAATAGTAGGTAATTGAGTTGAAACGTTAAATGCTGCGAGTACCAAACGAATTAAATATCATTATGTGATTACATTGTTCTTTTATCAGAATTATACATAGAAACAGCCGTAAATGGACGTTATTTCACTATGAACTCGCGTTGAGAATGCGACCTACGTTCATTGATAATTTGATATAATCCCTAAAGAAGACCAGCAATCAGCAACTTTGACCAAAGCATCGAAATCACTTAAATTTTTTTTTATTTGAATGATCACAGCTAGTGAGATGGAGTAAATTTTTACTTTTATTCCTTTGGGCTGCTGAGAGAATCGATGAATTAAATTAATTTTTTACGAATAGCAATATTTGTTTGGAAGAGACAAATATGGTGATAATTTACGACAAGTGATCAACCATCGTGGTATTAGTTATCACGATCAGAAGCGATTTCTAGTGGCAAAATTCGCAAGTTAGGCGACTATGCCGTCTCGTCTACCGCGATCCAACGCTTCTGCATATTAATATGACTCGGTTACGCAATTCGTAGGTTACTCGGTTACTTTCTACCCAATCGGCGGGTCTCCCTGTCTCCGTCGGTCGTACTTCCAATTCTCTGTCTGCAGTTAACTTGAACGCAAGGTTACCGTCTGCTCGTCGATTGCGTCGTCACAAGACGGGCGACGACGACGTTGGCCAATTACTGCACCTGTGATTCAATAACAAGTAACTACCGGCCAATCCCATCCACCTTCGCGGAGAGGATAAAGGTCTTACGCAGACCGACGTGAAGCTAAATTCGCGCCTGCGATGCAGCTCCTCCCGATCGATCTCTCGATAAAAACGGTTATTTTCACCGCGTGGAATTGAAGAACATAATGCTAGAAGAAACTCTTTTTGCATGTCGCCTGCGAGAGGGTACCGAGAAATCGATAAGAAACGCCTTTTGTTGCTTCGAAAACTCGTGTGGTTTACAATGCTGTTTTGTACAGTGTGTGTTTTTTAGATAGAACTAATCGACGTAATTGCACCAGTAAGGTAAGTGCCAATATTGTAATTTATATTTCAGATGCGATAACGTGATAAGAATAGGAACACATATCTGTATATCATATTAAAAAATATTGTATTCGACGATAAGTTTATCAATCGATAAACACCTGTGATGCAATGATTTCTTTGAAAATTAACTGAGGTGGGTAGGTTAAACTTTCATGACTTACCCGAAACAAAGAAGAAAAATGGAGTTAGTGATAAAGAGTAACAATTTTAGCTTGTAAGATACACACAGCATAGAGTGTTAGACAACTCTCTAACGAAGAACCTCTCAAGTATCAATCCGTATTTACAATTACACAAAACTCTTAGTTCTCATCAACGTCGGCAATCTAATCGCAAACTGCTCCGTTCCCAAACGTTTACCCGAACAATGGCGGCGCGCGCTCGTTATTACGATCCTCCCCATCGTCGAGCCAAAACAAAAATGATCTGATCCCGATAAGTCTTATGGATAAATTAAAAAAGTTCTCGGAAGTTCGAAAAATGGAACGGCGCGGTCTAGACGCGATTGGAAAAAGGTCTCATTGCGAGTGACAGGAAATGTAGGTCCAGGTAGTTTATAGGTTTAGATGCAAGCAGCTCGACGACAGAGTGAGAAAGGGGGTGGATCGACCTGGTGGTAAGAGAGAGTGGAAAAGAGAGGAAGAGAGGCCCACCAGCGTGCCGCTGCTCGAGTCTACACTGTCGTCCTGCAATAACCGTTCGCTCTTTGTCCGCTCAGCTGCCTGCTGCTGGCCAGTGGTTCTCGATCGCGATTTTGCTCCATTCGTTGGGCCTTTCGAATGCAACCTACATCGCTTTCATCGGCAAGGAAGTCCGACCAGTCCTTGACGGGGAGCCTTGCGTCAACGCGAACTTTGCAACGACGTTAAACGTTAACGACGAAACTGAAAATAGACTTAGCGTGTACGCAAGTTGGCTTCGGGGACGCGCTTAACCCCTAGGCTACTTCGAGTGCATGTTGCTGTGCGTGCCAGGGATGGGCAAAATTTTCATCGAAGGACGAATGACGATTAATTCAAACTATAATTTCATAGTTGGAAAATGTTTCATTTTAACCCTTTCAAACCTGAATTATTTTTTCTTGTCGTACTAATATAATTTCATTTTTAGCGTTAACTTGGACTAAAAGTAGCATAGAAAAAATAAAAAAAAATCCTAATAGCGTAGTTTTCGAGGAAAACTGATTTTTCTTCGTGTACAAAAATAAGGACATTCGGCCTAAACGATAGTGCCGGTAATGGATGGGTCCTCAACTAAATTTTGTGTCCTCAATTGTGGACGCGAGGTCTGAAAGGGCTAATGGAACACAGGATGTACTCAACTTGGTTCTCGCTTCGAATCGTTACTCTCCACTTGCGTTTATTTTTTTAAAACGTTCGCGACAATTCTCTTTCTATTAGTCTTCCTGTCTCGCTTAATTCTCCGTTTCTATCGAGTTATTACCACGACACGATACAATTGAATATCGCGGGGAACAATTTCCCAATCTCGACCGTCCACGGAGGCGAGCGACGCAAACAGTGAAATAGACGTTAGTCCTTGAACACTCATATCCGTTAATTTTGTTATGCGATCAATGAAGCCAACGCACGATTAAGTAATGGAATAAAATGAGAGCGACGCGAATAGAATCCAACGACAAAAGTAGTTAATAGGGGAATACAATAATTGGGAAAGAATTTTCGTTGTTTTCCTACTGCTGGAAATAATGTAAACACGATTATGTGACGGTTACTTCTCGCTTAAAAATTAAATTTTTACCTGTAGATGATTCCCATCTGCCTTTACTTTAGTTTTCCACGGTCAGACGACGCAGTACGCGAGTCTAATGATCTACAAGTTATTGTTTCAGCAAAAGCTGTAGACGGATCATACAGAATTGTGTGCAAAGTATAACAGAGGGTACACATGGTACAACAAACAGGAAGAGAGACGGTACTTCGTAGGTGTGAGGTGGTCAGTATCGAGCGGCCTGCTCCGATGTACCATCCCCTGACTCTTTTCCTGGCTTCTGAACCCTCTTCCTCCTCGTCAACGCTATAATCCAACCGAGCACCTTATAATATAATTACACTTAACCGCCAATGGCTGCTATTAGTAAACCGGAGAAAAGTAATTACCAACACGAGTAATGATAGACAAATGAAATTACTCGTGGATTATACAGAAACAGTCATTAAGAATTAAGCTATTGTACACGCGAAATTCGAGTCGTGACGAGTGCTCGGATATCTTACCCTGCTTAATCGTTTAGGCTAGCATTCTAGGGTAATCGTGTACAATTAAAGTTAATTGAAAACACTTTTTATCGCTAATTTCCGGACGTTGAATAAATAGAATTTTGTAATTGCGTTGAATAATTGACATGTGATTTCATTAGAATAGTACTAATAAAGTCTATCTTAATGGTACATTAATCGTTATTTCCCGTACGTATTAATAATTTCGTTAAATAATTTTTAATTCGTCTTTTTAATTCATAATTACTCTGTCTTGACAGGTGAATCCCACTCTATTCTACACATTTTGTTGTCGTTGTTCCATTATCGCCGCCTTTTGTCCCACATAGCACCGTTACAGGAAAATCAGCGCAATAAATTGCAGCAATCCACCTTGAAGCCTAAATCCAAGTCGACCCGAGTAAATAGCACAACGCTAATTGTTTCCGAATGACGCGTGGGCCCTGAAAATAGCATTCTCCAAAATATTGTAGTCGCGAATCGGATGGGAAACGGATCTGCTTCGCGTTTCCGTTCCGTGTCCCGTTCCCATAAACAAGCCAGGACACGTTCCAGGTAATTATCCCCGACTGTTAATAATTATTCTGGCCAAGTCGAGCGGAGACATTGTGCCGCCTTCGGCCAATAAATAGTCTCACTGTTGCTAATTAACACGTAAATCAACTGACTAGGAAGCGCTAAGCATACGCTCGACAGAAATCCGAGCCTCTGATTACTGCTACAGAATCTGCGATAATTTGCAATTAAACGTGTATAATACAGATTTGAAAATTCGATATTCGATGGCCTCAACACACGTCCATCGATCCAAATGAATTTCGAGAAAAGCACAGTTTTTTTAGTCAACATGTCGGATATTTACATGAATTTTATATTATTATAACATGGATTTTTTATCGAATGATTAAATATGTATAATCTACGATCCTTCGAAGAGTAAACAGATCTTCAGTGGTTTCGGTTTGACTCACTTACTTTCGAGTTTGAAAAGACATGTTGTCTTGATTGGATAAATGTCTGTGTAATACGGGAACCAGTTTGCCGTGGGTGGCCCAATTACAGATAAGCGTTAATTGATTACTTACTACCTGTTTATCGGTTAGCGAACAATGGCTTATTACGTTCGTACGGTTGCCCCATTCGGAAGTGTCGGTTATTGTCTATGAACAAGTGCTTGAAAACGGTTGATGCGCGCGAGCGATCGAGATTCGATTGTGTCATAATTCCACTCTTCGCGTAAAAACAAACCACTATTTCTCTATCTACAGTGAAATAGAAGTCAATTATAAATACGTAACTTCAATTGCTTTAAAAAATTACTTACTCTATATAAAAGACCACAGCCAATAAGAACTTATTACTTCCATATTACTAAAAATTTGAACAGTATTGCATTCCAATCATCCAATAATCTCATCTTCTTAAAAAAATACACACATACATAATTAAAGACAGTAAAATTCCAGGTCAATATCGGTTAATTTCTTATGCGATCCATCGATCCAACGTGGGATTGACCAGAAATAATAAATAGAATACGGAATCGAATGGTTAATTTCAGCTTTGTGGAAGATATAAAGTGATTGGTTTCTTCAAACAAAGTTAGAAGAAAATTGCCGCGTATTTGCCAGCAATCGAGTATGTACACTGTTTTCTCTCTGGTTTCCTATCGGTGTAATCATCCTGGCCACCTCCAACCCTATCGTCCCCATCGCCTCTTCTAGCAAGCCAGCCCTCTCTGCTTGGTTCTAGAGTTACATCACAGTACCTAGCTATAGACATACTGCCACCATTGAATCAATAAATACCTACCTGGCCATGTTGAGGACACTTGGCAGCTGTACTCGATCCTTCGGTGCTCAAAGGTGCACCGCACAACGAGATTTTTGAAAGTCCTACCAACAGAACGGGACACCTGCCCCTCTGTGAGCAGTTTTCCACTAGCGATCGCTAGTAGGCACAGACATGGCAAAAGAGTATTTATTACTTTAAAAAATCGGAGAATCAATTTAATTTCAATGTTAAATTGACTGTATTGTTATATACAGATTTAGAAAACTACTCGAACCAAAGAGTCGAAGGGTTAACGGATGTTTGTCACCGAAACACCGAAAGTGTTGATAATTGTTTTTATGCGTTGCATATACACTTTTGTTAATTGTAGGTATGTAAGGTAAGGTGTGTGAGGTAAATAGAAAATTTGAGCATCGCTGTTAGGGCTCCCAGTTCTTCTACACCGAAGCCTCGTCACCATTCTCTTTCTCTTTTTCTCCGGGGCCATCCCCTCGTTTACTACCTTTTCCATAGACAGGATGCTATGGGGTCGAACCGATGCTCGCTGCCATGTGGACCATGCACACATCGTAGTCCAACCCTTCACGGGTATAAAACATTACCACAGACACCATATGGTTATGAATGTAGCTTCCTACGGTGGCTAAACCTCGTTTCGCCTGTTACTCCAAAACGGAAGGCGTCTTCTCACTTTATACCTTTGAAAAAATCAAATTTTCTACTCAAAGTGTCGAGCATCTAAACAAATTTCAAACTTTTCCAAAAACTAAGATTTTCAATGAAAATTTAGGTTAAGAATTAGGAAACATTTTTGCACAAAACGTTTGCTTCTCATAATGAAATATACACACCATACATTCATTTTTCCTTTTTTTAATGCAATACCGAATGGAACGAAAAAGTAATTAAAATCGACATCTAAACACAGGTTCCTTTTCCTAGCAGAAAAATATAACTGTTGAAGGTTCCGCAATCTTTTTCCAGCGTTTCTCACAAGCACATTGTAACGAACAGAGAAGAGTTACGCAACCAGTTACTGGATCATGTAAATCGTACATACAATAAAGAACCATTGCAAAATCCTTCATTACGCTTTTCAACGGACCCGACTCGAACAAAATCCTTTTCTTAACAATGTTGCAACGTGCTGCAACTTTTTGTTGACTCGAAAAAGGATTGGCGTTGCTAACGTGGTAAAGAAACTACTTCCAGGTTCATAATCATTAATTCCTGTAGTATCCAACAATCTTGGAACTTATAACTTAATATTTTGGTCATTAGTGTGGTACCTATTCTATTCTTTGCCATATTTTACTCGATATTTTCATCTAGACATAAACTATTCCTATCTTTATCCGCTATAGTGACTCTTCGACCAACATTCTAAGAGATTCTACAATTCCCATTTGATTTTCGCGCACAAAATTTGCTCTGGTCCAATCGCCCAGTGAAGGTAGGCTGGTGATTGATAACCACTGCGGCACGCTCAGCTGGAGCTCGAGGAGAAGAGAGACGAAGAGGTGGCAACAGCGCGGCACTCGACGGACGGGTGGCACTGGTTCGCGCATAGGCGCAAGCGCGCGCCTTCCGATGTGAACACAGAGGAAGAACGAGACACCATTGAGGGGATAACAGTCGTAGGTGGGAGCGAGATGGGAACTAAATACGCACAGTCGCCCGTACGACGAACCGTACGTGCGCGAGGATCGTGCGCGTCGTGCGAAACGCATCGGCACTCTGCGTGACACGCACGCGTGCACCGCTGCGCGATATGCAACCGAGCGCGCTCGCAGATCTCTGGGGGTGGCCCCTCCTCTGTCGCAATGTTTTTACCAACACTCAGCGCGACTCTGTACCAATTGGTACACCATCCGACACGACACTTACGAGTCGCATCTGGCTGGAGAGATCGTGCTGCTTTTACGATCCACCCCGCGAGTCACGCACTGTACACGCGTTTCTGCGCATGTGACATCTTCTTGGGGTGGTACATGGGCAAAGACTCGTCGAGGAATGGATAATTGTTAATTGAGTACTATGAACGTATGTATTGTATCTCGATTTGGAACTGAGAGAGGGGATGAGGCATCTACTAATGAAAAAAAAAGAGAAAGTCATACAGGGAAACAAAAATCGTATTTCTCTGATTCGCAATACGCGAATGTTTGTACAATAAATTTGGCAACACCCTATGAACGTCTATTTTGGGCGATAATAATGTGATTGTTTTCGACAATGAGGCCAATTAGATTCATTAATTAGATAAGTTAAGGTACACTGGGGACAAAGATCCGTTGTTCTTCGGGTCACATTTAAACGCAGACGTAGTATTCGCGGTACAACCAAATTGTGTCGAACAGGAGAAAGTTCCCCGAACGTGTCATACTGAAACTAGTGGGAGTCTAAAGACGACGCGCGTATCTGTGTATAAACGGCACGCGTTGGGCAATATCCGTTTTGTCCAAGCCCATTGTGAAGGGAAAGGTAATCGTGACTACAGATTTTACCCAAGTTATTGTCCATAACGTGCGCGACCGCTGTATCAAATTTGGTATACCGTGGTACAGTGTTTCTCAATCTTCATCATTCCGTCACAATAAAAGAAAATTTTGCATAGACCTCTTGAACTAGAATTAAAATATTACTTTTGTGCAAAAGTCAAAACCTTCGTTTAAGCTATGCTTCGCTACATTTTTTTTAAATTTGTTCTTACAATAACAAAGAACATTTGATTAAGTGAAACAGTTCCAATACTAACAGAAATGGCTACTAGATAGACGTACGAATGGTGGAACAGCGGACAAAGGAAGCAGTGGCACTTTGATCGAAATGGGGCGCAAAGTCACACCCAAACGTAATGCAATCCGATCACTTCATCGGCTTCCCCTCTCGTTTTCATTCAATTAATCATAACACTGCACGGGGTTACTCGTACACCGTTCTGTACGGAGATCGATAATTTATCCGCGTGTGCCGATTAACCCAGAACGGAAGCAACGCGTATCGTTCAAACCGAATTATTCGAAGGTGCGAGTGTGGTAGGCCCATCGAGCGACATGGAGGACCTTATTTATTATTCAACCGGTCGGTAGGCTCGGCAGCTATGCGTTCGTCTATCTCTCGACACGCATGCGAAATTATTAACATCGTTGACAAACGTTCCAAGCGAACGTGAGTCGCCGCTGCATGGAGGCGCGACAATAATTTCTATGTAGCACCGGGAACGATCAGAGAGCACCGTCTAAATAGGAATAAATAGCCCATTGTCGTAATGAACGTATTCTGTGTTACGTCAATATGCCGGAATACATTACGTTCGAGATATAGAACCAAGATGGCCGACACCGCATTAACCGAACCAACGTTATCGTTAAATATTGCGGATGGTTTCGACGAACGTGGTACATTATGCACAATCAATTATTATTAAAGGACTCTTTAGTACAAAATAAGAGAAATCCAAAGTAAAATAGAAGAATTAAACAAATGTTTATATACATGTTCAAGCGTACGCTCACGTTTTACTAAACACCCAGTACAGTGCCAGATAACATTATGTGAAGCCAAATTTCACATTGCACCGTCGCGGTCGTGCATTAGGATTTTAACGAACACGACAACACGGCGGATAAGGCTTGCAGTTTGTAAATGATGGACGAGGGAAGAATGTATTCGGCGTTCGGTACGACAATTGCATTATTATTCCGACAGTAATGCCCACAATGGCGATGCTCTTCCTTCCTTTCTTTGATTCCACCACGGTCTCGACCGTTGCCACGCGCGACAAAGGGCCCACGCGGAGCGGCTTCTGCTACGACCACTGCTTTTTCCGTGTTCATTAAGACAACTTTTCCAACGGAGAATGGAAATCCACGCGTAAAACCTAACCTCGGTCAACGGTGCTGATTGACTCTTTGTTCGATATGCCTAACGACATCTGTACCTTCGACATCCCTGCGGTGAAATTCTCGTTTGTATTAAAAGCTGACCTTTTGGTCCGTTATTTATCGAATAAATAATTCAATTTCAATTACGTAATCGTTTTATGTTCCATTAATAAGCATTTAATGAAATAAAAACTATTATAACTGTTCTATACTACGCAATAGAGAATTGTGAAAATAATATGCATATGTTTACGATACATTTGATTGAAAAAATTGTGTCTTCTTTGGACTCCGAACAGAACGAAAAATACTTGTACTGAAATAATCGCAGCGTTGGTATAACGGAGAGAGTTTCCGGGTAAGTTTCCACCGGTACCGTCGATGCATTAACGAAGTCGTACTCGAGGATATCGGCTGTACAATCTCGACGACGACGAAGCGGAATTCTCCGCGCGACTTCGTATATTTGAAACAATAAGCAAGCGAGAGTAACTTCTCCGAGAGGGGGTAGATAGCGTATTCAACGGCGTACGAGCCATCTAACCGAAACGTGACCGGTGACTAAAATGTCGCTCATTACGTATGACTACGAAAACGAGTCATACGTGTCCATGAGCAGCTACGGACTTGAACACGATGCGACCAGTGTCTCAGCCAGGGACGCGGTTATCGTGAAACGAACGAAGATTGAGCCTCTGACCCTCCAGGGACTTCTTATTTTTATTCAAAAGCATAGAAAATTTCTGTTAAATATTGGGTTGTCTGGAAAGTCCATTTTTGGTAAATAGTACCAAAAATGTAACAAATAACATGTATGCATCCCTTAAAGGGTGGAAAGGTTGTGAAACAAGATGGTACCTATGTAATTCAATAAATATATATCAAAATTTAAATATGCCTTTGAGTTTTTCTTAAAAATTGGCACAAACTTTCTGGACAACCGAACAACATGGTCTGTATAACAATCTCCTGATTTTATTGGAACTTGGGTAACTTTTGTAACTCCTTAATAATGGGAGGGTAGATACACTTTTGTAATAAACGACAATGTTTCGAATAATTCTGCAACATTCTGTACCCACACATTTCGGAAAAGAAAGGGACTCCTTAAATTAATTAGCACCAGGCCCAGATCAGCCTGAGCCCGCCACTGGTTGCAGCGAGGATCGGTGGGACGGATGTCGCTCTTTCGAGGAAACGAAACGTCTCGGAGAAGAAAGGAGGTGATCGTAATCGGTCGAGTACTTTCACGGGCGTAATCTTTCCGAGTTATTCTCGCATTAAAAACAGAGGTTGCTCTGCTTCGTGCCGCGTCAACGACACCGCTATGGCCAGTTAACAACGACAAACGCGTTACCAGACGCTCCAAAATTATTTCAAAAGTGCTGAAAGCCCCGTGCGCCAAACGCGGATTTTTCTCGTAATCAAGATGGATTACCGAGAATTTCGCAGAGATTGTTATAACGCTTTAAACTTTAAGTATTATTGCAACCGCTTTTGTCGGTTCTAACGAAATCCATTTACTTTTAATATTGCAACTATCGTTACTTTGCTCCTGCATGGAGTACGATTCATTTATCAATGCATGATATATATTAGGTTGTTGCATATAAAATGTTTGATTTTGTAGAAAAGATTTAAACATCTGTATTTCGATTACAAATTAATTTTATCCATCAAAGTAAATAGCAACAGATTCAGTACACTTTTGTCAACGATGCACGAGTGCATTTATTCCATTTTTGTAAATATGTTCATTTCTGGTCGTGGCGAAGTTGTGAAAGGTAATTTTCATGGATGCTTTATCCTTAAACAATGGATCCCTTAAAAAGCGATTCAAACGTTTAACGAAGTAGTTAAACCGTTTGGTGAAAGATCCAGTGAATAAAAAGAGTGGAATGCGACGTACAAATCAAGATAATTTAACAAGATCAAATAATCAGTGATTTCATATACAACAACCTAAGAATACAAATTTTAATTGTAGTAGAGGTTTGACTACATCCATGCTAATGGCTCCTTGGAAGGATGCGTGCTCCGAAACGAGAGTGTCGCCTCTCTGGCGAGGTAGACTCTTATTGAACTCTCTCGATAGCGCAAGAAGGCCTCGTGGGGATTAGTATAGGGAAAAGGAATCGTAGCGAGCGTCCGCAGCATGCGTCATACGTCCGGAATGTAACACCCTGTGTCTCGTCGGAGTGCAACCGCAAAGGGGACAACGTCTGGAGCATTTCGAAGCGAGGCTACAAGCAGGCTCCGCGATACACGAAAGAAGCAACGAGAAAACGCACCACTCTTCGTATCTTGGGTAGAAGACGGCGTTCAAGAGGGTTACGCGTCACAGATCGTTTGTTCCTCTTTCAGAATCGGAGCGTCGGGTTTCCATTATTTCCTGACGTTTATTACGCGAGAAAGAACCGCCGAGGATAAACCTACCCTGTTTATTTTCACATGGCAATGGAAACCGATAAATCTGACGCAGAGTAATTCGATCCTTTAATCGTTTGGGATACGGAGCAAAGAGAGGGTGGATGATGAGAGGGCAATGATTACTTTGTCAATGCTTTACGATTATTTGCGATTGCTACATTCTCATTTTGTTGTGATAGTATCTATCGAGTAGATGTATCTGATTTGCTTTATCTCTTAAATTCTGTTCAGGCAAAAACTGGGAAATGGCATATTTTTCTCGAAGGTGAAGTATTTTCACTCTTTAGCTAAATGAATAAACAAATAAAGTCGACGAGAAGGCAGTGTTGGGAAAAGTATCGGAGGACCGCGTACTAGATAGCGCCCTTAAACGCGGAGTAAATATATCTCAAGAGGGGTTTGTTTAGAAGAGCGATGAGAGAGATATTACAATCAGACCGTGTGTTAACAAGCAAATCATTTATTTACACGAACGTATAAACCTAACATACTAACGAGAACCGAGAAATATAACGCTAGCTTTCAAGCTAGGAATACTGCTCATTGCACCCACTATATACATAATTAATCAATTACCAATAAATAAAAGACCATCTATCAGCCGCGTGGACGTATCGAGATCATTGAATCTCGTTTACATAATCTCAACAAACCGAACCGTCTTTCGCGCTAACTAGAATCCCGAAACGTCTCAGCTGATCTCGCTATCGCGAACTTTTGAGATACGCAACTCAACCTCTGTCGATTAGTCGTCCTTGGTCGAAACGCCCGGTCTTCTTGTCGGAAGATGAATTCCCGTGTTTATTATATGGTGGACTAAGAGATTGGGACCGAGTTCACGTCTGGCGAAGGTCAATCGCAGGCGAGTCGACGCCTCGAAAACGCACGAATCGGTATCAGGACCCTCACCCACGTATGCTTCTTCACCCATGTCCATGGTGGACGCTGATGTGTCGTAAAATTTAGGGCAATGCGTCCGACAATTATTTACATCGCCTATCTCTTGTGAAAAGAGTGTAGAAAGTTCACGATACATACATCTGATAATCATCTTGTAAGTTATTGTCAACTCAATTCTTAAAAGCAAATGGGTGTTACGTGCACCATGCAGAAATCAACGATGTACAATCGAAAAAAATTGCTTATCGTATTCCTAGCCATCGTCGAAACGAATCAATTATTTTCGGAGCGCCACGAATGAATTCTGACCCACTGTGGCGACGGACACGGATTTCAGACACGCCGAGCGTTTATTGGGATCGTGAAACGGCTACGACTGGAGAGACGGACGATTCCTGGAACGGTGGGTGCATTTCGGGGCTTTTGTTGGCAAGGCTTGGTCGCGGGAACCGATAGGCCGAAATCTACAGGCGAAAGGAGGAGGAGAGTCCTGGCGACTTTTCAAGATCATATAAACGTCCGATGGCCGGGGGCCTCGGGATGTGTTCCAGTCTGGCCAGACGACCCTAAATCTTTTAGAAGCTAGCGCCGATTTACACCTATTATGAATAACACGATGGAATTTGCGAAGGGTTTCGACGAGATTCGTGATCGTCGAATATAATCTCTTCAGATCTCTTTCAGATATTTTTCTTAATATAATTTAATGCCTGCAATTAATATGTGTTTAACCTAAATAATTGATATACAATAGAATCTAAGTACTATATATTTCATCATCGAAAAGTGAACATTAAGTGGTTAACTAATTATTTATTTGCAGACGTATGTTTGAGGGGCAAGATGTATTGTAATATATTGAGTTGTCTGGAAAATCCACGTCGATTTTTGGTAGGTGGTACAGGTCTGAATATATCGGAATAGTTGAAAACAAATAACATCTATAAATCTCCTAAAATGTGAAAAGGTTGTTGAACAAAATGGCATGTAATTCAATAAATATATATTGATATTCAAATGTATCTTTGAATTTTTCTTAAAAATTGGCACGAACTTTCTGAACAACCTAATACTTGTAATCTCATCGTTTCGCGACCGTGAAAGTACCTCGAGCAGCCGCTAACGGGAAGTATACGGTTTCGTGCGTTCAATTAAAGACATAGCGCAACGAATCGTTACATTGTATCTTTGGTATTGCGTTAGCACCAAGTCCCCCCCTCGTTTATGACGGACTCGTCGATAAAGTTTATTATGAATGCACTGGTGAACGGCTCGTAAACATAATCGGGCCGGAGAGCCACGCAACGATTTAAACGCGCAACTCGTTCGGGACGTGGCGTACCCGGGTAAAGCTCCTTGGGTGGCCCAGGACATGGCAAATTCCAACCCTTCGGAATTCCGAGAAGGACCGTTACATATATCGCCGCCTCGGTGTATTCTTGCCACTTTACTCGAAAACGCGACGATACGGTTTCATATTTTTTCTCTCTTCCCCCCTCGTTGCGCGCACCGAACTTGCAAAAATCGCAAACACATGTTCGCGTTACTTCGTAAACATGCCAACATACTTTCGCTTTGCACAGAGATGAACACGATTGCTAAAACGTGGCGAAAGTGTGTAGTTATAGAAAACTTAACCCCATTCTGCAAAAATGTTCTTTAATTTTATATAGTCTCTTCTCTTTGTATGCTTTGCATTTTTAATAATTTTCTATTATTAGTATTCTAGCGTTACTCGATTGATTCAATTTTGGAGCGCTACCATTCTTCGAGATGGAGCACCGAAGGCGCCGATGTCGCGTTCGACTCGTGTGAGCCGAGTTAATTTCCACGGCGTCTGTTTACGCTCTTTTCGTGGCGGCGATAACGAGTCGTCGTGTCGTGAAATTATTTTCCCCTCGTACCGTTATGACAGCATTACAACGCGCGTATAGGTCGAAACGGCTCGCGCGGGCATCACGCCGGCTGATGCAGCCTTGAGATTCTGCGAATCGAACACAAGGCAATCTGCATTTCACGAAGATAACACTTGGAGCTCCCGCGGATATTGTTGCGATTCAGTCGCCGTACGGGGAAACATAATCGTGGCCGACGACAGGCCTGCTCCGAAACCAATTGGAGCCAAAGCGTTTTTAAGTAACTGTAACGCTTACCAACAGACGGCTGGTCTCATTCATTCGAAGGTTGGAGGAATAAATAAAATGCATGACGATTCAATTTTGTAACAGTGTAACTGTAACTGCAAGTGTAACTCGATCAAGATGCAAAAGATATCTATCCTAGCATAATCGATCAACAGGACAGGTGTGAAAGCTCCATAGAATCGTGGTTGATTTCTAAACGTGATGCTGGGTTCCACAAAGCAGGACGTTATCGTGAACATGAGAACCACTGTCCGATCTGGCCAATCGGCGAACCTGGTGCGTGACACGTGATGCAAATCATGCACATAGAAAGACGCGTCAACCTCTACTCCCTCCTGTGGTCCAGTATCCTTCTGCCTTTTCTCTTGGTATCCTGTCAACTTGTCGTCCAAGGTGAGCAGACCTATTTGGCGGAGGTGCTTCGGTCACGACCAGACGTGCTCGTAGGTGGAACAGAATCCAGACTGGCCTCCTTCTTCACTCTTTACCTCCCGCTTCTACTGTTTCTTCTTCATTGTTGCCCGTCACACCGATGTACGGAGGGCATGGGACTCGTTTTAAAGTCATTCTCCGGGGAACGGAATCGATCGTTCTCTTGGAAGCATGGAAAACCAACGAATCATTGCCAGAAGGTTTCACTTTTGGTCCAATTTCTTTGTAGAAAACTCGTAACACCTTTCGAATTTATCTTTTAATGGCCGATTTTTATTTTATTTGTATATAATTAATATTGCCACCCAGATGCTTTGCTATTTACTTTTGCAACAAATTTTCTTTCAAGAAATATAGAAATAAATTTGAAAAAATGTTTCGAGTACCCCTTGAGGTAACATGTTGAATAACTTGTATATCCATGAAAGATTACGTCCTCCACCAATGAAAGTGCGCGGCTCCTTTTTGAAATGTAAAACGCAATTGAAACTCGATCAAACTTTCCCCATATTCCGCAGTTTTCGCTGCCAATAAATAAATTTCCATCGGAAATGATCGAAGAAGACTCACTATCAACCGAAAACGATGTATACCTTTATCTTTTAAATGAATTGCGAATTAGGTGTGGATGCTATAGGAAAACAACTTTGTTTATCTTTGAAAATGGACCAGTTCATGTAAATTAATTTTATTTTAACGCGAGATTTAATTTGCTCGAGGCACAGATACGTTTGGATACACCGCTGGGAATTTGTTCGTTCAACAATCGCGTTCGGTGTATCTCTGAAACAACTCCGAACCGCGTAACGTGTACGAGGTAGGAGTCGAACACAAGATATCCTTGAAACTATCTCGAGTGCGAAAGGTCAAGCCTCGGCGTGCTTTGTGGCTACTGGCTCATCCAGGGGGCCGAAAAGATACACCAAATAAGTTCATTAAAGAAGGTCGATATTCGCGGTTTGATTTTACAGACGCGAAAGAAGAGGGGACACAGACGGTCGATACGACGGTTTAAATTGTCAGTGGGCGTTGTACTAATAGATTGTAATAAGACTTGTCGAGCCACTGTAATGACAACACTGTGACGAATGTTGGCTTCTTGATTGGTTACGAACGAAGAGGAGCCCGCGCGGTCAAGAATCACTCCTTATTTTCACTCCGTGGTGATTGCATTACTATTAACAGTCATTGAATCCACGATAGGATTCGGATTTTATGATATTCGTATAGATCATTTCAACACACGAATTTTAACGTTCGAATATCATATAAAAATCAGGGTATTATTTAAATTAAGGGAAGACAATTTTTCAGACTCTATGTCTTAATATCATTACGTTAGGTTCTTTTTTAATTCATTGCTGAGTGATATCTTTTTGAGGTTTTAAAATTGTCTTCACTAATATCTGTAACGATTTTTTTTCAAGAGACAAGTATGCGTCCAAAGCATTTGAAGTGTGCTCCAATTTGGAAAGTACTATCGACAAGGAGCGAAGACGAGTTGAATATCTCTTTGAGACTCGAAAATTGCTTTCACTAATATGTGTAAAGATTTTTTTCAACAGACAAGTATGTATGCAAAGCATTTGGAGTGTGCTTCAATTTAAGAAACACTATCGACAAGGAAGACGAGTTGAATTCTAGCAAGAAGAAGACCAAGAAAAAGTGATCCTACGTTTTCACTCTGTGCTGCGTGGATCGAGTACCACTGCGACTGATCCCGTCAGTCTCGGCGTTCAACATTCAGCAAGTGAGTCACTCCCGAGGTTGCGTCGGATAAGAATGAACGCGAACAAATAACCTCGAATCCTTCTCGCGTTACCGGCTCTGAAGACGAGATCTCTCTTTGGGAATGGAGCGATGACAGGCGCGGATTGAGCACCGCTGTCGCGCAGCAGCAATCCAGCCCAAACTTATTCCACGAGACGCGCGCTCTGACACGTGTCATCCTTGTCGCTAGTCGAGCTCGAATAAGGATGAACGCAGACAAATAACGACAAAATGGTCTGAAAGACGTAAACACGAAGAGGAACGATACGGTCGACCGGATTAGAGAATTAATTAGTTGCCTGGTGCCTCTTTCTTAATGTCTCGCCAATCCGCCGAATATGCGTCACTTTGCTGGAAATAATTCACGAATTTTGTCCTCCCGGATGAAAGTATTATTTTGGGTGTATTATAGATGTAATTATTAACGACTAGTCAAATAACAAATTCGGAGCTCTCGTACATTTCGTTAAAATTCCCTGTAAAAGTCTATCACGTCAAAGTGTACACAATACGAGGAAGTAACAATATCTACAATCAGTAATGCTATATTATCGCAATTAACTGTATAGGAACACGATAGGGACATAGAGATATCCCACGGGTCGAGACTTATCAGTCAAGCGCACGCGTAACCCAAATATTTTTTAAATTGATTTCCTCGAAACCAATCTTTCGCATCTTATGATAAAAAAATATGCACAATGGCTAAGAATGTGAGTCACGTCCATTTTTACACGAAAAGTGTACGATTTGAAGCTTCTTTGGACCTGGTTTTCCAAGGACACTGTGTATACAGCTCTCCCACACGAAGTTCCAATTAGCCTAGTCAATTAATTCAATATGTAAATGCATTAATTACGCGCAAGAGTGCAACGAACTCAGTGACCAAATTCGTCGGTTTAATCGGGAACATGTGACAGGGAACAGAAACCAAATACTGAAAAGGACCAGAGTAGACCTCGAGAAGAATCTGGTTCACCGCAGTCGACTTCCCAACGGAAATCGCGATTCCCACAGCTTTCCCCGCGTTGTGGTCTACGAGTATGAGCCGCTCATGCTCCTCATTGTTCGTAGTGAACACCAGCTTCGCTATGATTATGAATGACTGAAACAACTACCACGTAGCTATGTAATCAGGCAATGTGTACACGGCGTCGAGCCACGTGTGTGTGCGTGAATGCCAGCGGAATGGCGAGTGCGTATCGTTATTGGCGGATCTATTACATCCTTCTCAGTTTTCCTCCAGACTATGCGCCTTTATCTTCACCTAAGTCATCGAACAGTCTGACGCAACCTTGTAATCCATCTAGTGTGATTTAGGGAATTAAAAATTTCCTAAATCACAATTACCATAGGTCAAGAGTGATTACAAATTTTAACTGGAGTGCTACGACTATTTTTATGATAATAATTCTTACAGATATAATAGTCTGAATTGCCACGATTGTTCCATCCGAATTTTATAAATCATATTTCGAGTATATCGCACACGATGCTGAATGAAACGCAAAAAAAAAGTTGACTACGCAAAAATTGTGAATTGAAATAATTTAAGTGGCAGAAACCACTCCGAGCGCATGAATGGCAGAGAATTCGTTGAATGAACAACCATCTGTTGAATGCGATAGGTATAGGTAACTTTGCATAGAAAAGCAAATTGAAAAATTTCAAAGCAACAGCTCTTCCTTTTCAGTTGTACAACCTAGTGTGGAACAACCTGCGCATTCCTGTTTCGAAAGAACTAGTAAATCCGGTAGAAATTACAAATATGAGAGACGCAACAGGTATGGCCATATCTTGAAATAAATTTACTCTTTCTGTTGAATCTGTTATTATCTTGGTGCAAGGTACAATTATTGTGGTGGAAGTTTACAAATCACTCGTTTCGTGCGTTTGGAGTATTCTGCTCCGAGAAAGAAAAGATGACTTTTGGAACGTTATTAATAGATGAAGCGATTTCGATAGGAGATCAGGAGTACGCATTCGATGAAAGCTGGCGATGGATATTAATGGGAGAGAAGTGGCCAAGAACCGAACACGACTGCGCAATGGTAAGCCAGTGATAAAACGATGATTAATTTCTGCTGAAAATCGTGAACGCGGGGACCTGATAACACCGAGACCACTATAATCTACGTCAAGGCATATTATCAGTGGCGCTCGATGACGAGCGCATACAGAGTGTCGCGTGACGCGATCAGTAGACCTTTCCACTGAATTTAGACTGAAAAAGGTAGAGTATTCTATCGTCTATTTTCAACCATCGAGATAAACGTTTTTGTACAAAAAATCACCCCTTCCCAATCGTGCTCCAATTACTGAGACAGCCTGAACACGCGTACGAGCGTACACGAAATATTTCACAGAAATTCACGTGGTCGCACGGGCAACTCCGTTATTCATATCACTATAAATAATAGTTCACTTTCACGTTTAACGCGACAACTGCCATTTAATTAAGGCGCACGCGTACAACCGTGTTTCAGCTTTCACGCGTGTCGTCGTCATTTCTTGTTCGAACGTTACGCGATACCATGAGCGAAATATCTCGTATAGTCGACGATTCTAAGGAGGCATTCTCGTTTCGTGAAAAATAAATGGTTTTGCGGTGAGCACGATAACTCAAACCAGATCCAAGTTAGAACAATGAAATGAAATTAATTAGTTTCCTTGGACTAAAAGCTACTAACATGGTTAGCCGTTTTTAAAAATATACATTTTTTTAAAAATAGCATCGTTCCAAAGTAGAACATACGAATGTAATCTACACTTGCAGCACTTAAAACTGCATACAGAATATAAATATTAATATAATCAAAAAGTCACAAATATTTCGCTATGAGAGTGATAACGCAGAAAAGTGATGCAAATCCTCTCTTACGCCATGCGCGAGAACTTTATCGCGCTGATGCACACCTAGAGCTCAAAACTGCCCTTATCGATATCGATTCCTAACTAACGGCATATCATTTTTATATACAGAGAGAGAATTTTAACACTTTATTTACCGGGAGCAGTATTTAGCTATTCGAATTTATTTACTCTGTTGATGATTGTCTATTTACAATGTTCAGTTTTTGGAAACAGACTTGGGTTTCAATGTACCTAGTAACAATATGGAGGAATTATTGTCAGCCTAGATTGGCATATGCTAAATTCTTTTTTTAACTGAAGACTGTTTCTAAATAGCCCGGTAGATAAGTGTTAAGCAAAAAAAAAAAAAATGCGATTCTTTGAAGCGGCCAAAGTGGTGTAACCCCTTAAAATCACTTTTAACGTCGCCTTTTCCTCGACATGCAAAGTCTTTCGAATGATATCTAAACTTATTTACTAAAATTGAGTGCGATATATTTTGCAATGACCTGCTATCAATAAAACAAGAGAAGTTTAGCAACATTCTTTTACAACTGGTTACAAATTATAATCCCTTGCGGAGTACAGGTTATTCAACTAGTCATAAATAAATCACATTCACTATAATCGCCTTAACCTCGAGTATATACAACTTATATACATACAAGCTGCTATGTGTCATATGTATATATAATTATATACAAGACGTCTAGCCGAATACGATCATATTAACCCTTTGCAGTCCAAATTTTCTGATTTCAATACAATTTTGTCGTGTCTCACTCGACATAGGAACGCAAAGGGTGAAATATCTAACTTATTATTTAACATTATAAAATTACATGAAACTATTTTCTACGGCATATTTTCCTATATTTTTATTTTTAGTATTTTGAAAACGTGTGTACCATTTCTCGTAGGATCAATAAAGCGTATTTCAACATTCGATGATAAAAAATCGCTGATAAAATAAATAAAGCAGCTAAATTTAATTTATGTTGGTTCGATTACAGCGATTATAAATGCACAAGGGAAGAGGAAATCACGAGCGTTTAGTTAAGAGCGTCATAAGAAATGAATTTTCCACGCGGATAAAGAAGTACTCGGCGACGAGCGACGAACGTAAGCGGGGAGATATACATTTATCGCTTATCGGTTCTGCAAATAGCGCATCGATGCATTATTTTTACAGCCTTCCAGCTATATTCAGATACACTTTGCGCATAGGATATTGCGGACCTTTATAAACGTGCTACCTGTTCGAATTAATTTTACTATCCACGGGTATGTCATAAATATCGAGGGAAAAATTTTTGTTAAAACCCTTCGAAAATAAAAATTATGTTTAGAAGTGATCGTTACGTTACACCTCTTTATATTTTAGTAAATTCCTTTTACAAATTAATTCAATTAACTCCTGTAACGATGGCTGAAAATAGTCGGAAAAATTCGAATAGGCTTCCCCAAGCTGAAACTCAGTAAGATATTTTCGTGCGGATATCTGAACACTCGAGATTCGAGTTTGAGTAGAACAGATTGTATCGAAGCAAACTGAACACTTGAAGTTGAAGCCGAGTAAAGCTCTTTATCCAATCGAGTGCTCGACTATTAATACGACTACATTCTAAACATCAAGTAAAACGATGAATTGTACACCGTTACATTTCTGGTAGATGTATTCTATACTGTTTGGGGCCTTTACATTAAATATACAAATCGAAAACCTTCTAAAGTAAATACCTATGATTGTTTCCCGCCAAAAAATTGTTGTACGTTTTTGTATCAACGGCAGCTACTGGGTTAAGAGAACGAGAACAACAATAAGAAATAAACGAGTTCATCCACGGCAGTTGGAACGTTCGAGTCTAGCTGGGTTGGTTTTTGTTCCGCTGCTTGCACAGCTTTAATCTCCGCGTAGGAGTATCCGTACGGCACGCGACTAATAAAAGAAAAGGAAATTCACACCCCGTTGCGGCAAAGGTTGTCAACGAGGCTCACGAAGGTCGAAATAAACGCATCGAGTATAAGTTCGTGACAATGACGTTACACCGTAGCTGTGGAACGCCCCTGCATTGACGTAAATCCAAGGTTAATACGGGACGTCTCGAATCGAACGCCTACAGGTAACCGACGTAGGCAGGAGCCTACGACTTAACGACGACCTCCTCCGCGCCGACGACGCGCATTCACCTGTTTCAATTGATACACGACAGGAATAAAGATAGAAGATTGGCTACTCTCTGCAAACGACGCTCCAACGATGAAGATCACTTCGTACATTATAATAATACACCTAACAGTCGATTCACGCGACCTCACCTCTGCATCGTTTCCGAAAAGAGACACTGGTGAAGAGAATAATTTATGCTGTGCACGTATTCAACAAGCATTCATAAAAATTGGAGCAATAAGTAATTCTCGATAAATGAAAAATCCATATCCTTGTGCTCTCTTTCAATGTTGATTCCATATTATCAACACAATTCATACAACTTACTACTGAAAGGATCAATTACTAGTACAATTGTTATTTTTATAAATTATTAAAAAGTCTTAAAAACGAAACTACTCGGTGCTGACCGGCATGAAAAATATTGTTCCAGTACAAGTGCTATTTTTAGCACTTCCTGGCATACGTTATTCGTTCAACTTACTGCAGCACAAATAAACAGGGTTCTGTTGCTACTTAACCCTCGTAGGGGTGAGTAAGAAGGGTAGGGTTGATATCTCGGCTATTATTGACTGTATCGAAAATTGATGGAGAACAAAAAAGTTTCTAAATTTAATGCCCAACAACTTTTACGGTGTGCATTATTCTCGTAAAAGCAACGGTGAGCGAAATATCGTACATAATATCGTCCTCCTGTTCACGATAATTTTATTAGCTTGAACAATCGTTCGTTAGAAGATTGTTTTGAACAGAATCTCAAAATCATGAAAAACTGTTTGCAACTATGGCGTTGGTTGCATAAGGATGTCGTAAAAACGCTGTAGCGTAACACAGAGACTTCAATAAAGACCCGAGTCGCAGAACCCGTGATCCAGATCTTAAAGAATGAATTGCAGTTCTCAAAACCGGTCTTTTTATAGCCGTTTCTGAAACCGATTATTGTTCTCTCTTCAAGGTTTCCTGCATACATTTTCATATTTTTGAATAAGTCGTATCCACGAATACGGTGTCTTTTGTACAACTGTCGTTATACTATCGCATTATTGACCGCTCCATTTTCGATTATCTTAATAAAAACATAAAAATGATGGTTAGCTTGACAAAGTCACAAGTCAAGCCTCTATTTTGCACGGAATATTACAGATCTCATTGTTTCAAATCGAATTCATAAATATTTTTGAACGGTCAAAGCGTTAAATTTCGGTGCAAGCCATGAACGCGTAACGATAGCGTCCTGTTGCTTTGTAAATGAAACTTGGTTGAGTGTAAAGAGCGTGGTATTTCATTACGCCCGCGCTTCGATTCCAAACCTGTGTAGTAGAGTCTTGACCCGGCAAGTTGCTGAGTGCCGCTTACTCGCTATACATATAACTACACTTTAGATGTTCTCAATCGCGTGACCCCTCGACAATATCGTTTGTGGATCGCTTTCAATGCGAACGGCCTTTACTGAACTCCAATGGAGTTATCGGGCCACTTGGAAAGTATCAAAATTTCGACGGCTTTACGATCGTTATTCCTCATCTGCTTGCAACAAGTCGATGCTCTTGAGGTTTCGAAGTAGTCAAACATGCGACTAGTATCGGAGTAGGTAAACATGGTATTCGAAAACCGTAGGGATTCTTGAATTAGAGTAAGGAAAAATTCAAATAGTACCTGAGTGATCGAATCCTCAATATGTGCGAATAGACAAACATTCAAATTATATTCGCCAAAGGAATTATTACTCGAATGGAGCAGTTTGAAGCTCTGCTCGATCATTTCGAGAGGCGGTGTGCAAGAGCCAAGATCCGTAAGATAGCATCGATCTTCCCGTAAACAGAATATCGCTTACACGTAATGATACGCACGGGGAAATAGAGAGGGCGATAAGGAGCATTTCGCGAGAGAAGGTTGACGACCGGCAAGGCGGCAGCACCTACGCTCAGAAGCCGCGCGAACGAAAGGTCCAGAGTCACAAGTAGAGTATGTATAAATGACTCACCACGTGAACGTTGGAGAGTCCGATCGGGTCGCTTTGTTTCTTGTCCGTCTTCTTGGCTTGCCGTTTCGCCTTGCTCTCGAGGAAACGTTGCTTGAGCACGAGGGTGTCCTGTATGTTCTGCTCGCAGAGACCGTTGAAGCTCTGATCGAATCTCGGTATGCAATCGGTTTGTCTACGCCGATAACTCTCGATCCTCCGTCTGAGACGATCGACGACCGCCTGCCTCTTGTGGGTGAGTACCTCACCCATACCAGGTGCTTGACCCATTTGTTGCTGCAGCTGCAGCTGTTGTTGACCGGTTACGTTCAACTGGCCGGTCGCGTTCAGATCGTGAATCCCGGCCGATTGGCCGATAACGTTGCTATTGTTATTGGCGTTAGGAGCCTGGCCCACGCAGACCGATATCGAGCCAGGCGCGTTGCCGGGGGGGCCTTGCGGGGGCTGGCGGGGCAGGAGCCCCCCGGCCTCCATACAGCCCCCTAAATCCACCGCAGGGTAAGCCAGCTCAGTGAGAACCCCTGCTACCGAAGCGCCTGACGCGCGCTACTGCTACTGCTGCGACCTCGTCTCCTGCCGCTGCCCTCGAGCCGAGCATCCTCTGCCACCCTGCCAATCCGACGATCCTCAACTTCCGGTCAAGACGCATTTGGAATATGTCGTTTCGCGCTCAGTGCGTATAGTCCACTTGCACTTGCACCTTATCACCGATGTCTGCAACGACCCGCTGCTCGATCAGTTCAAGATCGCCACTTTCATTGAGTTCGTTCTGTGTACATACAGGGTCGGCTCAAGAGACGTAATTCAAGGGCTCCCAAGGGGCCTACGGGGATTTTTAAATGAAAACTTGTTCTTTTCTGAATGCTGAAATAAAGTTCTATGTTTTAAACTCCTCATAGGAGTTGAGAACCCTTGCTCTAAACAGTGCAGCGAGTTCAGAAAGATTAAGAATCTTCTGAACTGAGCCGAAAGGTTAAGAAGGTTAAGAACCACTGCTCTACTGTGTATACATATATATACACTTAGTGGCGTAACTAAGGGTGAGCAGCGCGTGCGAAGCACGCGGGTCCCCGACTTCGTTAACAAACAAGAAACGTATCTGTTACTTTCTGATTATTTTTAGCTATACGCGATTCCCTAAACATAAGTTGTGAAATAAATACTCAACATGAGTTCTTTACTCAAATTTACTCCAATATTTCGTACGATAATATCGTTACTCCAAAACAATATTCTTTGATTATTGTGCTTTAAGAATGAAGAGATACTATTTTGTTTTTACCTACCTACGAGATTTAGAGGGAAGGATCAACTTCCCTCTAAAAGAGCCCCGCCATAAGTTCGACACTGCTCCAAAATTGCTACTTACGCCACTGTGTATGCTCGCGAGTACCTGTAACCCAGGTGTTTACAAAATCTTAATCCGACGCTGAATGTACACAGTACTTTCGCGCACACCACAACACAATCGCGTACGATAGCCCGTTGATCGAATCAAGGGAATCAGTTCGCGGGAGTTCTATCTCTCCCTCTCGCTCTCTCGGTGACTTTCGTTTCGAGACGGATATCAATCGCGAGAAACAAAACGACGCGCGAGAGACTCGTAAACAAAATTCGTCACACTTCGCGCACACGCTCAGGCACGCACAAATTCAGTCTTTACTGTTTTTCACTATTTTCGCTGTTCGGTTGTTGACATCGCTATTTATCGCTGTTAAACACTGTTCCATCGCGTTTTATTTCCAATGCCACGTGACTGAACGGTATACTGTGAAGTCCGTGTCGCTCCAACGCGACCAGTCACCGCCAGTTTAGTCCTCCACGCGAACGCGCTTCGCAAGAGGTTGCCACAATATTTTCCGTCTTTGTAATTTGTACACGCCACTTTAACTAAGACCGCATCGTTCGCGTTCCATCGTTCCAGTGTCAGCGTAATGATGCGCGCGCCTCGAAATGTAGCATTCGTCTTCCGGATAAAGAGATTTTCGAACTGTCACTCTCGACGGGACGCGCGCGAAGATTCGACGGTAGGACGGAACGTTCACCGCGCGCGACTAAGTTCAGGGCCTGGAAACTCCGCGTATACAAGTGGCGGCAACATTGCCGCGCCGTCCGGCGGTGATCCAGGCAACTAAACGGAGTTGGCGCCATTTTCGAAAACCGTACTACTTTATGTCTTCTTGATCGCGATTACGAAGTACATTTAACCATTTACACCGGATCTGCTTCATATATTGGTCAAGCTATGATTATCAATAACTCTAGAATGAACTAATCGATATCAGTTCTATTTGAATAACGAATAATAATTATAAAATATTAATATAACGAATATAACGAAAATGTAACGAATGAAACGAACAATTATTCAAACGTGAAATGTAATTCTGTTTTATAATTTGGATTGGAATTTTTATTAAACAAATAGTGAATACAAAAGTTGTGTATCCTTTATGTGTACTCAAAATTTCTATTTAGATAAGAATTATACATAAAAATTTCGTCTATGTCTGGTCTTCAATGCCCTCTTCAGTCGCTAAAATCTAACTAAAACTTCTCAATAAGAGCCACTTTCTACGATCTCGCTCGCACTGTATCTGATGGTCTTTGTTTCGCCTTCCCACTTCTCGTTCGCTATTATCACGTCGTTGAAGGAGGGGCGAACGATAGTGGGAGTGCGCGACAAGCCTTTCGCGACTTAATATCAACTGTAACCTCATGAATCGGGGACACGTTTTAGCAAGGGAAGGCTTTCTTGCGCGTACGATCGTCTTGTCCGATAGATCCCGAATTGATTTTTTAATAAATTCTAGTCATCTATTCCTGTCCAAATAAACAAAGTACAGGTGAGGCATTGTTTCAAACTTCAAACTCTTGATACCAGACTCGATATTTCGATGAAAATCGAACATCCCTGAAAAGTGCGCGGCATGTACGAAGACCATCCAGTGCACGCGGCGCGCGCTAAATCCCTCGATTGTCCTAGTGCGTCGTCGAGTGCGCGTTGAACGTCACAACAGGTAGTTGAGCGAGGGCAGCGTGCTGCCGGCTCGTCTGTAAAAAGAAAGGAAAAGACCGAGAGAGTAAGCAAGAGGCTAACAGTCGGCGCGAGTGCGCTGAAGCGAGAGGAGGAACCTCGTCGGAAGGAGAAACGATGGGAGAAGCTGAAGGAAGACGGCCGAAGCGGGTTATACTAGAAGGGGAGAAAGACGGGATAGGAATAGGGAGGGGTTTCAGTGTTTGGCCGGATACCTTTGCACCGTGCTTTTGCACAACTGCCCGTGCCACGAAGCTTCGTATCTAACATGCACGAGACGGGTTACTCACGCGTCCCCTCGCTTTTCCTCTTGCTCACTCTTGAACTCACGTATTTCTGAGTTCCCCTCCTCTGGGTTCGTCGCAATCTCTAGCCCAGGGAAGCGTTTCCGCACTCCCAGCGTTGAATCGTTTTAAAATTGATATTAAAATTGATTTAAACCACTTATACCTTAAACAGCAAACACCTTCAAATCAAATTAGTTAATGTACTAATTTATGCATGAACTTCCTTGTAATAGTAGAAAAATAATTTCAAATTCATCAATACTCACTGATTCATTAGCAATGTGTTAAAACAATTAGGTATTAAGGCAAGATGGCATACCAATAGTAAATTATAATTGCAGATAATGATACAGGGGCATTCTAGCAGGAAAATTACATAATTTGAAAAGTGTTACCTGCCGCTTGCAAAGCTGTTGTAAGTGTCGCCACCTTTGCTCAAATGCTTCAAACAATATGTGACTTAAAGTAGCCAGCGCGGACGGTAAAGCGCTGAATTATCTTGCGTGTTATCCCAAATAATTTAAATAACATAATCACATATGTATCGTTAGAATATCCAAATTTCTTAAATTTGTATGCTCTGCTCTCGATATGTTATGATGTGGTGACATTTAATTCATATAGTGTATTATACTGGTTGTAAACATAACCTGTAAACATAACCTATAAATACAATCAGTCATTGGAGTGACACGTGAAATAAAATTTTATTTACGCAACCCTTTGTTTTAAAGAATATTTAAATAGTGTAAATAGAAGTGATTCTGCATCGGAGTCTTATGTGTATAAAATTTGGTTCTATATTATATCGAGTAAATATTTAAAATGGACTTGAGTACTGCAAAGGGTACTAGATTTCCCTTCATACCAGGGACAAAACCTTCCATAAAAAATTCACAACTTCTTATTTCAACGGGAATACATTCTTTGGATCATGTAATAGGTTTGAACAATTTTTTCTGTGTTACTGAAATTAAATAAGCCTGTTTTTACTATGTTATATTTTGATTCACCTTCTTCAGGCGGTGGATTACCTATTGGTTCTCTTTTTGTTATTGGTATGTACAAGATCTTTTCAGATTATAAAAAGAATTTTTAACATATGTACATACCACAATACTTGAAAAATGATCTTTGATGTTCTAGAGGAAGATCGATACGGTACATATGCAAAAGTTATGTTAAAGTATTTTATGGCAGAAGGTGTGGCCACGGCTCAGCCATTATTTGTAGGATCCAAAGATGTTAGAACATCACAGTTGATGTCAGAGCTCCCAGCTGTTACAACAGATGCTAAGTCGATTAATCAACCTCAACATATGGATGAACAAATGAAAATTGCTTGGAGATATCAGAATATGAAAATAATGGATTCATCTCCAACTGGAGGACAAGCTTTCGGTCATTTTTATGATCTTACAAAGACAATGGAAAAAGACGCGATTGAAAAAGCGGATATTGCACAGTGGTATGACGATAGTTGTCCTGCGAAAGATTCTATATTTGAGAATTCAGCTTATTCAAAAATATTAACGTGTGTTCAAGAAGCCTTGAAGAAAGGACAATACTCGGTTTCAGAAACGCCTACAAAAAGACAAGTTTTAAGAATTGCAATACATTCCTTAGGATCTAGATTATGGTTTAGTGATTCCAAGGAAACGTCGCAACAAGATTTGTTAAAATTTTTATATTTCTTTAGAGCACTTTTAAGATACTCTTATGCGGTTGCGGTAATAACAGTCCCTGTAGAATGTTTAGATAACTCGGTAAATTTCACAGTTCTACCGCTACGCTACTATTAATGCTTATACGCATATGGAATAATTTGTTACAATTAATTTTAAGGATGCCGTCGTACAACGAGTGGAACATTTATCAGATATAGCGATTAGATTAGAATCGTTCATGGGGTCTCATAAAGAAACAAATCCGCTGTTTAGGGACTATCATGGCCTGTTGCACCTTAAAAAGTTACCCGCTTTGAACACAATAGCGCCCCATAATCCAGATTCGCGAGATCTTGTATTTAAACTGCGTCGTAAGAAATTCGTCATCGAGGTAAATAAACTTAATAAATGTCTCAATTTCCAATTTGATCGACTATACAAAACTTTACACGTTTTGTTTTAGGTTTTACATTTACCGCCCGAATTTGGGGATACAACTCAACGAGAACAAGACGAAACACCACAGGCTGGATGCGCTAGTCAATCGCGTAAATCTTTATTAGATTTTTGAAAACATTCTTCGATGTACAGAAATATTTAATACGGAACTTTATATACAATAAATAGATGAAACTTTGTGTAAAATTGGATACTTTTTTAAAAATGAATTAATTTCACCTTGTATTCCGAGGCCTTGCCAATAAATGGTAGCAAGTATGCCTCGCAGGTGTACGTGAGCCTGCTTGCGCTATTTTAACTAGAAATGCATGTGGCGAGTGAATTAATGCAGACAGGAGGAGATAGGCTCCGTGAACACTCACAATAATACCCATGGTACATTTACGTGTTCTATAGTATAATATTACCATCAGAATTTTACTATGAATTTTCCTATAACTGTAGTGGTATCCATTACTATTACTATTACTGTTTCGGGTTCGCAGAATTACAGATAAATATTCCAAGACCAAGACCAAGTTTATTCATCCATGACGTTTGGTTCCGTATTCAGAGGTCCCCCCTCGTGAAATTTCCCAAACACGAGCCTATATCTGTAACAATCACATAAGTATGCGCATATGGACGTTTCACCCCCTCCCTGTATTTCTTTTTGTTCGATGCCTTTCTATTTCCTTCCGGTTCCATCCGGTCGGTCGCGCATGAGGGCACGCAACGCAAGCGCACCTACAGATGCCAGTATTCGTACAGCACTGTGAAACCATCTATCACGGCGCGTGGTTTTTAGTCCTCCAGTTAACGCGAACAAGTACACATCGGGAATCGAGGAAAAAATCGCTCTACGATACCTGGAGAAAAAACATCTAATGAATTACAATTTTACGCGATAAAGTCTCCGTTAACCACCGTTATTAATGGAGTGTTATCGCGAGGGATTGACATGACGAATAGTCATTGCGTTCGTTAAAAGAAAAAAAAATTAAAACTCGATGTAAGTAGAAGTCGTGCATCTCTAAAATGGAAACCAAGAACTTGGGGATATCGCGAATCTTCGTGTGTTGCTCAAATATAATTTTCCTGGTGAGTTACGTAACAAATTAATTATTAAAAGGATTAAGAATATAGCGTAGAGAAAGTATCTTCTCATACATTATTTCCAAATGTGTTCGGTATTACATTTGAAAGCCGAAATTAAATTTGAAAATTATCATGAAAGATCATTCTCTCTTTCCAGATATCGGGTTTCGGGTTGATGTCGTTAGGCGCACTGCTATTAGCCGACGACGAGCGCGTTCTGTTATCGCGTTTGCTGGGACCAGGTGACATACACCCCGAGCAACCACTCTTTTACTATCTGGCTTTCGCTGTCGTTGGTTTAGGATTTCTAATCACGATCACGAGTCTGCTGGGATGCTGGGCAACTTGTCTCTATAACCGATGCGCCACTGTCTCTGTAAGACACTTTCCTTTTACTAAATACTATAATTACACGGCAATTATAATGAATTAACGCGGCGTTTCTCAAGCTTTTCATCTTCAAAGGTTCGCGTTTAGCGTGCATCGCAGCACGTTGCACCTCGTTCGCGTCGTAAAGCCACGTTTTAATCAGTAAAAGTCAAGGTCTGCGTGATCTGCGCGGTTCTTCGTCAGACCCTGACGATGACTTTGTTCGCCAGACCTGACCGAAACCAGATTTCCCGCTTTGCAGGAGCATGGTTACGCGTCGCTGCCCGGAAACGGATCTACATAAGTCCAGGCACGCGTGCCCAACGAAGGAGGGCGAGTCTGTGTATCAGTTAAAAACAGCAATTATTCAGGAGTAGCTTATTAGGCGAACGTGTGCACTGCTCGTGAACGTATACCAGTCGGCACGTGTTCAACGTTTCAGGGCAAAATTGTAGATACCCAATTAGATGAATTTGCAAATACGAGGATTTATTAGTAACAGTCTATTTACAGGTGTACCGGTTCCTTGTTTGAATGCCAACGAGCGCAGTATCGGTTTTATGTTGCAGAAGGAATACACTATGCAGCGAATTTTCTTCTTCCTTTTATCTTTTTATTTCTGTTGTTTAATGTTTCGTGTTCTACTCTTGCATTTCCAGTATTTTATCACGATCATTGTACTGCTGATCGGTGAATGCACCGTTTGCGTTATGGTGGTGTTTTGGCCACACATTCTGGGCATCGATGTCAGACCAGCGCGACTGATACGGGCTTTGCAACGGAGTTACGCTGTCCCTGGTCGAGAACAATTCACGGCAGCCCTTGATCTTGCACAGACCACGGTACGTTTGCGTTTACTCGAGACGATACATCGAATAATTCAGCACATTATCGTTTCGCGCATTCTTTGGTGACGCCATTCACGATTTGTCTAATCGAGGGAGTGTCCTTTCCCGAAACGCGCGATATCGATCAATGTATCGCAGAAAGCAATTACGCGCACACCCTACGAATACCGCAAATTGCATCGACCTTTTCAGTTTGTTTGCTGCGGCATAAACGGAAGTAGCAATTACGGCACCTCCTGGTGGCGGCTGCAGGAAATCGGACGAAGAGAATTAGTGGTGCCTCTCAGTTGCTGCGCCCTGAACAACGCCAACGAGACGGACTCCTTCCTCAACCCCGAACCTGCCAATCTTACTCTCTGCCAGGCTTTGAACCCAGCCGAACATCAATACGCCCGACACACCGCGGTACGTATGCTAATGAGGAAGTGATTTAACGAATGTAAACATTGTGACAAGTAGTCAAAGCAAATCGCGTACTAAACCTTCGATAATAAACTTCTTTTACGTTTACATCCACTGGTATGTTCGATTACTATTAACGCATTCGCGACCGGCAGATATTTTACGTTTTTAATACCGAGTACTGACGAAAATAATAAAACTCTGAAGCTGGACACCGCAAATTTTTATCGTTAGGGCGAAGATAAAAATTACTTAAAATATGTTTTGAAATATCAAGTTGTAAATACAGTCAAGTCCACAAGTATTCGTACCTTCTATGTTCATTGAAGAAGTTTGTCTAAATTAAATGATATTCATTATAAATATATACATGTGTAAAGTTTATTCATGTACATATTTATAATGAAACATTGATTTGGAAACATCAAACCTATCATTTAATTAAGACAAATTCCTTCAATAGTGTACGGAGGGTACGAATAGTTATGGGACTGACTGTATGTAGCGTATAAAATAAAAAGATATTCATAATTTGTTCATAACCAGGAATAGAATTTGAAGTAACGTGAATTTACGTCAACTACCGCGAATGTGTTAATTTACAATGTTAATGGTACATTACATATCCTTATAACGATATTTTAAATAGTAATTATTGTGTACGTAGTACTCTTTCAAGCGACAATTTTACATAGTTTTCATATACCGGCCTGTACGCTTTGTTTTGAAGTTTCACGATAACATTGCCGTTTCAACGGCTGTTAAATCGACGGGAACAGCGAAAGCGACCGTCGATACTCTTTGTCTTGCACGCACACACTTAATAATGACCCGCATGCAAATATCACAACCCAAGGGACATCCACGCGGATGCGGGTTGCGCAAGAGCGCGATTGTATCGCTCAATCGGCATCGCACCTGAAAACTACATTTTTTTTTTTCACTGAATATTAATTGATTGCTCTAATAATACAACTTTTGCACTTGACACTATTTTCAAACGCAGAATATTTAATATCTATTGACATCAATTCAACTACTTTCTGCATAAATAGAATATTTTCGTTATCAGAGACCATCGTTGGATGATGTATGCCTATAGAGAAAACGTCGAGTTTAATTAGTTCGAGGATAGCTAGCCAATTTATTTCATCATTAAAATGTTTATGAAGAAGTCTGATATCGTAACTTCCTACGTGTTTCCAGTGTTCCACTATATGATTTTTTTTAAAAACTGCACTCGCGAAGTTTGCATTCCATTGCTGAGAGAAAGTTTCCTTATCTTTTGTGGGCGCCGAGCATTAAATTTCACGCATTCTCGTAGAAATTGAATACGGATTGAAATGTCATCATGTACCGACGTTGTCCGCGAATATAATGACATTATCGTATAGAAGTGTTAACTGTAACGCCACTGCGCGTTATGCAGGACGATTCAGTTTATTCTATAAATGAATGTCTCTCGAGAAGTAGGTTGGTTGGAATACACTTGAATGTACGACGATTAAAGTATGAAGGTATTAGCACGTTGAAGAGGTAATCGTAGATGGAAGTCTCAAGGACTTCTTGTCTTTTGAAAAGATATTGAACGATCGCTAGGTTCCAGACACTTTCAAAGTGAAGAAACACATGTTCTTTTCACAGGGTTGTTTGGAAATGCTGGAGAAATGGACACAGAATCAAGCCCTGATACTGCTCACCGTTGGCCTGGCCGTGATTTTCGTGGAAGTAGGTGCGCTTCTGAGCACGTTCTTTGCCTGTTCCAGAGGCAATAAAAGGGCCAAATCTCAAGCTTCAACGTTCACGTCCACTCAAACCCTGAGCCCCTTTAGCGAGAGTGACCACGATTTCGGTAAGAATTTATGCTTATAGTTCCTGAATCTTTTACCTAGTCGACCTGTTCTCTAAAAGACGTTGTTATCCATAGGCATGGGAATCGAGAATCGAATGCACGTGGCAGGAACGACGTTCGGCGCTAAGTCATGAAGGTGGCTAGAGGGCAGTGAGGGTAAATCACCAATCGTCAACGATGCAGACACGAAATCCGTGTCCAATCTATCTAGGCTTAACGACATATCGCGATTCAGTCGAAGTATAATCGAGGAATGGAAAAATCCGTCAAAATTCTGCGACGACGTCCTGCGCAGCGACCAATTGTACGAAGAACGCGCAATCGACGTGCCAAACTATCCCCCGCATCAAAACTATCTCAAGAAAAGCAACGACACAGTTAAGATTCGCCAAGACAAGAGAACCATTGGCAGAAGAACCCAAAAAAATGGTACCGTCAGGAGCATTCCGATAAAACATTATCAGGCATCGATAGCACATAACATTGGTACGCTCAGACGATCCGTGGCTCCTCAATTGCAATTCGAGTCATCGATCTCCGAGCCTGAAAAGGGCGTCTGTTCGTCAAAATATAAAAACAACCCCTCGAACGATGCGTCTCTCACTCAGAACGAGACCAGACACTCCCAAACACGATCGACTCACGTCTCAAACCCATCCAGAAGATCTTGTCACTCCTGCGACTATCAGCGCGAACTTCAAAGCAGAAACAGCAAGACCACCTCGAAATTAAAGACCCTGGATAAAAGAATAGTTAAAAGCGAGCACAACGTCGCCGTGCGCGACGACGATCGAGACTTTAGTGACTTCGATGATTACTTCCATAAGTCTAGCTCGCAAAGGCTGAACTCTGGTCACCGAAGATCGAACGACGCAAAGCCTGAGGACCAATCCAACATGGAAAATAGCACTAGACATTCGAAAGACGGCGAGGTGGACGTCGGTGGTAAATTGGGAACGATCGATTTGGAGCGCGGACATGTTGGTCAGAAGATATCCGCGTATGAAGAGAACGCGAGATGCAGTGGACGCAATCGGAACTTCCACGACAGGTACCAAGTATTTTCGGAGACGCCAAAACATCGAACCATAGGTGTGCCATTGGTGGGAATGCATAATGCTTGTGGTTTGCCTGTAGTGGCTTCCTGGCACGATCACGAACTGCTGGAACCTCTGCGAGTCAGAAGCAGACTTTTGGGAACCCTGAGACCGATTTTTAGAGGACCTCGCGCGTCCACTAGCTTTCGACATCGAACGCATCCCAAAAGAAGGGCTCCACAACCGAATCAAGGTACTTTAAAAACAATTCGTTCTACGGAATCAAGAAACTCCGATAGAAAGGCTGATTACCCATCGATAAGGTCGCTGGTGTCCTTCGAAGTAGGCAGTGGCGATGTCAGAAAGAGAAGGAGGCGTCGTTCTTCGCTCAAGGGAAAAAAAACGGGGACGTTATCTTCGAAAAATTCCATGAAACGCACACATAGATCGTATGTAAAAAAAAATAAGGAAAATTCGATGGTTGGTAGCACTCGCAGAGGATCGTTCGAAGCTGAAAACAACAAACGGCAAACATTGTACGCACGGGACAATGGCGATGACGCGGTACAAGTCCTGAAGAATTTGTGTCTGAATCCTTTGGCTCGCACGAAGTCAGAAACTGATATGATATGGTGATACTAATTACTGTACTAGGAAATAGGATTCTGGATTCCATGAATGTCACAGAATTGATCAAAATTATTCTTTAACCTTTCGTTTTATATGCATACTTGCTATTCGACGTTGAAATCATTATAAATGGAGTACATTCTATTGTTTACTTCTACAATGCATGTGTATGCATCGGCTGCTTTGTAAATACGCTTAAACGAGTTTATATTGTAACCTTGATTATTATAATACAAAACCCTTGCTACCCTCGTTAAGAAGTCATGTATTTTAATACTTTAAACGTTAATTAAATATTCTAAGTTTGTAATATTATGTTACATAGATAATCCTAGAATTTGAGTTTGATATTAAAACAATTATGTTTCGAAAGTTATGGAAGTAATTATAATCAAATACCTCGCCTCGATGCATTACGAAATAATTCAAATAATTGAATCCAGTGTTAATTACATTGATGCCAGAAATGATCCCCAGTACATTTTTTTGTATGAGATGGAGGCCCGGTCCTAACATAGATACCTCATAATAATTCATAAATACTTTTTGAACTTTTTTAAGGTTCATGCATACATAAGTATTAATAACTATTAATTATGGTATAATCATAAAAAGTATTGGTCCACATATACAGTGTGTCCCAAAAGTCGGGGAGAAGTCGGAAATTGGGGGTAGCTGAGACGATTCTGAACAACAATTTCCTTTGCAAAAATGTCGGATGGGGCTTCGTTAAGGAGATATTAAGCGAAAACCCCGATCAATCAGAGCGCGCGTAGACCGTTGGAGCGGCCGCGGTAGCGAAGGCTACGCGCTGGCGGCCGCGCTTGTACGCGAACAAGTGACTCGACGTGCATCGAAGGACATTGACGCTGCGCGTAGCCTTCACTACCGCGGCTACTCGAACGGTCTACGCGCGCTCTGATTGGTCGGGGTTTTTGCTTAATATCTCCTTAACGAAGCCCCATCCGACATTTTTGCAAAGGAAATTGTTGTTCAGAATCGTCTCAGCTACCCCCCATTTCCGGCTCCTCCCCGACTTTTGGGGCACCCTGTATGTATATAGCATATACATATAAAACAATATCGCTGGCGTAGACCACGTGATCTCAATTCACAGATTAGCCGGAGGTTTTCTCGTACTTTCGAAAGCATGGCTACTGCGTTGAAACTGAGGCTCGCAATTAAATTAGGAAAAACTCTTTCAAGACCGTTGAGTCGTAATTTTGAGAAAGAGTTTTTGGAAAGACAATGTCGACGGCTATCAGGTATGTAAATTTTTACGTCGTGTCATTTATTTCATAATCAGATTGTAAGGTTATGTGCTTTGGCAACTACTTCTAATATTGTGTGAATAATGTAAATGTATAGTTGTAACAGGCAGTCCAGTGCGACGATTCTCTTCTCAGACTGCAACTCAAACTCAGACTACAGAATATCATAATATTATAAAAGATACCGAGAAACCTACAGGTATTAGCAAAGTTTATTTCTCCTTTTACACATTTTTGTGAACATGTTTACCTATTGCTACTTATTCCTCTGTAGGTGAAAGTATTAAACATGAATTTCAATCTGAAACACAGATGCTCTTACAAATTGTTGCAAAATCATTATACTCTGATAAAGAGGTAATACAGCCTTTAATTTTAACGTTTGATATTTAACTTTTTATTGCCCAGTAATATATTTATTTGATTTCGTAAGGTATTTGTTCGTGAGTTGATCTCTAATGCCAGTGATGCTCTAGAAAAGTTACGCTACATTAGATTAAGTGATAGTGAGGCTGCAGAAACTGCTGGAGATAGAAATTTAGAAATTCATATTGCTACTGACAAACAAAATAGAATACTCACACTTCAAGATACAGGAATTGGAATGACTAGACAGGAACTGATATCAAATTTGGGTACTATAGCTAGATCAGGTTCTAAAGTAAGATGTGCTAAAGAATTATACTCATTTTTCCTTAAAGCTTAATTTATAAATAACGATGTATTTTTACTATAGGCTTTTCTAGAGAAATTAAAAGAAAAGCAAGATGCTGGTGATACATCTCAGATTATTGGACAATTTGGTGTTGGGTTTTACAGTGCTTTTATGGTTTCTGATAAAGTAGAAGTATTTACCAAATCTTATGCAAAAGATGCTGAGGGTCTTTGTTGGTCTTCTGATGGGTATAAAAAATACTACATGTTTCACAAAAAATTATTAATCTCAGGCAATAAATAAATTTATTAAAATGTTTTTTTACATACAGCTCTGGTACTTTTAATATATCAACAGCTGAAGGTGTACAACCGGGAACGAAAATTGTTGTACACTTGAAACCCGATTGCCGAGAATTTAGCGACGAAGATACGATAAATCGTAAGCGGTGTTAAAATGTGTACTTAATGAAATTATTTATCTTCGGATTAGTGACATTTGTTGGTTTTTTACAGGAATTATTAACAAATATAGTAACTTTGTTGGCAGTCCAATTTATGTTAATGGTAAAAGAGCTAACACTATTCAGGTACTCTCGGAACTACGCCATTTTATCTATGTTCTCCGCATTAATCTACATCGATGTTCATCGATGTATTTTCTATTTTCAGCCGTTATGGATGATGGATCCAAAAGATATTACACCGCTTCAACACGCAGAATTTTATAGGTTTATTGGGAACTGTTTCGATTCGCCGCGATTTATTCTACATTATAAAGCCGATGTTCCGCTTAGTATTAGGGCATTGCTATATTTCCCAGAAGAAAGACCAGGATTATTCGATTTGGCTAGAGACACGACGAGTGGTGTTTCACTGTACAGTCGCAAAATTCTAATTAAGAGCAAGGCAGAAAATATTTTACCAAAATGGTTGCGTTTCGTTAAGGGCGTAGTCGATTCGGAGGATATTCCTCTCAATTTAAGTCGCGAGTTATTACAGAATAGTGCTTTAATTGGGTAAGGAACTGAAACTAATCGGGTCCTTTGCTGTTTACAATCATTCTCATTTTTCTAAATTTGTTCAATTGTAGAAAATTGCGGAATGTTTTAACGGCGCGTGTTTTGAAATTTTTAAACGAACGATCTCAGAAGCAACCTGAAGACTTTAATCACTTTTATAAAGATTATGGTCTTTTCTTAAAAGAAGGTATCGTTACCAGTAACGACCAAAACGAAAAGGTAATGTCTTAACAAGTTTAAGGTTGTGGTGTATTTTATTAGTCAATTACATTTGTTTGCAGGAAGACATATGTACACTTCTGCGATTCGAGTCATCTTCAATGCCCGCCGGAGAATTAGTTAGCATACCGGAGTATTGCAAGCGCTTGCCCGAAGGTCAGAAACATGTGTATTATCTGTCAGCTCCTAGGTAAGCACTACTATATATTCCTTCGTATAAATTATTGAAACAGCTCGTACATTTATTTTATTTCGTTTTAGTCGTGTTTTAGCCGAACAATCGCCATATTATGAATCTTTGAAAAAACGTAACGTCGAAGTGTTATTCTGTTATGAGTCATACGATGAACTAGTGTTGATGCACTTGAGACAATACAAATCTTATTCTTTAACTTCCGTCGAAAAAGAGATGCGCGAAGGTTCGGAGTCGAGTAAATCGGATGACCTTGGTAAGTGATTTGTATCGTAATAATTTGTAAATTTTTTATGTACATCTTTAAATATTTTGAATATATTAGGTATCAATCAAGAGGAAATCAATAATCTTATGGGCTATATGAGAAATGTATTGAAAAAAAAAGCTTACGATATTAAGACGACAAGTCGTCTCGAATCGCATCCATGCGTGATTACGGTAAAAGATATGGCGAGTGCAAGGCATTTCGTTCGAACACAAAGTCATCAAATAAACGAAGAAATGCGATACTCCATTCTTCAGCCACGTCTCGAAATAAATCCAAATCATCCCCTCATTAAAAAACTTGCACAACTGACAAAGTCAGATACCAAATTAGCGGATCTTCTCATAGAACAGGTACATTTATTTTGTCTTTATCGTTTGAAGTCCTGTTTACTTATTATTTCGTAACTTTTTTTTTTATTGATTTTAGTTGTTTACTAGCTGTATGGTTGGAGCTGGTTTAATAGAAGATCCCCGGATACTGTTAGCGCCGATGAACGAATTATTGACTCTAGCGTTAGAGAAACATTAGTTTGTAATTAATTTAGCGTATTTCCAGAATTCTTATTCAATAAATCACAAATATTTTGTACATATTGATTGAATAAAAAAAAATAGTTTTGTCTTTTTTTACAATTAAAATAATTATTTTCAGTTAATTTTATAACATGTATGTAACAATTGATTCAAATAAAATTAGATAATTTCTAGATACAAACCATTTGTTTACATTTCCCTAACGTACTAACCAACTACGTTAATTTATCGAGTGTCCGTAAACTAGAAGGGATCGGGACAAGAAGACAAGGCCGCTCACTCCACCCTTGCAGACACGGATCTACGAATCAAAGTGAGGCAAAAATAACGGGAAACGATGCCCTCATGTGACGTCACAAGATAATATTTCTAGATCACCCAAAACTATTTTTGTAACGAATAATTATAAATAAATAACTTTACTCTTGACATCTGTGTATTGTTTTTACTAGTTTTTAAACTAAAACAAGTTATAAGGAAATAATAATCGCTGTAATATTTCACGTCAATGCATTCTAATTGTCACTCGTTCTTGTCACTCGTATCTCGTTTCTCTTTGTCTCGCGGTAGCCTTTGATGTGAGCCGCGTGGCCAATAAAAAAAAAACGCATATTTCGAGGAGGAGCGGCGAATCTGATTCGACGGTACGATGGTTAATAATGTAATATTAGATAAAATGTAGGCAAGATTGTTTTCTTTATTACAATAGGTTGATCTTGTACAAATTAATTATAGCCTTATAATTATAACAAGTCAAGTTCCTCACTGTTTGAAAGATTCCATGATATCGATATGTATCCTATTAGCAGGGCTAAGTGTTACGGTGAATTTGGAAGTTGTACCCACATTTTTTTTTCGTGTTATTTCATTTTCTACTTCTTCACAATTGTACAATTATGGCAAGTTCGTGATATAGTGAGAAATAAACGGAACTATTTATTATTATTAGTTTGTAAATTATAATCAAGTACAAAAAAGTCAATAATAAGTAGTTCGGAAAATAAAAAAGTAAACGCACACAAAAAAAGTATTATGTTTCTTCGATCAATTCCGATTGCTTGAATTGTTAATCATATTAAATCATTAAATACTACTCTTATGAGAACGTTTTATGAAAAACTTAATGTTGCTAATTGATCAGAAGCTCTACAAAATATTGCGTGTTCCTCTTTCTTAACAACCAAATACTTTACGACCTCCGTATGATTACAAACTGATTGGTACGATATTTATGAATGGACGATCCCTTTATCATTCGCATCACTTTTACAGTCTTTAACCAATATGTGTTCGTTATCGATTTGTAAAAAATAAAACTAATCTTAACAGTTAAGAATTTCGCCGTGCTTCTACGTGAACTGAAACTTTCATTGCGTGGTTGATGTTGTTTCCGATACAATTTGTTAAGTTAAAACTGTACAATATTCTTATTTCATTCTAATATAGAATAAATTATCTAAGTTTAATTGTATCCATGTAAGTGTTGCATTGAAATTTCAGAAACGGGAGGCACAGCTGTTTCGAACTTACACAAGAACGAGATAATTTCGTTTTAACTCTTGGTCAACGCAAAAGAGAAGTCACCCTGTTTCGCATTATTATTAACGTGGTTTACTCATTTATCCCACTAAATATAGAGTAAGATGGCTAGCGTCCTTTACAGAACAGGAACATAAAAAATGAATTTGAAAATTCTACATATATATATATAAAAAAGAAAACGTGTACACTTCACCCAATTAAGCTGCCGCTAGATAATATGCTCAACTAAAAGTATCTCGCATGGAAGTACATAGTGTTTACAAGACATTAGGCACGGAAATAACAGTTTCTTGATCCATTGTGTGTCGCGCTCAACTACACAAATTAATCAAGGGAAATGCATTGTTTGTATGGCATTAAAAGTTAGTTGGCAGTTTAAAACATGTTTCATTATAATTATGTGGACAGATTCTGACAATGAAATTAATAGCGTGAGAACTATGAGTAATTCATGGTAAGAGCGTTAATGAGCTGCGTATAATTCGCATCGCCGAGCAGTCTTATTAAGGAGTAGATAAAATGTTAAAGCGTGATGTAAATAGTAGCACCATGTATGCAGTTATGTTTGTCGAACATGATGGTGACCGATGGAAGAATAAGTTCAAAGTAAAAGAAAGTGAACAAATAAAACAGAAGAAGAAGAAGAAAAAGAAGAAGTTAAACAAACGGAACGTTGACTTAGCTTACGTACACATGGGAGGAGGATGCCCTCCGCTTCTTAATTTCTTTCCCTTTTATAAAACGTTGGATAGTTAATATTACAATCAATATGATACAAGTCATAGTATTTGATCATCGTATAAACATTATTATCATCACAGTAAAAATATTTCATATCTTTTTTTAACTATTGTGCTTCGCTGCAATAAACGCCAGCAGTCATGCACATATATTCGCCCTAGAAGCAGAGCACTGTTTTTTTTTTCACTAGAGTCAATTCATTTACTCGCTAGACTACGCTGGTACTTACATTTATATTATTAAGTAGTCCGTCGGTTCGTTTCGTACGTAACCAAAATAAAGTCGGTTAGCAAATAGTAAAAATACATAAACGTACCTATGTACTTTTCTTTTGCACTGGAATTATATAGTTGTGGATAACATTTAAGTTTAAACAATAGGTCATTAAATAATAGTCATTGGTCTGACGACGCGGTCGTGATTAAATTTACTTCTCCCAAGTAACGAATTTTATCCTTAACCAAGATAACTTCTTACTCGTAATAGTTGCGCATAGTTGCCATAATATTTATATATATATCCTTTTTACTAAACCTCATCCCCTTTGGTAGAAGAAGAAAGATTAATGTTTCACGATACGAAAAATTATTAGACGCTTCATGGTCCACGGCTGTAAGAACTGTCAAAATGTAATATGTCTCGAAAAAAATTCATGTTTAACGGAACGTGAGCTTGTACCAATCGTTTAAAAAACCTGGTATTATTCATCGTGAAAAAAGCATGTGAAAACGAAAAATTGCTCCCCCAAAATACGTGTTCATTTTCGTGCTTGTCGCTCCATATAATTTCTTCAAGGATCGCAGAATTAAGTACGTCAGTACCTAAGCTCTACCTACATAGGAGATTTGAGGCACGATGTACCTGCATGGAACCAGGGATGAATAAAATTCTTATTCGAATAAAAATGTTGAATAACGAATGGACGTTAAACAATCTTTCATTCGTTACTCGTTAAATAAAAATAATGAAACCGAATAGTAGAATGAATATCAAGGTAACCGAATGGAAAATTTTCCAAACAACTGTTGAATTAATTAAAGGTCGCGGACAGATCAAGATACACAACTTTAATCGTTACTTATTATTGGAATAAAATTCTGCCCACCCCTGGCGTTGAACAACGTACATCGTTGGCTCGGTATGTGTAATTCATACCGGTCGGCTTCGGCTCATCGCCAGTTTCTTCTTGCGTAGCTGCCTCTGTACACTCTTTTTTTTCTCTCTCTACCTATGCTGATAATATGTATGTACAAAATTGTCATATATTCACAAACATTCACACTCGATTTTCTTACTCAAGAAGCACAGAAAAACACGATCACGTTCAGTCTGAACTCAAACGGTGACACTACTATTCGTCACACCGAGGTTTGCGTGATACCGTTTCCCGACAACCACAGACGGCCGTTGCTCTTTTGGTCGGCGATCTCGTACTCGGAGTCGTCGATCTCGCATAAATTAGTAGATAAGTCGCTGTTGCTGGTAGCGCCTCCTAACAAAGAGTTTCTTTCCTCCAGTGTGGTGATCACCGAACCGATTTCGTCGATGTCGTCGCCCTTGTGGCATCGGTTACGTCGGGTGCTTGGGAAACCATAAGGCACTACATCGTCTTCCTCCTCGTCGGATTCTAGCGTACTAAGACGTCCGTTTAACGGATTCGTTTCGTTCTCCGTATCCGTGTGAATGTTGTAATGCGGCAGGTATGAGTTCGGATGACGGAGATAACTTTCGGAACCTTTGTATTTGTATTCACCCTCGCCGCCGCTGTCGAGAGGATTCAACCGCTGCGTTTCGGCGCAATGATACTGTTCCGAGAACTCGGTACCGCATTCCGAGTCACCGACGTATTCTGATTCCTGGTCTTCGTTTAACGTTTCGATGTCCCTCGCCGGATCTACAGAGCCGTGCACTGAAACCAAATTACATATATTACATCGCACACGATGATTTATGCAAAGACGCGAAGAGGTGGACTAATTTAATCCCCAACTGGTACGTAGAAGGTAATCTTGCATTGGTAGGTATCGACGAGTGAAGTATATACAATGCTCGCGATCTCATCATCGAGTAGTTTTTTTGTATTTCTCAGTTAAGATGAACATATTCCAACAGCTCCAGCTTCGTAACGAATACACTCTACAAGCTGAGGGTCAAACGGGATCGATTAAACTACGAATCAAGCAAAACCTCGAATTCTTTACCGTTACATACATACTTTTACAGTAATCGACGCAAGTAATAGTTATTTGAAACTAAAAAGATAATTCAAGCTGCTTCCGAAAGATGTTCTAGGTGAGAAATGACCAGAGACAGTACGTGAGCTGACAGTGTTATAACCGAAGTGTTTGAAAGTGCAAGTGTGCGAGTAGAAGCGGTATGTCGCGCATGCAATTCGACGTACTCACCTGACGGTAACTGAGGAGTGTTTGATTCGTTACTCTCATTGCTGTGGAAGCTGGACGAGTCTGGAACTTCGCTTCCAGGTACCTCCGTGATGTTAGGTAGGGGGTTTTGGCTTGGCCTGACCCAGTCTGAACAGTCCCAGTGATACCCTAAAAGCATTGCAGACAACAACTGTACTCCGACGCGCTACATGCGACGATCCCCGTCGCCGCGATATGGAGCGAGGAGAGAAGCAGTGTTCTGGTGAAAGGGTCAAATAAAATAAAATAAAAAAAAAAAAAAAAAGAGAACTGGCCGATAGAGATATAGGGATAGCGAAAAGCGAAGCATTAAACCCAATTAACGTATGCATCGTGATCTTTCAGGCATACTAATTACTCAGACTTACCGCCGACAATACGAGGATCATCCTCGATGGACATCATGGAGGCAACGGAGGTCCCACCTCCATGAGGCACGCGTCGAGATGAATTTAGTAGAAGTCCTCCAGTGGTCAGCTCTGGTACCACTGGGCTCGCTCGTTTCAGGTCTGTTAGCGCACACAATACGATACAACCAGTGTTAATTCAATTCGCTACACGCCCAAGTCAGCATACTGTTCTCGACGTTCGTATTAAGAAGAGGAGATGGAAGTACAGTCCATCATACGAGAGCATAGCGTCTAAACCTTCTAATATATACAAGTGAGGCGAAGGGAATTATTATAGATTCCTTTTACGGTACAACTATAGCCAGGGTATAATAAAAAAAGGTGGAGATTAGGTATATGTTTTTCAACCATGTACATATCGTTGCTCAGAAGTTGGCGAGGCAGTTCGATTGGCTGTGGCGTAACAACGACACTTTTACTTACATGCATTTTTGTTATTAAGACAGTGAACGAGACATATCCAGATAAACTTAGAGAACAGTAGTAACTATTGACGTAGTCAGTCCCATAAGTATTAGTACCTTCTATGTTCATCGAAGAAGTTTGTCAAAATTAAATGATAGATGTTAGATTTCCAAATAAACGTTTCATTGTGAATATATACATATGTAAAGTTTATTCGTGTACATATTTATAAGGAAACATTTATTTATTTAATCATTGAGCTCATCATTTAATATAGACAAATTTCTTCAATGAACATAGAGGATACGAATACTTATGGGACTGACTGTACATGTACGAAAAATTAAAGAGTACGAGACGCATAAGATACACTTTATATTTAATCGACAATGTAGCGTGTATTACGAAAGAATGGAGGCTCATGAAATTTCCTTGCCTCTGTCCCTTCAATTCGTAGGTGCCTCGCTAACTCCTGAGTGATATACGATATTTATTTCTATAACCGCGAATTATTACTCTGAGATATTGACGCTGCGCTCGTGCGTGACTGACTATAGTTAATTTCATGTTAAATTGGAAATGGAACGTCGACGAAGTAGTCGAGAGTAATCGTAGAGACAGAATGAAAGAGAGAATACAAAGAAAGGCGCTATCGGGAAACGAAAGGACGTGAAAGAGTCGAGGAGAGAAGCTATGTAGAGTTTCACCCACGATGCATGCCGCAAGCGAAAAACAAAAGTAAGAAGCTACGATGAGTCGGGGAATCAGCAACGCATACTACTCACCATTCTTGATCTTGGTCGTGTCCGTGATGAAGGAGGCTAGTTGCATCTGCTCCTGCCAGGTAGGCTTATGGAGGCTATCCGTGTCGCTGCCTGTAGCGTTTCCGCCGACCGGGTTAGCAAGACTTAAGGATGGAGGAGGCACAGGAGTGCTGCGGTTTAGGTTTCTCAAATAATCTGGCGGGAAGTTTTCCAGCTCGTCGCCAGCGCTACCGTAGCTACGCAGAGTGTCCAGATTATTCAGAGCCACTGCCGCCGAGTTACTGTACGCGGCTGGCTCGTTGTTCGAGCTGGGTGTGTAGGATGCGGGTCTGGGAGGGCATTGGGGAGGTTCTCTCTGCAAAAAAGAATCACACGAAAAACCTTAAACTCAATGCACGCGTCACTCGCTAGGAAATGGGGGAATACCGGCTGATGATCGCAAACCAAGAATAAAACGGCATGAAAATAAAATCTCACTAAATCATCTACCGCTGGCGTGTACGATGAAGAAAAAAATGATTAAAAAACATGCGCTTTCTTCTCAGTGCTCGTCGGATATACCTATATGTACCTGTATCACTTCCAAGTTGCTCAGCTTCGAGCTGCGCTTGAATTCGTGCTCGTGCGGTCTGGAAGAGTTCAGAACGATCTCCTTTCTGGTCTCGTTGTTGATGTTGTTCGCCCGCGCCCTGGTGCGCTTCATTCTGATCCGTCGGAACGCGAGGACTACGATGATCAGGAAAATGTTCGACACCACCGCCACGCCTATCCACATTAGCTGCTCCCAGGTGATGTTGAAGTGACTCGATATGATCGGGGTCGAATACGCGGGATTCCCACAGTTCAAACCGGTCATGTTCGGCGGACAGACGCACCTGTACGTCCCGATTTCGTTGATACAGGTGCCTCCGTTGGTGCACGGATTGGCGTCGCATTCGTTCACGTCGCTCTCGCAACGCTCACCCGTGAATCCCTGGCATTTGCATATCGGACCGCTGTTACCCTCCTCGCACACGCCACCATGGATGCAAGGGTTCGGACTGCAGTATCTTCCAAACTCGCAACGTTTGCCACTCAGACTGGGGCCGACGCACTCGCAGCCATAGTCACCTCCCTCTGGAACTATCTTGCAACGTCCACCATACAGGCAAGGAGAGGATGCGCAGGGGTCAGTGTCGATTTCGCAAGCTAGACCCGCGAATCTACCGTGACATTGGCACTCGTAGGTATCGCCACCGGAATCTTTACACGTGCCACCATTTTGACAGGGCTGCGAGCCACAGATTCCTGGCGGAATAAGAACGGTAGCAGCATCGCAACTGAACTCGACGTTTGCGAAGCGTTTCAAGACAGCCACGCTACTGGCGCCGCTCATGTGCAGAGGAACCGATACTCTGGCGATCCTAACGTCGTCCATGCACCCGATGAAGCCTCGTTGCACGTCCTCGAAGCCCAGAATCGACGGATGTTGTCTCACTTCGGCGCCCAAGTAGAGATCGTCCGACTGAAGGTTCAGGATGTCGTTGATGCCGGGTGCCGAGCCGTGAGCCACGTGTTTTCCATCCACCGTCAACCTGGCGCTATTGCTTTCCCGTTCCAGTTGGATCTCGTGCCACTGTCCGTCGCTCACGTACACGCTACTCACGCGAACCAAGCCCTCGCCACTTCCCAGATCGAATTTGTATTGCACGACTCCGTTGACGACCTCCAGGACGTTATAATCGACCTTGCCAGCCGCGTACATCAAGTTTCCGGTCAGTTGCACCGTCCTAATTCTCAGGGACAGGCTGAGGCGATCCTCGATGATTTGCCTGATGAGGGTTTTGTCGATTCTGTAGCGAGCGTAGCTCTTCCCGCTGAAGGATATCGGATTCCGCGGTATGTAACAGGACTCGTCGTGGCATTTGGAGATGTCTATGTCGCAGGTTTGTCCAGCGAAGCCCTCGGGACACTGACAGGAGTAACCTTGAACAGAAGAGTCTGGCACGCATACCTTGAACATCGGACAGGGATCCCTAGCGCACTCGTTGACGACCATCTCGCAGTGATTGCCAGCGTAGCCCTCCTTGCAGTTGCACTCCATCTTGTGTTTATGCCGCGGTGACACGAAGCTCATCACGTCGGTGGCCACGGGCGTGATCTGCGTGAGATCGAGCATGATCTTGTCCTGGCAGTCTCCGTATACGCAGTAGCCCTTGTTGCACTTGAATCTAACGATCTCCTCAACCACCAGTTTCGTGGACTCTTCGAGCTCCTCGATGTGTTGATTCAACGCCTCCCTTATGCTCTCCGAAGAGTAAAATCCTGAGGAACCCAGAGCAGACCCGCCTTTCTTCACCGCGAACAGGAGATCCAAATCGTTGTGCACGGCCTGACGAATCGCCCGGGATTTGATCAAATTCGCCTCGTCCGTGGACGGTTGAACGCTGATGACGACGATGTCCTTGAGTCTGCAGTTCATCGCGTTGCGCACCGTCCTGACGAATCCCTTGCGGTGGCTCAGTATGAAGTCCTCGGGGCTGACTTCTCTGAATCGAACGATCACGGAGTTCTCCAACATCTTCTCGCTCACCAGATCGACGTTCACTTTTACAATGGAATGGCGAGTAAATTTGCCATCCGATACGCTGACATTTACTCTGTACTCCCCGATGTCTAGTCGAGGGAGGGCCACCAAGGTGCCGTCGATCTTATCGATTTGGAAGAGATCGTTCGGTATTGGAGACGATGGCACCAAGGAGTACGAGAGCGTATCGTATTGGTCTTGATCGACCGCGTGAACTTTTCCTATGATACCGCCTGGATACTCGTCCATATAAGAATTGATCACTACTTCCAGCGGTGTTATATCAGGTGGATACTGGGACTCCTCGATGACTTTGATCACGACCCACGCGTCAGAGTACAGAGGCGGGCTTCCGTTATCGAAAACCCGGATGTGCAACACGTATTTATCTTTCACTCTGCTGTTGAACTTTGTCGCCGTTCGCAGCGTGCCGTCTTGCTCCAATCGGAAGGCATCGCCCTCGTTTCCAGAGCGGAAGTCAAACGTGAACGGATCGGCGTTCTTGTCGATGTCTGCATCGGTGACGACGAACTGCAACACGGTATGGCCCAAGGGCTTATCTTCTTGCACCACGGCGGTATAATTCGAGAGCGAGAACAGCGGTGGATTGTCGTTTGCATCGAGAATCTCGATGTTCACCATCACGAAGCTGGTGAGCATCGGTATACCGCTGTCGCGAGCGTGAACCTCTAGCACGTAGTTGGAGATCTGAAATGGAAAATTGCGGTTACATGACAATCGTGCGCAGAAGGATTCGTGTGTGATTTCCACTCACCTCTTCTCGATCGAGGGGCGCGGCTACGGAGATTTGTCCCGTTTTCTGATCAATCGAGAATTGCTTTTGTCTGTCGCCTCGTTCGATGTAGTAAGATACGTTCCCGTTTTCTTCGCTGTCCAAGTCGTTTGCGTATACCTGGAACGTTAATCGAATCAAATGTAGTTATAATGGATACGGTTACTCACTTTAACCCCTTAAGCTACAACCACGTGTAAGACTCGTAGACGGATATTCGGGCCAAAACTGATTCTAGAGTAAGTACGTACAGTCGCACCTGGATAAGTGAGGCCTGGATAAGTAACTGACTAATAAACCAGAATGTTTACCTGCGTGACTTTCTCCCCAACTTTGGCGTCCTCCCTCACGGACGCCCTATACGAAACTTCGCTGAAGATGGGAGCGTTATCGTTGCTATCGATCACGGTGATGTTCACGGTAGCGTGATTGTTTAACGGTGGTATGCCTCCGTCGACTGCTTGAATGGTCAGGAAGTAGTCCCGTGCGCGCTCGTAGTCCAACTGTTCCGAGATGGTGATGACACCCGTACGCGCGTCTATTTGGAACTTCTTGTGCTCGTTTCCACCGACGATCGAGTAGTATACGTCAGCGTTCACACCTGTGTCCTTGGACGTAGCGAGGACCCTTGCGACTTCCGTGCCAATGGCGTATATCTCGGGCACCTTGGCGAAGTAAATCTTGGAGGCGAATTCTGGAGGATTGTCGTTGATGTCCTGCACGTTGACGATGAGCGAGGTGATGCTCATCAGCTGAGGTGTCCCTTGATCCATAGCTTGAATGGTAACGTTGTACATAGCTTTCGTCTCTCTGTCCAACGACTTGCCTAGGGTGACGATACCGCTGTCCGCGGCGATGAGGAACTGGCCGTCGGCGGAATCGACGAACTCGTATCTGATCTTGCGATTGATGCCGATGTCGTCGTCTGTGGCGTGCACTTTGGTCACTAAAGTACCCACTTCGACGTCTTCCGGCAGCGTTGCGCTGTAGGTCTGCATGGTGAACTTTGGCGCGTTATCGTTCAGATCGGAGACCAGGATTTCCAGCTGAGAGGAGCACTCCCAAGACGGCTTGTCTCTGTCTTGCACGTGGGCAGTGAGCGAGTATTTCGCTTGAGTTTCTCGATCGAGCTGACCGATGGTCTTCAGGACCCCCGTCTCCTTGTCTAGGGAGAATTTATCATTGTTATCGCCCGTCAAGTAGAAACGCAATTTGGCATTCGGTTCGTCGTCGTAATCCGTGGCTAGAACGGTGAGCACGTACGTCCCAGGATGCGAGCCTTCGGAGAGTATCTCTCTGTAACGATACCTAAGGCAATACGGCGGGTTGTCGTTCACGTCCAGCACTTGGACCGTCACTTTTGTCTTGAAAACGTATTTGCCATCGGTCCCGATGATTTCGAGTTCGTAACGATCGATGGTCTCACGGTCCAGGGCCTTCGCCACGTAAACCTCGCCGGTTGACCTGATCTGAAACTGCGATCTCGAGTCTCCGGATGTTATGTAGAACTCGATCGGCGTGTTGACGTCCGAATCTTTGTCGACGGTGACGAGCTTGACCACCACCGTTCCTGGCAGAGCGTCCTCGTTCACGGCAGCCTCGTAACGATCGTCCACGAACATCGGAGCGTTGTCGTTATAATCCTTTAGCTTAACGTGCACGGAAGTTCTAGCAAAGTGTTTCGGGTTCCCGTTATCTGTTGCGACCACCTAACGAAATAGAAAGAAACGTTTGCGTTAGTTTTACTTGTCTATTATTTCGGAATCCCTTCAACACTTAGCCTTACCTGGAACTTGTATTCCGGTTGTTTCTCCTTGTCGAGCTGAACCAACGTCGATATCCACCCAGTATACGCGTCCACCGTGAATACATTCGCCAATTCACCAATGTCAGAACCAAAGGAGTAACGCACCTCCCCGTTGCTTCCTAAATCATCGTCGTGTGCGATGATCTTCAAAATCGACGTCCCTTCCTCTATGTTCTCCGCCAGATTGATGCTGTAAGGGTTGCTTTCGAACTTTGGAGCGTGGTCGTTTTCGTCCAACACCTGCAGAGATATCTCGGCGAGAGCCGTCAGCGGAGGACTCGAATCGGTTTCAGCGAGAACCCCGATCAGATGGTTGTCTTTCAACTCTCGGTCCAGCGGTTTGGCCAGAGTGATCTGACCGTGGGAGTCGATCGTGAAAAGCGGCGAGTCTTCGTCTCCTGATACTATTCTGTAAGATACCGTGCTGTTGGTCACGGTTTTTAGCCTTGTTATCGGAGTGCCGACGGGAGACGCCTCGGATATGAAGAATTTATCCTCCTTTCGTTCGAAGAGTGGAGGAACGTCTAGCGAGCCCATTATGTAAACGTTGAGAGGCACGTCCGCGTGGTGAGTTGTCACGCCTTTATCCTCTGCGCGAATGAACAGCTCGAACAGTTGATTTTCTAAAAAATTTAACACGTGGTGGTTGAGTACGGTCAGATTATTGGAGTATTTATTTAAAGTGACAAACTATTTGGCTATAGTTATTCCATTTAGAGCATTTTTTAACAGTATTTTACATACCTATTTTCTTAAGTCTAAATTTTACGGATAATATATTCTTATAAACTATATTTATAAAGTGAATATATAAAAAATATATCGATTTACTACATCTATTTGAGTTCTAAATAGACAACAATAGATAACAAATAGATATATACAAACAATAGACAAATAGATAACAATTGCACAGTCTTATGTCAGGTAAGTATAAAATCACGTATTTTATATCTTATTTTATTTCTAGAGTGTGTTTTAGTGGGTATTTTATCAATCTGTCTGAGTCCGGTCTTTACCAAGCACAGAAACGTTCTAATCAAAAGTGAGAATTCTTACCCCATGGTACCGCGCTTTTCTGCAGGAACATCGCTCCAGTGTCAGGATTGACGCCAAACAACGCCTTCGTCTCCGAAGTCTGGGGTTCGTATATCGAGTAAACGATCCTTGCAGCGTCGTCATCGTCCGCGTCCTGAGCCTTGACCTTCAGGAACGGTGTGTTCAGAGTCAGGTTCCCGTGTATGCTGGCCTTGTACTCCCTCAAGAGGAACACGGGTGAATTATCGTTCTCATCTCCAACCTTGACTCTGACCATTACAAATCCTGACCTGCCACCCCCGTCGGTGGCCATCACTGGCAGCTCGTAAAGTTTCTGTTCCTCGCGATCCAGCTTTTTCCTCGTCACGATCTCGCCAGTGATCCTGTTAATGTCGAATATCTCCCTCATCATATCGGACGCTATGGTGTACATCACCGTGCCGTAATCCCCGAAGTCGTCGTCAGTCGCTATTACACTAGTCACCAATCGACCTGGCAGCTGGTTCTCCAAAACGGTCACCTCCACCAACGGATTCGGGAACTTCGGATTGTGCCTATTGGCGGGCAATATCTCGATCTTGACGCGCGTGAAGCTCGTGTAGACGTTGTCGGTGACGGATACGTTCAGCATGCTGAGCTTCTTCTCGCCGAAGTTTTGCATATTGATCAGGGAAATGATGCCTGTCGATTGGTCGATGTTGTACGTTTGCTGCTCGTTACCGCCCACGATGGTGTACGTAAGCTTCTCGTCGACGTAATCGGGATCGCTGGCGGACACCACTGTCACGAACTGACCCCTTTCCGCGTGCTCGGACAGGAAGCACGTGTAGGACGGCTGCTCGAACTTGGGTGGGTTGTCGTTCATGTCGATGACGGTCACCCAAACGTGAGCGGTGCTCGAGAGACTCGGTACGCCGCGGTCGATGGCGATCACCGTGAAGTGATGCGACTCGTGTGCCTCGTGATCCAACGATCTCTTCAGGAATATCACACCCTCCTCGGGATCGATGTGAAACAGATCCGTGCTGTTCTCCGTGTCGTTTTGGATCGCGTAACGAACTTGCTGATTTATACCTGGGCGAATGAACAAATTGTTGTGAGATCGATGGTCCACTGTGACCACGAATAACACTTTTCCTATACAGTCAAACCTGTTTTTGTGCGGTCTTGTTTTATGCGATTTTTTTTGTGTGCGACTTGTTTTGTGCGCTTTTTTTTTATGCGGTATGTAAAAATAATATGATATCGTATATTTGAAATTAACGAACGGGAGCATATAACTACGGTCGATTATTAATAAAGGAAGAAGAATGAAGCTACGATCACGTATTGTTGAAATGTGTCGTCTATTGCATTGCAAACAGTGTGTGGCTTGACATTAGTTACATACTTACCGATCTTCGGAGGATGCAGACACATTTTTTGACCATTAAGATAGGATTTATTTTTAAGCGAGATTAAATTTAAATTAATTATTTTTTCTATTTACATATAGTTTTGTATGGTTCTTATTTTATTCTTAGACATAAGTGCTTCCTTAAAATGAATATTCTTAAGTGAGACTTTTTTTATGCGGTCCCTATCTATCGTACAAAAACAGGTTTGACTGTAGTTTTCTTTGTTCAAATAAGAAACTAATTATGGTAGAATAGTTGTGATAGATAGACTTACCCGTGTCGTTATCCCTCGAGCTCACTCTCAACACAGAGGTGCCGAACGGGGCTGCCTCGGAGACGGAGATGTTGTACGAGTCCTGAGTGAATTCCGGCGGGCAGTCGTTGACGTCCAGCACGAGAATGCTGACGAGCACCTCGGCGTAAACACCTGACACGCTGTCTGTCGCTCTCACGGTCAGCTCGTACTGCTTCTTCTGTTCATAATCCAGCTCATCCACCACATAGATTACACCTAATTTATTGAAGAGAAGATTGTAGACCCAAAAGCACTCTATGCAGCGATAGCGTCCACAAAGCCGAGAAACTTCTTTTCCTTTCGCGTTTCAGGTAGACAACGGTCACGCCGTGAATTATCGAGAGAAACTTTGCGAAGTGTAATCTCTACGTTCAATGAACACCTTGCGGTGACGAAACACGCTCGGGGGGCGATCGGATACACGAGGAGTTGCTCGGTTTCGCGGACACCAAAGGGACACACTGGCGAATGCAAGTCACGTAATAAACATGTTTGTACAAGACGTTCGACACCCGTGAATGAATTTGCGAATGCTACCAGAGTATGTCTGCACCTTTGAACGTGACAGTGCGGGTATGGCGATTTAACAGGTTGACTGGTCGGATCTGCATCGCGTGTTTGGACTACTCGATGCTGGGTCTAGACTAGTCGATCGTGTTTCTTTAATATAGCGGTGATATGTATATTGTTTTGGAAGATTAATAGCGGGGTAGTGGGAGTGGAAGGTTACTTCTTGAAATCACTTGGGCTGAATTTTGCTTTTGTTTATTTTTTAAATAATAGTGCATCGGTAAAGTGTCTTTACTAAAGACACATGATAAAACGAGATTTTAGAGTGTATGAACATAAGAGAATACAAGTGTATTTCTGTTTCTAGTTATTCAATTTTTGCGTAGTGTACATATTAAATGTTAGTTTACTACTGAACGCATGAGACTTAATTTAGGTGAAATATCCTTTAAACGTTTGTGTATTTGAACGTGTACGTATTATTTTGGAGTACTACGTTACATTGTACAAACTATTTCAAAAAAGTTCAGATGTTGTTATATTACATATTGAATGAACAATTAAAGGGGTGAAGTGGCCTATGAGACCACAGGGTACCAGTTAAATGTGAATGTTCATATAATTAATTTAAATTATGGCCTAATTCGCGGGCTCCCAAAGTCAACTTAGTGACCATCTAGCGGTGAATAGTTCGAACTAAAACTCCTACCTCCGTTCAGCGCATCACCGGGAAAACGCCCAAGCTTGTTCTCGATTAGTTCTTCTTTTTACAGCTAGATGGCGCCATTTATACTATTTTTTATCGACACCTGTCGGTGCAATACCATAACTCGGTAGAACAGTATAAATGGCGCGATCTAGCTGTAAGAAGAAGAACTAATCGAGGACAAGCTTGGGCGTTTTTCCCGGTGGAGCGCTGAACGGAGGTCGGAATTTTAGTTCGATCTATTAACCGTTAGATGGCTACTTGGTTGAATTTGGGAGCGCGCACATTACGCCATAATTTGAATTGGTTATGCAAACAATTAACCTTTAACTGGCGATGTGCGATCTTACCGGAAGCGGAAACATCATTTCATGCTTTCAATTTTTCTTTTGGTTTGTTATTCAACACTAGATAAACTCTAGAATAAGCTAGTATGTATAATTTCTATGTTATGAACCAGATAAACCAGATGTCATCAGTCAAAGGTTAAGAGTAATTTCTTCTGACATGTTTGTATATACACCCTTTGATATCTTTTCCTTAAAAACGTACCTACAAAAATTGAACCAAAATAGGAATATACTTTACCCTGCAAATATTAGAATATAAATTTTACTTTCAAATTTTTGTTTTTGTTTTTTAAGATTCGAGTGAATTACTCTGAATCGAGTCTGAAGTACTCATGGTTACGTTGAATTTGGAAACGTCTAATTACACAATGAAATTAACTGATTGTAATGATCTCAAGCAGATAAGAAAAGAACGGAAATCTCTCACAGTCAACCTATTAAAAATGGGATATGCCGCTATACTTTTCTCCCTCTTATGTTATGCCACATTCCCGAATGTATGATGGCGTTTTGATGCGAATCTACTCTTTATCAGAATTTCAAAATACTAAGTACCCCGGCGCCAATCGCACACGTGGGAACGCAGCATTGTGTTACATCTCATTCTAGGTGCAGATCCCATTCGCGCGATGTAAGGTGCAGGCACGTCATGCGAGCAGAGTGAAGCTGCAAGAATCTCGGGAGGTGACGAAAAAAAATTTAAAAAAAAAAATAAATAAAAAAGAAAAATGGTAGTGCGCCGACGATAAGCCTCGGTCGAGACATGTTTCGATAAATTACCACGGCAAGAGAGGTTCCGAAGTAACAACGTACTGCGTTTAAGCAACACTGTGCTCCAAGCCCGTTTTACACAACTCCGTTGCTTCTATGAGATAATGAGACCGGTTCGAGTTTATGGCCGGGGGGAGGGAAACGGTGAATAAAAGTAAGAGTATGTTCGCGGTGCAAAGTGCACGACCAAAACGTTTCTACCCAGGGATGGAGTATCGGGGTTAACATGCCGTTAAAAGTTGCATTGTTATTAACGTTCGACATTTTCTTTCCATTTTTTCCCCTCTTCCTGACTTTTTTATTTTACGGAATCGTGCATCGTGCAACGATCGGTGGTAAGTGGTTAGACTTTCAAAGAACAGGATACCCGAGTGTGAGTAAGTGCAGTCGCAGAAGCTACGTGGGAACTGGAAGCCTCGGGTACGCCTGTTCCAGTTTTGGATCGTTGGGTTTCGTGTATCCAAGCGTTACGAGTTTCGGAAGTTTTTCTAGGTGCAGATTCTTCCGTGCAATTTGGGATGATGCGGGGTGAAGTAATTTTGTGATGCTAGGCGAAAGAAGAGAGGTACTACGGTGAAACCTACATTTATTATTATTAATATTGTTAAAAGGTCGCGATAAAGCCATTTCCCTGAATATGAACGAAGATGAAGATACATGAGTAAAATAAAAAATAATTGCGTCTCGACTTGGTCCTGCTGATGAATTTGTTAGTAGGATTATTTACCATAGCCTGTTGTACTTTGTGACTCAGTGGCTAACCCTACTATGTAATTTAATTACTGTACCGATCGTTTCTAAAACTTTCAAATTTTCTCGAATTTTCAAATGTTCGCAAAGTATTATTCAAAATTATGAAATCATTGTTGGAACCTGGTGGAATTAAGAAGACAACGATCATAAATGGTTCGTAAATGTCTGGCAAATCCACTTGTACTTTCATGGTGAATCATGGTAATGTTTCCGTCATCGTATTATCCACAGGATCAAGCTAAACGAATGTTAACAAGGCATGAATAATGATCGATATTTCGTTGGAAATCCCACACGTTCGATGTGCTCTAACTTGTATTCCGTTATTCGTGCTTGATGTTAATTCAGGGATTAGCGGATGGAGTGAGCCACGTGTTATGTCGCAAACGTTGCGAAAAGAAAGGAGATTCATTGTTATTTTGAGTCGTGCAATAAAACCAGAGAGCAGTGCAGTAGCATCGTACAGTGCAACACAGCAGACGGATAGAACTAGTATGTTTTATACTCACAAGGACCATTGTTACTGTCGGGGGCTGCGAAACAGGGAGATACAACAAAACTTTAATTTCTAGTTCAATCAGATAAGCATTCGTAAAGAATAAATTATTGGGAGAGACAGGTAAAGGGGGAAGATTCGTGTCTGCTGTCCAAAATTAAACGTAAACGGTAAGAGTCGAGCTCGATAAATCAAAGTATAAATCAATTTTCCGTTCGAACGTCGATGAATATTGAACTCGAATTGATTAATAGTAAATTAAGTACACAGATCGATTACGATTTTCAATAAATACATGTACGAATATTTAGGAAAAATAGCTATTTCTTCCTTGTTAATATACCCTGTGACAAGGTAGAGTACTGTATATTGCTCAGAAGTTGGCGAGACACTTACGAATTGAAAGAGTCAGAGGTAAGGAAATTTCACCGTTTGGTCCGTCTTCGCTCCCCCAGGAGTCCACTTTCTTTCGAGCAGTTACATTGTATAGTATACAGTGTATACTCATAGTCCACATTGTATTGTCTGTTAAATAGAAACTGCATCTTACGCGTTTCGAACTCTTTAATTTTTCTTACATATACATATCTACGCCAATAGTTATTATTGTTCTCTCAGTTTATCTCGACTTTTCTCGTTCGCCGACTTCGTTACGCGGTAGCTTTGTAGATGTAACGGAGTCAGCCATTAACAAAAATGCGTGTGAATAAAGGTGTCGCCGTTACGCGACAGCCAATCGAACTGCCTCGCCAACTTTTGGGTAACGAACTATACTCTACCTTACAGAGTACTCAATAAGGAAGAGAGAGCAATCATCCCTAAGCAACCATAACAGTCAATTAGAACTGAACAAATCGTCGACGTAAATACATCCGCAGCTTGTGTTACGTGCGATACATTCCAACATCCCCATTTTGCTACCGTCTCACCACTACACCGTTTACTTGATTAGAGAATTTAGTCACCGGACACCATTCCATGTACAGCGGAACCGACGTCATTTGCTAAAACGGAATGTGCTTGGGCACATGGTTAACTTGGATAAGCCGTCACGCTTAAAAAAATAGTCATTATGTGTACCATAGCCGAGTTGAGACGAGCATCATCGTTAAAGGACGTTTAATTCGGGACTGGATTCGGGGGACGTAGCACTCTCCGATCGCACATTTGCGTTTCGAATGTAACACACGTTTGCCGCTGTCGTAACACTATCGGAATCGTGTCGAAGCAAATACGGAAATATGTATTTAACGAAAGAAGATTACACAGGGTGAGTCAACGAGCTTCGTAATTTGTCCAAAGGATTAAGGGAACCGAAGGCACATGTGTCTTCGATTACCTTGGCTCTCCGTACGTAAATAACGTATCCTATTATTTACAAAATGCAGGGTGGGACATTCGAACACTTTTAAAACAAAGTAGTTTCCTCGCATAGAATGCGAAGTACCTCGTAAAGTATTATGTTTTCAACGACCAACCCTCGGTATTCGTATACACAGAATATCAAGAGGAATTGATTCATGTAAAAGCAAATGGTTCCATCTGAAAAACAAGCGCAAATTCACATTGCGTTTGCGCCGTTGCATAAAAGAAGAAAGTGACAAAAAAGAGGCTCGACCCAGTTTCTAGAATCACTCCGCGCAACTGCGTCGTCATGCCATTCAAAATTATCCTCTACCACTTTGTCGTACCGTCGACCGTACATACCATCAGGACTCGAGAGTCACCCTGTATACACTTCTACTAGGTCGTGTTATCGTCTCGTATGGAACGATGACGCGAAATGCTAAAAAAAAAAAAAAAAAAAAAAAAAAAACGAAACAAAAGGCGAGCAACGCGTACTCGAAAAAATACGGCAGGCCTCTTTGAATTCTTTATCAGCGCGTGTCGTTGATAGAGCTACACTGTTTCCATTCACGTCGGAACTTCATCGTTCCATAACGGGTTTGCCGCGCGTTTAATTCGATCTTCGCTACCATCGACGGTCTCGAATCAGTTCGTTTCCCGTCCAACAAACGTTCGCTCACCTGTGTTAAAGTCCAGGGCGAATTCCTCGAAATCGTTCCCTTTGGTTATGCTGTATATGAGCTTGCGACTCAACGGTGACTCAGCTTGTATGGACAGAGTCAGGGGCGAGTGCACCTCGATACTTTCCAGCACGTTGTCCGTGTAAAATTGCTTGTCGAACACCGGCATCGAGCGATCTATCACCTTCACGTTCACTGGCACCTCGATAGAGCAAGGTGTTGTGCCTGAAATAACGTTCGAAGCTTGTCGAGAATCGTTTCCACCAGTATAACGCGACCAATGATGCACTTACCGCCATCGTACGCGGCGATTGTGAGCTGGTACTCGCGGTTGTGACCCTCCAGGTTCTGTTTCAGAGATATTTCCCCGGTTTTCCGGTTTACCTTAAAGAGCTCGCCGTGGCCTTTCTTCAGTTCGTACCTCACCTCGCCGTTGCCGCCGCTGTCCATATCCACTGCGTGCACCTTCATGAGAGTTGAACAAATTTATATTAATACAGGTGTTCTTTGTAGATCTTTCTGAATGGACCGACTTTAAATAGTAATAATTGTATTACAACTGAAATAATTTTGCGCAAGACTTTCTATTTTCCAGGACTGAAAATTCGAAAGAACGAGATAAGATATCCGAACTTGTGGAAGGTGTGGAGAAGGAAAACATCGTTGATGAATTCCGTTTCCGGGAATCTAATCTTCGAAAATGACCGCTGTTTGCGGAGAGTGATTGACCTAACTTCAATCGATTTCACAGTTCTAGCAGCAACTTTGTGTTTACCGGGTAAACACGTTTTCCTCGAATCTAATTTTCGAAAATGGCCTCAGCCTTTAGAGAGTGATTGACCTAACCTCAATTGATTTCACGGATCTGGCAACGAGTTTGTGTTTGCCAGGCTATGTTTATAAGAATGCAGCGAACAGGAAGACAAATTCGTCGGTTTAACAGAATTTAGTTTGAAACAGTTACTTCATGAGTCTCTCAGGCCCTATTAACTTTTCATTTTAGGTACCCTAGCTGTACCTTCCACAATTATCTTCTCTGTTCTATCCGAGAACCCTCAAATAGAATTCTCTCATCTCAACCAAGCGTTACATCGGCCCTGCCGAAGAGTGTCCTTTTTCATCGACTGCGAACTCAGATTGCGCATAGCGAAAATGCGAAACTTTTAGGAATGTGTCCGATGCGCGATTCGGAATTTATTTCTTGGAATCCGAATGGCACAGACTACGAATCAGTGAAATAGCTGTCAGCCTATAGTATCTTAATTTCATTCTTGTTCTAATATATTTATCTATACGTGTATATAATCCAAAACACTATGGTAATTATATATGTATGTGTGTTAAATTTGAATCAGAGTCATTATAATCTTGACATTCCTATCCAAAATTGCTTCTGATCATAAAATAAATACACATAAGGTGTGCTTTAGAGCTTTAACCGAAGACAAGATCCCGAAAAAGTCCCATGCGAGCTGAGACGTAACACTAGCAGAGGAAAACAATCCTCAGTCTGCTTACCTTTGTAATGACGTCGCCTTTCTGTGCATCGACGGAAACGACAGCGTAATAGGGAAGATTGACGAACATCGGACAGTTGTCGTTAATGTCCAGCACCGTGACGTTGACGATGACGTGGGCCACCCTGGGCTTCTCTCTGTCGGGCATCTGGCTCTTCGCTTCCACGATCAGCTCGTAGTGGTCGCAAACTTCGCGGTCGAATCTAATCCCCGTTGTCCTGATCGCTCCCGACGTTGATCCAATTACAAACATGTTCGTGGGGTTCAGTATACCGAAAACTATGTGCTCGTTGAGGACGCTGCCGAGAACGTTGACGACCGCGACGGTCGTGATCCTTGTCGAGTTTTCCAGAATCGTTCCCTCGTATACGTCCTTTTGGAACACCAGTCCGGAGTTCTCCGACTTCTCGACCATCACATTTACCTGGGCGACGCTCGAGTACTTCCCGTCGGAGACACGGACCCGCAGGAGGTAACCTTTCTTCATGCGTTCCGGGTTATAAACCGTGATGACGCCGGTCTGAGCGTCTATATCGAACGTGTGGCCCTTGTTCCCGTCGATGATATCGTACCTGGACCAGAGAAACGAGCGTTACCCTACGGAGAAGGGAAGCGAAGCGACGGGAAGCCCCACTCTACGTATGCGGACCCGTTAAAGGGAGAGTCGACGTTGCGCATGAGAAAGTATTAAGATTTTATATCCCCCTCTCGCTTCGGATAATAACACCGGCCAATTTACAGAACAAATTAAACGCCTGGACTCTATTCGCTGCAACTTGGCAGCGAACGTTCATGCTACGCGAGTAGCAATGTCGGTTTGAAGTTACCCTTGCGCGAAGGGTAGCGAATCGTTAGCGGACGACCTCTTTCGTTGATTCGAAGCTATATTTATTCTGTTTTCTGCGTGTAAAAAGTTGGTCTAATGAATTTAGACCTGACGTAAATGTAAGCTGTGTTGTACGTAAAGGTAACGTATCTAACCCTTTGTGGTTCTATTTGAGTGAGGCTCGACAAAAGTGTACTGAAACACGCATGAAATTACTGCGTTCGATGAATACTTATTCTGAACCGTAATTTTTATTAATATTTAATCAAAGCCTAAATGTTACTGTATGCATTGTAAATATTCAATTAATTCGGACATGTACATATTTTATGGATTTTAAAGTTTCAGATTATTATACCAATCTTTTTTGAGAAAGTAATATTTCCGAACATGAAAAGTTGAGAAAAACTTCGTCGCAAGTAATAGCGAGCTAATGCCTGTGAACTTGTAAAGTGTAAAGTGTAAAGTGAGAGTAGTATCCAGTATATAATTAGTTTGCAGAAAAATTCATTTTTATAAATTATGTATTAACATTAATACATTTTTATTGCAAAATGTTAGTCAATTATCACGACAATTTGTGTTTTATGGTTGAAAATCATTTATAAATAGTATGGGCGCATATCTGAAAAATGTCACACTGACGTAACGCTTGATGAATTGTCACTTGTTAGGGAAGGCGATCAATTTTTGGAACAGTCGACAGTATGGATGCATGTCTGAAAAATGTCACACTGACGTAACGCTTGATAATAAAGATGTTACAATAAAATAAATCGCTAAAATGATTTCGCATGTCTCTTTCCTGTATTGATTTTCAATCACTTGATTCTTACGCTTGTCGTGAAACCTCTAGATTTTTAAACTACAGATCAAACAACACATACGTATAAATATATCCTATTTGCAATGTTCTTATATTTTGTGCGAAATGTAATCCTTAAACCCTTATATTATATATAAAGTTATATATTATAACCTAACTGGAACACTTGTATATCATTCCTAATAACACAACAAATATTGGCATATTTTGAACTGTATTGCCAATCTTGTCAAAATCTCGTCAAGATCTCGTCGAGATCTCTTCGAGATTGAGATCATACCTAAAGTGATCGATACGTCGTTGGAACGACTAGGACTACGTGTTCCCTCGATCCCTCATAGCTTGTCTTCGCAAAAAGAGAGCCAAGCGGACACCTATGCAAATTCAAACCTCGCCCTCGCGTAATAAGCGGCCGGCAATTTTGTTCCGGCGGGAAAAAGCCCCGAGAGCGTATCAAACGGGGATCGTACAAATTTCATGCAACAATTATAATGGTAAATGAATGCTAACGAAGGGACTCGAGAGAGGGCATAAATATGAATAAGCTTTGTAAAAACTGGGCATAAATTGAGGAAACACGCATACATTAATAACTTTCCACGTACCTGAGGGCTACTCCCTCGGAACTATCCGGATCCACGGCGCTTACTTGAACTACCGCGACGTTTTTGTACGTGGGTAGGAGCAGGGTGGTGTTATAGTCGTTCTCCAGAAACTTTGGTGGACAGTCGTTCACATCCGTCACGATGATCGTCACCTTGGCAGTGGTCTCTGATAAGAGCTTAGGCTTCCCCAGATCGGAAACCTTCACGTGGAACGTGAACTTAGGTATGCTCTCGTGATCCAGTACCATCACCGTCCTGATGGCGCCAGTGCTAGAGTCTATATGAAAGTACTTCCGCGGCAGATCCTCGACGATATCGTAATTCAACAGCGCGTTCAGCTCGGAGTCGGCGTCCTCGGCCTTGATCACCAGCGGAGTGCTGGTGTTGGTAAGCACCAGGGAGCCTATGCTGGCACCTTCGCTGATCTCTCCGCTATAAGTGGCCTGCAGAAATCGTGGAGCGTTGTCGTTGCGATCCAGCACGTGGATGATCACGTTGCAGCTCGCCTGAGCGCCGGCCATGTTCGTAGCCGCCACCGTCAGGTTGTAGAACTTGGTCGTTTCGTAATCCAGCTCGTTCTTGATCACTATGATGCCCGTGCTGGGATTCACGAAGAACGTGTCGCCCTTGTTCCCATGGACGATGTCGAACTGCAACGAGGAAGTGCTTCTAGCCTCCACGTGCTTCACGTATGTTCCCAGCTGTTGGTTCTCGTAGATCTCCGCGGAGAGTTCCTTCTGGATGAAACGAGGCGGAGCGTTGTCGGCCATGGTGACCATCACGTGGACTGGCACCGTGTTGGCCAATGCTGGAGAACCGTGGTCGGTGGCCTTCACTTGGAGTATGTACTCCGAGGAGGTGGCCAAGTCGAGTTCTCGAGCGACACGGATCACGCCTAGCTCTGGATCTATGGAGAACATGTTGCCTACGTTGCCTGAAGTGATCGAGTAGGTGATCTTGGCGTTGTCCCCTCGGTCTCTGTCTATGGCCCAGACCTGGACCACCGCAGCGCCGATTGGCGAAGTCTCGTACACTTTTCCTTGAATGATCTCGCTGATAAACTCTGGAGCATGGTCGTTATGATCGTGCACGGTCACTATCACCCTGGCGTAGTTGCGTTTGGCTGGAGTCCCCTGGTCCTTCACCATCACGGTCAGCACGTGCTCCTCGATCGTCTCTCGGTCTAGGACCTCGTTCAAGGATATCGTACCTGTCACCGAGTCCACGTGAAAGATCCCCAGAGACGCCTGACTCTGGGCGGCGTGCAGACTATAGAACACCTTCTTGTCCTCGTCCTGGTCGGTCGCGTGCAACTGCAGAATCTTCTCGCCCTTTTCGACGTTCTCCGAGATGTCCACGCGATACGTGGCTTCCGTGAACTCGGGCCTGTGATCGTTGATATCGATCACGGTGACCAGCAACTGCGTCAGAACCGTGTGCACGCTATCCGTCACGCCGATCGTGAGATTGTAGAAGTTCTGCGTCTCCCAGTCGAGCTTCTTCGCCAGCAGCACGTTCCCGTTGTCCCGTCCTATGAAGAATTCGTCGCGCTTGTCGCCGTCTAGAACAAGCCGTATGAAGTTTTCACGGTGATTAGCTAGGAAGTTTTTCGACGTGCTGGGTAATAATCGAGGTTGTTATGCGAGTCACGTTTCGACAAACGGCCCGAGAGTTATGGCATGAAGACACGAGATTGAAGCTACGTGGACTTTAATCTATAGTTGCAGAACTCTTGAATTTCTTCAATAAATTGCATTTTTGAGTTGGTTTAACACTAAACCTACCGATGTTCATTTGTAACTATTTCTATCATGATGGGACGAATGACTGATCTTAAAGACATTTTTTTCAATTAAATTACAAAATATTTTATGTGAAACTAAATTGAATAATGTATAAAACAATTGAATATAGCTCATACATAGCATATAAGAACTGTAAATAAAAATTTGAAAACGCTCGTTTGACCGGTCGTGGTACATACGTTTAGTATTAAAAGAAGCATGTGACTCAAGGAACAATTCCTAACAATTTACCACCCATAGCGAGAAGAGAAAACCAAAGTGTCTAGGCAGACGTAATAATTTTCCCCGCATCGAGGTGCTCGAGTTCCAAATCGTACCCAAGCGAGCTCTCAGCCTTAAATCTTACAATTTTAATGACAAGACGTAAGTGTACACGCAAGCGTGCCTCCAACTGGCGCAGCCATTTGGCGGCGTAAAGTTTAACTGTCTACGATCTAGCCCGCGAAACTTTCCAACCTTCGACCCTCTTAACTTCTTGGAAAATGTAAGTCGAGCTTCCAACCATTCACGCGGTGCTCGTACGTATGCCAACGAGACGACGCGATATTTCACCAATTAAAGACGACGTAACGCGAAATCTAACGATCCTTTGGACTTGGAGATGGATGTACTGGGTAGTCGTGTAAATCGTGCGTCTACTCACCGAGGATATCGTACCACAGGGAATCCCCGTCCTCGTCCGTGGCTTGCACGAGGGCCACGAGGAAGCCAACCTCGTCGCTCTCGGTGACCTCGACGCTTTGATTGTTCGTCTTGAAGACTGGCGGGTTCTCGGATTCCTTTGGAACCTCGACAACTTGGACAGATACCCGTGTTTGATGACTACGTTGCGGTTCTCCACTGTCTGCGGCTCTTATCTGTCAAACAGAAGAGCACCCTCACGTAAGTTATACTTGAATTCAAGTTTAGTCAAAGGAGCAACGCTCTACGGACAATTGGTTACTGCTAGCGATGAACCGTCGAATTTATGACGTCAAGATTTGATTGGCTCGAGCACGATGGCTTTGATAAGTCTTTTGTTTTAGAAAAGACTTCGTGATATGACACTGGTATTGCAATATAATAAATGGATATTTCCGGTCGTTATGTAAATACGTCTATTTATTTTGGGTGGCAGTTTTGATCTCAAGGGTTTTTAATCCAAGTGCTTCGCACTTTTTGTGAAAGGATTTTTAAACGATCTGAACTTTCTGGATGTTTCAAACTCTTAAGACTTTTTCAAGACTCTTCAAGAGTTTTAAGGAGTGTTCGCGGTATTCAAGATCTTTATAAGTTTTTTATTTTAGTTGAAGTCAAATTCAATGAACTCTGGACATTATCAAAAGTAGCATTTACATTTTGCGTTAGGAATACAGATATTTATTCGAATAAATTGGTAACTTATTGAAACATTTGTGCGCCATTTTGGTATCATTGTATTCAGTACAACAAAGGTGAAGTACGGCGTGAGCTGCAAATGTTCAATTTGGACCGTTACTTCTTTTTCGAAAGAGACCGTGTTGGGATTTACTTAAGCAAATCTGAAATTTGTTTGCTATTCTACTCACCATCATTTCGTATTCCTGTCCAGCTTCGAAGCCACGTTGGGAGTATACCATCCCCGTGGTGGGATGTATCTTAAACTTGCCCTTTCCTCGGCCACCCTTGATGCTGTACTGGATTTTTCCATTTTCGCCGATGTCTTTATCGTTCGCGAGAACCTGGCGTACAGGAACACAATGCAAAAGTTAGACAGATATATATATGCATCTTGACGTCGTTCTCATTCTCTACTGACATAACTTGACACGACACATAAGTAGACATTAGTATCGGCCGCGGCCATCGGCTGTATCAAAAGAAATAGAAAAGAAATCCTGATAGACTCACAAGACTTAAGCTCGTTCCGAAATTCTCCTGAACGCGTATGCAAAATCTGCTGCAAATTCTTTAAAATAAACTTTCGATCGTGCGCGAGAACACGATAAAACATCGTGTAACTAAACATTTTCAACAAAAGAACGAAAATATTGTCTAAGGCAGGGATGCACAATATTTGTGCGTTTAATTCTTTACGATTTCGTTTCAGTTATATGTATGCCCCATGCGTTATTTAGTATTTCACCTGGAATGAAGTAGTATTACTTATTAAAGAGAAATTGATTCCGAAAACACATAGTTTCAATAGGAATAGACTCCCAAGTATTGTTAGTAAATAACATTTCAGTTGCGCATCCCTGGTCTACAATGACCGACGAGCGAAATCTATTAACGAGAAACAAAAGACAAGTAAACAGTCCATTCTTTCTAAGACAGTTCGTTCACGCTCTAAGGATTTTCAATTCGTCCTGAATTCTCCGGACGCATCATGAAACATTGCGCTCGTAACCTCGAAGCGTAGCATTCGCACAGTCGTCATCATGCGGCACGCGAAAATGAAAAACCAACAAAAAAAAAAGGAAGAAATAGAGAACTGAAGGGCGGAGGAGGCGAGACCTCCTCCTACGAGCTGCCTAATATCGATCTGCATTAAAGCGTATTAAACACAGGTCGAGCTGTCCGCGGACAGGCAGATCGATCGCGCGAACACGGAACGCTATTTCGGGTTGATGCTTGCCAGTACACGGAAAAATGTATCGTAGCTGGTTCATCGAACAACCAGAACGTACACAGCTTTCTTTTTTGCGCGGCAACGTGCATACAGGGCGGTCCAATAACTCTGCGTATCTCAAATATCCTTGCTATTTCTATCTTCGCGTTCTTCGAGCTCTTTTCGGAGGAGCAAACAAAATGTCTATCGCATGCCTCAAGTTATTTAAAATTCTTTCAAAGCCACGCAATGTTTACATGCAACGCAAATTATTTTTCCAAACCCCGAAAATATTTGTTGCGTACAGAATTATTGAATCGACCTGTACATTCTGCATACGCCAGCTAATATTCCGCACGAGTCCTTTGGCTCACAATTTTCGTGCTGTTATGTGTTATTTCCGATACTCGATTCGGTTACAATATAATTAGGTCATCCCATACGTAATGCGGTTTCTGATTGATGAATGGAAGTGGATACGCCGTGCTTTTCATTCAACGAAACGAAAATCAGCGCGAATAGAGACTGCATTTCGTGTGCAAGATTGACAAATACAAAATGGGAGGTACAGGCGGAATGATTTTCGTCACTATTTCATCTCACCTCTTCGTTAGCTCGGAGTGAAAGGGAACGTATCCAACGATGCAGGGTGTAACACATATTACAAGTAGGACAACCCAAAAGTCATCCTAAAAGATCTCGTCCATTTAGGATCCAATAGATCCGATACCGATAACCTAGCTACTTATCATCCACTCGATATCGTACAGCTTATTAGCCTCGATAGACTATATTGGAGTTCCAATACACGTTCCATAGTATAGGGCCGCGTTTTCCTCCAACATTATTACGTTTGTTAGGACACAGTTTAATAAAGACCAAACTTTATTATTCAACGAAATTCAGTATCATATGACCCGTTCACTGCACAAATAGATTGACTCTACTTTTTGAAAAATTTTTAATTTAAGTATCGAAGCACTTAGTACAGTCATAACTTTTTATATTTATAATAACTTTCCTGAATAATAAAGATTAAAAACATTACAGAACAAAATTATTTTGGCTATTGAATAATAAATAATTTATTTCAGAGGCCATTTTGATCGCATTTATCAACTTTTTGTTTAACGGAATTAACCGATTTATGCAATGAGCGGCTCATATTTGGTAGATATCTTGCAGACTTTTTGTAGAGGCACTGCATAAGTTCTAAAATTGAGAGCAACTGTGGCATAACAGTTTAAGCTTGATTTATAATAAATGGGATGACCTAAAACAAGCATGTCACGTTGATCAGCGTTCAATTTGTGGGAAGAAACTTGCCTCGAGCGCTTCTCTCTTCCTATTTCCGCGTCATGCTTTCCTCGCCTGACGACACCGCGAAACTTATTATTAGTTGCGAAGAGAGAACAGAAAATGATCAGGCGGCAGCCCCGTAACAGACAAAGGCAAACATTCAAGAAACATAATGTGTACATATAGAGACGAGCAAAACGGGCAAAACGCGGCGGAGGGATCGAGACGATCACATACACAGGGTGAGATGGAGAGAACAGCCAAGGATTTGCGCACGACGCGAGTCCGAGTGAACGTCGTAGACGAAGGGGATCTTCGCAAGAGATACTTAAATTAAATTCTGCGAAGTCTAACGTAAGGGAGAAATTAGTTTTCAAATAATACAGTTATTCTGAAATGTTTGAATATAGAAAATTAGAGAATATGCAAATATACGTGAGATACCTTAAACCATCGAGGAGGATTCTGCTCTTAATTGTTTCAATTAATTAAAATGTTTTTTCCAAATATAAGTGGCACGACGTTCACTTGGAGTCGCCTGGTGGGCGGTCAAGAGACCCTTAAAAGAGGGTTGCATCGGGCAGGACAAAAAGACGATCGATCAAGTACACGAATGCATGGCGGTCTCCTATAAAATGGGCAGCTGGGTTGCATGAAAGTTGCGGTATCATAATTATATAACGAACGTACAAGTCGATATAAAAGCGGTCATAAATCAATGCAAAGAGCTCGCGTAAAAACTACCCCGGAGACCAATCCCGCGTTTACTTATGCAAGAATTATGCTCCCGCGCCACGAGGCGGCGCTTAATTTTACGTGCCAACGTGTCCTTACCCTGAAGATACGATCTCCTGACAAGGTGTCGGGGCTAAATGTCTCCCAAGTTCCATTCTCTAGTAACGTATCGATCGAAAGGTCGAACTCCCGCGACCGGTTCCTCGATTTCTGTCGAGAACGAGAGAAGTAAAGCTTTTAACTTTCGCATTGTTTCCGTTAACTCTCTTTGTTCCCTTTCCGCGTGCTTCTCTTCATATCGAACGAATGCTTCGCTACCATCGGTTGATTTTGCCTAGGATTCAAGGATGCTTATCCAATCGATTGAAATTGTTCGTTCAAGGATACTCGTGTCACGTGACGAGCGAACCACGCAAAATGTTGCACGACCGAAATTACGGAATCGGACAGGTGTAACACGATATTCGATGAAATCGAATCTGACCTCGACGAAATTCGACGCCACTCGGGAAATTATATTATATATTCCAGGGATATTGTGAACAGTATAATACCGTTGAAATCGGATTAACGAGACCCCACCAACCGCATGATACCATTCATTACCTTATTTCCCGGGCGCTTCTCGAATTTTGCTAATGTTTAATAACATCGACCGCTTCTATCTGCCGTTAATAGCGTTTTCGATCCGATCGTTGTATTTCCTTTTTCATATTTCATCGGATATTGTCGAATTAGTAATTCTAGATTCGAAGCTCTATCAAATTTATATTACTAACGTTTAAATATCTGTTAACGTGCATCCCACTGTTAAATCAATTTAATGGATTATTATACCAAATTTGAAATACAGTTGCAATTCCTGTTGTTTATCTGCGTTTAAAATTATCCTACAGTACCGTATACTTGATATAAATTCCTCAAGTTTCAGACTTGGACTCCACAATTGAGGACACAAAATTTAAAAATTACCGACACTATCGTTTAGAGCCAATGTCCTTATTGGTGCATATGAAGAAAGACCAGTTTTCCTCGAAAAAAAATAATTCAGCTCTGAAAGGGTTAAACTACCCTTTTGCAGCAATCGAGGTCAGACTCGATCAATCATTCTCGAATAGTCCTGGTCCGAGGACTAGTCGTTCCAAAGGAGGAGCTCGTCACAGTAACATCAGTCCTTCCAATTCCAAAATCGACGACGCGTAACCGGTTGCACTTTTTGCTCTTAAATCCAGGGAACGGCAAGATGGCTGCAGGCGTGTCCTTCGCGAGGGTGTGCACGCGGTAAATCTCTACCCTTTTACGTGGGTATAGTCAGCGACTGGTCGTGGATTACTTTGATCGCGCGGAGGACGAGAGACGACAACTCGAAGGGAGCGAACGACAAAGCGAGGAGGGTATCGCAAGCAATCTGCTCTTTGTGGATCATACATACCAGGCTTTTTCTATACCTCAGATACGTGGGGATGTAACGTGTCATACGTCAACGTCTGTACACGCGCGTGCGTGCGTATGTGGGCTCTGTCACGAGTAAGGCGTACAAAATTAAGACGGACTTGAAGCAATCGCCAACGACGTTTCGAATAAAAATTTGGAAACTGTGGATTATCGTTAGAGGGAAGGTGCGAGGCGATTCTGAGACTATGGTCTCGTGACGTTACTGCGTGATGATTGGGGTGACGAAAGTAAGGGGGTGAAAATGGTCGTTTGCTTGGCGAAAAGAACGCTACCGGGATTTGAGAAAATTATTTGAGTGTGTCAGAAAATACTGCGCATTTTGTTTAACCCTCCTCTTCTGCGGTGGTTTCTGATCGTACATTTACTACGGTTTGGTCCGATCCGACCCCTCGCCATATTTATGGGCCTTTTTCATATAAAAACGCATTTATCACGTACAAAGAGGGCTATTACTCAGTAAAAGAAAGTTCTTCTTTAAAACCAAATTAATTTTTATTTATAATCTTTGGGTGATTTCAGTCTTATTGAATTCAGTCTTCACAATTGCGGAAACAATACAAAAACCTAATGATGTCTATGTGTAACTAATATGTCGGTCGCTTTTAACCCCACCGTAGAAGAGGAAGGTTAATTTAAATATCTGAGAATTGATTAGCATCAGAAATCATCAGACTCGATTCGATAGCGTTCGGTTTCGACGAATTACCGACCATCTTCCAGGAGGGAAAGCGCGAGTCGAGAGACCCGAATAGAAGACTGAAATTCCGTTCTAAAATGAAGGAACTCGAAAACGTCTGTTTGAGTACTACGACTCTCGAATTCTCCGAAGCAGGATGAAAACAAATTACACAGTTCCGAAACCGTGATTTCCATCAACTCTCGACTCGCGCGTGCCCTCTTGTCTAGAGATACGTACAGCTGGACGGAGTGCTCCTCTCGCGAGACGAAGGTTTACCTCCACGTCTGAACAGATAATATATACAGCAAGACACGGGGGATGCTTCTACATAGTGTACAAAGAGACAAAGGGGAGGAACGAAACGGAAGAGAATCGGTTAGCTTCTCCGTTTGTTCGATTTACGATCCAAGGGTCGAAGAAAGTGCGATGCCATGTTCCAATTCAACTAGAAGGCCGGATAGAGTCGCGAGGAATCGCGAAATCGGTAAAGAAGTTGAAACGAAGGTGCAACGTACCTGGAAGAGAGGCTTCTCGATCGACGGCGAGGCTGGGATCTGAACGGTGTAGAATTTTTGCTCGAACTCCGGTCCGTGATCGTTTATGTCCGCCACCGCGATCACCACGCGGGTCGTCGACGACAGGGAAGGCCTTCCGTCGTCTCTCACTGTCACCTGAAACACAGAATGATCGATCGAACGTTTGAGATACGCCGAAGATTTATCGCACCGACTCCGTGGAAGGAAAAATTCTGCAGTACAAAACATTCGCGCGAATCGAGAAAAATGAGTCACTCGGTGGGTGGGGAAGGTTGGATCTGATGCATTATTCTCAATACTTCGGATGGTGTGTTTAACAGGATGCGACAGGGGGGAAGGAAAGAAGAATCGCAGGTAGTTTCGACGAGTCGAATAAAGTTGGTATCCAGTGGGACGACGCATATGTGTCACGATACTGTTTGCATTACTCTCAATATTTCAAGCAAATTGGTTTACACTTTGGAGACAGTACTTCTATAATTTTTGTCTATGAAGGAATAATTGTACCAAAACAAAAATTAGTTGACCTCCCCCTCTTGCGGGGGAGATTTGTCTGGAACAATCCTTCGTTGCGAGTAATAACAGACATTTTTAGATATAAGAACAAGGGTTACATTATAGGATTATAAAAATCATTATAACCCTGATTTCGTACGTTTAACGAATTTCTTTTCACTCGCTACGGGTAACTTTCGTTTAACGAAATTATATCGTTCTGAGAGCGCGAGATGGAAAAACTTGATGCGATGCATTTCGAGGCCGGAATCAAATGGCTCCAATTCCGACTGTTCGGGAAACGGAAACGCGCAGGGGCAAAGTGGTCTGCCATAGTTTCCAACGTGGGTAACGCAATATCTCGAAACGTTTCTCGCTGGTATGAGTTTCTTTTCTTTTCTTCTATCCCACTTACCGCGGCCGTTGCTCTGATTCTACACACTTTCAGGCTTCTTCCTGTTGGTACCACGGATTCCTTGGATTTTCATTCGCGAGTATCGCACGTGCGATCTGCGCAATCGGCGAGGCTGACCGGGTGCACGCTCTTCCGATCGTAAAGGTAAAAGGGACAACGGAATCTCGACGAGGACGTCGCCAGGGGGAAACTTATTCCTCAGACATGGGAAACGTTCCCGCGGAGGAGATAAGGCTCTTGCACTTTCCGACTATTCCATCCAGCTTACGCGATTGGCCTACGGGCGTCTCATTCTTAGGTTAACCCATTCAATACGGCTACGTTTTTCGTTTTTTTTTTAAATTACTTTATTGAAGGTCACATTAACTACGAGGTTATTAGTAACTACGTCAATGATTACAATTTGGTTATAATTTATTTTACATGTTATATTTCATTAATATCTTGACTAATTTGGGAAATTCGTTTCTCTTGGTAAGGATTGTCTGCATGCTATAGGAAAGTTTAAACTTTATTCGATCGTGTTGAATTCCCTGACATTCTTCAATTAAATGTTCTACTGTAAGGGACTCGTCACAAAAGTTTCATAATGGTGGCTATAGTTCACTTATTTTGTTTAGGAATGAGTCAGATTTGTGTGGCCAATTCTCAATTTTGATAGTGTCACTTGCAGTCTTCTATTTGATAGGGTTGGAATTTTATCGCTGGTTGATTTTGGATTTGGTGTAGATTCGTTGGTGACATGTTGATCCATTCCTGATTCCGGATTTCTCTTGCTGTTTTCTTAATTAAATCTATTGTTTCATTTAATACGTGCGGCATTTGGACATGTGGTTCATGATATTTTGGTGAGCCATTCTTGAGATATACATAATTTAAAAAAGGGGGCTAACCTGTTACCTTTATTTAAAAAAAGAAAAATGATTTTGTACTACGAATTAGCTCGTATAAAAAATATTTTAGAGCTCCTGTATTGAGGTTGGACGTGTCGAGAGTGATTTTTAGATTATTTTGTTGTCTTGTTATCGAAAGCACGAGCCAGAATAGGAAACGTTTGGACGCTCATTTCTGTATGATTGAAAAAAATCGAGGGAAAAAGAGGCGATTGGGTTTTGCGGCGTGGCGAGGGAGAAAAAGTTTCATTGAATTTACTAAAATGGCCAATCGAGAACTGTCATAGCCAGAGCTGCGGTGACAATCGAGGATAGTTTAATTACTTTGGGCAGTTGTTTCGTTAGTCTCGAACGTGACTATTTTTCCTTATGCCAGCCAGTGGTTTTACATGTTGGCACATCTCGCGAAAAATAGCCGAAAGCAATATCGGAGAGGTCGATCCTTCGTTGTATCGTTCACAGCACGTTACCCTGGTTCGTGTATCGATTAACCGATATATCGGGTTATCAATTACCCTTAGCGCATATTGGCCGAACCACAATACGCGATATCGAGATTTAAAGGCAGTGATAATTTATCGTTTCGTTCCTCTAGGTGTTGATACACAATGAATCGCGGAAGTATTAGCACTATTTCAACTGGTGGCTGCTGATATCCTTTTAAGATAAATGTTATGGGACTTTTACCGATAAAAATATACACTGTTTAATTAAGATTTTAATTGATACCAGCTTTTCGAAGAATAGTAGTTTAATAGGTATTCAAATAAAAAGGCTAGCAGTAGCAAAACTATTTATACTCGTTTATGTTCCATTTATAATTGAATTCGATTTTTATTTTTCCTAATGTTTCAATGATGCCTGCGGTATGAAGAATTCTCAGGGAAATTATTTACACGAACACCCTTATTCCATGCACTCCTCGCGATCGATATTTAATCACATCCGTTTGGTAGGAATGCACAAAGCTAGATTCAGACGCTGAGCGGTCGGACTTTATGTATTCCGCGTAGGTATTCCACTTTAACGTTTTCATATTTTATGTCGCCGAAACCGACGTTTATGTGTATACATATTGACGAAATTATCATTGCATGTATATTGTTCATTTTATGTACAGACGTAGAAACCCTTTGTACAGGATGTTTCTTAATATGTGGGCGCTTTTTTTAGGGTAAGGTCCTGACACGAGTACAAATCGAAAAGTCCTTTACCAATTTGCGAACTGTGGCTTCGTTATCGAGATATAAACAGTTGAAATTTGAATCTATAGAATGCATACTTGGAGAATCAATGACAAGCTCCAAACTTCCCCTATTTTCACGAAGGCTCGCAGCATATTTCAATACGAACAAAATCCCCAATCACGAGCGTCAACAAAAGATCTACGCGTAATTTTGCTTAGTTCCATCGCCATTGTAGATGTAGCGAACCCGACCATGTAACCACACGATGTGTAACAAGAACTAGCTAAGTGCGGAGCCTCGTTGATACGTCTAGTGGATTTAAGCATCCAAGAGGATCGCGTTCAATCCAACCATCTAGCAGCAGTCGAGGCTTGGGTTCGTCTGGTATCCCACGGTGGTTATATTATTTAATGTCGCGGCGGCAGGTGGGACGTTTTAATATCGGCCGCGAGCTCTCGTCGTGCAGCAGCACGAAACCACGGGGCTAGCTTCTGGGAAGGCAATTTACCAGGGTGGATACGTAGGCGAAATTCCGCGCAAGCGTCGTTAGCGTCGTCTAGAACGCGCGCCGCAAGTCTCTCGTTGACTTTTCGCGAGGATAATCGCGATAGTCGCGTTCACAATCATATCAGATGTATATTATCGGGAAAGTACGCTGGTAATACAGGATTGGCTTGGAAATTAGGTTCGTTGCTGTTATTGAGTTGCTCGAAGTCTACTCGCATGGAAAGAATTTATTATTGAAAGTGAATGATGGCGATGCAACGATCAAACTGCTTTATTGCCAAGGGAAGCGTTCTATCTGTACCGCTCACCTTTGAATTTACTTAAAAAATAATAACATAATAAAATAAAATTTGACTTATTAAATAAAGGGTGATTCACAAGCCACGAAGAGCTTCGCAGTCCACCCGAAGCGACAGAGGCGCGTGTTCAACGGGAGCACTAGACCATTCTTGAAATGCCCAAGGTATCCTGTTTCGAGGATCTCCTCGAGGAGCGTTCTCTCCGTGATTAGGGACTAATAGCGGAGCATTGCTCGCAGGAGTTCTTTAGAATCTTCTCCTCCTGCTTCGTCTCGGGATTCCCCTCTCGTCTCCGCGTAATTACCCCGTCGGCCTCCGGTGATTTCTCCAAGCCTAACTTCGCGTTCGCGGCTATGTAAGTCGCCACGCGAAATCCACTGCAGCTCGAAACGGTGCAATAATAAACTCCGTTTCGCGGAATGTCGCCGCGCTGAAACACGCGACCGACATTACTCCTCGTTTCTCGAAGCCGACGAAATATCGGTGGAACGAGGCTGAACGGAATGTTAGACCGAAACTGCAAGAATTACGACTCCGGTTTGCGAATGCAACTCGAGATTGGTCGCGTTTGATCTGATTGCAAAGGCGTTTAAAATAAAGATGCTACAATAGAATTCTTTCAGATCAGTAGTGACCAAGAGATTTCACTTCTTCCACAAAAAGAACGAAAAATTTCTCACAGGCAAATACGTCAAAACTTCCTTTTACTAGAGGAGATAATGTTTATCCCTTCCTCGTCAGTTAGAGTTCACTTAATTTCTTATGCACTTTGCGTCTCACCGTTCCATGCTCCCGACCAATCTCTATTTTGCAAAATTTTCCCAAGCGACGGTCGAGCAACACTGCAGATAAGGTTTCCTTTGAAGACGCGTCTAAGAATGTATAACCTGTTTGAGGAAGACGTCGAGGGTGCTCCAGACGAAAGGAAGCGGCACCCTGGACGGCAAAACCTGCTCCGTGGACTGTGCAAATGGCCGATGGCGCCCGGTAAGCGCCATTACCTGCGCTTTTCGAAATTCTCTTCTTTTACGGTCCTTTTTATGCGTTCGTGTACGCTCGACGCGCTTGCGTTACGATCCTGCGGCGCAGAGACAGGAAATCCTGATTTTTATTGAGACAACGGTGAGTGGCTTTCCTGGAGCTCTAATAGAGTGGATGTATTCCTAGAGACGCTGGTTCTATCGATGGGAACCAATGGCCATAATATCTGACTGGCTGCACGCTGTGTGCCATAACTATGAAATCGTTTTAAATTTCATGGGTCATATATATATATATATATGTTATGATATCCACAGGTCCTTAAAAGTTTCGAACAAGAATCTCTTTATAGATAAATTCTCAATACAGACACTTTTTTTCTCGATAAAGGAATATTTTAATTTTATTACAATTTACTTGTTTTATTGTTCGGTTTATGTCGTTAAAGCATCTGCTTAGGATGAGAACGAGCGAATTTCAGGCGTCGAGATGTCGTTGGTCACTTTGGTCTAGAAATTTTTGTTCAAGAAATTTGTTGCTTCCATAAAGGAATATTTCTACTTATTTTATTTTATTTTATTCTATTTTTATTACAATTGATTTGTTTTATTATTCTGCTGCTCAAATCTGCTTAGGGCAAGTAGGGTTTCCAGATTCGTAAACCTCAGGCATCGAGAGGTCGTTGGTCCCTTCGGTCAACCTCCCCCGATTCGTCGAAGGTTTCATTCGACCCCCGAGGTCGCCTTTGTTTTCTTTCCCCGACGCAAACCAACAGATCATTAGGCGGGTATCATTCACTCGACGAAGTGGAAAAGCGTACATAATTCGAGGGCTGTCCTCTGGGGCACCTATTCGTTTTACTTCCCTTCCAACCGAGTCATTTCCCGTGAACGGGGGAGTAGCTTAAACGAAAATAATTTTGGCGAAGAGGGATGAAGAGGACGAATGCGATTCCAAATCGAGAGTGGCCTCGTCGAATCGAATTTTAGAGCGAACGGGACTCGGTGATTGTCAATTCATTCAGTGAATTACCGTCGACCTTCGAACCAAAGTCAATTTTAACCTCCTTCCGAAGTATTTCCATTTGGGAGGAAAAAATATTCCGATTCGTCTCGTGCTTCTAGATGATTGACATTCAATCAGTGTAATAGAATTAAAAAGTAGCAATAAGACTGCTTGGAGCAAAGTAATTATTAAATTACATTTTTCCATTTATTTTATTACAGTATCTTTCCAAGCTTTGATGTTTATGGCCCTCTTCGGTTCTTTAAAATTGTTCAGGAAGAAATGAATTTTTAAATATTTACTAATTACTAATCTCGCGGAAATGTTACGTTATGGTTAGTATTTTAAGGAATTAATTATTTTTAGTAAATAGCTACACGCCGGGTTCGAAGGGGTCAAGGTGAGATTGAATTCAATTAAATGTTTCGTGCGCGACTGTTCCTTTCAAGTTTCATTATTCGTTCTACGGCGAAAATATAATTCAAAACTTTTCCTTCGAGCTCGTTTGACAATGTGTCATATTTTTCTTTCATCACATGCGTGCAGAGGTATGCAAAGGTTCAGAGTATATGTTTTTTATTCGTCGACAGCTGGAAAAAGAGCATCGCGAAAGGGTTGTTCGTGTACGCGAAGCTGCACGCGAAAAGGTAAGAATTCGTATCGCGAATGAGGCTTGTTTGTTCTTCAAATTCGACCAACGACTATCGAGCTTTCATCGAAGTACGGTTACAAGAGACTTTAACTCTTTGAAAATTAATTTATTTGAGAATTTGAGTGAGAATTTCATTTTTACAATAACGACAGTGAAACTTTGATATTTTTTCGGAAGTGTGGGTCGATGATCGATGCAGAGGTTGGTCAGATCATCGAGCCTGGACGAGCTTGGATAGAGATAGAGTTAAGGGATTTGAATGATACGTCTCGTTTAGCTCGCAGCTATGGATTGGAAAACGCTTAAGGTCTCTGCCGCAAGATGGTTAAGTGGTTAGATAAACGTTATCCTTTCGGGCAACATATCTTTGATTTCAAAATAAAGCGATGTTTTTGCGTGGGACGTTCGAAAATATGCGCAAATAGTATGACACTTTAACCCTACAGTGCGCATATATCCATCAATGGCATTTTTCTTTGATATTTTATTACACAACAGCAGAAACAACAACTTATGCGCTGTTCCTAACAAAAATAAGACATCTACGTTATAAAAAGATCACAACGCCATTGAAGATAATTATTTTTGCTCCAAATGTGACAGTTGCCATCAGAATTTTTGCGGTGGAGTGTTATTAGTGTTAGCTCCGATTTGAAAAATTACGCACTGTAGGGTTAAACGTACAACACCGGTGTCTCACAATTTCACTTTTCCATTTCCCATCGAGGGAAAACGTGTTTTATTATTTTAAGCAAGATTCTTAATGTTTATTAAATATAAAATATTATATTTTCCCCTATTTCATTTCTAGTATCTATCATCGAAAAATCCACGCACACTCTGTACAGCAGGTCGACTTCCTACCTTCCACATTAGCTTAACGATTACGCTCGACAAAAACTGGGAAATTCATTTCTTCCGTTTAGAGAAAAATAAACTATGACCGTTCCATCGCGGTTTAGCGACGAGTTAGAACTTTATTACTCGTCCTCCTTTATATCAACGTTCCTTAATCGACCGTATCCTCGTATGAAGTTATGCTCAGATAGCGGCTGGAGATATTATCACAGGAAACACCCTCGTAATTGCGGTCGTTAATAATTAGAACTACCTCGAAACGGAGTGGTTGTAGCCCTAGGGGTGGCAGAGAGGAGCAAACGGTATCGAAGATTCGCCGACCTCGGCATGAGTATTTCTCTTAATTGTCTACTTGTTTTTGCCCGTAAAGGAAGTTTGTTTTCAATTAACGAGTGGCCAGAACGTGTAATTAATAACTATAGCCGACGGCGGCGCTGAAATGGCAGGTTCCTGTGAAAGTGACTGTACAGTTCCTTCCCGCGAAAGGACTTGCCGGGTGCACGATACTTCATGGCCGTGGATGCTTCCAATCGGGACAATGTTGACGAAGTTTCCAGAGAATAGAGCCGTCTATCCGCGGTGGATTCTCGTTTTATGCCCGCAATTCCGACTCCCTTGAAATTCTTATATCCGGCGGCTATTTTTGACGTTCTGATATACATATCTTGCTCGCAATAAACTGCTCGCTACGAACGAGAAGGTATCGTGGTCTTCGATTTCTATCCGCAATCTAGGGCTCTTCGATATCCGCGTCGCGGTACAACTACGGGTAATCTGAAATTCCATCAATCCCGTAAATATTGGTTACCATAAAAAGTGTATCTTCGTCGTCTCATCATCGATGCACGTGCGAGTAAGTTTGAACGAGAGATAGTGGTAACCTTTAAGAGAAAAATGAAAATGTTTACAAGGGTGGATTTTATTTTCAGATTCTCAAGACAGATTAACGCATTCGCGATCGGCACATTTTTTACGTTTCTAATTCTAATACTGAGCACCGGCGAAAATAATGAAGTTCTGAAGTTGGTTGTCGCAAACTTTTATCGTTACGGCAAACTACGGGGAAAAATAACACAAAAATTCCTAATAGTGTAGTTTTCGAAGAAAACTGGCCTTTCTTCATGCCCATAAATAGGGACATTTAACCTAAACGATCATTTTTAAATTTTGTGTTTTTAATTCTGAATGCCAGGTCTGAAAGGATTAAAATAAAAATATTTCCATAATATGTATACTTGTTTTTAAGGCAGATAATACACAACCAGGAATAGAATTTAAAGTAACGTGAATTCACGTCAGCTGTTTCGAACGTGTCTAAGATAGATCGAAATTTGAAAATAAAGTATGATAGATTCTTACTTTAACCTACTTTCGGATACTACATACACACAGCTGTCTCAAACAAAATTGCTCAAAGCCACCATCGGTATCACTCCCTTTCGTAACTCGTGTCGCCCGCAAACTTGGCGTAATAGCAAAAGCCGCAGGAAAGTTGAGCGAAAATCAGGAGAGCTACGAAATCGCGGATATATTGTTGCTTTAGAATCGGAGACAATGGTGCGTTGATCCGGGCGAGTTCACGTACTAGTTTCCCTTTGTTTCGGGTATTTCCCGTTACTACGTCGCTTTTTTCCCTATTAGTCGTTCAACCGTAGCACGCGCAATCCTTGCAGGAGAGGGTTCTGAAGATTCTTGAATACTCATTGTGATTAGTGCTTTCTTTCTTCTTTTTCCGTTCTCTTCCTCTGTTTGCCGTGATTGTTCTTTTCCTATATGCACGTCTAAATTTCGGTATGTCTCCTCTTTCACAGTGTTCTAGTGTCCTGCACACCTATACATTTAATTGTTTTAGTGCTCCCTTCAAATTTGGGAAACGTGGTTATGAGAAAAACGCGTTTAAAGTTTTCTGTATTAAAATACCAAAATTTTTTTGCTCTTACGGCTATGTAAAGGTAATATGCGATTCCAGGAGCGTACGGTAGACCTTTGCGAAAGCATTCTCCATATGAATAGGAAGATTTTTAAACAAATAAAAGTCAACTTTTTAGACCTGCTAGACCAGACTCCTTCCTTAAATTCTTTGTCTTTTTCCTTCTTTTACTCTTCTGTCCTACTATTTTTCTTGTTGCTCCATCCCTTCGTTCCCCTATTCCCGTGATTATCTATTTCTTCCTCTAATTTCACTATTCTCGTTCGGTTGCGTGCTCCTTTTGAAGACGCTTCCGCACCCAAAAGACAAACTCGCGTAGCATTGCGACAGAGAACAGACGGAGCAAGAACGTCGAGCGAGAGCACCTGGCGGGGCATCAATTATGCGCGGTTGACGTGCAAACTTCCTGTGTACAGGAAACGCGAAGAGGACGCGCGCTTTTCTTTGCTTCCCGTTCCATTATTCGAGCAAAAGGGAAACCTGTAACGAGACGAAAATCAAGGGAGCCGGATACCTCCAGGGCGACGCGACGGGGTCGCGGGGAGACGCCTGGTGCCCTCGACGACGAAGCCCTCGAGTAGCTTCACCGGAAGAGCTAGCTGGATAGAGAGATAGGCGGTTCATTGTCGCTGCGAAGAATGTACTTCTCGTCGACGGTGAACAAGAGGCCAGATACAGCCGACGAATGTTCCCGTCGGCGCGCGTGTAATTATTCTTTATCGCTGACGAGATAAATCCACTTACCGTGAAAAGGAACACACATGGCCAGGGGTTTCGACAAAGTAATTGGTACTTTGTAACAGAGAGGCACCGCCATGTTGGGATTTGGTGTGTCAATGGATTTAGGGGAACGAGACGGCACTGTTTTCTTTAAATCTACGAAGAAAATTGTGTTTGGATAGGTACAGTTTGTTGCTCAGGAGTTGGCGAAGCAGTTCGATTGGTTGTCACGTAACGACGACACCTTCACTTACACGCATTTTTGTTATTGGCTAGTTTATCGAGATAAATAGCAATAGTAACTATTAGCGTAGATATATGTAAGAAAAATTAAAGAGTTCGAGACGAATAATATACACTTTGTATCTAACTGACAGTGTGGACTATGACTATGGAGTGTGACTCCTCGAAAGAAAGGGAGCTCTTGAGAGAGCAAAGACGGACCGAACGGTGAAATTTCCTCGCCTCTGTCCTTTTCAGTTCGTAGGTGCCTCACCAACTCCTGAGGAATATACAATTACTAGTTGTGGCCCGCGGTTTCACCCGCGTGGAATACTAACGTTGCAATCCCTTTTTACTCCCTTAGGGCTTGAATTTCGAAATATCCTTTCTTATTCCTTGTATACATCATAAAGGAAACCTCTGTGCAAAATTTCAGCTTTCTAGGTTCAAGGTCAAAGGCCTGGACGTTGATTGTAATTAGTCAGAGCTTCATTCTTACACATATATATATATATAGACTAGCGTCGTTTTTCTTCTTTTTCTTTTGTTCTGAACATTAAGGTCGCTAGCATGATCGTACCCTAAGCTCTGGACCTCCAACAGACCTAGAGCAGTTCCAGAGCAGTCCCACCTTCCACCTTTTTTCCCATTCAGTCTTCTCCAACATTACGTCTAACTTCAAAGTAAGGTTTATAAATTTCTGCGAGCATCGTTTCGCAAACGACGCCCGAGGAAACTTCCATTGTCCTCTTTTCATCCTTAAACCGCGCCGGCGGCGACGAGCCCTTCAATTAAAAAGCGGGTTTCACACGTTCCTGTGTATCAAGCGCGGGTTCAAAGGATCATCCGACTCGTCCATGGGGAGGTCCCGAATAAAAACAAGTAGTTTCGGAATCCCCATGTCGCCGGTATTAAGTCCTCCCTCGGAAAAAAGGTTCCGAGTGTTCTCTCGCGTCCTCGTCCTTCCTCCTGTGACGGGGTGTCGTCGCGCGCGAAGGTGGAACTTTTCATTACAATGCGAGAGAGATCAGAAGTAAAGCCGGGTGTCGTTCGTGACCACCGGCGCAAAGGGAATACCCGAGACCGTCAATTAAGCGACTTTAGCGACGAGTTCGAGTGTCCATAGTAGCTGTGCGTGGAAGGGTGCTCACGGCGAGTGCTAGCAAGTGAAAAAGAAAGCGAGAAATCGGGGCCAGAGGCACGAAGAGCCACGAAAGGGAGCGAGAAGTCGATGAAAAATTGCGGCAAGAGAAAAAAAAGGAGCTCACCCTTGCTGAACGAGCCCTTTTCTTTCTTTACTGCGCTCCACGATCGGGTGCCCCCAACCCCCTTTCTTCTCGTTCTTTTTGTACCCTCTCCCCAGCGCCTTCTTTCGGCCTGTAATACGTGGCGCGATGGCGTCCGTGGTTAACCACCCCAGAAAGGTGCTGAATACGCGCGATATTTTTCTGCGATGGAGCCAGACCGTCCGACCGGAAATTGGCAGCCTGTACGTGCAAACGAAACCGATCGTAGGTATCGGTGTATACGGGCTGCGGCGGTAACATCCACCTGCGAATGAAGCGGAAGCCACTACAATGGATCTTTTAGGCCGAACAGGTAGAAACGTGGCTTACGGAGCATCGCCCAAATTTAAAAATATTAGGTGGACTGGAAAGTAATGTCGTTTCTGCGAATCTCAATACCTGTTTATCGTTCATCAACTCATTATTATCCATCAGCTTTTATGGATTTAGCATTGAAAATATGCACACTAGATGGCAAAAGGCTGTTGATAACGAGGGTAATTACATAATTAATGGAAAATAGAAACTTAGTAAGAATGTATTCGTTTAAATTTGACCCTTTCAGACTTGAATTATTTTTTTGCTCGTACTAATGTTAACTTGGACTAAAATTAGTATGAAAAAAATTTTTTTAAAATCCTCATAGTGTGGTTTTTTTTTTAAGAAAAATGGTCTTTCTTCATGTGCATACATTCGCCCTAAATAATAGTGTCGGTTATTTTTAAATTTTGTGTCCTGAATGGTGGACGCCAAATCTGAAAGGATTAATATAAAAGAAATGACATTACTTCTTGATCCCCCTATCTTGACTACAATCACTATCAACTATCGGTCGCAATTTGTATAAATGCGTGGAACACATCCCACCCCGGTAGTTGCTCCCCCGAAGTGTTCTACACGCATTTACTCTTTCTACACGACTCAACGCCAAGGCAATTACACTGCTAACTATATCCACAAGTACGTTAAGCGAACAAAGCACTCTGAAAGCATTTGAAACGCGGCGAGCACGTAGAATTGCGGCTTAATGCACATCTGCAACTTTGACTGCATCCATATACGCCAACCGCAACGCGAACTGCAAGATTAATTATGCTCGCAAGTAGAATATGCTATGCAGCACCGTGAGAAAAAACAATCGTGAAGGATAGCATAGGCGCCAGGGCGAGCATCCTTATTAATGTACTTCGTGCACGCTGGAGAGGTTCAGCTGCGGCGGTCCTGACATATTTTAGCGCGTGTCGCGACTCGGCCGAGAAAGTGGCAAAGTGGCCGAGAGAAAAAACGAGACGGGGAAAAAGCATGAAAAATCGCGTCTATTAATAAGGTCGCGGCAAAAAGCTCCCAGCGTGTTTGCCCGACCAGCACGTTCAGGCTAAGCGGATAGCTTTCACAGTTACGGACCGTGCGATGCAATATCTTGGATGCTGGCTGGTCCCCTGGAAGTAATTTTCCACGATACCACGTCGTCTCATGAAATGAACGTCCTCTTCGTTGCGAACATTTATCTATCGAGGAACGTTTGTCCAACATCTATGGAGACAGTTCATTTTCGGAGTCGTTCGGCTATCTGCGCGAATCTAGTTCACGAGGTTGTAGATTTATCGTTGTGTGCGTTCTTAGTCTAATAGTCTCTATATATCTTATTCTCAAAGAGTGAATACACGTTTGTGTGCTTCTTCAAACATCTCAATTTATAGTTACATGTATTACTAGTCTGATAGTGGCAATGTTCTCAATGTAATAGTCTCTATACATCTTATTCTCAAAGAGTGAATACATGTTTGTCTGTTTCATTCAAACATCTCAATTTATCATTGTATGTATCACTGGTGTAACAGTGTTTATATAAATCTCTTACTCTCTAAGAAAGTTAGCATCGCTTATCGATGAGGTCGTGTACCCTTTGTTCTATGTACAAATCAATATCGTCAGAGCTAGATATGACAGACATCTTCTGACGCGAAGACTGTGTTTCGTATCCTTCGATAGTTTGGCGTTGTTGGATCGAAGTTTGAAGACTGTTCACTGTTCACAAGAATTCTTCAGCTGTACGATATAGTTTCTTCTCACCATGTCCTGTTGCTTCTTCTAGTTAATACCTTTTAAATACAGCGATAGCAGACAAGAGAATTTTGTTATAGTTCCCTTTCATCTTTGATGCACTTTACCAACATAAATTTGTCGCGGAATGCTTTGTCCGATCCTGTGTGCATGGTGTCTCAAAGAGGAACGACGATGTGGCAGCGTTAGAATGTTTTTGCACCAAGCAGAATTCGCATATTGCGTGCAACGCTTTCGCCATCGGAATATCACCGATAGGGACACCGATGAAATTCTCCGTGCGGCAATATGATGCCTGGTTCAATTAATGAAGAATTCTGCGAGTTTAACTGCGTACCTGGATCCCGTCGATCATAAATTTCAGCCAACTATTCTCAAGTAGGTGCTCGAAACTGTATCTGCCAGACACTCCGCGTCCTCTGCACGCGGGTAAGCAAGTTTCAAGCCTACTTCGGGTACCGCATCGAGTGTCTGAAGCGTATCTCGGGAATAAGGGCACCGAAAAGGCGGAGTTATCGAAACTCTCGGCTCTTTGCACTTAAATGAATCGCGGCTGCTCTTTATTTTCGCTTTCCCTTGGCCTAGGAATGTTCGAGTTCCGAGTAATGAACGCGAAACATGGCTCGAGAAAAACGATGGTACCGAGGAAGGATCGACGAAAACGAAGGATAAAAAGTTGCGTTTCGTTCCTGAGCTTGCTGTAGTCGGGTCACGAGATATCAATATTTCTGTGATCGTATTCTGTCTAGATATTTTGGAAACATAATATTAACTTGCAATATAATAGCTTCCAACACGATACTCAAAGCTTGATAATTTAATATTGAAACTGTAGTTTGTGGTTTCTTTGAAATTTTAACTATGCATTTCAAACGTTTGAAAGTAGAACTATGAAAAATGGAACAAACGGTGACTCCAGACACGGAGAAAATCGCTGAAATGCAAGGTTCAACGATTCAAGGAACAGCCAGAGCCAAACTCGTCAACATTTCCAGTACTCCAGGTCGAGTTATCGAGCCCCATTCCAACGACTCGCGCTCCCTCGTTAGTTCAATTAAGAGAAACATGTTTTTCTTTGCAACGCGTTCGTTTCATTATCGTCATACGTTTACGGAGGACCGTGCCACAAGCTGTGACAATAATTGAGTTAACTTGCACGAACAACCGACTGTCTCATACGATAATTAATTGTCGTTCCAACGGGACATACTACCTTTTTTTTTTATTTCGGTCGAGTTTTTTTCCGTGATTCGTCCGTCGAAAGATATTCATTGTACTTTTAACGACGTTAATGTAGATTTGTGTCCTCGATATTAAATGTCTTTATGGATCATTAATCCAGACTCCCGCAAGTGACTACATTTGCATTGCACAGTTTCGATCATACGATCCCAGACTTAATTCAAACGAATCTCGAAACGTCCCTTCGCGGATATTTAATTAGTATTAAATTAACATAATTTTATTTTCGACGAGACGAGCTTTGCTGAAGCCGTAATTATTACATTTTTTATCAGCAGATTTTAATAAGGTTGCTTTTGAAACGTTAGTTTACCCGAGTTAAGAATGTTTTTTCGTAAATTATTTAGCTTTCGTGAAATTTGAAAATCCAAATGTGTACATTGTAGGCGGTTTCGAAATTTATCCCCCTATGAATTCGAGAGTGGAATTCAAATATTCGAGTAGTTGTAATTTCACATTAATCTGAAATTAAAATTATGTTTCTTTTTCTCAAATGTAACCGTCACATCTAACACATTCCTATGGTGTTGTACTTTATGACAGTATAAAGTTAATAGTTGTCCTGCAAATTGATAACTCCAATTGTTTGACATAAACAGAGAGAACTATAGTATCTCACAAAATAAAAAAAAAATGATATTTCAAGAACGAATCGTCACGTTTCCAGAAAACATGGTACGCGACAAGAGTTCTCAGACATCTGGAAACTTAGTCTCATCTTCTCCGGCGCAAGACCTTCTTCTGATTAAAGTAGATACGTTCGATAAATTGGGAATCGAAGTTATCGTTTCTCCGATACGGACTCGTTCAATATCATCCTTTTATATACAGGGTGTCCCAAAACTCTTGCAAGAATCGGAAATAGCTGACATGATTCTGAACAATAATTTCCTTCACAAAAAAGAAAATTGCTCCACGAGAGCATAAACTCGAGGCAGGACTGGTTGATTACACCGGGTCGCGGCATAGCCAGCTGAACGCGCGCTATTCGGCCGATGTGATTAGTCGATGTTATTCGTTAATAATTAAAAAATGAAGCCCCCACCGACATTTTTGCAAAGGGAATTGTTATTCAGAATCGTGTCAGCTACTCCCGATTTCCGGTTTTTACAGGAATTCTGGGACACCCTGTATACATAGACCGAGATAGATGCAGATGCATTCGAATCGTGAGGGATTCCAACAGGGGATACTGGCTTCGATTCTCGAAAACTTTAGCCGCGACGTCGACGAGCTAAACAAACACCGCTGAATAAGTTTGCTGGGAACTTCGGCGGTGCCAGACAAGGGATAACTGCGTATCGCAACTTTTACGATCAAGACGGGACCGCGAGAAATTCGCCGACGGGTTTATGCAAAACCCTCGCTTGGGTAACTAGAGCGGTCGCGTTTGTAGCTGCGCGTAAGTTTTAATGGGGAAAGCACCGATCAAATTCTTGACAATTGAAGATTGGACGTTAAAGAAGCTATATAATTACTATACTAACCGAAGATAAAAATTGTTTCTTTAATAAAATGTTTACTGACGGAATTGATCAAAACTAATTTTTGACATGGAGAGTCAAGCTGAAGAAACACGAGAACAGACATTGGTTTGATTCAGTTTATTTAACGCTTTGAGTGCTAAAGGAAATTTTCATACATATCCGAGAAATGCTAGAAAATTTTAAAGAAAGATGCTTGATTGTAAACAAAAATGTATATTTCGGTCAATTTTATTTTAAGATTCATGGCATTTTTACATAATACTAAAAGCAGCCGTTAAATATTACACGCATTAAGGTATTTTCGTAAAGGAAAATTGATTTTTTAACGAGTTATAGCATTTACAGCTTCGAGCAGCGATATATCGTTCTTGGCTCTTTTTGCAAGTGTATGGAGGAGCGATATATCGCTCCTTGGCACTCAAAGGGTTAATCTTGTTTTTATTCATATGTTTTGAACATTTTCGTTTAAATGCCACATTGTTCTTATTCGTGTGTGTTGAAACGTTTTTAGTTAAATACATTCGAAACAAGTTTTGATGATAAGAACGAAATATCCACTTTTGCAAATGGATTAAAATTCAAACTTAAAACGAAGAGTTACAGTACCTGTCGCGTTCGAATGGAATTTATTAAGCCGCCGTTGTCCATCCGGAGAAAGACCGACTTAGGGATAAGAAACACGTCGAGGAGTTACAGTATCGATTTATGCGGAAAAAGGTAAGACCCCAGCGAACCCCTGTTGTCCGAAAGACAGTGGACTACCATCGTAGCGGAGGTTTATTAACATCTTGAAACGCGAGGACTAGAGAAAATTCTCTACGGACCCTCGTTTGAAGAAAACGTTGTCGATTTTCGATGTTCGAGCGAGGGACCGTATCGGGAACCAGATCACCTTCGGCCGCAGTCTCTTCTCGGTGTGTCGACACGTAAAAGCTCGTTACGAGGCCCGAAGTAGGCGCATCTCGACCGTTTCCATTCCGAGCGAGCGCTATTTATTTCCCCAGGATCCCCCTGTAGCGTCTCGGCGAACCTTTTCTCGAGATTGGTATACTCCTTTGCTCTTTCCATTGTAACGAAATTCCAGCGTTTCGCGACACAGAGAAACAGTGGCGGAGGTGGGACGGCGGCTAGAGCTGTCGGGGCTTTTCCTTTAATCCGGACGCAGAGAGAAAAGAAATCCCCCAAGAGTCTCCAATGACGACGACCCGTGGAGAAATGCTTCACCTCGTCCCGTCCTTGATTCTCCATCTACTCGCTCGCCGACACTTCGCGTCCCTTTCTCGTCGCGCTTTTCTCACCCCTTATCCAACCTTGTTTTTCGTCTTTTTCGTCCCACCGGAGAAACAGACACCCTTAAAGCTTGCCCCTCTCGCTTTCACAGCCCGAGACAGGAGATTCTACTCATTTTACTTTTCAATCTTCAGGGGGATGCGATTTTCTTCCTCATTTCCAGCCTGACGATATTAGGGGAACGGCGATGGGGTCGACGAACGATCCCCAAAACGAAGGGGTTGACGCATTTGCGCGGGATTAAGATTTAGTTGACACTTTGGTTACGAGTATTACGAGGTCACCAATAATATTTTTACAGAATGGTTAGGAAATAGTTTATTAAAACATATATGAACTTAATTTAGTTTTTATGTAAGCCGTTCATTGTACAAATCGATTAACTCTATAAAACAAAAAGTTGAGGAATGTGAGGAAATAATGTACATTGTTTTTTACAATTTAAAATAAATAAACGTTTTGTGTTGTTGTTCGTTTTTATAAATTCGTGATTATCTTTCATTAAACCTAATACAATGAGTACATCGCGATGCACCACTCTTCGGCGCAACAGTATGTATACAGCCAGTCCCATGAGTATTCGTACCATCTATGTCTACTAAAAACATTTGTCTAAATTAAATGACAAGTTTGGTGTTTTCAAATAAATGTTTCATTATAAATATATACATGTGCAAAGTTTATTCACGAATGAAACATTTATTGGAATCATTGAGCCTATCATTTAATTTAGACAAATTCATTCAATAGACATAGAGGTTACGAATACTTGTAGGACTGACTGTATAAAGTAATTTCTACTTGGATAAAAATTAACACAGAATCTTGTCTTTGAATTCATCGAATTGCCTCGAATTAACCACTGGAGACCTCGTACATCGTAGTCTCTAAAGTCTTGATGCGAGCCTGGGCGCGGGGGTTGAAACTAAGAGGTATAAAGAATGCATCCGTAATCGTCCTATCACCTGTTAGCGTTAGCACGCCGTTAGGAAATTCGATTTACCGTAACGACTCGCTTCCTATCGACTATTCCGAGATTTCAACAGCAAATGGGGTTAATCTTCGATACCGTGTCTCCCAACGACGCTTATTTCTCTTTTTTTTGTGTCCGATATCTCGCTATTCGAGAACTAGTTACCGAAGAGACGCGAAATGAGTGTCGTTTGCAGTATCATTTCTGAATGCATGGAACTTCGATTGAAACGATATTTAGGGAATGTATTCCGTGGATCCGTCGTCTGTACGATAATTCCGCGCTTATAGGGGTAGCTTGCTAAAGTGTCAATTACGGAAGGAACACACTACAATATATAGATTATTTAGAAATAGATACTAGAGTCAACACATTGTTGACCGGTTACGAGTTAACTCATGTTTTCATGCCCAAAAGTTGTTGACTGGTCACGAGTAAACTCGTGTTTGAACTTGCATTATCTATTTCAATTTATGAAACTCAGGGCGATATAGAAGTGTAACGCATGAAAATTAGACGTGCAAAATGTGGTGCTAAAGTGGCTTCTCGACCAACCGAAAACCTTTTATTTGCAATGAGTACGTAAGCTTGTTGACCGTTGGGGAAAGTGCATTGATAAGGAGGGAAATTACATAGAAAAGTGACGTGCCTAGTGAAACTTTAGCTTTACGTAAATAAATTATAGAATGAAAAGTGTAGATAATTTTTGACTTTTCTCATAACAGCCGGTGACATGAAGTCGCTTCTGTGTAAAATTGCCGGTCAACAATGTGTTAATACAACGTTAAAATTTTACCTCAAATCTCAATCTCTACCTCTTCCAAAAATGGGTCAGTAACCTTTACTTGAGTTACGACTTTTCCTCGTAAAATTCGTAGACCGCGATCACTCCTCAGGCTGCTACGAGCTTCTCAAAAGTCTTAGCCAAATTATCGAAGCGATTCGAGGATCCACAGATTATCGCTCAAACGGCGAAAGTTTCGCGGTGGCAGTTAGGAAATCGTACCCTAAGCCGCACGCAATTTCGACGATGGGGATATCTTAGGGTTGGGTGTCTTTAGTTTTACCACCATGGTGTCTCGATTTGGGAAATTAGACTCGGGCACACCCTTCCGGTAGCCCCTTTTATTAGCGAATCCGACTTAACTCGACGCCGCGCACCAGGTCGCGTACATCGTCAGACGAGCAAAGCGCAAACTATGCGCACCGACGCACGATTATACTTAGCGTAAAGCGATTATTCCGCTGAAGCTACTCCCACGAGCCAAGGAACTACTAAGCCGGCTATCCTGTCTCGTCTGAATCCTCCCGAGACCCGACGAGAAAATCCTGTCGGAGAGATAAACGGTTAAGGAAGTAAGTGTTCCTGCAAACAGTGCGAGACGGACAGTATGAAAGATGCAGCAACCGGGCCGCGTCTGCGGAGCAGAGTCCAAGAGGGTTGTTCGCCGAATAACTACTATTCAAGTATTTTCAAGTATCGATAAACTGGAGATTATTCGTTCTCTGTGTCGAGGAAACGTGAACACACGCGAGTCTAAAATAACTAGGATCTGCAAACGTAAAAATACTTCTCCTAAATTTTGTTTAAAAGGAGAATTTTCCAAGCGCGTGTCTCCGCGAATTTTTCATTTATTACTCCAGATCGCGGCTGCCACGAACCAAATTCATTTAACTCTAATTTATATATTCCCTAGTTAGGAAGAACGGGCAATTAAAAGTCGCTCGTAAATTCCTCCAGCTCTGACAAAATGAAGGGAAAGGAAGAGTTATGCCCGCGGGTTGAATATTCCAAACAGCATCGAGGCTCGAGCAGCCATTTATTATCGGGCGTGCAATCGATCGTAAGACAATGCGTCGTCCAAAAATCAGGGATTCGAGCAGATAACGCTGACGGACGGTGACGCGATTCGAATCGCAATAATTTCCTGGAAAATAATTTGCATGCAAACTCACCTCCAGTACGTGCTCCGCTTGATTCTCCCGATCGAGTTTCCTGCCGCTGGTCGTGATCAAACCTGAAACATAATCGTGCCAAGGATTAGACGGCATCGACGTGGCTTAATAAATCTTGATTAAACGGTGTTTCAATCGAGGTATCCCTGGCGACGTTTCATTCCCGATTCGACCGGTAAACCGACGTTGCTGAACGAGTCGGAAGACAATTTTCCGCAGCAATTTGAAACGGAATGAAAAGGCCTCGATTAGCGGAGACAAAGATTAGCTCGATAGAACGGACTCGACGAAATTATAGCGTTCAGATGCTATTGGACGGTAGTCGAGCGCGCTCGAACTTCCCTCTCTATTCTTTTCGCCGGCCGTTCGTATTTTCCCTTTGCTTTGTGTTTCACTCGACGATCGGTCTCAACGCGACGGGTTTCCCAAAACGTGGTGAAAATTTCAACAGTCAAGTTATAGTTTTCACAGAAAGTTTCAACAAGTGTAGTTACGATATATTGTAAGGAAACTTTGGTTTTACATCTAATGCAATTCATGAATTAAATGAAAAAGTATGTGGACTAAATCATTATCAAATAATTTCAATATTGACAGAACCACTAAGTGAAAAATATTAGTTTGCACAGTTTCTGGCAGAAGAGAATATTTTTCAATTTATATTCAATTTTTTATATCAATTGTTTGAAATTGACCACTGGGAATAAGTGAATCACTGTTTAGGAATATATACTTCAACTTTACTTTTAGTAGTTGATACAGTAGTACATTAAATTTTAGTAGTTGCCACCCCATGTGTAGCAATAAACAAAACGGATTCGAGTTTTGAAAGAAATATCAAAAAATCATCCGAGTACATTCTAAAAAGAATCAAATTCTACATAAAAGAAGTTCTCTAACCTTCCTCGTTATCTTCTAAACTAAAGCAGAAAAATGGAATTTTATGAATGAGACAAAGTCTGAAAATATAATACAAGTATATACAAAATTCAATGTTATACAATCATGATCAATAGGTGCAATTCAGTCTTTTTAATTTGGCGGCAAATTGCTTTCCCGACGCTCGATTTCAGCGCTTTTCTTCTTTGTGGCAACGGTTCCGGGGGTAGCGATGAGGAAATTTCAATGTAAGAGTCTCCGCAAGCATCGGGAATAACTTTTCCGCGTAGACGGCGGAAGACCTTGCCGGATGCGGACGGTTTCCGGAGCTTTCGAACGAAACGTTTCTGAAAGCGACGTTGCGGAACAAGAACGAAGCCCCTGAAATTGCGCCCTGGCGCGCTGGCGGCCGCGAGCACATTTTTTCGCCCCGGTTTCTACGGCTTCCGGTAACAACGACAAACGGCGCAGATTTTATATTCCAGCAGGAAGTACTAATCATGTTACCAGGGAAGCCGTGTCCCTTGGCCGTGCTAGAGAGTCTCGTTTGTCTCTGACGCTGCGCAGAAACGCAGGGAATCCCGAAACTCCTGTTTCGCGGACTCATTAGAACTAGGGGGAAGACCTCCCTTTCATGGAGGCGAATTACGCTACTCTTCTACTTACGCTGCTGATTTCGGAGATTTTCAAGCAAGTCGAACCACACGAATCGCAGGAACTATGAATTCTTGTCGTGAAAGATGTATTGGCTACGAACAATGTTGACTTTTCAACGTTTTCGACAAGTATACAGGCTTTTTCTGATCTTATATGAAGTAAAGATTGTTTCTCTATACTAATATTATAAAGAAGTAAAGTTTGTTTGTGTGGGGGTAATTTCTGGAACTATTGAATCGATTCTAAAAATTTGTTCGGTAAGAGAAAGTCACGAAGGAACACGCAGTTGAATAGTCAGTCGAATGCAAACAACATAAAATAAATAGTAATCCACATGGGTGAAATCGCGGGGTGCAACTAGTATATCGTAAAATTTACGACCTATTTACTTGAGACCTATAACCACCGACCTATAACCACCTATAACTTTTATTATTTTTGTCCAATCAAGATGGAATTTTGTGTAGTTGCTTTTTATGCTTCGTTTGGAAGCGTAGGCTTCCGAGAACATTGAATTTCATGGAAAAATTATTTCTTCGCCTTAGCCACTTCTTTGGAGGAATTGAGTTACTCGTGAAACTTCTATTCGCCCAGTGTGAATTTGTCAAGTTTTCAGTCGCGACGAGATCGATGCGGCGTTCTTGAAACGCAACCGTGCAATTTTTTCGCCAACTCGATCGACGTCCTCGAACTCCTTCCAGCGACCATAAAGCCGATTAAATCGACATCGCGCTGACCTCAAGATTTCTCCGATTCGTTCGTGACAAACTCTAATAACCGTAATAATAAGATTTCTCGGGTCAGGTAGGGTGCCACTGATCGACTTCGGTGGACGAGGTGACGTACAAGATTTTCGGAGATCGGTTCCATCAGCCATTAAAAATTTGTCTCCAAGGTATACACTTTTATAAATTTCTACTATTAAAAATATCTAATTAAGCTCCTCTATACTATAAATTTAACAACGTGCTTTCGTCTACGTTTCATTTATTCGTCTTGATCCTCTAAGACGAGGAAAATAAACCTCCCGATATAACGACCATCTAAAGGCAATGTTTAAATTAATATTTATAGCTTGCCTCCCAAAATAATGTTTCATAATTTAAAAAAAATACTCAATGTCTACTAACAATTATTCTGTACTTGATCTTTTTACAATGGTCTTCCTGGGACATATTACGGTTGTTCTTCAAATTAAAACAAATAGGTGTGGAGTACGTTCACAAATTTCGCTACACCCTCCAGACACACAGCCCACAAGAGGTGGAAAAAGGGAAACGGAGAAAAGCGACGCACAGAGGGAACGCGAGCACAAGGCTCTGTGTGGTGGAACACATTTAAATAATTGCTTTTTCGTTCTCATTTCTCGCCCTCGTCGTGTCGATGATGTCGGTGGCGTCGTTGCTGCCTCGATTCACCTGTGCGCGTCGGCGACCACCCCTCACCCTTTCACTGGAAAATTCGTTATTGGAAATCAGAGCGGAACGACAAAACTATTCGCGATATTACCAACTGTCCCGATACTCCTGCCTCGTTCTTGATATCCAGAAACTGGATCTCAGTGACGAATTATGCCTTCACGAAGCCCCAGGATAAGATAAAAATCCCATTTAAAGAAAAGAAAACAACGAAATGCTTTTTAACAAAGTATTTCTAAGTACCGTGACCTATTGCGGCTTTATTAGAGGGTGCAACTGAAGGTACAATTTTAGTAATGATGTTACCGTAATTAATCTTTTAGCCTGTAACAACGTGTGAGGCTCGTGATATAGAATTTAAGTCGAACATAAAAAGGACCCGTTAAACACGTCGTATGGAAGTGCGTAAAGAATTTGATACCTGACTATGACACGCATGGTCTTACAGTAAATCGTAGGCCAAAGGGATAATGAATTCTTAGGGGTGCTGATAACACGCTACTGGTCGTTTATTACGCATCGATCCTGCTACGAGGAGTTCGACGCATGGCAACGGATCGTGTTGAGTTTATTTTTGTTCCTGTCGCTTCCCAGCGGATGTAACCGGGACGTTCTAGACGAAGATATCTCGACCGCGAATTTCCAGGCCCCTCGGGAGAATATTTTATGACGGACGGTGAAAAGCACACCGTGGAAAAACCGTAGGACCGACTTCGTGCAATCTTCCCTCGAGACAATTCTTTACTTCCGTCAGATGGTGCGTTGGTAGCTTCGACTCTTGGATCCTTCGCGGGATTGAACACGGATCTTTTTCAGTTTCGCGTGATATTTTCTGAAAATACTTGGCGTTAACGCGTTGGATAGGAGTGTTACGTGACTAGAATGGAGCAGTGTTTTTCAAACTTTTTTGACTTGTGGCCTTCTTGCCTCTTATGACCGATGCTTCGTGAAAATAATATTACACTTTTTCTTTATTCGTGATAGGTGAAAATTGTAAAAATTATTACATCCTGATTTAAGGTTTCATTGTTTTATTTTGTCACACCCTGTACTTTATTATTATTGAATACGGTTTGTTGTAATCGTTAATATTTGAAAGCGTAGATTTACGAATCAATTAAGCACCTTTTATTAAAAACTTATAATCTAAATATATTATATTTGAGCTTTACGAACTACATGGTAAAAAAGCGTGTGCCACTTACGGACATAAATCTACCAACTAAACGAGGTTCTCTTATTATTCAACCATACGATGCGTGCGCACTCACACGCACACTTGCTTACATATATACATATATCATAGAAATTACATGTATTTCAACAGTAATGTTCATGTTCCCGTGAATATTTTCAAGAACAAAATCCATCAAATTAAACTAGAAATGTTTCAGCGTAACTTCCAAGTCACTAATAAAACATCGAGATGTGATCAGCAGGAACCAGATCAATCATAAAGTTTGGCGGTAATGCGTGAGAGAGCACGCGAAAATTCGCCGAGTTTGGAAGCGTTTAAAGCCACAGGAACCTCGTCAAAGTTGTTTGCATTCCTTCCACAGGGATAATATCCACTCTCGACGCTAAACTAATTCCGTAATTGCGAGTCGGAATTAGTAGATAGATTTAATGGAAAGAATTACTTCTCATCACGTTGTAATTTATCATCATAATCTTCCCTCGGGCATATTTCTGTTACAGAATTATCCTCGTTCTCGGAACTACAATTTCTATTTCACGATTGGACGAATTTGTTTGTCAACTAAGAATATTTTTATGTTTAGATATTTTATAATGCTTCAAAATTTTGTATTTTAGATTAGAACGAGGGTGAATTTTTATATGTACATATTAATTTCGAGTATAATAGAGTATCCTTGACGCAGATTCAATCGTACAGCAAGGCAGTGTCGTGTTTAGGTATGCAAAACGATCATCTTGGCCTGGCGAGCGTCAAAGGCGGAAAATTCGTACGAGATCGCGACGGAGTGAAATTTAACGAGCGTCGTTGCGGCAGTGCGGCCGCCATTAATACCCGTGTATGAGAATCGAAACAATTGCTACCCCTTCGACGTGTACGTATTGTTTTGAATTGCAAATGCGTCGCGCGATCTCTCAAATCCGTTCGTTCCATTTTCGGTCACGCGTCCGTCGACCTTCTCCGTTCGATTGTTGTTGGAATAAATCCGCGAGAGTACTGCAGCCAGTGAGCTGTTCTTAATCGAGTGTCACGAAACTTTCGCAACCGTTGTCTCGACACAAGGGATCGAACATGATGTGAGAATAGGCGGACGGCAAGAGACGGATAAAAAAGCGAAATAAAACACTCGAGTGACGAAATGTTAAGTTGTCCAAAAAGTTTTTTCCGTTTTATTAGTAAGCAATACGTACATAATATTTTACGTTTTATGTTACGTTACAGAGTTGTGTACAATCCAGTTTGATCTATTACTGTTATAACATCAACTTCTAAGAGACAAGATTGCCTGTTTATATAAATTCTGCCACAAAATGATACAACGAAAAAAAGGATAGCTGTTTGCACGTAGGTTCCCTCATGGTTTCCATCCCTTTCATGTTATAATTTTATAATAGATATAATAGATTTTTTAAAAAATGGTCCTGTACCAATACTTATGTTTAACATTGTGCATCGAAAGCCCTCTGCATAGTGCAATGTATATAATAGAATAGAAACGACGTTTGCGCATACGCCTTTCCCCGAGCTACAACGTATTACACGAGCGCGCATTATCTGATCTAATCTCGCAATACTGTTTCCAAAACGCTGTCGTTATCCGTTATTATACCCGTGGTTTCTTTAAATAAGAACAATGCGCCGCTTGACCGTAAATGCAACGTTAATGCGAGCGGCGATCGCGTTGCGCTGGTTCGCCCGGCAATACCTTATACAATCTCGCTTATGCTTTTTTGTCGATGGAGATGGGTGAGATTTTATTCCAATGCAATTGTTAACTAAATTAACATGTAACAACGAAAAGTAATTTATATGTTGGATGGAGGTTTTATAATACTATTTAAAAGTAGTGTTTTATTTAAAGGATACGTATTGAAGACAATGGGATTTTATTATGAAATAATTTATTTATTCATATTTATTTTGAATTGATTTGTAATATCGCAGCATTAAAATCACTGCAATATTTAGGTGGGGAGACACATTATCGGATCGGTCGTGCATCGCCATTTTCGTTGGACGCGAACCTCATCGCGGCACCTCGTTCCATTTGCATTTCGTCGCATTAAATGGTATTAAAGTATTATTAGATAAGAATTATATTACGCTACGCGGACGGCTCGTGGCCAAATGCAATTTTCGTTTCCGCGAACTCGTTTCGTTGTCGGCCTAACTGGAAAGGAGAAAAAAAAATGAACCTCGCACAAACGTAATTTCTTTAACCCTTTCGCTCTTGGATCTTTTTGTTTTCGAGATAACAAATTTAACTTTTTGTACACCGGCACATTTAATTATTTCAAATACTTTAACATTGCGAGTAAAGGTTTGGAATGCTACACATTTATTTTATTATTGCGAACAAATCTCTACACGACTGTCTTCCTTCTGCCTAAATCAATGTATCTTCTATCCTTTCTTTTATTTATTTTACTTTCATATTACAAAGCTAATTTTAATAACAATCTATCAAACGTCGGCCTTTAAATCATAGATAAATACCAAAAGGTAAATCGAAGTATTACATAATGGTCTATTCAAATAAAGTAGAAACATGTAATCGTTAATTTCTATTCGCGAAGGGGTTAGCAACACTCAGAGAATAATGCAACATCGCGAAAGGTGCAGATGCAATGCATCGTGTCCCGTTAGGTCTCGTCCTTCGTTTAGATTATGCGATCGGACTTCCTCGAGTTCCTTCGGCGCTAAGGATTGAAATAATGCTGCGCAGTGCTGTGTCGGATAAGTTTAGGGCCTAGGCGCACCATAAATAAAAAGGCGATACGCGCTAGGAACTACTATAATACAGAGAATGATAAAACCACGAGCATGCCGTCCAGGAAGCGTCGAGGAGGCTGTTCTTGGCAATAATGGACGGTTGACTTCTAGTTCCACACGGAGTGGTGATACCTTCTTTGTCTAACTTGAATCTAGGCTTGACTCGAACAGTTTCATGGAATAACTTCCAAGTTACAAGTAGTGGGATTATATTTGCAGAGTCGCCTAACTCCGAGTGTGTTTCCTCGGATAGCTTGCAGGCTTATGAGGCACTCGGAGACACCGAGCCACTCTACCTCCTACTCTTAAACTGTTTCTTTTTGCAATCACCCAACTTCCTTAACTGTTCTTTAGTATGTGAACTGCAGGATACTTCAATTTCTATCTCAGCTTGAAATTAATTTTGCTTCAATCCCAAAGAGGATGTCCTTCTCGATTAATTTTTTCTTTCACTCGTAAAGTTCTTTGGATCGACCCATGAATCGCATTAACACGGTCAGTGAGTGAAAAATCGATATCGCGGTATCAATTTCACGTTTGCTAGACGTAGGAAAGTATACGTTCGTTTTTGGCTTGCAAAATACCCGCTGGATCCCCGGGTAAACGACCTATTCATTCTCCGCGGGTGGATCCGCAGCATCTGGTAGTAGCTCGTTTCGATTCTCGCCATCTTGTTCCGTCGTAATGCTATCATTAGGGGAAATCTGAATGCGCCCGGTGTTTCTTTCTTCTCCGCGTCTACCCTCTTTATCCGCGGATCGTCGCTGCAACTCCGACAAAAGCGCAATAATCTCGAATAAATATGGCGGGGAATGACCTCGACGGGAGCGCGTTGCGTAAAATGTTACATGGTTTTACACGTTTACCGCGCTCGGTAAGCCGATTTCGAATTCCAGCGAGAATTTGATGCTTGGACGCCGCTGGAATCCAAACGACCACACTGCCCCAGGCAAATCACGATATCTATACCGTGAAAACTATGATTTCGTAACGGATGGTTTCTGATATTTCATTCAAACGTATTGACTGCTACGTTTAGTTTCCACTAGCACTACGACACTTGTTCCTAAACAAAATTCTTCTCGTTGAAATTTCGTCTACGCGTTGGGAGGAAGGTATACCCCTTCAGAATCTTACCGTACGCATGTCCAGACGCGCGATAAGGGATAAATTCAGCGTGAACGCGGCTGCACGATTTATTTCCAAGACAGTCGGCCAGCCGCGAAACGCGTTCGATAAAGCAAAAACGTGGTCAACGGAGCGGCGTCGCTTTAATGCGGCCCTCCTGGCAAAGTAAAAACGAGTAGAACACGTATTTATCGCAGCGTGAATGCACTCGAGAAATCGACGATAAAAGCAAGCAACCGAGAACACTTTTCGAGGGCCACGCGGACGTATTGTTCGCCCAATTGATAACCTCAACGACACTTAGCGATGACACGATGTCCTTTTGGTCTGTCATTTCTGTCCGCAAGAACAGGAACTAGGGGTGTTAGATTCTGAATTGATTTTATAGAAAATACATCAAGAATCATTATCTAGGAGTTTTGGAAATGTCTAAATTTAAATGCCGCGTTTATACTACCGTATACCTCGACCGATTACCTCGACACTCATCTCTTACCTCTCTGTTTCGTTGCGTGAAAACAAATTCGAACGGTAACGGAACTCTCTAATATACATATGTATTAAATTTGTTGATTTCTTTGCGTCGTTTGTATCGCCTTTTTTTTACGGTTCTCACTGTCCGTTATTGATCGGATCGGATTGTGAATGATAATCTCGTTTCTTCATTATACGAAACTCGTATATTCTCATCGTATCCTCAACACTGGGTTGTAATCGTGTTTCGTAATTATTTACGATAGGGAACATCTTGACGATATCGTTAATCTTGAAATCTCCGATCAAGCTTAACGTTTTGATATACTCTTTTACCCACGCGTGGTGATGCAGCTTGCGTACTCGATGGCCTTTCGCAGGAGCATGAAACAGGCGGAAAAGAAGCTCGAAACCGCGGAGAAAGTTTTCATAATTCGGCGCCATGAATCCGAGCCGAGGAAAGTTTCGCGCAGCATGGAAAGGCCGATGAATACGAATCAGAGGACGCTCGACTTTTTAATTACAAACCGTCTCCTACCGGCGTAAGCGATTTTCCGCCCCGTCTCGCATCGATCTTCGAGATGACTGGGGATAAATGGCTGCTTACGAAATTCGCGGAAGAAAGCAGGGACGGGAAGACTTCGTTTAACCAGATGGTGTGTAATTACGATTGTCTAATTACGGAGGCTCTCCGTTGCAGTCGTTTGTAATTAACGACCACCGAGTTGAACTGGAATGCGTACTGATTTTGGCATCCTAAGGAAAACTTTGTATCAGTATGAAGTTCTTTGGGTTCGAATAATCTGTAGTGTTGAAGACATTATGGCCCTCTTTGGGCTTTTCAGTGTTTATTCTGTTTGAATATTATTAAAGTAATCTTTTTCACTATTTCATCACAATTGTGAAACATTTTCCTTTCTTTTCCGATCTTTTGTTTTGAACGATCCCTTATAGCTTGAAGTATATGTGTATGTAAGCTTGCATCGCGTGGAAGATACTGTATATTGAAAAGAAGGTGTTTAAGTGCGTACCGTGTGACCGAAAAGGTGCGAATTGACCTGCAAGATGCAGTCTGCATTCAGAAAAGAAAGACACTGAACTGTACACTGTAGTCGCATTTGCACCATTAGTGCATCGGTTCCTCCGCGGTAAATATAAAGAGTGTCACTCTTGACGTGACCATCTTAACGTATACGACTGACATAATATTTTCACACTTGCTGTCCCCTTTTAATATTTATTGCTCCAAAGTAAATATTATCGTCTTTGAGGAATCAACTCATTCAATTTAAACTTAAATTTAATTGCCATATCTTTGGGTCTCGAAGTCGAGTGAAAGTAATTAGAAAAATCTACTCAAGAAACATTACGGTGGCGGCTTCTTAATATCGGCACCGAGGTCCGAATTAAAACTTCAATTTCACCCTCTGCTCATTTAAAAGTCTGATTTAATCGCTCCCATGGCGCCGGTAAGATCACTCGAGAAGGATCGAATCAAATTTGTATGGCAAATTTTCACACGCTAAAATTGATTCACGCCCATTTTGTATGCGTGTCTATTCGTGTGCAATATCCTACGGGGTCCCATAATAGCGTTGTAATCGCTTTTTCTCAATAACGAGATTCTGACTTTTCATCGTTTCATAATTCCGCAGGCTGACGCGACCGACCCGAGCGGAACGATGAATAATGAATCGAAGTTCGATCAAAGCAAATTTGCATACGTTACCGCGTAAGGCGAAAACAATGGTCCTTTCCTTCCGCTTGCATGCGGTGAGTCACTTAGGCCGTTTTACGGAACGTGAAAGCCGAACGGGACACGCGAATATTCCTTATCGCTTCGCGTTATTGCCAGACACCAGGCGAAAACGTATCATTTCGTTAAATAATATCCCACTTTTACGCTATTAATCCTCGAATCGGCACGCGATTCTTTTCCACTACGTAATGTAGGCGATGTAATTCATAAACTAATCCGACGAAGAGAGACACGCCCCTTTTTGATCAATATTAATATTAATCTATCTCTTAGCTAGCAATTCTTTCCTTCGTTCTTTGCAATTTTCTTTAATGAAACTAATGGGATTGATTCCATACGACTCGAAGAATTCATCTCTTAGAAAAAAGTGCAATTAAAATAATGTCTTCATCGCGGTTTCCTGGACTCGGTAGAAGACGCTAAAATCTAATATCAAGTTCGTTACTCGTGTCCCTCGCCTCGAGATCTTCTCGTTACTTCGATTCCCGCGGTAGCGAGTCTCATGCGTGTAAATTATCGAGGGCTACTTCGATTGAAATTGTGAAGTAATCGTGGCCGTGGTGGTCTATTTTCGGGACAGCCCATTAAAATCATCGTCCTGGGAAAAATCGATCTCGTTACAGGCGATGGAGACGGTCGCAGCCAAGCAATCCATTTTGATTCTCCGGCCAAGATATTGCTCTCCCAACGCGACTGACCATGCGGAACTTACCAGTAGTGGAGTTGATGAGAAAATAACCCTCTGGATTGCCACTCGTGATGGAAAAAGTGAATTGTTGGTCCGAGACGTCACGATCGAACGCTCGGATCTGGAGAACGCTCACACCTGCTAGAGAGTTTTCCGCCACTGAGGGATAGTAAACCGGAACCTCGGTCAACGGGGTGTTGTCGTTCTCGTCCAACACCTCCACGTACACCTGCACAGAAACCGGCTGTGAATTATTTACGAGGCGACCGTCTCGACGGGCATGTAATTCGCGATGGCGAAAAAAATTCGAAAAAAATCGCCCCACGTCGCGAAAAGCGAAATCCATTGTGCGTTCGAGAGTTTTTCGAACAACCCCTCCCTCGACATCGCCGAATCTCGTTTACTCGCAGTGAACGAAGCGTTCGACAAACGTTACAACGTGCTTCGCGCTTAACGAGTGCATTTTACCTTGATTTTTCGCTCCTCGAATTCTGTATTTTACAAATAATCCCAAACTGATGAATCGATACGTTATAGAAGTGACTAGACGCTTGATTAACCCATTCACTGCCAGGTAAATTTGAAGCGTTTCGCCTTGGGCGCCAAGATTTAACCTGTTAACTGCGGAACTTAGTTTTAAAAGAGCTCCACAGAGTGCGGAGTTAAAATCGACCAATGACGAGTATTCACATCAGACGCAAGGCAAATGGTTGCATTATAAATTTTACGAAAAACGAGGAAGGATTACACTTTTATTTCACAAAAGTTAACAATTCCTCTTTGAATATGTTATTCTTAATAAAAGCTTGAAAATTGTCAAAAAATACGCAAGGTGTCACTTCGTAGGTCGTACACCAATATCTTGACTTCTTAAGTTTTTTATTTTTTGAACAGACGACACATCTTCGGAGGGGATTTACTTTCGCTAGAGTAGCCGGTATAAAACTTGGAAATGTCCCATATAATGCCCTCCATATAAAATGTATAGGTGGTTTGGTAATATAATGGAAACATACCACCATATAATATTCTTATTACATTTTATAGAAATTTCGAGTTTTTATGGCCAATGGTAATTTTTTATTTTACACGACACGTCAACCGCATTGCAGTAGAGTTTTGGTCCGACGTTATACACGTCGAACGCACTTAACTAGTTAATACAGATGTGTAATCTCGGTTATTATTTTGATAATAAAAAGTGATATTAAATTTGTTGCTTTCAAAAGAAAATTTACGATCTTCTTTTGCAATAATTCGCGACTCAAAAGGCTATAAACTTATTTGAACTACGAGGCATCTCGTAGTTGGCAGTGAATGGGTTAAGACTGTGACGGGTGTCTTTTTTTTGTTGCATCCAGAATTTATTGCGCTTTAACGTTGGCAAATCCAAATTAAATTTTCAATAAATTTCGTATTTAAAAAATCCTTTTAAAATTCTAATCTTATATCAACCATATTACAAAAGAAAGTGGACGTTTATTTTTGCATACAAACCTGCAGATTCGAGCTCAGGGGAACGACACCATGATCCTGGGCGTACACTGTCAGCCAGTATCCTCTCTTCGACTCTACGTCCAACACGGCTCTGGTCCTGATATTTCCTGAAACAAAACGAAATAAAAACGTGAAGCAAAATCGAGCTTTCGAACGACCGCTGCCGCATTGAACGGCCGATTCGATTTCAACGTTCACCGATAATTAAAAGGAAATCAGGATATACCTGATCACAGGCTTGCATAACAAGAGGAGCGAAAAATCGGCTCGCTATCAGTAAACCTTTTCATCTCGACTTTCGATAACAGCGCTCAGGGAGACGCGAACAGGACGGAAATAGGTCGTTCCGGGAGAAATTAGATATAAATAATTTTATTTCAATGTATGCTTTGAATTTCCAGGGCACTAAATATTAAAAATATAAATAATACGTCAGTTGAGTCTGTCAACCAGTGGTTCCGGATTAGTTGACCCTCCGTAGCTTTTTTATTCCTAGCACCGAAAAAATGGGAGGGTAGAAAAAAAAGGAAAGGAGTCTAGAAGTTGGTATTACCACCTTGCAAGATAGCTTGGCAACAAGGACCGATATGAAATGACGTGCACGTACGTGGCGAGTTGCCAGCCGTGCGCCCGGATAGAGCAAAAATTGGACTGCATTCCTGGTGTTAACACGTCGGGACACGCTGTTCCGCGTGTCTTCCATCGTTTTTGCGAGATTCCAGCAGCCTGCAGCCCGCCTGTTTTTTTTTTTATCTCGATGTTTACCGTCAATGGAGGTCCCGGTTGCTTTATTGAGGTATTAATGTGAAAGATAGCGGACCGATACCAACAGTAACGGAGCGGAGTGGCGGCCCCGATTAATTAGCAATCCGAGATGTTACATACGGGAGCAGATGTAGATCGTAATCAAGATTACTCCCGATTTGTTCTGTCAGTAATTACATCTTCGGATTTCACCACAGCATCTTCATTAATTACGCGTGCTCTTGGGCAGACCGATCGTTGGGTGTACGATAAGCTGCTGATTAAAAAGTTTGGGGTATACTGTTCGACGAGCACTTGGTGTTTTTATTGGAGAGATTGTGAGATGATGTTAATAATTGTTTACTTTTAAACTATACAAATATTGAATAGTTGCTTGGTAGGTACAAAGCTATTTTCATTTGAGAGCTTCAGCAATTTTTCCAAAGGGAAGTATACGTTCGTTGAGACACAAAATTGATTCTAGCAGAGAAGTAGAACTAGATTGGACGCGGAGGGTGACAAGTGGAAAATTGATGTAACGGTACGTCTGTTGTTTTGATACGTGTACAGGGGACTCAAGTCTAACAAATTACAAATGGTTTGGATGAATTACTTAACCCTCTATGGACTCGTGTAACGTTCAGGTAACATGATAATATATCAACATTTTACCAAATAATTTTAGTATTTTCACAAGATGAAGTATACGTCTTAATTGTATAATGTCTCTGATAATCAATAACAATATTGATGACGGTTACCGTACCATCAACCTGAAATATCAAAGTAAATGCCTTGCAAGTCGTTTGCAGAGGAAAAAAACTTGCTTGGTAGAGGGTTAAGAACTTGCTTTGTACGAGGATAAATGAAAAACCGAGCTCGAAGGTGCGATTGGCGCAATTTCAAACAGTTAAAGAGTAGTATATTACGAAAGAAATACTCGGAAGAGTACCTAGGAACAGCTTTACGGAACGTCTGGGTTATTCTTCCAATTCTGGAGGTAGCCAGGTTGATAGCATCCATCTCTGAGAATTACGTGCTACACGTATTTCTCCGCGAGAATGGTGCTTGTGTTTTTTCGTGCCACATATTTGCTCCAAAATGGCGGACATTTAGCTTTAACAACTTCTTATTTATCACCCTACACGTTCGTACGAACTTTGTTACCCTTAAGCTCTTACTGCATCTTCGCGGTTCAGTTAACCTCTGATCCGCTGTAATACGCGCTTCAGAATTATTTTTCAATAAAAGAGACAATGAACAGTCTATAGTGCATCTACAGTACATCATATCCTCGATATTACCATTTCTGCAATCTTATTTACGTTTTAGCGACCAATCTCTTCACTTGTCGACACCATCCAGTGAACGAGATTTTCGCGCAATATTCGAGATTGCAATGATCAAGATTCTATTTGATTGTGAATCTGCTCGCGAACATGTCTCCAAAGCTGCTTGGCGGACATACGTGGTAGACGTAAAGACGTTCGGTACTGGGTGGAAGCATCTAGTCGAGCGAATCGAATGTTAAGCCGAGACGAAAGATCGACGTAAATACCCTGGACTCAAATGGCATTCCACCAGTTTCTATTCAAGCAAGTTCCTTCTTAGCCTATAAAGATTCTTCTTCCTACATATGGATCAACGATAGAGTCGACTTGGGAGACTTCCCTACGATAATTCCATTCAGGGTAGCTCGTATTCGATTTACTTTCTTGGCCAACGGCTCGGGATGCTCAGATTTCGGCAGCATTCAATCAATCCAGCGATGGGTTTGAGCTGGTCGCGTGAATCCTTGTTCTTGCGAATGGTGTTTCGATAACACGAACACGAAGTGTTTGAATTAAGAACGAATGAGATTCAGAGATTAGTCTTTTAGGATTCTTCAACATTTTTATTATACAGTTTAACCCTTTGCACTCCAAGCAATCTGGTTATATGGAGGTAGTCAACTCCGAGACCATTTTTCTTAGATTTCTGAGTTATGGAATAGCCACGAAAAACTCTTTCCAGTTTGTTAAATTATACGATTTTTTTTAGAATGTTACATTTTTATTAACCAAACATAATCATACACAAATAATATAGTCCTTCATTTGATTATTTATCTAAAGTTATTTGAAACAAATAACGGAAAAGTAAAGTATTTTTTAACGCTATTGCTTAAGAATATTGATCTTCTAACTAATTGAATTTAGACACCCATTGCTTATTAAAACTTAATGATAAATTGTGGAAAGTGCCACTGGCCGCGAGAGTAAAACGCCTTCAAGTGCTTGGGCAGTACAGGTGGCTTTAGGAGTGCAAAGGGTTAATAGTAAAAATATTGGATCGTAATCTAACCGAAGTATTTATATTTATTTCATACAAATTATTCATTAGGAAATCTACAACTGCATTATTGTCACTATTACACTAAAACGTTTCCTACCACTCTCTACTTGAGAGGCGTAACAACGATATTCTAAAATTATTGTCCTAGCTAGATTACACGAATATTTTCTAGCACCATTTCCTTACAGCGTCAGAACCAAGTCGTACCCTAATTAATTACGAGGAAGTTTCCACGCGCAGAGCAAACGCTACCCTCAACCCCATCACCGTGCGTTCCCGCAGCATACACGTTACACGTGTTTTCGTTTCTCATTCGGTGGTAGCTGAGACCGACGTAGACACGTGCTGAGTTTAATAGCGAGCAAGTGGGAGAATATATTAAATTTACTACCGTGAACGCGAGTGGTTCGGGGGTTTGCAACATAGGGTGAGTCCCGTCACTAGAGGATCGTCGCAGACGCAGCTGCACTCTCGAAGTGGGATGTTCACTTTTCGTGCACCAGTTTTTCGCTTAAATAATATCACAGGTTTATATGGCGCAGGCTATTTGGTTTTAAGGGCTTAGGTCTAGTCAGCGACGTGAAAAAAATGGGTATTACAAATAATATCTTTTTATAGTAGTTTAATATATTTTATAAAACAAATAAGATTAAGTTATTATACAATGTTTTAACTTTATTCGACAAGAATTTCAAGACAAAATATTTATTGTAGACAGAGTTATTGCCATATTTGTTGAACCCTATTCCACAAGTAGAGCTTTGCGGTGACCATCATAACTTTTTACTGGTTCATCAAAAATCAATCCAACAAACAGAAATCATTAGTTTAATAATTAATCTTGTAATTAATCAAATCCCTTTCTATTCATCATTGCCTTTAGCAATTTTAGGATATATCGAAAACTATTAATCGGATTAACTTGAAATTTGCCGAGAATATTTTTGAGATATCATATTTTTAAAAAATGCAAAAAAATCGACTTTTTGAAAATCCTAACTAGACCTAACCCCTTAAGGAGTAATTAAAAACAGTCGTTCCGTTTTTGATGGTCTAGTGAACTATGAAATGAAGTTTTCTCTCGCGTAAGATTGCAAGTTCAATTTCTTCCAGGATTGTAACACCAGGTTCCTACAGAAAACTCCTTCCTTAGTCTCAACAGTACGTCGATTCTGCAAGTTTCCAGCCGCTGAAGAGGTCATACAGGCAAAAACCTACATGGAGGAAGGTTAATGGAAAAAGTTAAAGGTAGGAGCATCCTTGGTCGCAATGTGAATTAAATACAACTCGATGTATACTTGAGAACATACTCTGACGCCGCGAATTAGACGTTTCCGTGGATCTTGGTGGAATTAAAATTAACGATTCGCATTTATGGGGAATGAGTTTACTGTGTTCCATGAGAGAAACCACAGTTGAAGCCCAGCATTCGGCCGATGTCTCTCAGCCACGAGGAAATTAGTTTTTCAACCTATCGACGTCGCTTAATTACAGTGTCACCTTCGGTCCGCTGTTCCCTGCCGTTTCGGTGCTCCACGTTCGTCGCGAGGAACAAATCAACGCCGCCTCAACTGCTGCGAATTCACAACTTCGGATAATCAACGTTTGGGATCGAGTTTCCCCACCATCTCGAGTTTGCGTGCCCGTCGACGAGGCACAATTTCAAAGTTGGCTTCTCCGTCTCGTTGCAGCGATCGTTGCTACATCGGCCATCTTAATAATCATGACTGGCAACCGACAGGTCTTCGAGTAATTGAGCTAAGTGAAAATCGCGATCCGACCGCGGTCTATTGGAACGTAATAAATCGCTTCTGTTCTCCTCGAGTAAGAAGACTTATCAATATCCGAAGGGAGAAACTTTCTCGATGTTTCAATCTGGTTTGATGTTAAGCGAAGAACTAGGATTTGAAATTAAAATGGTAGATGAATCAAAATTCTAAAATTTTCTTCTTAATTTATAAACAATTTGTCCACAGACGAATAACCAATGGTACTCCATTGATCCCGCCACCGATCTAACGGAGGAGACGCGCGTGGCATTTCATAGCTGAGCCATTAAATTCCGCCACATCGGTGCAGGCAATAAAACGACTCTTTGCGGCAAGTAATAAGAAACATTACGCTAGAGAAATCATCCAGAGGTTTGCATCGATTACCTTCGTTGACGAGAGCTCGACTATTTTAAGAATCTTCCATTCGTTTCCGCCAATTTAATCGTGGAAGTTGTCGCGTTTCTAACGAGGCATCGTTTCAACGACCAAGTCGTAAAGCATTCGCAGTTGAACGGTGGTTAAACGTTTCAGTGTCGATAAAAGCGGATATGGGCTACGATTCTTGTCTAGATAAAGCTCTCCTCTAACGAATAAATAATTATCATCGTGTATGCACATCCCGGCTCAGAAGTATGTGGACATTTTACCTTAATAGAAATAAATATATCATTTATGTTTCGATATGTTTATGTTGCATTAGCGAATATATTTCATTAATAGTTTTTTTTCAATCACATTAGTAATTATAAAAAACAGTTCAGTTTGCTTTCTATTAATATATCTGCTGTGCATTCTTAAAATTTCTTTTACCAAACTTTAATACTATTAATTTCTTCATTGTATCCGAAGTAATGTTATCTCATTTATTTTGTAATATTTTGCCATAAATGTTGTTGATATATTGAACATTCTTTTTGAACTTTTCTATCTAAACGATCCCATAGTTCTTGAAACACTTGGAACATTTAATATTATTAAATGTTGTTAAATATACATCCAATATAGAATTTAGCAACAAAAGTTGTATAGTAATAATTTAAGGTATATATTAATTATTCGTTGAAGATAGTAAGTGTCCACATATTTATGAACGAGGATGCAGCTTAATCCTTCGATTCAAATAACGATTAGTAATTAGAAGAAAGATTTCCATTTCAAACTTCTCAACAACTTAAACGCTATTCTCAAAAGGAAAGCTGGTTTCGATTTTTAAACCGCATACCGCTGAAGTTTCACAGAACTCGAGGGGTTTCTTAATGCGGGAGTGCAGGAATGCTCCGGTGGCGTCTAAATTTGAAAAATTATACTTCCAGAATCATCTGCGCCGAAGTAAAATACTTAACCAGTCGGAATAATAGGTAAGACCGAGGCGTTCAAGATCCAGCAGCATGACCAGTAACGCGCACTTTCCCAGCAAACAGCGAACTTCAGTTTTTACAACTTCTTTTTCCACAAAACGTGATGCGAAAGCATTTTCTAGGTCAACAGCCGTCGAGGCAAGACTATCGCGAGTTCGAATAAATACCGCAAGGTAAAGACCAACGCGATGAAAAATTGGTATCCCGTTACCAACTAAGAGTTTGAGTGCACCGGACAACTCAAACGCGCTTGGACTACTTCGTTTTACGTATCCATCCGTCGCTGAGCTCGCCAAATACGATTAGCGGTACGATAACTCCTGTCCCGCGGTGTCAAGTTCGTCCAGCGAAACGATTTGTAGGTGTCGCGTAGCCTTAAGGAGCGCTAGGTCCGTAAAGAGGATCACACACAAAAAGTCTCGAACAAATAACGTTTCTCGGTCTTTTAGAAAAAATTAACCCCCTGCACTCCTAAGACCACCTGTACTGCCCAAGTACTTCAGGGCGTTCTACTCTCACGGCCAGTGACGCTGTCCACAATTTATCATTAAGTTTTAATAAGCAATGGGTGTCTAAATTCAATTAGGTATAAGATCAATATATTAAAGTAATAGCGTTAAAAAATACTTTAGTCTTCCATTCTTTGTTTCAAACGACTTCATATAAATAATCAAATGAAGGATAATATTATTCGTGTATGTTTGGTTAATAAAAATGTAAAATTCTAAAAAAAATCGTATAATTTAACAAACTGGAAAGAGTTTTTCGTGGCTATTCCATAACTCAGAAATCTAAGAAAAATGGTCTCGGAGTTGACTACCTGGATATAGCCAAATTGCTTGGAGTGCAAAGGGTTAATAAAGAGTCGTCCAGGCGTAACGCACCCTTTAAGAAGTGTCAAGATCCCCAGGGTTCATAAGACGAGAGCGAACGGTGTTTGGAAGAATTGAAAAAATCTCCACGTCGGTAATTTCAGCCCGTCCTATCCCATTTCATAAACGGCTGATGCCGTTTGGCGTCCAAGGTCCGCAGGAGCTTCACGGAAGAGTTACAGAATTCGCTTTCGCGGGGTTTTGAGCCTTTGTCCGAGTAACGATGGCTCCACTCGACGGAAGCGATCGATGAGCTTTCGAACGGAAAACGCGCAATCTTATAGTCGAACCTATCCTCTCAGCCTCCACCCTACTCCGCCTCCTCCCGCCATTCTTAGCTTCGGTGAATCGGCTTCTTTTTCTCCCTTTCATTCTTTTATCGAATTCTATCTGTCTCCATCCACCTCATTTTCTCTCTGACATTTCTCGAGTTCCAGCCCTGGGAACTATGGCCGATCGTTAACCCAGATTCAACCCCGACACTTTAGACGTTTCCTCGTTGCCAATAGCTCGCGAATGTATACGTCTTGATCGCGAGAGGTGCCCCTGGACGTCGCGACTAAGAAGCTTCTGGGCTGATCGATCTCGGCTCGGTGAATCGAGGGATCCACTGGAGGCGAGGGCTTCGGTAAATATGGGCCATAGCCGCTTGTATCGAGAAATAGCATGGACACTTCTCTAGGACAATGGTTTAATTTGTTTCGATGAAAACTGAACAAAGTCATCTGATTTTGAGGGTGATTTGGAGGAGGGAATGTAGTTGGAAATGAGATTTCTTTCGTGTTGATTCTAGTCCAATGTCTTGCGAATATTGAATTTATTCATCTTTAAGTAGAATCATTTAGAGAACCTTTAGAAGGAAAGTTCAAGCATCGAAATCTTATTGGAAATCTTAACCCTTTTAGTGCCAACTAAAAGAATTGTACCCAAGCGAAGAATACCAAACCAAATTGATGTAATTTAGAAATAAAATATAAAGATTAAAGTATGAATGATATTTATCAAATTCCAAAAGGAACGTATTATGAAATAATGGGAGGATAAATTAACGCTAAATTTATTCCAATATTTGTACTAATTAAAAATCGTAATAATAATGTCTATTTCTGTGGATTTTTCCTTTTTTCTTATTGACTATATAAATTATTCAAATAGTTATTGTTTTTGCATTGTATCTATGTAGTCTAGAGATACTCGAGGACATGTATGTATTCATTGTTTATACAAAAATTAATTAATATATTACAATTCCACGAAAGTTACGTAAATTTAATTTCAGACAGAGTTTCTTTGTAACGCGTACAGGTACCATCGTATACGCGATGATATATCGTCGTCTGCTCTTTTCGCAAGTGTTGCCAACAACGATGTATCGTTGTTTGGCACTATAATGGTTAAGTTTTGTGCGAGCGGAATCTTTACGTTCCAGAGGTTCTAGTACCATAGTCCAACCTCATTGTCATGGGTCGATCGTTTACACGATGAAAAATGTTCCACATCGAGAACATCCTGTGTCTCACGTTTCCAGATTCGTGAAACGATAGATTTCATTCTTCGATTACTTCTCTTTGCGGCGCTACAAAGGCGAGAACATCCCCTTGCGTGGGTCTCCGTTTTAAGGCTTTGCTTAATAGCCTGGAAACACCTTTCGCCCGTTTCTAAGAAGCGGTTTCCCGAATGCAAGCTCGTTTGCGCGACGGAACCTTCGGGTGGTAAAAGCTTCTTACGCACGATAAGGCGATGATTGGTTTCCCCACGACCGCGGTTGCCGCATTGATTAAACTACAATGTGGAGAATTAAGCGTGCGAATGTTTCTTGCCACGCTGTGGCGTGTCCCGAAACCGCCTAAAGTCTCATCTCGGCTCATCTGTTATAATAATTAATTCAAAGAATATTGTAAACTCTTTCTCCGTCTATAGGGTAGAGGGAACTTGGAATAAATATTAACTAACTTGCTATGGCACTGTTCGCTCCGTGATGGGTAAACAACAACTAACTCCTCAGGCTCGCTCGGCCATCTATCAGCTCTCACCACCACTGCGCGATTCCTTTATTATTGTCTGTCATACACTAGAAAAATATTATCAGTCATTTGCCGTTCTTCAGAGAAGATTATTCTTTCCATAGATTCTGCAAGTAAAACTGACTCAAGTTTGCAAGTTAGAATTGCTCTAAAGCGGAAGTACCAGAGAACTAATAAAGTAATGATCTCAGTGGCTAAGAAGAAAGATAATATAAACCTGTCTAGCTCTACGCAAGCGCCATTGTGTTCCATTGTCGGAAAAGTACATCCACTTGCAGTTTCATACTGAATAATGAGGACGTTATCGAGCATTCTATGCATGTTCGGAATATGTTACGTGCTTCATGTAATAACGTACGTGCGTAACTCGCGCTACCGTGCGTACTTGATGTATCTTTCCCGCGAAATGAATGTCGAGGAAATGTATTGGGCGGCTAGGAAACGGTACTGTAACAAACTCCACTTGTTTCCTGCCGCTGTAATTGTAGACGGAATAAACAGTCGCAGCCGTGAATAAGTTATTATACAAATTTACGCAATTGGTTTGCAAGTACTCGTGTTCTGCAGCGAACGGCGCGGTTGAAACAGCGCTATCGAGTAAGCGAACAATACTGCAAGGATTTCAGGTAGACCATGGACTCAGGTGGTGGTAGAAACTTTTTAAATAATGATGTCTGTAGATATTTTAGCACGGCGAACTAAATTACGCTGTAATCTCTACGCTTACCTTGTATTTGATACTCTATTAAACGTAATTAAATGTCTAAGTTGCATTATTAAAATTTGCTCGTGTAAGTGGGTAACGTAATCTTCGGAAGAGGTCTAAGAATTCATTCCCGAGTGCACGAGCGAGTTTCAGTTTCGACTTTAGCATCGAGCGAAGACTTGTATTCGTTTCGTGCCACGCTTTTGTAACGCATTCGTTGTCTGTTTTCTCGTAACTCATCGCAACGGCGAGATTCGCGAGAACTTCGACGCTCTTTCGTCCATAAATCCTCGGAAATAAATAACATCCTACGCGATTTTCACGGTTCCGTAGGCCCGCTGGTGGCGTTACTTACCAGAAAAGGGACGCGGGGTTTTCGACAGCGGAAGAGGAAAAAGAGCACGCAGACGGCAAATCGTTCCGAGATAAAAGCATCGCCGGCAGCCACCAGTCGCGAAATAGACGTGCCAGTTCGAAACGATTCCTCCTTGCATTTCGAATTCAAATTGCCGGAGGCAAATTGTCATGGGTTCGATCGAAAACGCGTTTCCACGAAAAGCTTTTAACGATTAAAACCTCGACTGCCCGGGCAAAGCAACCGCGGCGCGATCGCGCTATTACGCCTGGAATCGCTGTAAACAAAACTGTCAAAAGGCTTCTGTGTGCACTCAGAATTCTTTCTGGGACGCTCTACTTGGCTGCCCCTATTATACCGTCGCGAACGAGGGCTCTGTTGCGCGTCAAAACCATTTCATCGCCGTTTGTTTGCATTTCCCGAATCGCAAACGGTGTGTCTGTTGGCTCAATGGATAGTCTTTATTAACCTTTTTATCATTCTTGTATTTGCACGAAGAGCAAGGAAATGCGCGAGAAGTTCGTTTAACACTATTCCTATCACGACCGATGAAATGAACGTTTTTAAAATTTCGATTAAAATTTCCTATATACAACGTAATTGAAGTAACGGGCTGAGTGGGCTGAGGATGCGTGGGGGCTGTTTAGTATCGTTTCGTTTAATTGTAACTGTTTAATCGATAACAGTAGGCGCATACATGGGGGCATAAATTCCTATAAAAATTGGTTTTAGCTGAATTTTACTGAAACCTATTCAAATCCTTGAGAGTCACGTTGCACTTTGTTGCATCGCATTACCGTTAATATCAGATTTAGGTATAATCCATATTATATTAAGAATCTCCTTTGTATCGCGAGCCACTCGTTCATCCCCTGTATTTCTATGAAGCTAAAATTACGTTCGGCTTGAACTTATTAAATTTTCGTGGAAAGGTGCATTGGGCTTCCGTTAGAATCTGGCCTTTCACCGTATCCGCGTTGAAAATGTTCGTACCGGAAACGCATGCGTTCTCGTGGCATACCCTTTCTTTCATCGGGTCATGTAAATCGAGTTTAACGACCCCGTCGAGTACGTGCATTCTTCAGAATATAATCAATGATGGCCTCCCTTTCGGAATTTCTGGCACAGCGGGACTCCGTCAACGATCACTCGAGTATCTTATGAGTCGCGAAATTCCCTCGCCGACAATTTCCTCTCTTTATATCGGAATATTGCAGTTAAAAGACTTTAGATCACTTTTAACTCTTAAATCTGATCCTTTTTTACCTAGATGGAGGCCTGGTAGCCTTTATCGCCAAATAAAGAGGTAAAAATAATTGTCCAATTACAGATAGATACATCTTCGTCTTCAGTGTGATAAGAGAAAAATATTATTACACCATCGATAAGATACTCTGTCAGCAATATAGTACACACGGTAGAAACCTCGGTTATCGATGAGTGTACCAATAAAGTCTTGTCCCTTACCGAGCCTTATCGATAGGGTACTTTATCTTTCCAACCTCTCAAATTCTCAAAATGTTTTAGTCTACAAATGGAAACAAGGTACTGTTCTTAAAAGTCCGACAATTACTTTCTCGCAAAACAATAATTATAATTATTGGAGAAATGGAAGAGCCATGGAAAGGGACGGGAAAAAAGTTCGTTATCTCGACGTTCTTTGTCTACAGTTGCACTGCAATCATCAGAGGCTTGGCAATGTTTTATTTTAACGAGTTCGTACGTACCGGTTGCGACCATTATTTTCGCTGGTGTATGTAAATTCATTACTGCCGTTCATATTTCGTCCCGAGGCCATTACAAACACAAGTAACTCCCGAGCCCTGAACTTCATCGTTCCCAGATATTTTTTCTTCCGTTACTCGAAGAGCAGTGTCGACGAGAATTGATTCAATTTTTGCTACATTTTCTTGTACCACAATTAGCGTGATAAAGATATTACAAAGCGACTGCTACCATCGGTACTGCTGCTGATGATACCAATAATGCGAAAGCGATTTATTTAGAAATTTTGGTTCGCTACTGTTCTCGGAGTTCTCGGTTCTGTAGCAATTTTCAGTCTACCCAGTACACCTGGGAAAGCCAGACGGATTTGAACAAATTAACCGAAGTAAAATTAACAGCCGGCGAAATAAGGTCTGCTATCTCATCGGAAGCACATTCGACCTCTCTTCGTTAAACCTAAATTACTCGCCAGTGTACCGGAGGCTGGCGCAAGCCGGGCTTCAGTAGCTCCGAGCCACGATTCTCATAAAAATCCTTCGTTTCCTCGTTGGGCCTTTAATTAGATCGAACGAGCGGTCGTATCTCCGCGAATATAAACTATCGCCGACCCCACTGTTCGTTCCTTCGTTTCGTGGAGGTCTACGGATTCGTGGGACGTTCGAGAAGGTCCGTAAAAGCGTCCTAGAAAGGGTCGAGTGAAAAAAAAAGAGTAGCGTTTCTCCTGGGTTTAGGGTAGGTTCCAGAGTAACGGAGGGAAAACAGCTTCTCAGCTATGAAAATACCTATCAGAATCACTCCTGGGAACGTCGTTAGACCCCTATAATACGGGGACGCTTTTCTGTCGACGACGTACAAAGTCGGTTACCAGGAATTATGTCGGCTATAGGGTGCCGCGAGGTCCGCCTTCGCCGTGTACCGCCATCGTCTTCTTTGTTCTTTCGTCCTTCGGAAGCCAATACCTCCTGTCATCCGCGCAATCCTCCTCGCCAACCTTCAGCGAACTGACTTGGCAAAATGTTGTCCTTCGTTGGGCAACTTCGAGCTAGGTATATTTCTTCTTTTCACTCGATAGCATCATGGATTTTATTATTCTTCAATATAAAAATTTATCATATAGAATAGTTGCATTTATGAATGATCCTATGTCATTCAATTCTGTATAAGTTAATTAAATCGTCTTCCTTGCCAATTAAAAAATGATGTATACCCCAGCTCAGAAGTATGTGGATACTTCCTTAACACTTTAACGTCCGCACGTCTACGCAGTCAAATGTCGCCAGGACCCGGCTATATTTTTTAAGAATTAATTTAAAAAAACTTTATGTAAATTTACGAAATAATTTAACATTTGCGAACATACACATAAAACAAAAAAAAAAACAACAATAACCGCCGGCGGCATTTGCTTTATAATTTTCGTGGTATATTAATTCTTCATTGAAGGTAGTGAAAATGTCTACGTATTTATGAACGAGGGTGATAGGATCAGTACAAATTCCAGTAAAATATGATGAAGAATCCTTCTTTCAAATGTTTTCAAACTTGTGCTCAATTCTTGTATACAATTTTTTGATGTGTTATTCAATTTAATACCACGTGAAGTATTTTTGCATTCAATTGAAAAAAGTGTCTTTAATACCAATCATTTGATCGATTTCAGTAGAAGTAGGTATAAATGAAATGTCGTTACGTTTCGTGATATCTGCACTCAAATACATAGATCCAATCTAATAAACAACCTACTCGATGTAATAACAGCCCCATTAACGCAATTCTCACGTCGAGAATTGCTCCATTGGCGAAAGGGCCGAAACACGCTTCGATCCTTCCACTTTATCGTCTACCTCGATTTAGGCAAGATAAGTGGAGGAGCTCGAAGGAAAGCGTTGCCAGTTGCCAGTTTTCGCGAGGGAATTAGGATCGATCGAGTTTCCGTTCACGCGCACGTGGAAACGCGCTTAGAAAATAAAGTGTCTAGTTGATCAAGCATCCGTGTAATGGGCGTCGAGATAATTGAGGTTTCGGGATAGCGTGTACTATAGCGCGGGCGAGAGAAAGAAAAAATAAGGGTGTCAATAACACGAAGCGGCCGCAGGATGGGAAAGGTAGAAAAGTGGCTGATTACGGAGCAGAGAGGAGTTCTGTGTCTGTTAAGAGTCGCTCGGTGAATCCCATTCTCGGGTAGCGGTGTTCATCAAGCTACAATTACACTGCCTTCCGAGTGGTTTCTGTACCCAAATTTTCTTTGTTTTATGACTGGACGATTTTTCTCCATCTCCTGTCTCGTGTTCGTCCCTCTGCTTCAACTCCTCGATGCTTCTCTATGTTGAAAGGTTTCATCTACTGTTCGTTTTCTGTGACGATTTAATGCAAAAAATCTTTCTTTACCTTTATTATTTAAATTCCCTTTTGGTAGAGATTGAATTTTCTTGAAAGAAAATAAATCTCTTTTTCTGCCAAACATTTCAATGCCAGTCCAAATGACCGCCATTTCACCAGTATTTGATCGACGTTGATTTACAATGCAACGGTGCTGGCGATGATTCAGCCTCCGAAGAAGAAGATCGTTAACTTTTCATGGAATAATAGAAAAGTTGGGAAGACTCTGGCCCGGATGCAACCGTCTCGCCGGATACCTGGGTCGCTCGAAGCTTAAACGCTCTGCTGTTTTGCACAGGGATTATATTTCGCTTCGTACTTTTTCTTCCTGCACTCTTTTTCGTTTTTTAAGCGAATCTATCTCGAAGAAGCTCTGGTGTTTCCGATTCTCCACTTCGATTAAAGATCGTTGCTCGTTCGAGCGTGATTCTAACGAGTTCCACTCGGATCGAGTGGGTAGTTTGAATTTGCGCAAAATTTACGCAGTGCCAGGCGCATTATAAAATCGCGGTGGCCCTCCTCTGTCGCTGGCGGTGTAAAAATATTAACTCGACTTTTAAAGAAGAATGAGGAACGGGCTCGATAAAGCAGCGGGATAGCCGAGTCGCTTTCCCGACTCGGAACTTAATTCTCTGACGTCTTAATATCTGCAAATTGACTCGCGAAATATTTTCAGCCTGCAAATCGCTCGGAAAATTTAATATAATTGCGATTTCTTTTATGCGATTAAACAGAGCCTCCGTATTTAACAATGGTTCGTTCAATCGTGTATCGTTAGCACTGGTAGATACGAATTTAAAATGTAAACTCTTTAAAATTGAGAAGTTCTCAGCTGTTTTAACCTAAGTGGATTAAAGAGTGTCCAAGAGGGATAGCGAACAACTGATTTCTTTTTTCTTATTCGAGAAGACACCCTCTTTTCGATATTCCCGGACATTAAGACGTTGCTGACAGAATGGTCGCGGCGTTCGACAGTTCACGACGCGTGTAATCTTCCTGAACCCTGTTCACATCGCTTGCATGCACGCCACCGACCACCGCCACCGTCATCGTCGAGATTCCACGGCCAGGACACGGAGAGCATGTCGAGCTTCCGAGAAACGTGTTCCTCGCGTGTGATTGATAGCACGCGTCTGACGTGACACGTGCTACACGTACCACCTTTTGCCAGGAGTGGAGCCGGTCGAAACCGTGGCCATCGCGGCGCTCGTGTAATTTCGCTGGACACGGGCAATTGTCTCTGTAGGTTGGTGGCACCGAACGGGAATCAAAAGGGCCGAGGCGGAATGGGAACGACCGCGGGAGGCGAGAGAGACGACTCGAGATTATATCGCGACATGCAGGCCAGAACGTGTTCCGCAGGACTGGTTTCGGCATTGTCGCGGGAAACTTATGTAATTGTACGAGGAAACGGCGAGCACGCGTTTTTACGCGAATTCTACGGCACCGCCGCTTCGCGAGAACCACGGATACGATCTCTGACAGGGGGTGGATCGTTGATGATGTTGTAGTATGTCGAGAGCAAGGGAAGTATCAGGCTTAGCTTTTTACTAATTTGATTTTTAAAAACGAGTTGGAGTTATGTCAGGCTATGTTCTATTATGAACCCCTTCGAGGTGACATTGCGAATCTATATCTATTCCAATGGTCAGGAAAACGCCCAACTTAGAAGACCTCTTATCGATTGCCCTGTTGAATAACACCGATTATAAGTATACCGTCAATTTAGAAAAGTCTAAACGATTGAAATATCCGCATGGTTAAATCGATGATTAGAGACGGTTAAACCCAGAATAGCGTGTATTAACATTTAGTTACGTAAACAGATTTCAATCGTCGGAACTGGCCAACTAGGGTTATATTTAACAAGACGCAAACGATAACTGGATTTACTTGTGTGCAAGGCATAATTCATTTTGAGAATTCTCGCAAGACTTGTTCCCCGCTTGCGCAATCGAATGTGAGTGACGCTATCTCGCATTGGTCATGATCAATGTTTGTCGAGACATCGATAACCTGACCGAATATCTTTTTCTACTAACGTCATATGCCAGCACGTATCACCACGTTATGAGTTATCTCGTAGCTGTCTCTGTTTTGCATTGGATGAATAAATACGAGAAGTTTAGTCTTAAGTAACCTTTTATATTCTTCGTTAATAGCAAATGGCGTGGACCTCTCTTTCCATTAATCCATCCATCAGTCATAATTCGAGTCGATACTGATATTTAATCCTTATACTTGGTAGACTTGACTCTAGACTTCGAAGACGATTTCGACTCGAATACCACAAATTCATGGTCTCCTTTAGTTTCGCCCAATTTAGCTTCAACGACAGATGCTGGCAACCAAGTCAGTAAGCTTATTCTGTCGCAATATCGAATAGGAGGAGCATGCTCGTTCATTCGTTCCGTGTTCGGTTCTCATACCAATTAAAGTCGCCCGATCTTGCCGCTAGAGGCTCCGTTAATTAAAAGTATCCCGGGCGAATACGTTTTCACCGCGGGTAAATTGATTTCGCTACGACTTGTCACGGAACGGTTCACCGTGCAACAAGGAGGAGAAAATATTGCGAAATGGAAAAACGTGGCAAAAAATTTATGCAAAATGAGAAACGAAACGCGTTCAAAGTAGTGTAACATTCGAGATCGATAACGAAATTTGGGCGAGATTAAGATTATTTCAAATTCTCGTCGAGATCTCGATAAAATGTTTTATTATATTGCCGATCGCCAATATAATGGTCTTACGGTCTTACACCGTAAGACGCCAACGTGACTGCAGCCTTATTAATATTGCCCTGAGTTGATTTATTGTGTTCGATGATGAAGCACCTTAAAAAAACTTGCAAATGTTCATTGAAATAAATAAAAGATTGTCTTTATTTAATTGTAAGAACGACTTCGTGGGAAAACATCGAAAACAAGCCGCCAATTCTGTTAAACTTTTATCGAACTTCACTCGTGTTCTACACATCATGCAAACGGTGAACGAAGTTTGAAGTCAATTCCACCAACCGCCGAGCGAAACAGAATGCATGGGGAAAAAATAACAAAAATTTTCGATCCACCTTTGGGGCGAAATTCAAACAAAAACGAGCTTGTATCGCGTTTGGTGAAACAAAAATTCGCCACGAATTCGATGATCCGTCTCTCGCCCCGCCAGATTGCGTTCAGTCGTACCTGGGAATGCGAATTTTGAGGATGATCGATATTCCACGTCGTCGAAGCGAAAAAATAGTCCCATTAAAGGCTTATGGGACCAGAGAAACAGAGGAGAGTTGCCTCCGGAAAATCGAAAAGTCTGCTTTCTACTTTTCCAGCAACTCGCTTTTCCTTAATGAAAATAAAGGGCCCAAATTATATCTTGCTAAGGGTCCTCAAGAAATGACTACGTCACTGAGATCAAGGCAAAAAAAATAACAAGACATTGTGATTCCAGCAAACATCCTTTATTTAGCTTCCTTCATCTTTTTTTGGAGAATAAAGGGCTCAAAATTATACCTTACTAAGGATCCTCAAGACTTGGCTACGTTAGTGAGATCAAGACAAAATAATAACAAGACATTGTGGTTCCAGCAAACATCCTTTATTTAGCTACTTTAATCTTTTTTTGGAGTTACGTTGCAGTAACAATTTTTAATCAATAATTGGAATAAATAATTAACAAGCAGACAAACATAGAAAATAATATCAACGGAGTAAACTGTCGAATAGTAAATTTCTTTTTCCCATTTTCTAGGAGTTCACGCACGTTCACGGATCGCGTCGATTATTTCCTCTCGTAGCTCGTTTGTCGTCCAAAAGGGGAGAATTACAAAGAGACAGAAACGACGGACAGAGAAAGGATGCTGGAAAAAGGACAAACGAAATGTGCCTTTCAAAAATCGACGAAACGGTCATCCAAGGCCTCGACAAAGAAATCACACCGAGCGGAAAAGACACGTTGGAGCGCGTGAAACGGAAACGAGGCAACGTGAACGAAATACCGAAGGAGTCTTTGACATTTTCGCGCTGGTCCAGTCGCGCCTAGAAATTCCTTCACGAGCATTATAGTCCAGTAAATGTAGTAAAAGTGAGCGATGATAAAAGAGTTCTTAATATTCAACAATAAATAAAGGACAATTAAACGAAATTTCAACTGAACTAGGCAAAAATAATGATGAATTTAATATTTTTGAAAAATTCATAGGTGTCGTCATTTTAGCTATAAAAAATCGTAATAGAACTTCTTTACGGAAACTTCCATTTCAATTTAGAGTAAATACTTTTTGCATTCACTGTATATTTTCCGTGGGCAGCCTCACGGATCCGTGCGTTCGAGTGTTTCGCGCTTATTGTGATCAAACTCGAGCGCGAGTTTTTCCCCGTGCTTGTTTAAGTCGCTAATTAGGAGAAGCCGTTCCGCTAACGTCGATCCAATTAAGCGATAAAAAAAAGTGTTACGCGACAGAGAGGTGGATTTTTATATTTTCCTTTACAATTCTTCGAGCCAGACGGTTCGATATTGTAAATTTATTAGCCACCGGGCTTATCGAGGTGTTAAATTGAAATGTTAATTATGGAATTAAGCTCGGTCGTCTTGCAACGTGTTTTGCGCACGGTGAATCGATTCGTCACAATTTGACGGTGTTTGAAGCGCGTGCTGGTTAGAAGAATAACAATTGTGTGAATATTCTTTAAATGTTGGGTCAAGGAAAAAATTCGTGGCTTATTTAGATCTTCGGTCTAACGCTTTCCCAAATGATGTTTAACTCTTTCAAGCAGACGATTATAAAAAAAAAAAAACATAAATTCAAGTTGCACAGAAGAACAGTGTCAACGTTTTGCTAACGCATTTTGATTTGTATACATTTCCGATTCCACTTATTGTACTTTTACCGTTAGTTCATACTGTAGCCACATGAATGAAAAACTTTAAATAAAATAGTAAAGGTAAGCAAAAGGTGGGATAACTTTTAGTCCACCTAACTTCAAAGAGTTAAGCTATTTGGTTTAACACGTCAATCGCCGTGTCACCCATATATGGGTGACAGGGATTTTCATTAAGGAGTTAAAAAAATTAATTCTGAAGATCAGGTGTTAAAGAAAAGAAATCTGGATAGGATTCACGAATTTTTATCGGCTTGCAAAACTAATACTAATGCAAGTATCAGATTATTGTAGTCTCCAATTGTATAAAAAGAAAATTTTAGCTTTATAAATATTTTCATGAGTATGTCTGGCGCTGAAAGTGTCAAACAAAAAAGAAGGAGAAAAATATTTTTTAAATTTTGATGAGAAAACGCCACGAACTTTTTCCTGGACCTAATATTTCAGAGTTCTAAATATTAAAGTTTAAAACGAAGAAAATCACAAACGTATATCAGTGGCGGTGAATCAGAATGGATAACAGGGCACACGGTGGCTGTGCTTCTTCCTCCCACGCTTGAGCAATGGCAGGCGAGAAAGTGGAATTTCACGGGCAGCCAAATTGTTCAATTCTGGACGAAGAAAGAGAGCCACAGTTGAGAAAAGTTCGCGGAACAATGTCCACCGACGCGGAAGGGGCTTTCTTTTCGTCGTATAATTCGCCGATGTTACCGTGCGTCGTTTACGAGGGGATTCAGCGCAGGGTATCGCGTATAAGGAGATGAAACATGAAAGGCGGTTAAGCTGACAGATGAAGAGGATCGTGTCCGGTTAAGAAGCTACTGTTCCGACCACTCCTATTTCTTGGGTGGCCCTTTAAAGTGGCTCGTCCCCAGCTTTCAGCGATGCATCGCTCCCGGTTACCCTTTCTCCCTTCGTGAAGATTTGCACGACCGAATCACGACCGATAAGAGGCCAGCACGAACGTCGATCACCAATATCGATGTAGGAATCAGAATTTTCGTTTGAAAACTCTGCAGAATTATTATTATACATATTAGAATTTCATTGAAAATAAAAAAAAGGTTAATAAATTACAATTTCACATAGTCTTTTGGAAATTGATCAGTATACGTATACCTTCTACACTTACTGTACATCCGCAAATGCATATTTTCCACGAAATACCATTTTCATTATCCTTAGATCCATCAAACTTTAATCTAACCTTTTAGTGTTCTGTTAATAATTTATCATCCAGTATCTTCTTGCATGCCATTAACTAATTAATTCATTATTTAAAGAAACTCTCGTTGCTTTCATCATCTCTTTGCTTTCACCGTTTCATAAGCGTTGCGATGCATTTTATTCTTATCTTTTATCATTTTCAAAATTACTTATCCATTAATCGTTAATCATGATTCTTGAGTATTCATAATAATGGATTACATTGCACAGCTGAAAACGCTTGTATACTTTTCTTTTCTTCGTCAATTTGTTTTTTCTTTTTTTTTTTTTCATTTCAGCGATGATATTCATCCCAGTGATCATCTTCGAAGCTCGTTGAGAGGATTACATCAAACCCCAAACCACGAATGTTCCGAATGCTATCAGGAAAATGATTTAATGAAACGTTTCCGGGGAAGATTATCGTGAGATTCGAAGAACGGTCGTGCATCTCGAATCCGTGAATTACTGTAATAAGCATTATCAGGAGAAACGAGGCAATGGGGCGTCGGTGAAACGTTGTTTTTCATGCTCGATGATGTTACTTTTTATACTACGCGCGTGGCTTACGAAATTTCGAGAATACAGCCTTGTTGTTTATGCAGCAAATCTGAATCACGGTTGATCCAGGTTCCAACACGTTTGTCATCGTTTGCAGCTGATGTTCTTTTTCAGAGTTTCTCCTCCCGGCTGCTCCGTACAGATCCATTTCATATTCTCGAAGTTTGCAGTTATAAAAGATGCTTTCATGGACATGCTTTTATTTTGCAGCTGTTTATTATTGTATAATGATTTACAGTCAGTCCCGTAAGTATTCGTACCCTGTATGTTTATTGATGAAATTTGTCCAAATTCAACGATAGGTTTGATCGATCAATCTTTCCTTATAAATGTATACATGCGTAAAGTTTATTCATGTACATATTCATAATGAAACATTTATTTGGAAATATTAAGCTTACCATTTAATTTAGACAAATGTGTTCAATAGAGATAGAGGGCGCAAATCGTTATGAGACTGATTGCATATTTACACTGTCAGCGAATGATCCTCGAAATGATCCTAGACATAGTTGAACAACATCTATTCGTGTCTTTAGGAAAGCTGTTCGGAGAAGATACGAAGCTATCCGTCGAAATAAGTTTACATAATTGTTCAGGGATTACAATGGAATGCTATTGATTAATGGATAAACGAAAGGAATTATACACACGTTTGTGAGAACTTCCTCTCGTGCATCATTGTTCAGCGTATCAATGGAGCCTTTCAGTTGCCATGAAACTTTGCAACACAATCGTTTAAGTGCTTAGTAGCCATGCTCGCCGAGCCAGGTGGAACAGAATGATACGGAGGGATAGTTTGACTATTAATTGGTGTACTAGTCCGGTTTAGAATTTCGAGGGATTCGTGTGCGTCGAGTCGGAGCTTAGAGCCCAAAGCATTTCTCCGTTCAAGCCCTCGTCAATTCTTGTATTTCGCCTAACTACGTAATGTCTGTTGGAACGATGAAGTGACTCGAGTTGCTCGTAAGCCGTTTATTGAGAAAATCGATTACGTGAGCGGCGAATAATTCAAAAAACGCAACAAGGGCTCGGGGAAAAAATCAATTTCGAGCGACTGGTACGTTGCTGTGAACTTAATGGATTCTATTTAAATTTTGGACGGTACGGTAATAAATGTTGCAACAATAAAATCTCAGTATAATTGTAGATATACGTATGAAACGTGACTTTGTTTTGAAGAAGCATGTTTCACTTCTAACAGTCTCTCCTAATATCTAATACCGCCCAGAGATAATTGCTTTCACTTTGCGATAAACTGGAGTGAACAGAGTTGTTCCTCTTCCGGAAACAATTCCACCCATCCTGCGGGTTCTTTTTCAATCGTAGATTAACGTCAAAAATGAAGTGGTTACCGGGGGGCGCGATAAGATCGTCGGGGATCCTCAAACATCCACCAGACGAATAAAAAGAGGAAGGTCGGATCTTCTACCTACTCCTGCGGATTTCGAAAGTCCCCAGGGAAGATTTATCCCCGCGAATCAGCCGAGAGGCAGGGGCGATGACACGTTCCCCTGGGTTTGTGCGAAGAAGAAGGGTGGACGGGACCCTTTTGTTCGTATCCATTCACGGCACTCGCTGAAACGATGTTTCCTTCGCCATCTTTCACCGTAAAGGAGACGAATAGTGGCTCTCACAATTGTAGCTGTCAGGCCCGAAAAGGAAATCTAAAAAATCGCACGCGACGATCAAATGTTTTCGGATGCGACAGAGGAAAAGTAGATCATTCTTTAATCGTCCAAGCACGGACACTTTAAAATAGATTTGCAATGGTAGGTGTGAAAAGGAGGAATATTAAACCAAGCGAGGTAAATTTTGTAGAATAAATAGTTTTTTTTTTATAATGACAACAAAATTTTTTAGTTATTTTATTCAACAAATGGTAGTTTTTCTAAAGCTCAGAAAATAAATAAAAATAATCAGTAGTATTATGGTGTCTTGGTAATACAGGAATAATAATTAAAAAACTTGCAATTTTACCGTCAGGATGAAATACACAATCGTCTCTAAAAAAACAAAGTATAGTTTATTTGCCACACGCACTCGCAAAGGGTTAATTCCCCAACACTGGTGTCAACCGTATCTGGAAGAAAAAGGAGAGCGATTCGCTCTGGCGCGTCTTCTCCTCGCCGCCTGCGATATTCTTTCCAACAAGAAACGGTTTTCCGCGACAGAATTTCATTCGATGTACAACATTTCCTCCAACTTCGCCCGAGCATTCTCGAAAACTCCTGCAAACCCGTCGCCGAGAATACACACCACCTACACGCGTATGCATTTCCGTGTGCCAATGCTGAAACTTCCTGGGAATTTTTCACGATTTCACTCGGAATCGATGACCGCGCGACAGAGTACACGGGGGACTGGAAATGAAAAACCTTGCGCGCGACTTTTTAAGTTCAGGAAACAGGAACCAGCTCCGAATGCAACGTCGCGGCGTGTAGCATTTTTCATGGGACCCACCCCAGTCACGTTTGAGGAATTTCCACTGGAAAATCACGAAAATCGTCGACTCGGAAACGGCTTCGAATTCAAGGTAAGCAGAGAGTATTGATGTCGGAATACTTTTCAAACTTCCTAAATTTAGAAGCTCCAAGGAAAATACGCTACCAGTGTTCTTAACTTGATTCTCATGCATTTAATTAATATCTTGATTCCTATAAATATTATCGGCGTAAACATGTTGAATAACGAAGTGAAAATTATTTAAAAGCTGTATGTAGAGGAATTGGACTTAAATTTACTGAGAATAAAGTGGAAATTTGTCTTTACTGGAAAGATGAGAAAATAAAAAAAGTCTCTGTAAAAGATGCCAACGCGACAGAAAATGGCAATCTGCTCCAGAGACAGTCCTAACGCACCGGAGTGTGTTAGTGGCGCATGTTGAACATTTATTCATGCGAATCAGTTTCACGGCGACAGCCATCGTCAGTGTAGGAGTGGTTCGCGGGTTTTCAGCAACTTGGAAAAGAAACTAGAAATTCTCCTGACTCGGTTGACACCAGAGCCAGATGCTTCGCGTACACACCAAGCCACGTGTGAGAGAGAATAAATCTTCCTCTTTCTCTGTCTAGCCTATCCCTGGGCTTACTTCTTTTCATGTCCCACAGAGCTAGGACGGGATAAGATGGAATCACGAGGCGCCGTTGAAGTACTTACCTAAATATGATTTTCTTATTTGAAAGGAATTCGATATCGCCTAGGGCTCGGACGATAGAGTCTGTTGTAGTTGAATGCGAATGGTCTCGGCAATATCGTGTCGTGCGAATCGCGAGCCGTAAACGCACATTGTAAATACTTTATGGGGAGAAATAGTTCCAAGAGTCGTCTATCTCCCGATTGGGCTGGATTATGGAGGCGTGAGAAGAAAATAGGTGGCCAATCGGATCCTGGACTGGAATTTAGATCCTCGGTTTGACGGAGGAAGGGATAATTTGGTCTTTCGAGCAGTGGACAGAGATACATCTGTTAGAATTTGGTAGAAATCTATCCACAAAGTTCAAACAAGCAATCTATGCTTGACAATCAATCTATGTATCACCTAGTCAGAAATCAGTCTACTGTAAAATTTAGCATTAGAAGAAACGACAATCATTTATATACATGCATGATCGAGTAAGCTACCAAGTTGAAAATCTGCGAATTTAACATGGTTTCGTACTTCACACCGATGTCAGGTATCGAAGGCTGTCGAAGAAAGTAATGCGCATGAAGTGTCACGTGTCGATATCAATAAAACTTCGTAAGTAGATAGAAAACCAAAAAGTTTCGAAGTTGTGCTCGACAGTTTGCGTGATAATTCCAATGCTGAATAATAAATATCGTTTATCACGCGTATTCTCCTTGTTTAAAATCTTGATTACGTAATGAAAATGAAATTATTACTCTCTGAAGGGAAACGGAAAAATTTCGAATGTAGGGTTAATTAACCAGAAAGTTTAAAGCAGCGAAGTTCTGCTCGTCAGCGTTCTTTCAGCGGATTGTGATAAAAGTCGTCGCGGAAGGGAAAAAATTAGGATTTAGATTCAGTTTCAGTTCTTTGAAGTGCAGCTTTACTTTCTGAATCAATAACAGCAAGATTACGGAACCGCAACGAGAAAACTTTCCTCCGTGAAACCTAAAATTGTAAATCTCCGAGCTTGAACGAGTTAGCCGTAGTTTTTCCAGGTCTCCGCTAAAGAGTATTAAAGTTAACAGATTGTTACGAATCTGCGGACAGAATTTCTTCGCTGGCAGTGTCGGGCAAGCGGCGTTGAAAGTTTTTTTAAATTCTAATTTGTGAAATTTTAACTTCGCCGCGACGCCGACGTAAACGCGGAGCGCAACTTCTCTCGGTTACGTGTTAAATTGCGTAATCATCGTCTTACATTATTTTCGTTACCGAAGCCGAACTGCGAATCTGGAGAATTGCGAAACTTAAAAAAAACTTTAACGGTGTTCTTAAGTTTTATAATTTGGTCTTTCTTTGGCGAAGTCAATTTACGTGAAAATTAATATTTGTTGTCATCGAGGTGGTCTGATTTTATATAACAAAGCCTTGGCGAAATTATGGTGAATGAAATTAATTTATTTCTTTCGATTTCTTACCAGTAAATTTGCTCAGGCATGAAAAATCCATGGCAAAATTTCTATTAATCATTGTCAACACATTAGACGCACAAATATTATAACTCTAATGTAATTTTTATTTATGTACCTATCCTAAATATTTCTACAGGTACGTGCTATGAAATTTTTACGAGTTATAAATTTCTGCATAAAACTGGGCTTCGTCCCGTTAATTACTACATTAAATAAATAAATTATGAAAAACCTCGGGAAGGATCCCAGAAAAATGTTCATAAAATTGGTTTGCCAATTAATACCGTAATTAAAAATGTAATCCTCAACATAAATGTACGCACGAATTTTATCTACGTGCAGGTTATTAATTACCAAGTTGTAATAATCCACGCTCCTCCACGAAAATAAACAAAAAACGTTCGTTGAAGTGCAAACGAATTTTTCTTCTCACCCTTACAGTTTCATTTCTTCCCTCGCGAATTCGGATGGCCAATGACGGTGCTCCTGGTGGCGCGAAACATTTAACGACGCTATATTTCAAGTTTCTCGATTGCAATTAATTCGCGAGCAGGGGGCAAAGAAATAAAAGTAAGAAAGAGGAGATTGGGGGAAACGGGGGAGAAAGTTTTTGCCGTTCAAAGGATGATATCGAAGCGTCCGAGGCACGTGCAACTGACGGTGGCTGCGTGCTAAAAATGGAATTACTTTGTTGGCCGTTGGAGAACGGAGGCAAGAAGAAAGCAGAAAAGTTTCCAGCCAGGACAAGGTGCGTCCAGGTCAAGAACTCATTTCCGATTTAACGACCGAACGAGGAGCGCTGGGTGTCTCGAATTCCGCGACCAAGGTTCGCCGTTGAAACTTTATTACCGCGTACAGCTTCCTCGAAAATCGCTGGAATTCGGGGGACGGGCGAAGAAACTTTCCGCTAACGCGCCATCTCGTCGACTAGGGTGAAAAAAACTTCCAAGCGAAGACTAGCTGTTTACAGGAACGCTTCGGGGGACTCTTAGTGGTTCAAATTATCATTGGGACTGGACTATAAAATCATAAGGGTCTCTCATTTTCTGGGAATAAAAAGGATGTCGTCTGTGCTTCAGCCCTTTTTTAGGAACCTCTTTCTCTCGAGATTCGAGGACGTGGTCATCGGGAGGGTCGAAATTACGAATGACCAGTTTGGGGAACGGAAATCATTCGCTATGCACGATAAATTTCGTTCTGGAATGGCCTAAGGGATTTTATGTCTAGACTACACTGTTGATCATCTTCTTGGACATTCCTTGGAAAATTGTTGAATAACCTTTTGCTCTTTGGACTACCAATGACAGGTTAGAAGTAGGTATACTTGCGAAGGGGCTCGAGGGGTAGCTTGTTTCAAGTTTGCCATCATTATTTTCAGCGACGATAGTCAAAAACTGTTTCGATAATTGGTACATCCGCCTCGTCAATTTGATTCCGGAGCCTGAAAAGACTAATCAACAGACTCGTTAATAGGAACAATAGACGAAACCTTTGTAGATCCCGTCGTAATGAAATCGGTTAAATTCGCAATGCAGCTACGAGTAGAAGTCTAAAGACTGCTCCCAGGATCGATTCAATTAACCATTCCCAGGGCGTTCAAAACAAGCCGCGGCGCGTTTCCAGTCGCGGAGGATTACCATTCGATGGAACGAAGGAGACCGCCGATGGAATTACGCGAGCGAAAGAGCAAACGAAACGGAACACCGCTGACAAAAGGAATTATTTCCGCAATTTCGTTTCCCAATGGGGATCGATCGTCGGCCCGGTCTGCCGCCCCCGCCGAAGCGTAATTATTTCTTTTCCAGCGAAACGAATAGCGGTGCTCGCGGACCCCGACGATCTTTCTCCACGAAAACGTTTAACGGGGGCTGGCCGACTGATTTATCGCGCGAAATTGCACGGCTCCGTCGAAATTACAAACCAAAGCCGCGATTATCGCGTGCGGAATTTCCGGTTACGTAAGGAGCACGACGAGGCGGTTTCCCACCCGGGGCCCCCCTCCCGTGGGGTTACGTAACTCCGTCTATGAATCGATAATGGCGTTACCTTAACTAGGTGCGCCTTAAGCGGACCTTAACCGAGGTCCCGCGGCGGCTTTGCCTCGCGGAATTTCAGCCGACGCGGCGTTCGTTGAAGGAATGATAGGATTTTATTTAAGTAATAGGTAACGAATGAAAGTGGACTATACCGGTCCATTCGGGGCATTTCTTTCTTCGAACAATATTAAATTTTTAGTTTTTACGTTATAAAACATTTTCAACGCAATTATTACTACTTCCTTAACTCCTTGTCTTATAATTTACTGAGCTAATGGCATAAACAGGTATAAAATTCCTTCTGCACGTTCGTACGACTTATCTACTCGTGCTTTTTATGTTCGACTCGAATTCCTTATCAAATGTCTCACACGTTGTTATACGCTAAGGGGTTAACACTAACCGCTATGTTATTTGCACCTATTTCTACCAAAATCGATCAAATGACTGGTCTTAATTTTTCAATTGAATGCAAAAATATTTCACGTCATACTAAATTCAATAATTCAACAATCGTACATATCGTATGTAAGAACTATCCACAAAAGTTTGAAAACGGTCATTTGACCAGTCATGGTAGATTTAATGTTAAACCTGTGTTTCTGCTGTAACGTCAAAACAACGTTTCCATTCTGTAACGACACTACTTCATGTCCTCAGAGAATATTATCTCGACGCAATAAATATCCATCAATTTTCCATTCAATTCTTGCGAAGTCATTTCTGCGTACTATTAAAAAAAGAGTATTCGGGACTCTGAAAACTATTTACTAAGTGACGTGAAAAAATGTTCAGCCAACATGGATGAAACAATTTTCCAGCATACGTTGGAAACGTGTCCAGTTGTGAGTCCCGCGAGTGTAGAATTGATAGCTTCCCTTTTTAAAACTGTAGTTCGTCACCCCGTTTCACCAGTCCATTTCACACAGTCTAAATACCGCGCAATTTTGACGATGACACGCGCGATACGATGGTCGCCGACTTAATTGCGATGAACGTTGTCCCACGCGACGAATAAACATCGACGGTGGGTAAACAAGAATGTAAAATAACGGACTCACCGATACGCTGTTAATTGATTGAAAGAGGAGTTTCGCGTTTCTTGCGTCGAGTGAATCGTTTATCGCTACTTTCCGTGGTAGAAGATAAATATGTGCAACGGTTTAAGCTTAATTGTCAGCTCGGTTTCGTTGAGGCGATCTCGACGTCGAACGTAAACGGTGGCCACGAGACTTTTTTGCAATTAGATCGTTGCATACAAACCAATCGGGGAGGATTTTCAGTTATTAACACGGAGGAAATAGGATGGATTTTTATGTTTAACGAATTAAGGGTTTTCCAAACCAGACTTTTGAATTTTGTTTTTTATTAGAAAATACGCCCGTTGAGGTAGTCATGTGCTTTCAGCGATCAACGAGCTCTAGTATTGTATATTGCTCAGGAGTTGGCGAGGCACCTACGAACTGAAGGGGACAGAGGCAAGGAAATTTCACCCTTTGGTCCGCTTTTGCTTCCCCAGGAGCCCCCTTTCTTTGGACAGTCACACTGCATAGTCGTAGTCTACATTCCATACATCTACGCCAATATTTGTCAGCCAATAATGAAAATGCGTGCAAGTAAAGGTGTCGCCGTTACGCGACAGCCAATCGAACTGCCTCGCCAACTCTTGAGCAACGAACTATAGTATCACAAGAAAAACGTAACCACTCCATGATGGCGTCTCTTCGTGATACCACTAGCGTGCACGGCGTGCACTAAAACTCTGGCCTTAAAACAGAGGATACACCGTTTCAACAAACAAAGATACCTCCACGCGGATAGAGGACATTTTACGAGAATCGATACCGTCACCAAAGCGCAGCACGTGTACACACGTCTGCCATCGACACGAAATATTACCTGTAAAATCGAAGGTAATCTCGATAAGCCGCGCCCCGGCGATTCCCTCGGTCGAACTCAATTTCCACCTCGGAGAAATCCATTTTGTCGTTGAAAGATGAACTTCCGAAGACATCCGTCGCTACGAAGTTAGTACAATGTGGCCGGAAGAAAGAACGGTAGGACGAAGAGCAGGGTTGGAAGGGCAGGAAGGGAGGATAGAGTAGCAGAGGGCGGTTTCCGGAACGAAAAAGAAAGTGCGGACGACGACGAGTCCGCCGATCCAATGGTCGGTTCTATCGCGACGCAGACGTCGTTACCGTACTTCCGACTAATTGGAGTGCTGACAAAGGCATATCCGGAAGTGGTCTTCGCCTGTGATGACCAGAAACGTGATGTCCCTTCGCTATCTCGCATGGGGCTTTCGTTTATCCTGGATTACTTTTTCAACGATGCTCGAGCGAAACGTTCGAGGACACTCGACGAACGAACCGTAAGTAACGAGATAAAGCGCGACAGATCCCCCCCACCAAGACAGGGGACTCGAAAAATAAGCTTTCCGCCGATCGTCCATTGTGGGATCAGGGAAACCAAGAAACGGTAGTGATAAGAGGGGGAAGCGGGAAATCGACAAGGGGGAAGAAAGACACTGGAGATGTACAGCTTCGCTTGTAAGAGGTAATTTTTCTCTCGCTAGACGTTGGTTATACCGATTTGCAGTTACTAGTATTATATATTTCGTTCCCAAGTAGAAAGAAAGAATGACAAAACCTACAACGACTCGATGACAAAAGAAGAAAACCGGAAAGGAAGTACAAGTGTGACGGCGTGATGGAATGGTACCTATTACTTAGATGTTGGTTATACTGCTTTGCAGTTACTAGCATTACATTTTTCGTTCTCAAGTCAAAGTAGAAAGAAAGAATGACAAAAATTACAGCGCCTCGTTGACAAAAGAAGAAAAAAGAAAAGAAGTATAAGTGTGACGATGTGATGGAATGATAACTATTATTCGACAATGGCAGTCTACGTATCCCAAAGAGCCACTTTGGAACTAAAAGCGAAAGAAGAAGAGTAATTATTGTTCACGGGTTCGGTGGGAATAAGGAAGTTTGGGAAGTGCCTGCGAGTTCGCGTCTTTGGCTGCCAATTCTTTTCCGACGACGTTTAGCCATGGTTTCGTTATTTCACGGTGCCATGGAGTTGGGCGGAAGAGGGAAATAAAAAGAGACGTTTCGTGGCGTGAGTCTTACTCCTACCGAGAACTAAGAACCCGGTCTTGGCTCAAAGCGAACGAAGTCGTAATTTAAAACGGCTTTAAGGAGAAATACGTTCGAAGATAGTTAAAACCTGCTGTAAGCCGCGGCATCAGGAACGACTTCCACGGGAAAGGGAGATCGATATGTCAATCGATCCTTCGAGCTTCTCAAATGCCGTGCACTGTTAACCCCTCTGAGATCGATGAGCCACTAAAAGGTATTCGTTCCAACCCAAAGATCTACGAAAGCAATCGAGTCAAGCTTTCCCCGTTTCTCGGTATATCTTTATTATATAATTCTACTTTACTAAATGAATAAACTTCTATACATAATTTTATTTATAAAATCATCACCATTACACCGTTTGGTTATATACATCTTCGTTCGTAAATATATGGACATTTATTACCTTCAATGAATGATTAATGTACAGCGTAAATTATTACTACACAACTTTTTTTGTTACACAACTACATTTAATAATATTAAATGTTTTGAGTGCCATATTCCATTTTATAGTGAAACTATGGGACCGTTTAGATAGAAAAGTTCAGAAAGAATGTTCAATACATTAAAAACATTTATGGCGAGATACAACAAAGTAAATGAGATAATACTACTTCGGATACAATGAAGAAATTAATAGTATCCAAGTTTGGTAAAAAACCTTTTAACATTATCTAGTATCTCTATAGTCTTCTATCATTATTAATGTGATGTTAAAAATAACTATTAATAAAATATATTCGCTAATGCAACATAAACATATTAAAACATATGTAAATGATATAATTGATATTAATAGATTCGCAACTTTTATTAAATATTTATTTCTATTAAGAAACTGTCCACATACTTTTGAACGAGGGTGTACTTTTTAGATACAAAGTTGAGATATTTCGACAAAATACGTATTACGTATAGACGTTCAGTCCAAGCAAGTGCTTTTATTTTGGTTGCGTTCTTTGAAGTAGACTTGGGTAAGTTTATGGGCTCAGTCGTCTAAACTTCGTAGATCCGTTATGGTGACGGTGGGCATGAATCTTTAAAAGCACTACCCCGATTCCGAGCCATGCACTACTGCAGAGAAGTCATGCTGTCACGAACATCCGTACCAAGGAATATACGTCACTCTCAAATTCATTTCATTCGTATTTCAAAGTTTATCCCCGACAAACTCCATGACAGAATGTCGAAGGACAGTCTTCGAACGTCAGACAAAATTGTTCCAAAATTAAAATAATTAAACAATCGTACAGTTTTTTTCTTTACTATAATAAAAAAGTTGAAGTTTATGCGATGGTTTAGATCTGGTCAGGGTTTCGGCACGAGCTTAGACTACAGCAGACCCCCGTGTTCCCGATTATGCGAGCTGGTCACCATCTGGCGCACCGTTACCCTCCTATATTAGGCGCCAGAGATTATGTTGGATTATGTTCAGCAGGTGGCAAGCTTGTACCGTGAGATTGAACCCGAGCAATGTCCCCGATTTCTTCTCTGGCGCAATCGTTGGTAGAAAAATGATCTTGCCATCGAGGGCTGGGAACAAGGGTTTTCTCGAAAATAAAAGTGAATTAACTTCTAGACCCTGGTTTGCTCTCTGATTCTTAAGAAGTTTGCGCTTTCCTGTGCTTCGACCGTGATCGTAACTTATGCTGAAATTGAGTTTCGTCAATCTGTCCTTGGTCATCGAGGACACCTGTGATTGGTGGTCTGCTGGACCTCTCGAGTAGAATCCTCAAGAACGAAGAAGACTTATAGATACAAGAAAATAAAGTATCTGGTGAAATAGTAAAATTCGAACAAACATCTATCCACCTTGATGTCATAATTGTTTCAGTATCAATTGAGCCATTCATTGCACAAATCGATTAACTCCATAAAATAAAACGTTGAGAAATGGAATGAAATGGCCTCTGAAATAAATTATGTATTATTCAATGGCCACAAAAATTTTGTCGTTTAATAGTGTTAGTCTTTGTTATTCAGGAAAGTTATTGTAACTATAAAAAGTTATGACTATACCGAGTGCTTTGACACTTAAATTTAAGATCTTTCAAAAAGTGAAGTTAATCCATTTGTGCATTGAACGGCTTAGTTACAAATTTCGAATTACGAATTACGTTTGAACGAATTACGAAACTCATGTTCCTGAAACTACCCTAGTTTACCACTCAACAAATCACAATCCCTGTCTCAATTCTTACGACACGCGGGGCAACGATCATTCGAGTTAGCGTAAATGAAAAATATTCCATCATCGTTTCAGCAGAGCCCAGTCGTGTTCGTAGATCCTTTTATGATATTGCATGCGAATACTGATCACGAGGGAGTAGCATATTTCTTCATTACCGCGGCACGAGCTTGCTCATCGTGGTTCAAAAGGGAACGGCTGGAATTCTCGCCGTCTTTGGACAGGGAAGGAGTCGAAGGAAATAATTTTTTATGGCGACGTGTAACGGGACGCAGAGTGCGGAGTAATTCGGTACCGCGTAATAGTTCGATAAGGCAATTAAGTGAGAAACAATTGCAGAACTTCGGTAGGAAGGATTATACGGGCGTATTTCCAACGGAGCTCTAATGAACCGTACGTGCATAAATGTTTCCAGCGTAGTGGCCCAACACGCCCACGTAAACGCAAGCCCAGATGTTTTAAGCTCGACAGATCGCATGCACGATCTTGATCTATGAACATCGTAGGGCTAAGAAGTTGCAAGCTACGTCCTTTGTGGCAACGACGATATTGGTCAGATGATTTCATGAAACATGTGAAACACCTTATTGGCTGTGTTTCTGTACAGATGTATTGTTATATACCAATATAATCTGCATTATTTTTAGTTTAAGATAACACTACCTTCTCAGCCTTCGTCGATTATCTCCAATCAAACACCAGCAGCAAACATTTCAAAATCCATCCTTTGATAGCTGATGATTTCATTGTTGCTAGTCATCCCCAGACCTCGAACTTGTTATACCACCTCTACTAACCTTTGAACCTAAGATAACCCCTAACTTTCCATTTTCCATTTTCCATTTTCCATTTTCTATTTTTAAAGAAAATTTCAAATAAAACAATTAAAATCGTTGGAAGCTGGTAATTGAAATATAATTCGAAGTGCAAAGTGTTAATATATTATTATTGTATTCATTCCAACTCTAAAAGATGACAAAAATAATCTGCTGACTTTTAAGTATAATTTCACTGGCGCAAGAAGCTTCTCGTTCGGTTCGATGCACCTAGAAGGTGAAAATATTACAAGGCGAAAATCTAAAAGTGGTTCGAGTGCCAAGAATACTCTTGCGAGTCGAGGAGCACGATGTCTCTATGTATCAACCCTAATGCATCCTGAAACGATTCAAGTACTATGTTCGAGCTGGTAAGAAACTCTGCCAAAGTTTTCATTGGCGCTCAAAAACGTGCTTTCGGCGCATCGTTTTGCATAGGAATTTCATGCTCAACATTGTACCCTCCTTTAAAGCTGCATATTATTCAAACCGAGGAAATATTGTGGTAACATTCGTGGGCGTTGCCAAAAAGAGATTACAACTGTCGCAGTTGATATACAAGTTGTACATACTACGCTAGTTGACACTACACTGCATTCACTTATCTAAAGAACAATGTCACGAGAATTGTAGACCAGGTGTACGCTATGATAATATTATGTCTTCAGAGTTGTGCGCATTATAAAATAAAGTAAAAGATAACATATAGAAGTACAGATATGGGGACAGTTACGAAGGAGAGGATCTGCTATGTGCTATTATTAACCTATCCTAGACTCTTAAACTAACCTGCAATTACTATTGTATCGTAACATATTTTCTGAAGGGCCACTTGTTGTGCAAACCATCTATCGAGGATTGGATGGTACTTCAAGAAAACACGATTCTCGTGACTAGCGATTTGTGAAGTTATTTCATAAAGCAATGAACATGAATATCATCCGATAAAAACCCTAGGCACGTGTCTAATATTTACCATTACCAACAGTTACCAAGCAGTTAGCCTAAGTTCTCAAGGTAGCCGCTCCAGGACTTAATCGGCCCTCATCGGCGCCGTCGGGAAGTCGACGATCTAGTCGATTTTCATTCGACGCCACTCCCATCCGATTCAATCTCATTTCCACTGACGGAGTTCACCAGAGCTGGACAGAGGATCGATGCTGGACGTTTAAATCACCCGTCGCGGACGATCAACCCTATTTCTACCCGCGTTTCATCCATAATTAATAAACGTTCGGGTATGGAACTACCTCGCGATAGTTAAGAGTACCGATTCTCGTTCGGCGAAGGTGGCCGCTCGTGAGAGGCGAAAACGCTTGGCTGGATGAACGAATCGAGGGAGGGTGCATGTCGCTGGCCGGTTGCACGCGATGCATCGAGCGCGAGCAATTCGCGATAGGATTAGGCCTCTACCACATGAGCATTTTTGCATTTGCCATAGTTACGTGCAAACCTTTGCACTTGAGGCATTTTTTTTTGGTATCTACCAGCAACTCGGGATACTATCTTAGCACGAATGCTATACTTAGATTGACTACGAAGACCTTTGCCTCACTGACAATCATTTTATTGACACTTCAAGTTCCAAAGAAATTAAACCTAAATAAACATTATTGCTGGTTAATTTGCTGTGTCACACCTAGTAGTGATCAAGAATCACCTCTCAAGTGCAAAGAGTTAAACAGGGCTTGGTTAGCGAAAGTATGCTAGGTATTCCAGATTGGAGGAGGGAATTGTTGTTATTTAGTTAAGAGGATCGATAAAGTAGGGTATTTTATTGATAAGATTAATAAAACTTCTCGAAAAGCAAAAAACGCAGACGCTGATGTGGTAGATCCCTCATAGTTCGCGTTGCGTTCGCGCATAGCTCTCGCTCCCTTTGAGTCGAGACGAGGTCGAGAGTCCGAGAAGCGAGCGGAGGTTATACTCGCGACGTAATGGACGTAATGGCTTAACGCAATGGGGTCGGCGCGGAGAATTCCTGGGAATCTCTATGGTAGATTCATGATCGCCGCCCGCAAATGCCAGCTATTAGTTTCACCTTTGCCGTCTTCCGAGAATTACGAATCAATTTCATGCCCGTACAATTGTAAAAGGAATTGCTTTCGTTCGGGAGGCGCCGTTTCTTCGGGGATAGAACGTTGCACTTCCCCCTCAGGAGGGTATGACCTTTCACCCTGCGAGTAGCTGAGTTTGGATGGGTGTGCCGTTGATGCGGTTTCCGTGTTTTTCCTCGAGTGAGATTGTGCATCGGAAAGGTCGCAGGCCGGATTTGTTGCGGTCAATTTGTTTGGGTGCTTATAAAGAAATAGGGTCAATGGTTTTGTTAGCTAGTGTTCGCAGTTGTTCAAGAGTGATTAATAATTTTTAGGCCTATGTAAACCTAACATAACATATTGTTGACCAGTCACAAGTTAACTCGTGTTTGCACTTGGATTGCCGATTACAATTTATGAAACCAAGGGCGATATAAAATGTTGCAAGAGCTTTGCTCATCGTGTTATGTATGCAAAATATTTCATTTCAATTCATTATGTTGGTAAAATATAAATAAAGTTTATTGGAGTTTATTTAGACTGTTTTAATTTCACATTCACTTGCGAAATAATAACCGGAGCTCATGTGTAAAATTCCTGGTCAACAATGTGTTAACGGACCTAAAATGGAAGGCTCAAACGTTGGGATAAACTACTTCAAATACTGTTCTTATTAGCGCGCTCTATCCAGGAAGGAAAATCAACAGGAACTGGTTAATGAGAAATTAACCGTCAACAATACAGAACTTGGAAGATCTACTCAAATTAAGAAGCGATATTAGCTGCGAGATTACATCCTGACTAGACTAAGGTAGCAACTACTTACCATGAAAATCAGATGTTACTCGTGAAGAGTACTATGCCCATAACCAATAATGAAGAGCCTGTGTAACAACCTGTAGAATTCACAAGTAGCATAAGTATGCCATTCAACGAAAGTTGCCAGACTCTAAGAATGTACGTGCGACGGAATTGTTGAGCTTTGCCAATTTGCGGCGGAAATAACGGAAGATAAAGAAGACATTTCGATACGAAATTTGCTAGTATGTTCCTGGACGAGACGCCCGTTTACACGGGAACTTAATGGATGGTCATTATTCCATAAATTGCAACCACCGAGGAAATTGTGGAAATTATGGAAGACATTCCAAAAAGTCCAGGGTCTCCGGAGGCTCCTCGTACTGGAATTTCCTCGCGCCAACTTATTTACCACGTTCCATCGAGGTTCTTAATTGGTCGCCGCTAGATAGCCCGCGTTTCCTTTACGGGGCTCGCATTCTATCCCCGTAATCATGCCGAGGTATACGTGCACGCATCAGCTCCACGAATGAAAAAGAACGGCTTGAAAAGCATCGAAAAAATTCGCGATTTCTCCGAGCCTTCTAGTCGATCTCAACGTCGCACGAATGGCGACATGCCCGCGGTGCTTTGAAAGATTAGAAAAGATCTGTTAACCTCTCGAGACTCGACCATTTTTCTTTCGATATTCTTCGTGTGCCTCGATTGAACCCCAAGGATGGCAATTTCGTATCAGACACGCGGATTTATGCGTGAAACGCTCTCCATGGGCACGTGGGTAGCGTTTCCAAGATTGGTAGAACAGGTACAACTCGTTAATTACCCAGCTAATGTCGCGATAGATAACCGTGTACCTGCTTGACACGAACACCCACCTCGATGATCTCCCGATACGTCGATTCTTCATCTCCTACGCTGCACACGTGGGACGCACAATAGACATTTCATTTCGTGGCAGCGACCTCGACAAGACAATGTGATAGATCTTCGTTGCTTGCTCGCACTCAAGATTGTCGTAACGTCACGCGCATCGTCGGATCTGCGGTTCTCACGGCGGGAGAGATTGATGACGCGTTATCAATTGGCATACATCTTCCACGATGATTGCGACACATTCTAGCGACGAGGACCGTTTCGATGACCCTATGACGATCATTCGAATCTGCCAGAAACGAAACCATACGAGCTACTGAACTGATCCAGGCCTGGGAGAACACTATAAAATATAAGATTGTTGGATTTTTGTGAAAAAAACCCGTTAGATCATAATTTGAGATTTTCATTTTGTCTAGTTCGAGACCTTCAGGTCAATAGTGACCGACATAGCTGTGTTTGAAACCAAGTTTTATGACTGGGTCATACCTGAACGCCGCGAACTTCGTCTATCGTCGCGATGAAGACGAATGTCGGGGAATTCTCCAAAAATGAGAGTGCAGTGAAACAACGGTATGACTCTGTGCATTTCTCAGCCTTCGTAGAAATTCGATAGCGTATGGATCGAACGACTCGGGTAAACCGCGTCACTCGCACCTTTTTTGTAAAACCCCTGCATTTCGATCTCATTTTGTTTCTTAAATATATTATACCAAGGAACACTTAAAACCTTCGTGTTTTATTTAGCTAAATATTCAACAAAGATAAAAAATATAATATAAGATAAAAGTAAAGCTTGACTCCAAAAACATAAAATCAGTAGTTTTACAGTGCCTTCACTCGTAACGCTTGTCGATCAAGGAAACGAATGTTCGATACCTTCGAGGCTGGGCAAGGCACGCGAAATTTGCTCGATAACGCGAGTTCTCGTGACTTATGACGCTTTGGCAAGTTATGGAAGCCACCGTTTCGAATTCCAAAGGTCACGAAACCTGTCCGAGTGTTGCGCGTGCAAGGAGTCCAGCCGGCGCAAACGAGACACCCGGCACGTGAGAGGAAAGGCGAAGCTGGGGCAAGTTAGATGCGGTCTCCCGGGTGTAGTAAACATCGAACGAGGTAATGAAATTAGGTAGGCCCTTTGGTGATGGTTTGCACGTGTGCGAACGTGTAATATCGTCTCCTTGGCCTGGTTCGACACTGTTCGAATTTCTAGCGTCATTGCGACTCCTTACGCTGAGCAGCTGAGAAGATTGCATTTGGGTAAAATTCCGATTCGGTTATCAGAATTTTTGAAATATATTGTTACGCTATTGGACAAGATTACATGTCGGATGAACATAGCATGGATATCATGAATATGTATCTTATGAACGAAGAAACACATTTTTGTCGTTCAAAGCGGCCAAAATGAAAAATACACTGCGGAGTATAATTATAGCACCACCTATATTTTTAAATATTTCAAACTTTTGAGTAGAAATGACATGAGCTTAGAGGATAAGATAAATAATGAGTTTTATATTGATCTCTTTTCGAAGTTGCTCTAATATACAACATGGAACAATCAAACTAGTGATTTTAGATTGCTGCATAACTATAGCATCAATATAAATAAGTAAGCCAGTCATTTTAGACACCAAACATTGCAAAAACTACTGTAAAGTAATTGACGACTCGAAGTAATTTAACCATCCCTTACTGGTTTCTACATATTTTCAGACGAAAAAATTCAACATTGGTAGTTCTGGCACATTCCAAAGGTCTGAACCGAAAATCCGAAACGTTTAAAAATGTAGCTGGTGCTATAGTTATGCTACGCAGTTTATTCTGTGGGGTATTATTTCAATATGGTATTTTCGCACGGAATAGACTGCTGTCGAAACATCTCTGTTTATCCTTCCAATAATCGTAATGCAACTGTGTTTCCAACAATGCCTAGCAATATTTTGTAAGAGTTCGTTTCCCTTTCGCAATATATTTGTACGAGAAAACAATAATAAATAAAAGAAACAGAGAGCTTCCATTATTCCCGACATGTAGTCGAGTATTCGGAATCACCAACGCGGGACAATTCTCCTTTTCAATTCCAACAACCCAGCCCCGTTTCAGGGAAACCGTAACCGTGCCCATATTTACCATGATTCCTGTACAAATCGTACTTCGTAACAGCCAGAGAGACCGACACAAAGGGCTCCATTCACTCGTTCAGTATTTTATCGTTAATATTAGAGGGTCGTGGCTTTTGGCGTGGTACAATGCACTTTGCGAAAAGAATCTACGGACCGGCGTGTAACGGCAACCCCCGTGCTCGCTACCAGGAGAAGTCCCGATCGATCTCCGCTTCAGCGATTTTATGTCCGACCGTCGATTCCTTCAAACACATCCTATTGTTCTGACGTCAAATGTCAGAAAGCGTCGAGCACGGTTTAACATGGACACGTTTGCGTTTCGACATTTATCTTGGTCTCCAGGGGTTACGTGTATCTGTACGCTCGGAGCAAGTCGACTTTCGAATTCTGATAAACTGTTGACTCTTAGCGATCTGGATTAAGAAACGTCAGGAATAAATCACTAATCCTTGCTGGTCTCCTTCAGGAATGTCAGTTGTTATCGTAGTTCGTGTTTAGTAAGTGTTATATGAGCCGTTCATTGCACAAATCGATTAACTCCACCAGTCACATAAAAATTGTAACATTACTGACGATTATTATTTTGGTTATTCTTTCTTATTAATTTTATATATCGATAGATGAAAGGTACATCTGTATTTACGCATTCTACAATATTTATTTGAATTTATGAATGTGAAGGTGAAGGTGATTCAGTCAGGGAAGCTTGCTCGTGTGAAAATAAGGGATTTTTTTCTAATAAGAGATTTGTTACTATAGTGTTAAATGTTTGACGTATAACCCGTACTATAAAAAATGTCCTTATTTCTTTCTGTTCTGCAGTGGATACGATGCTGGACAAACGATGCAAATAAGAAAGGAAAAATAAAAAGAACTCCAAAGTGCGCTAGTGCAGTTAGTTAACCACGATTGCGTGCGACGAAACTTTTGCAGTTGAAATAAAGTGGAAATTCCTGAAATTGGAGCTATCTACTTGTATGTAGTTCTCTGGTCAGACTTCCTATAAAAAAGGAATGCAAAGGTATTAATAAAAAGATTGGATTGTAGATAGGGTTTGAGTGGGCTCGCAAAGCATTCCCTTGAAAATTTCGCGTAAATCAGTCGTATATTTTTCGAGATATTGTACCTATCTGTTTGAAAGGTATTTATATGATATCGGTAAATACTGGCGAATTTTGTGGATATTTTCCTGTAACGAATCGAGTAAATCACGAAGCGTTACCACCAACGCATCAAGGCGCCTGGCAGCTCATAGAATACGGCCTAATAAATCGCTTCACACGTCGTCGAACATTATCAATCGCCTAACGGGACGTGGAGGGAGAATTCTTCCTCAATGTATCGTCGAGGTTAACGGTAATCAATGACTCGGCTGTCCGTCCTCCTTAATTCATAGGGTCAAGTGTCGTCGTACCGAGGCGAGGAGAGCCTCCTCGGTTATCCGAAGATTCGGTCGACGAATTACGGAGACTCTTCGAGAGTCCCACAGGGCCTGATCGCTTCGATTTCATAAATATTAACCCAAGTCGTATCGTTATGTATCATTTGATTTAGTTTGTGATTACAAATAGAATTACATCCGTAATTATTTATCATCGTTTGTTTGAAAATGACCAAGGATACCTAACGGTTGCTACTATGTTAACGAGTGATAGTAAAATTGCTAGTTTCAACCACCAACTGGTTCCATAAATAATTCATCATTCCTTACGAATCTTTATTCGTGTCGCTAAAGTACAATATTACTCGAGATGAATTATTACTCGATACGAGAAGTAGCAGCTCATTTCAAATAATCAATTATTCCTCGTACCATTTGTCATTCGTTATCCGAATAAAAAGCGGCCAGCACTGACACTTCCGAACACACCTAATTCATCATAAGTGCAAAAAGTTGCCGCAACAGTTTTACTGGCAACGAGTAATCCGGTCACAACCGAACGTGAATTAACGCGATCCGATAAATACAAAGCGGCCACGTCCTTTCCCGAGGAGCGAGACGAAGAAGGACCGATCCAGTTCTTCTTTCCACAGGATGCGAGTGTCGTAATTGATCGAAAGGAGAGCCACGACGATACGGGCCAGTCACGGCGGCGGAAGTCGATAATGCAAACGAGTCAAGTTCGGCCAGCGATTCTTATCGTTCCTAATGAAGAAAAATTACCGCGATCCCGTGGAAGCTGCAACCGCCGCGAGACAATAAATAATCGTTGGAATTCGATCGCGTTGGATGCACGGCAAGTGCAAGGGCTGAGGAGGAGATAGGATGGAGAGGTTGGGGACGACTATTACACGCGAATCTGCAACACGATCAAGACGAAACGGGCCGCGTAATTGAGACGCGAGGCGTACCTACGACTTCCTCGTTGTCTGCCTTCTCACTTCCTCCCTCTCTAGCAACTCGATTAATCCCATGGTTGTTAGCACAGGAATCGTAGTAATCAGGCCTCTTGAGGAAGAAGTATAATCAATTAAAAAATTGTGGTATTTATGGGAATTTTAGTTACCGTACGATACATATATTTCATTTTAATTTCTAGTAGCGGAGTCATTTGATAATTCTAGGTATATAGCGATAGAATATTCTATTGTAATTTAACAGCAAAATACAATGTTTCTTTCGTGAAGAACTTTATGGACTTCTTGTAGAATTCCGAAATAATGAAATAATAGCGAAACCTTGACGCGAAGGTTTCTAGAATAAATTGTATAAAAATGTAGGAATTGTGGGGCTAAACGACGCAATTGAGAATTGTTTCTCTCGCTAGCCAGAGTATCGATTGTTCCAGGAAACGCTGCGACACAATTATTCATATCCACGATCAATGGGACTTCCGCTTTGCCGGGCCAAAGTGGAACGTCGCGTCGTACGACGGAGTGAATGGAAGCGTCTACCGGAACGCCATATGGTTAGAAACTCGTATGCAGAGATCTAAGAATCTAACTGAAATCCTTACCTTAATTAAATTGATTTACGCTAAAATATTATGTAGTGTAATGTACCATAAGTCTTTCAAGAATATATATTTCTGACCGACAAATATAACACCTACCTACTTACGAATTCTGAATAAAATCAACTTGACTCTCCATTTAAATTGATTTTTTTATGGAAAAAAAGAATCTTCATTAAACGATTTTAAATTTCTGAGCAAAGCGTGAGAACCAGTTTCGTGCGACGAGACAGTGAAAGGGTTAATTGCATATGATAAAAGCAGCGGCGGCGACCCCGATTTCCAGAATTGTGAGTCGACGTCGCCTCGCTCTCGTCGTGCCGCGAGTTTTATTGTTCGCGATCAAGCGTTCTCCGAAATTTTGGTTAATTACTACCTGCTCGAAACGCGGACACGGGAGTAGACACGGACCGGAAGAGAGACGAGAACCGAGGCTTTTTGTAATGCGATCGTTGGTATCGGTCGACGGTTTTCAGACGGTCGCTCACCCTCGTGAAATCGAGACAGCGTCCGTTAATTACCAGCGGATATCCCTCGAGAGGGCGTGGTAGGGAAACGGAATTGGATGTCGAATTATCTGAACGCGTTCTTGAAATACTCTAGATACTTCTGACGTTGATCGAAGTTTAAAAATGAAATATTTCTGATCTCAATTATAATAAGAAAATAAGTTACGTACGGTCTAGAGTTTAAAAGACAGTTAGAATGACAGAGTAAAAAGAGATGTCTGTGAAAGGATATCACGAGAATTAGCAATCCAGCGTGAAAGATTGGTACGGATGAGAGTACCAAGGGAAAAAGTGAAACCATTGTTCAGGGTCTTGTAGATGAGGCAACAAAAGTGGAAGATTCCTCTCTGCTTCCTGTAGAGCCATCCAGACTTTTCAAAGAGAGAAGAGATGTGATCAAATATACGACCATTACCCTTGAATTGAAGATAAGGATTTTAGACACTTTGTATGATACATAGAGAGCAAGAGGAGAGGAAAGACAAGGACCGTGCACGACGTGACAATAATCAAAGAGGATAATTACGGGAGATTGGGGCAGGAGGAGTATCTAGGGAATGGAATGAAGATAATGAGACATACATATACACAGGATGAGGCAGCTAAACTGTTACATGATAATAATGCTTGAAGTATTATGGATAAAACAAATCTTACAGGAAAAAGTTGCCTCACACTGTATATATGTAGTATACGAAGATATATTTCGCAAATGCGTTCATTCATTCGGCGCACGCTTTAAAAGGGTGCAGGGAGGAGATCTCAAGACAGCGTCGGCTTGGGTTTAATTAAATCGTTTTAATTAATTCGCCATTTAATTAAAAACGCATTCATTTGGGTTTGCGATGCTTTCGGACGAAATTGCACGACCTACCAGGATAAACAGTACTGGAGCGCCCTTATCTATCGTGGAGCAAAGACAGGTCTGCGTTATGGTTGAAACAGAATGTCTTGAAATAAAAGAATGCTAGTAGGAGATTAAATCGAAGAAGATTCCAGTAAATATATGTCACTCTTCAAAAATAGTCTATTATTTTCGTTCTTTGGAAATATTGTTAATTAAATAGTTGAAAATAATATTCGTTTCAATATTACTAGGTTCTCCAAATTTTTATTACGTAGTTTGCAACATAAAGTTTTGGAGTTTAAACACTGTCAGGGGATTTTTAAACTGAGCCCATTTAATTCACCAACGAGGAGAAGAAATACCCTGTACACGAATCAACACTCCCCGAGTGGAGCATAATTATATTAAAGTTTCGTTTCGAAGCGACCCGTGATTTTACTAATTCGCAATCGTAGTAAGCGCACTGGGGCCAAAGCTCGCGATTATTTCAATTTCCGGATTAAACGCAATTCTATCTCCGTGTACACAGAGGTATAAAACGACGTGGCTCGCATGCACGCAGAATCCTCTGCTCGAAACTAAAAGAAATGGAATAAAAATGGTGCATGCGGTACCCGCAACGGCAACGCTTTAATATTTACCGCTTTACTAAGTGAAAACACTTCGTAATTTATATTCTTGCGCAAACATTCAATTTTTCGCAATTATAAACATTCAACTACCGCAAATTCAGGTTAATGAGAAAAATTGGAGTATATGTATATGTTGTGGAAGACAATTACAGACGACGCATACTGGGTTAAATAGCAATATTAGTGCGAAAAAAAGATTGTTTTCAAAGTCTTCAGATTGATGTAATAATTTAAAGAGACCCTAATATAACGGTACGGATTAAGGATTAATTTGTTTAAGTGTCCATCTGCAGTATTCTTCTCAGTTAGCAGATATTAGTTTAAATTTTTTAATTTATATTGTATAGTCATGAGAGACTCTATTGACGGTAAGTAGTCTATAGAAATACTTTTTTTTATGTTAGAAATACTTCTACACGCTAGTTTGATGTTTCCTGCAAAAAAAAAAATAGAGATTTTGATATTTTTTTATCTGTCATAAAAAGATATGCATGAGTTTGCATGCTATCGGATCTATGTAGATATACTTTGAATACAGTTCTTTTAGATCTTCCAAAAGAAATCAGACGCTATAATGCACGATTTTACCGTCTGAGCTTTTTTTTTTGACAGATCGTCCTGATCACGAATCTCTAAGCCCAACGCCTCTATCATATCACATCGATCTCAAAGACAGTAGACGAAGTCGAAGAATAAAAAACATGTTACACTTCGAAGTTTATTAATTTCAATTAATACGCACCTAATACTATTACTACTACTATACTAATAACTACCTAATTACTTTTACCTAATTTTTTTCTTTTCTTTTTTTTTTTACATATAAGTATAAAAATTTTCAAATAATTTCTAGTTTCAATATTGGTTCATCTTTTTAAGTCATATTAAACAACTACAAAGACAAACATTAGTTAAAAACGTTGTTTACAATTTCTTCGCGTTAATATTCCATTCTGGCCCACTGTGCGACGTTTGTATACGTCACACATTATAAAGCTAGGATCAAGTGGAACAAGCTCCGAACGCGATCGAAATCTCCCGAGGGGGACCATTTTTGTCGGTCAGCGTTCCTCGTTTTATCGAAGGGGATCGTACCCTCCATTCATCGGAGACTATCACGGTAATGCTCCATCCTCGTTTCGCGGTTCGGGGTATCCCTTATTCCTCTCGATTCTAGCTCGTTTCGATTATCCGCCAACGTATCGGCTTCGGAGGATCTCCTCGAGCGTATAAGTAGTTTCGGAAGTACTTAATGGAGATATTGGAGTAAATTATAGATTCAGCTGCGGTTACAGGGGTCCAGCACGCTCCATATACACCTATTCGTGTTTTACATTCGGGGTTCCATAGTTTTTACCTTTCATTTTCCAAGGTGCAAGAAAATAGAAAGAAATATTGATCAATGTTCTAAACATTATTCTCACTATAAACTGATACTTTTAACACAAATAATCATTTAAATTTCGATAAAAATAAGCAGAAACTATCAATTGCCGTCAGAAGAAAGCAAGAATCAGTTTATTCGAATTAAAGTTTTGCCTGTCCCTGCCCACAGAGGTTTTCTTAACTTGTTCGAGCGTTCAACGCCGCAGGATTACCAACTTTGCACCACACCGTACCGTGCTTTCAGTGCCAGCTACCCGAATCGCTGTTCGTCCTGGCTGCCACTTCGCGGCGAATTAAGGGAAGCTTTTGAATGCAAACTACTTCCGAGCAAACGGTCCGAGAAAACGCCCCTTTGTTCTCTCCGTAGCGCCATCGTTGCTGTCTTTGTGAATTGAATTTGAGACGATGTTGAGCCAGGGGATACCCAAGATAGGGAATTACGAAGATTAGGTTTGGGTTGAGGGAACTGCGATGCCACAAGAGAGAGAGAGAGAGAGTAATGAGGATCGATAGTTAGTGATCAAACCGTGAATTCATAGATTAATAAAATTCTTACTATACACACTCAAAAATATCTATAAAATCGAAGAAAGCTAGTAGTACACTTGACGGAAACTTTTACGTTATACAAAACAAAATAGTTAATTACTAGGTAGGAAATTCATTATAAAAGTATCAAGAAAACACATTCCCTTGGGTTCCATCTACGCTCGCGATCGAGGCGCAATTTTCGTTCACTTTTTGCTGCGGAAAAATGGCCGAAACTAACTATCGCGTGGAGGAGACCTGGTGCACGCGAACGAAGAGAAAACGCGTGCGGTTGCGAAACTTCGGAATGCCCGCTCGCGTTTCCTCGCGCAGGGTACACTGGAAAGGGCAGAAATTACAGAGCAATTTCGCGCAAGCTTGTCTTTCCCATGGCGCCGACGGATTCCTTCGTAATTTCGGCTGCAATTTTTGCCTGGCACTGCCGATAATATTGTTAATTCGTTCGAGACACAATGGATCTTGCAAGCAACGGTCAATTTCTCAGATTCAATTCCTTTGTTATACAAAAAATCGATCAAGAACAGGAAGAGAAGAATCGTTACATCGTTATACATTGCATAATATTCTTTTGAACAAAAGTTAAAAAAATAAACGTCAGCTGTAAAAATTGTTCACATAATAGATACATTGGTATTTTTTAAAATTTAATTTGGAAAGTCAGGCTTCTGAGGGTTAATTTTTCAAACGAAACAGAAAGTCGCAGAGGAGTAATTAGTTAAATTTTTCTTTTAATATACATCTGAGTAGGAGTCTAACGAGAATTCGATTCGTGTATTAAAACAAGCGTTAATTAAGCGAAACTCGTACTGAAACTTCTGTTCGTTATTTTTACGATCGGCTGGTAACATTTAGCGCGACGATTGCAGGGGAAAAGAATATTACACGGTAACCAAGGAAATCCTTATCAACGATCGCGCTCAGGACAATATTTCATGAGTTTAGTGATTCTTGTTGTCGACCAGTTCCTTCTAATTAGAGGTATCCGACACTGCCGCTCGATACAAACAGGAAATAGAAGATTAACGATCACGCCGATCGAACGGATGGAAAAACGGTACCACCGTCGACGCGCAACTGTCCGAAGTGACAAGTTTACAGCTACAGCGCCTACTTTTCCTTCGCAGGATTAACACGCGAGTCATGCCAACACGTTGAAATCTCGTGACAACGTGCAAAGTGTCTCGAAGCTATAGGCATGAATCCTAGTTTGAAAAGTACATGTCTCACAGATACAGTCAGTCCCATAAATATTCGCACCTTCTATGTCTATTAAAGAAATCTGTCTAAATTAAACGATAGGTTTAATATTTTTAAATCAATATTTCACTATAAATACATACAAGCGTAAAGTTTATTCATGTACGTATTTATAATGAAACATTTACTTGAAAATATCAAACCAATCATTTAATTTGAACTGATTTCTATAACAGACATAGACGATACGAATATTTAAGGGGCTGACTGTTTATATAATTTTGTTTACATGTAAATGACGCCTTGAGGAATTTCAAGTTTAGAAAGTCCCGATAAGAGTATCGTTTTTACTATAATTTCTTATTTTCAAGGTAGATTAGTTCACGAAGTGCTACATATTGCTAGCTGATACATTGTAAAAGTATCGAGAAAGTAATTCAATTGCAGCCTAGATGAATTAAAAACTTACGTACATGGATTTAAAAAACGAATAAAAGATAATTCTTTGATAGGTTAGGTATACTTCATCTTGTACACAGGATGGAACGTTGCACAAATATTTCCAACTGCATCGTTATTCATTAAAATTGAAAGCTATTCATTGCCATCTCCCATCGACGAAAAACAAAATTTTCCAATCATCCTCCATAGTTTACAGATAAAAGAACTCGACCCTCGCATACGTTGATTCCGTAAATAATAAAGTTTGATTCAGCATGAGGAAAAAAATTTCGAAATATTTCCCTCGCAGAATTTCCTTCGTATCGGATGGACGAAATTTTATTCCGTACGAATTACTGGTCACCGACGAACAAGCAACTTTTCCCTGCGACACACGTTTTCACTATTGCGTGCGCGGATGCGATCATTCGCGTGTAAAACAGAGTTTTCGCTAATTAGAATTTCTCCGAATAGAGATCTAACGAACCGTTTCGAATTTCTTTCAACTAGCGTTTGGATTTTAGCCAGCGATAAAGGGTGTCCCGAATATAATGGCATTAACGCAGACTTTTTGCTCGTGTTCGTCTGACCAAATTTCAAAAGCGCATCGCGCGACGCACGGGTGGCATAATTAAAAAAGCTTGGGGGCGGTACGTGTCGCGTTTACAAGAGCCTTTGTGACGAGTATCCCAGCGCTATATTCCCTTCGGAGCGGAAAAGGGTACCGCTGAACTTTTCGCACGCTGCCTTCGCATTTGCGCTGGTATCTCGTTTATTTTTCACTTAGGGGACCATCGACTCGAGCCACCAAAGTCTATCAACTTATTACACGGTTTGTCGATAGACGTAATGAGTAATGCTAATGAAACCTGCTAAACAAACGTTTAACATTTACATTTCGTCTTGTGTTTAAGTTTCCCTTTGGATGGATTCTCTAAAGCAGACATACCCCTTCGAGAAGCATTGAACAACTTCCTATAGACAGTTCTGGTACACGCAACGACAAGGGTGCTCAGCGTCGAAGGCAAGGGGTGGGCCACGGAGGGTCCTACCCAGCGATAGAAAACTTTCGTGTCAGGTGGGAATCTCGAGAATCCTTCGATTCGAATCGAGGGGTCGTTTAAGATGGAGCTGGAGAGCAACGCGTGGCTTTCCGCTCCATTTCATCGACGCCGGCGTGCAAGAAGGCCGACACGTAGCCAAAGATTAAAAGCTGCTGCGGAGTTCATTGTCCAAGTCGAGTTCCTCGATAATCGTGAGCCTTTTCTTCCTTCCATGGAACCTTGGCCAAGCTCGAGGCCTTGAACATGCCACAATATCCACGAACGCGTCGAGTCTATCATTCCTGTAAATAAACCGTCAATGTTCGTTCTCAAGGGTCCTCATGCGGACCTGGAAGGACGATCTTTCCCTGGGAGGATGATTTCCTCTTTGGTGACCCTTTCGACCAGGGTCAGCAGGCAGATACTGACGGTCGATCGATAGGAGACGTCGATCGTCGACCGGTTATCTCGCCCGGGATCGATTCTCAGCGGATTGGAAAGCACTGGCCGAGCGGAACGTCGAGATGGCGGATGGTAATAATAAATCGCCGGTAGGATAGGTCTTGTTTAGAGGACGCGTAATTTCTATAATCTTCAGCGCACTACGCCAACGGTGGCTCGCGATCCTCGCGAGTCGACTATTAAAGATGCAACACCTGTCGCGTGTCATTCGTCGAGTGATCGTTTCATGTGCCGCCGCGTTAATAGGCGAAGCGATAAGAAACTCGCTCGTTACGGATGAGACCTAACGGTGCACGGGGAAAAAGGATTCTTGAACGGTTGTTGGGCTGGAAGCATCGGAACTGGATCCTCCGCCGGATGACGGTTTTAACTAGTCGAACTGATGGGAGAGACGTAGGTATGCAGGACGTAATTTGAAGAAGTAGAGTAGAATCTCGGTAATTACAGGAAAAGGGGAGTGAACATTCCTGTAGCCACCGAGATTCGAGTAATTATAGAGGTGACCAATCTAATTAGGCGCCCCAATTGAATCTTCGGTACTTGTGGCTAGTACTATCGGCTACATCGATATAATTACATTCATAATGAACATTTTATCTATTGGGAGCCTACTCATGTGCTTTTCCTCCCAGCGAGTTTGTACTCTAACATAGTTTCGGGTTATTTTATATTTATATTTATGCCCTCAGGAGTTTAGCGATCCCAAGGTACCCCGAGGCTATAAGGGGACTAGCAGGTCCCTACAGATAATAGAGTTAAGAGATACTGCAAACAGTATTAAAATAATGTAGGAGTCTATTGGAAATGGAGTATAATGAAAGAATAAGATACTGATTTTATTATAGAGGAGTACACCAAACACACATCTTCCAATTCATTCTTTTATCCATAACTTTCTAACTCATTGTACAGGGTGATTTCGAAGGAGCGTGATAATACATTACCCCATGATACTTGCAAACATTGTGCTCTGTTTACTTCGTTTCATCAAATCCAAATGCACTTACCTGTAACAGAAAAAGAGTTTGAATTAGTTATACAAGTATGAACACTGTTAATCTGCTGATAGAATATTTTAGACTGGAGGATTCTCGGTACATTTATTTTTTAATGAAATAAAAGGCTAAATTATAGTAAATATTCTAAGAGAGTTATATAAGACAAAGTTACGATAAAATGAATGGAAACAAGTAAAAAGTATGTATTAGTGTAATAACTGTGCCTGTATAATTAATCACTTTAAATAAATACAAGATACAAGATATTCGCCTATATTTACAGTCAGTCCCATCATAAGTATTCGTACCCTCTATGTCTGTTGAAGAAATTTGTCCAAATTGAATGATAGGTTTGCTGTTTCCAAATATTCATTATAAATAAATATGTACATGCGTGAAGTTTACTCATGTTCAAATGTATTTATAATAAAGCATTTGTTTGAAAACATCTAACCTATAATTTAATTGAGACAAGTTTCTTGAATAGACATAGAGGATACGAATACTTATAAGAATGACTGTATATGAAATCTACAATCTCTACTAAAACTTATAAATTCCTGAATCACAGCGGCGTAGAGACTGCGGACGAGTCCCTGGCTATAAATTCTAATCGCTGACACCGCCAACGCCGCGATAATGAGGGGCATGGATCACTGATCAATCATCGCTGCGCGCGTGCACACACGTCAATCGAACACTGCCCGGTTTAATTACTGGGTTTTATCGCCGTTTTCGGGGCCAAACGTCCATCGGAAAAGGACGCCGAAGAAAAAGTCGAGCGAAGCGCGCCGGTCGAGTTAATTGCAGGGAAATCATTTAACGAACTAGCTCGCGGTTTAATTGATTCGTTGGCAACCCCGGGGGGAGGAAGGCCATATTTATAAGGTCGTGCAAGGAACAGACGCACGCGTTTGCACGTCCCGGTGTGCGACGACTACCTGTATTTCACTGTCGGTTACGGCACATGACAGCCCACCAGGGCGAATTATTCCGCGGGATTAAGGCGGACGAACGGAGCGACATGCGAGCGACGCCGTAATTGGATATACCCAGATCGCTTGGGAGCTAATCAGAATTAGTCGGATTGACTGCGAGAACCGGGACGTACCCTCTGTGACAAATCGGACCCGCGGACGTGTTTTTGACGAACTTTCGCCATCCACGACCAAAATGACCACGGGACACTTGCGCGACTCGTTTATTTAATTTCCACGCTATGTACATTGAAAAGACACTCCAGGAGTCGTGTCGAGCAGCTGGATGAATGTGGACATGGGAAACTGCGAGGAAATAAATTTTAATTGCGGTCATGAGCGCAGCGTTTCTTTGAATTCTTCCATAAATGGATACTTTCGTGTGAGATACTTTTATTTTTGTGTCGAGGAAAGCTTCCTCGAGATTACCGAGGTGTTGTGTAAAGAATGTTGGGGTATCATTGTAGGAGTCTCTACGAAATATAAGGCAAGGAGATTTGATTCACAGTCGACCCCTTTTCCTACATAAACAATTCCGTACTCTACGATTAAATATTATAAAATGTATAAATGCAGATGTAGCTTTCATCTAACGGTATATAACATTAATAAGAAGGAATAACAACAAAATAAATAATCGTGAGTAATGTTACAATTTTTATGTAACTGATGGATTTAATCGATTTGTGCTGTGAACGGCTCATATGTGTTGTACCTCCAATTTATTTGGGTGATGCATTTGAAGAGGATTCAAAACAGAAACAAATAGAGGAATATTGTGTTCAAATACAATTGTTCCTTTCAAACTTCAGTCATGTTCCCTGTACTCTCAACTTTTTACTACGTCAAGTACCAACATACCTACATCCCATGCATTCTAAATAATATAAAAACAATTCAAACAAGAATTGCAAACGCACCTCAGAAACGGGCCGTAACAAATACGCAGCAATTAAATCCCCAAGCAGAAATTCCCTGGACTCCAGACACAAACGAACAGGAGAACAACCGTGAAATTCATAGCAATTTTCCAGCCGGTGTCCGACACTCGAACAAACGCGCGGCGACAAGCAGAACGAAATTATCGCGAATTCGCTCAGTTTCCCCGACACGCTTCCGCGCTTATCGCTTTAGCGTTTCAACAACGTTTCGAGTAGCCTCGAAAAACGCACGCCTCGCGGAGTCGCCATGGCAGAAATCAACGTCGGGAATGCGCTGGGCCGATAATTACTCGGCGAACTTTCCGCATCGATTACCATCGACGGCTGTTTAATTTACTCGAAATCGACTTCGCGCCAAACCAGGTGAACGCGAAGCCAGAGCTCGCCTTTCTGCGATCCCCTTAATCTCCGATCGATTCGATCGAGAAAAATGATCGTAGAGGGGTGTGGGAGAAGAAAGAAACCGAATCCGACACGAAGATCTTTTTATCGGGAGTGATCATCAGGGTCATTACCGATCGTGGAACGTCCTATAGCGTCCCTGGATGTTCTCTCTCGCGGCGGCTCTTAGGAAGGGATCGCGATAACAAAGACCACCGCGAACCGTGATTCAATAAGGCTCAATCTGTCGTTTGCTAATCGAATTCGCTTTTCAAACGCTCGATAAAGGAGAGGTGGTCACGCCTATCCGCGACGTTTAAATGCAACTCGGTTCGTTTCGTCCTGCGGAAGGAGGCGATGCTCGCCGATCAAAAGAGGCTCCCTGTGCGTCTGGGGACGGTTGAAATTGAACTTAACGATATTGGAGTCGGTTCTTTCGTCGGTTGAATTTGATTTCCGTTATCGGTTGCATTTCGCGTGTCTGCAGAGTGGAAGTCAATAACTGTGTTCTTTGGAACGAAACGACAAACGAAATGTCCTCATAGAGGGAACGATGCCGAGGGAGTCTGAGGAGACACTGTAATCCTCCATCTTGCTCAATCATTTTTTTTTTGCTAGACTTGGTAAGTTCTGGCCAGGACCGATAAAACGATATTTGCTACCTGAATAAATAATTTATCACGACTACTCTAAGGTAAGCTAAAGTGTCGCCATGTGAACTAGCCTTGAGGTTCGATATGGAGCGATTGAGGAGTAATTCAGCACGAATTGCTGGAGAACAATCGATCGCTTAAAGCCGAGGTTTACAGTCAATAACATCGTCGATTGAATAATGCCATTAACCGAGAAAGACCAATTTGTCAACATGGGGCGATCCTCCGACGTGATAACGTTCGACTGCGTGTTGCAGCTTTGACGGAAATGGATATACAAGAGCTTGTTTAGAAGGTACATACATATTCGCTTATTGTCTAAGCATAGATCCAATTTTCATCCATTTCACTCATTTTAAAACCATCAAAGAGATTAAAAACCATATAAACGTACTTTATATAGCATTTTCTTCTTGTTTTCACATGTAGATCATGCCCCCACACTCTTGCCGGAAAAGTAGGAAACATCCTGTATATCTTAATACATGTACCGTATTTTCATTTGAGTTTTCGTGATATATGAATAGAAACCTTCAAGGAATCATACATTTTCACAAATTTTATGCTCCCATAAATTTATTATGTGTAATCACTAATAAAGTTTGCATGGACTTGTGACGTCCCCTCAGAAGAGACATCCGAGTGCAAAGGGTTAACCTAACGAGGAATCAGCAGGTCGTCCTCGTTCGAACTGTCGGCTGTCCTCAACGTTAAGAAGTCGCCTCAAGTACGCCGCAAAGTTTGAAAAATGGAATCGCTTCGTTCCCAACGCCCGAGCCTCTTTCAAACGTTAATGCACCATGATTTATCGACCGATTGTGCGTGCCACGACAGCGTCCCGTAAATATTTTCGAAAGAGGGGATCCACGGGACGAAGTCGTCCGCGTTGGCGCCGAATCGAGATCTCGAGGAGATACGGGGTGAAAGTTACGGAGTCAAAGGGCAACTTGGGGGCACGGGGATCCCCGTATGCTCTTGTTCGTAGGTTTCCGCGTCGCCAGCGAGCTTGCTTCCAAGGGATTCGCCTGTGAGAGCCCATCGATCATACTCCGTTTTGTGAGCGCCGCGATATCCTAACGCTCTTTATGCGCCGCGCTCGCGGCTCATTTTTCACGGTTCCTTCCACTCCGATATGTCCGCACGAAACTCTTAAGCAACGCCGTGACAACCTCGTTACGAGAGGAACGACTTCAGGGCCCGTTCTCCGTCTTCCTCTTCTCGCGTCACAGATATGCAGCTCCGCCTTCTTTTTCCGTCTTCGCTTGGACGTTGGAAAGCTTTTGGAATGATATACGAACGAGGGAGGCAGGTTTCTCACAGGAGAACCTGGATACTGACTACGATTCTGCAAGATGCAGGCGTTTGCGAGGAGAGGAACGGGCAGGAGAGCTATGAGGTGAGTGTGTCACGGATCGTGTTGTCATCTCCGGTTCAGCTCGATACCTCGATATCGGAGATAGGGGAATGAGTATCACTTAGTATTACTCAATTAAGGATCGAGGTTCAAATTCAATTATCGTTGAATAATTCCTCTAAATTGTCGTCAAGTGCGATAAACATTTACGACGTAAAATTTTCCAAAGCAACGCAAGACTCCGAAAAACATCGATGTTAGGAACACCTTTCAGTGATTGGAGAACTGGACACGGTTTCAGGAGGTGTCCCTCCCCGTTTTATCATCGAACAAATTAGCGACATCCTTTCAAATCGAGGTTGATTGCGTTCCCTCGCGATAGCCCACCGAATGCAAAAAGAAGGGAAAAGTTTTCATTAGACGTCGAACCTGACGACCCTCTTTCTCTTCCCTTCAAAGAAGTCTCAACCGAGCTTCCCAGGATCTTCTTTTCCCTCTGGTCTTCCTTCCGTTCTTCACAATCACGTCTTCGCCTTCTCTTCTACACCCAGTGATGAAATTCGTAGCGAGTCCGAGCTGGTTCCAAATAGGCCAATTAATTATTCCGTTGGGCTGTCGCTCGATGTTTTCGTACGGAATGCTCGCGGAATAAGGGAACGCTGGCCTTTGAGAAGTTCCAGGGTCCTCGTTACCATCGCTGTTCACCTTCCTACCATGGTTGCACGAACCATTCAGCGGCGAAAACTTGCGCAGCCGGTTTTCGCGATTTGCTTTATTAATGCCCCACGCTAACTGGCCGAATAGGGAAGATGAGTTCGAGTGGTCTGGGCGCGGATTAATTTTAGGGGTCGGAGAATGGCAGAGCCTCAAGTAGACGTCAAACTCGCAAAGAAATATAAATCAAACGCCTAAAAATAGATTATCCCTCCACTGGATGTTGGCGAGGGATATTCTTTCAGATTTAATATAAACTTAAATCGACTGTTATTTCCATTCGAGGAAACGCTGAGGTTCGAGAGAAATATAACCAGAGTAACTAAAAATCGATTCTCAAGTCAAAGTAACGAAAAATATTCATTTGAATGCCTTCGAATTTGAATGAGCGCATTACCAGGTACTTAAAAGTAGCGATTCACTACACAAGGACAACGTAAAGTTGCCATATGTCGTTATAAACTTCAGCGCAGTATGCATATTGTTCTACGAGCAGAAGTAATAACAGTTGGTCTCGTACTTTGAGAACTCTATTAAAACAGACGCTCACCGTCGAGCATATGTAATCCATCAAGTTGAAACTTATTACTTATAGAACGACAATATTTAATACCCCGCGGGATGTGTCAATTCTCGAGTTTGATACGGGAGATAAATGAGAGTATTCCGCGTGTTCTAGATTTCATTGCTCGACAACGTGCGTTCAGATTTATTGTTTCTGTCATACTTACACGGAGAGGATATATCATTGCAACTCGATATCTCGAATCAATTACATTCGGTACCATGGATATCTATTACAGGGGCTTCACTTCAAGCTCATGAAAATTCGATCTACTATAGGAGTCTCTACGAAAACTAAGGCACGGAGATTCGAACTCACGATATTCGGATCCACAGTCGGCCGTTTTTTCTACACGACCAATCCCGTACCCTACGTTTCGTGTTTTCTCCCATCTTCTGGGGTATAGGGGGCGCGAATATTACATTATAGGATGATACATGAGACGTTCATAGCACAAATCAATTAACTTCATAAAACAAAAACTTGAGTAACGCGATGAACTAATGTACATTGTTTTCTAAAATTCCCTTTATAATATAAATTCAAATAAATATTGTAGAATGCATAAATATAGATGTAGCTTTCATCTAACGGTATATAAAATATACCGCCAAAAAATAATCGTCGGTAATGTTACAATTTTTATGTGACTGGTGGAGTTCTGCATCAATTTGTGCAGTGAACTGCTCATATGTAGTGTACATTCAAAATAGTTGGATGATGTATTTGAAATTCAATTGTTCCTTTCAAACTCCAATCATATCCCCTGTACTCTCAACTTTTTACTACGTCAAGTACCAGCACACCTACACCCCGGGCATTCCCATTTAAATAATATAAATATAACCAAAACAAGAATTGGAAACGCACCAGGCGCGATATTACACTATCGAATACGTGAAAACGATAGAAAACGTACCCAGTCCCAGCCTACCTTCAACCCAGTCATAAACCTCACAAAAGGCAAACAGCGTCGAGCTATCAGGCTCCAAAACATTCATGAAAGACGTCGATGCTAACGAGCAAACAATATGTATGCACTCAGTCTTTCATCGAAAATTAAATCGGTTATATTCCTTCGGTTCGCGTTTGTGTATTAATAAGAAAACGTCGCGTCTCTGGCGTTAAACTGGTTAACAAGGTACTCGGAGATTTAAGAGGTTTCCATTTTCATGCCTCGCCGCAAGATGAAAACAACAAAGGCGATGGTCTCACAGCTCAACAATATATTCCACGGAGAATTACATCTATTTCAGAGACTCGTGGCCCCGCTAGGCGGAGAACGGACTCGTTCGTGTCTTCCTTAATTTGTCTTTGATGTGTCAAACGACGAAATCCCTGGTCCGTGGTAAATAAGACTGCAAACTTATTCCTTGTTTGACGGCGTCGCCAGGCCTCTTTAGTCCTATGGAGTAAACCGATAGAGACGAAGGAAGAGGTACAAGGAGTTGGAGGGAGGGTGGCAGAAGGGTTCAAAGGAAACTGGGACAGAGCAGGGTTGTGGATCACCGAAGATTTTCCTGTGCAACGTCCAAATTACTCGCCGAAACCGTGGGTCGTAAAGGGGGGGTTTCAGAGCGTCTTACAAGGCTTGTTTTCTTCTTAGGGAAGAAGTTCGTCCGCTCGAGGAATATCGCCTAAGTAGACGGGGCGCGTATCCTGTTTCGCGGAGGCAATCGAGTCAAAGATTAAAGTGGCTTCCATCTTTTTCACCGTATTAAAGCGGCTCCCAGCCTCGGAAATTCGTTTGACTAATGCTATGGGAATGTCTCGCGATACCGGAGGGGTGGGAATCAGCTGAGATCGCAGAGTCTTCCCCTATTCATGCGAAATAAATGAAGTTTCGTCCAAAGGAGCCGAGGAGTTCGTTTCTCGCGACTTTGTCGATTCAGCCGCGTAAATACGATGGAAGGAAATCCAGGCGCGAATCCATTCGTCTAAAAGACGGGAAAAAGAGTCCGGTAATCGAAACGGCGTTATTCAACGTCTAATCGATAGACGCTTTTCTCGTTCTACGACTTCTTTCCGAAGTGGGAAATTGTTTCACGTCGCGAACGACATTTTCTGGTTTATCCTTTCTTCTTTTAGGGCTCGTTAAAACGGCGGGCTTTGAAAGCTATAGAGTGCACTGACTCTTCTGATATTTATGCAGGTGTCCCGTAACTGGTGGTACGAGCAAGGAGGGTGTAATTCTACATGCGTGAAAAATTGAATCGAAAATACACAATACAATTTTTCATAGGACGCTTTATTTTCGAAAAAAATAAGTTTGAAAATTTGTCGAGTACGCGTGCACCAATTACGGGACACCCTATATTTTTGTAGGAAATAATGCTTTGATTTATTTGCAAATATACAATACCATAGGTCTAGAAAATGTTAATCTGGCAGTGCACGTCCTCCAGCGCGAGCAAGGTGTCACTGACGAAAGAAAGAACGCTGGGGACGAGAGAAGCAGGCTCAAAGGGAAGTGGGACAAGCTGTCGCGGTTTATCGGCGGCTTCCCAAGTAGAATCGAAACTTGCAAACACCCGATGAAAGCTTCTATCGGGCAGCTTTGAGAAACTCGTTTACCTAAGCAACCACCGTCGTTCGCGTTTGTATTGGGACCGGTTCAATTTCTGCGGCAACGTGCCCCGTTCATGGACGTTACATACTTTTCGCGCGGAATTGATTAATGGAGTAGAGCTTGCAAATTCGCGACTAAACGTCTTACGTCTAATTAAACTGCAACATATAGGTGGCTTTCGTCAACTTTGTCGCTATCGGGGTTTCGACATTAAGCCTTAACTGGTCGACGTTGTTGCGTCCGAGTTCTCGAAGGCTTTAAGGTGGAAGGTAGGATATCGGGGATATTTCAGTTCCTGGGGATACGTAGGGATTCTCTGTTTGGTTTCAATCAGGGAATATCGATCCGCGATGGACGAGGTCTTGAAACGACGGAGACTTCCGAAGGGAGGATTTAAGGATTAAGGGATCTGGTTTGGAGTCTTCACAAGTGAGTGACGTCTGTGATTTTTTTGGGAGGAGGGGAGGGGGGGGGGTAAGACTATAGAGCTTATGAATTTCAAACTTTGGATTTGTGTTTGTTTTGGTTTAGTCAAGCCATGGGAATTTTTATTTCTGAATTATTCTTTAACACTTTCAGACCTGGCGTCTAAAATCGACGACGCATAAAACTCATACATTACCGACACTATCGTTTAGGGCGAATGTCCTTATTTGTGCACATGAAGGAAGGCCAGTTTTTCTCTAAAACTACACTATTAGGATCTTCTTTTTACTTTTTCTACACTAATTTTAGTCCAAGTTAATCCTAAAAATTAAATTATATTAGTACGAGAAAAAAAATAAAGCAGGTCTTTAAGGGTTAATCTTCAATCGGAAAATGTTACGAATTGCTGTACAATTTGTCACAATTTGAGAGCCACTGCGCTGGGGGAAAGTGACCCAGGTAGAAATATAAAAAGGAAAAAAACTCTCTATCCACCTACAAGCACGCGTTCAATAATCAGGAACGTAGCATGCGCAATAAATTAAAAAGTGCATTCCACGAGTCCAAGGGACGTGAAAAGAGAGAAGGAGAGAGAGGGAGACGATAAATTCCTTTGCCGGGGAAATATCAGATTTCAATTATCTTTGAAATAATCAAGCTCATTCCATCTCTCCTGGAACTGGAATCGCGGACGAAAACGATCCTTGCACCTATCGTTGGCAGCGATCGAAAAAGCCCATTACCGTAACCGTTCCAGAAACAAAGATATGTAAATTTCATCAGAGGCGGAGGGGCGGCTTTGATTTTTTTCGAGTTCCTTCGGACCACACGGCGACGCGATATTATCTGTTCGAACGTATACAAATTGAATTTTAATTTCGCCATCGGCCATTTCCGGCACACGGTTCGCTGAATCGACGCGTCCAATCGAAATATCCCTGAAACGAGCACCGCGACCGATAAGTGGGCTTTTTTATCCGCCAGCCACGTTTAACGGCTCGAATTATCGTGCAACGTTTTCCCTATGTTTATCGCGGCGCGAGGCGTGCCAATAAAAATCCCTCCTCCTCCACCGCCTCCATCCTCCTTTGCTCTTGCTCTGGCATTCCCATCCACCGATTCCTCGGGCAATCGAGTCTGCTGAACGCACGAATGGAGATCGAAGTAAAAGTCACGACTCGAGGTGGGTAACGCGAATTTACGAATTGTCGATGGCGGGGAGGGAACTCTTTGCGCTGGACGAGAACCGAGCGTGCTTCGTCGTTACTGTAACTCACCGTTATTAGATCGTTAGCTTTGTGCCACCGTTGCGGGGGACGCTGGCGTCGGTTTCACCGCGAATCGCGACTGGTATTCGACGAAATGAAGCTGACGTTGATCGTTTCGGCGATGCTGACGTCGTGTTTTAAATTTCGCCGAAATTGGAACGGTGCGTTCGAGAATTTTACGATTATTGACGGTACTGGAATTGGGTTTAAAAACAACTAAGAAACGATAAGTTAATTACCTTTCTTTGAGGCGAATATTACACCTCCTAACTCCAGAAGTAATACCATGGATATATATGATAAATAAAATCATGTAAAATGTAACATACATGAAATGGACTGATACTGCGTTAATATTCTGAACGCAGAGGCATGTTAGTATGAAGGAATTCGACATATTTTAGATTAATGCAGCTATATCGGATTTTATTCATTCATTTCGCATCAATATTAGTACGTGATGCGGATACGCTTCCATCATATGACAAATTTCGGTTATCACAGGGACATATTTTCACTCGCCAGATACTCCTAGATCATTTATTATCCATTTGGGAATTATGGATATTGCATTCCTGTATAAAATAATTTCAAAATTTATCGAATTTTCATATTTTATATCTCACTCATCGATCTCTACCTACATGCAAAACATACCTTCCTTATTTAAGGCTTTTTCTCTGAGGAAACCAAGTCCCACGTACTACATCCCAACCTCGATCAAACTAGGGTTGATTAACTGTGTAATCGACACCTGGATCTATGCTACAATCGCAACTCCAATCTGTGACAATGATTAAGGGTGTCCAACACCAGCATGCATTTTCCCTCGCAAAGAGAAGAAGCAAAGGACTTCTTTTCATGGTTAACAAGAATCCGTGGCAAAAGCATGCTGTTTATTCGCTGCGTCAAAGCTAGACGGAAACGACTCCTTCCCAGGAGAGTACCCAGCTGCGGCAGCTTCAAAGAACTCGCATTTTTCTCGGAATTAACGGAAATTAACTCAGAACTCTATGCGCCGGCAAAGGAAAAGGTGCTGCGCCGTGAACAAAGCGCCACAGAAACTGTAAAACATTCCTCGGCTGTTTTTGGCCAACCATCTTTATAAAAAGAAATGCATAAAATATTTCCATCGCAACTGTCGCACGCTGCCATACATTATTGCCATCGTCGAGGATGGTTAGGCTGGTCCACGTGCACGTGGCGTCATCCCTAACCGGCCCCCAGGACAGCTCCAGCCCCTCGATAAAACTTGCGCAAAATTACACGCTCCGTAACAGGCTCTTTACATGCAAATAATCTTGCCGCGGTGACGCCTACCGTCCCGTGGACCTCGATACCGCGACTCTAACCTCCAACGAGTCTAATATTATCCACGACCATAGGACGCGAAGTACGACGAACGAGATAAGTGACAAAATACAAAGTGATGATAAATACGGTGACGCTTTTTCTCAGCGTCACTGAGCTCTCCAGCTTTTAGACTGTATCAATTTTCTAAATGCGAAGTTCTACGGAAACATTAACACGTAGATCGCTACGTCACCCATGTATTGGTTTCACTCAAGAACTAAAAAGATTAATTCTGAAAAGATGACATCAAAGGAGATGAATTTAAATGAAATTCATGAATTTTGATGTAGTTACAAAAATAAATACCACGATAAATGTTTGATTACATAGTAATAATAATATTTAATCTTACCAGAAATTTTTAAGAATATTCGTTTGGCGGTAAACGTGTTAATACGAGCTAACAGCAATTTAAGAACCGCCAAAGTGAGTAAGGAATTGCGAGGAACACTCTCTAAGTTAACAAATTCAGACAATGTGTAATTAATCATCGCATACGCTCAATCAGCATATTACACTCTACCACCAATTCCAACGAGTTCTACTAGCACTTGAAACGATACTTCGAAATATGTACGTCCACAACCGTTTTTCAGTGTTCCGAGCCCCCAGAACCGATCTCGATATTTATTATCGTAACACCCTATATATTAGAGGGAGAAAGCAAGCAATATGTTTCTGCAACTAGACACCCGTAGCGATTTTAGACGTGATTCATAGAGAGGTTGGTGAAATAGAGCTAATAGCGAGTATCGATACGTTAAAGAATTACTGTGGCAAGGTGACATAATAAATACATATTGTCATAAATAGATACTGACCATTACACACTGTTTGCAACCTTCATATTCATGATTGCACTTATTTTAAAATATAAAGGTTTTAATAAATTTACATTTTTTTTCATTTATTTAATAGATACTGACTATTACATACTGTTTGCAACCTTCATATTCATGATTGCACGTCTTCGAAAATATAAATATTTTAATAAAATTATATTTTCTTTCACTTATTTAATGCAAACATATTAAAAGAAACGTAGTTGGAAGACTTGTGTACAATTCGATATTTTTTGCGAATAGTACAACATCCTTATCAGTGCGATGGTTAAGGGGAGCATTTTGGATCGCTTGGGAATTCGTCGCAGTAGTTTCCAGAACTATTCAGGACGGGACACCAGACTAATCCTCGGCAATTTGCGTATTGGCTAATCACGAAATTACAGTCAGTGATCTCGTAATAAAGCGAGATAATCCGCGGTAACTAGCGCGGTAACATATCTGGGGAACATTCCCTTAGAGCTCGTAATAATTTCGACAGCGGATCAAATAAATTTCACGCTGTTAAAAGAGAGGAGTTTTCAGGCGTCGACTTGGAAACGCCTAATTTGAAAGTATTATGAGTCCCGAGTACGCTTGCTAGGGAGCCGCGTGGTGCCATCAATTACGTGGAAAATAAATGGGAATAAAATTACGGAAATTACTCTAAACGCGATTTAAAGCGACGCGTTCTTTCTTCGTCCAACGCTTAATCCCCCTCCGAAGAGAAGATAAGCTACGCGGATAACAGACTTCAGCGGCGAATATTCACTGTATCCCCCAGAGGCGATATTTTTTTTTGAATAATAATTCCATGCAACGAAGAAAAATTAACACGTTTGGCTGCCGCTCGTTAAATGAAAAGGAGGATTTGGAGTATAAAATTAAATGCATCCCAATGAATAAATTGTAACCAAACTATTAGATCGAGTCGAATAAAAAATATTTCTGGCTGTCGTAAAATGGTGTCACAGTGACTCCGATACGTTGTTAAATTGCAAACAGAGCCACGCATGCTTTTACTTCCTTTTATACGCTACATAAAAATTGATTTCCCCACAACTGTCGAAAATGGAAATTTTCGTGAATTGTTCGTCGAGCAGATGGTTGTCTAATAACAATCGGCCCCAGTGATCTCCGCCCTCGCTCCAGGGACGCATAAAAGTCGATCGAGGCTTTCAGCGCGTCGCGCACACCTTCGATGGACAATTGAATGCGTTGTAAATCTCGTCGTGCGATAAAACTGAAACGCAGGCAGCGTTCCACCCGCGAAAACGGATTAATGGACAGAAGTGACCCAAGCTTATCCCGCTACGGTGGGGGATTGGAAGGCGAGACAAAAATTCATCGTTGCCCATGCCATAAATTTTCAACACTGTCAATGACTCAGCGACGCAATCAAGAGACTTGAGCCACGCTTGCGCCGCGCGCCGAGACGCCTGTAACTTAGTGCTATTACGAAACCCGTTGGACGTAAAACTGACCACTGCAAAATTAGACGCCGAACACCAGACGGGACCAGATGGTACGCACTGTCCACGTGATTTCCGTTTTTTTTCCTATTTTTTAGTTTTTCCTCGCGTATTGTTACCGTTGTACGTTCTTGGAACTCGATTTTCGTGCGTTCGTTGCTTTACGTCTCGATTAAAACGTTTTCTAGTTTTACGGCTGCCAGTTCGACGGGCGGTCTCGAAGCATTTTTTTACGACTCCAGATTAACACGTTCGTACCCGCTGACGTAATTTTACGTTGGCCTGATTGCCACGGATTCAATTACCAAGCGTATACTTGATCGCCGATGGTCGTAATTCTAGGCCATTTTTTAATTTACTGACAAAATTTAGATATTTATGTGTTTACGACAATATTCACATTAATTACTACGTCAAATTAATTATTACGAGCTTCAAATGAATAATTTCAATGTGATTTAAAATACACTTAAAAACTTATTAAAACGAAGGCTATAAATGCAATTTATTTTGAACGTGTTGTTCTTGACCCATAAATTCCACTCACTCACTCAACGTTAATTTAACCAGACTCCCACTACGAGACTTCAAATATTAAGATCTTTGTGTATTCTACAATTTTCGTACATGTATAGCTTCACAGTGGCGCGAGTGTGACACGCGTATACTCCCCGCGGTCATTAATGTTTCGCCCAAGTTCTTAACAGTGAAAGGGCTAAGACAGCATGTAACAGAAGTCCACGGGTTCCCAGCAGTTGCAGAAATTAATTTGGTTCCAGTTACCGGCACATGCCCCGGAAATTTTGCGCCGTTAACACGTTCGCCCTCGTGCTCCGCATTCTGACTCACCCGCAGAACCCGACTGCATGCGAGTAACGTCCAAACCTGCGCGCTCAATATACCGCAAGGATGCGTCGAGGGCTGACAGGTTTCCTGAGTCTGATACACTTCGAGAGGGTTAACTTTGCATTCAACTTCAAAAGAATACATGGGCAGCAGAGATGAGAGAAATTCTCCTGGAGTAAATGTGATTTATTTATAATCATTGCAACACCCCTTTGTCCATTTACGATGAGATTAGCACTAAATCTACCACGACTGTTCAAATGACCGTTTTCAAATTCTAGAATACGGTTCTTCCATGTAATATATTGATATATACAATTGTTTTATGCATTATTCAATTTAATTACGTGCAAAATATTTTTGCATTTAACTAGAAACTATGTCTTTAAAACTAGTTATTTGTTTCATCACGGTAGAAATAATTACAAATGAACGTCGGTAAGTTTAGTGTTGGATATATAAACCCTTCACAGTACAAATCGATTAATTCCACTTTTTGAAAAATCTTAAATTTAAGTGTCAAAGCACTTGGTACGGTCATAACTTTCTATATATATAATAACTTTCCTGAATAACAAAGATTAACTTTAGTAAACTTTGCGTTTAGGGGGGGGGGTATCTCCGATAACCTTGACCTTGACATATGTTATCAAGGGCAGCCTCCTGAGTAACACCCTTACGGTTTACCCTTAACTTTTTGTTTTTTGGAGTTAATCGATTTGTGCAATGCACGGCTCAGATGTAGGTCTAGAGCCATGGAACATGATACAATTGAGAATAATAAACAACACTAAGTCCTTAGTCCACGATAAGATATTGCAAGTCCTCTTTGTAGGATTCTGGGTGAAAGGAAGAGTTCGTTTTAAAAGAGAAGAGTTTAATAAATGCAGGTTAATGGTATAAGAGTTGTGGTCGAGATGCCCTATTATAATTCTATTACATCTTTCTTCAAAATTCGTAGTTTAATTGGAATTACTGTTTAATTACACAAACAGCAAGAATGGTGTCCGCTCACCTCGAAATGGAAAAAGCTTCGCAGTAGTCATCGCTCGCCCCGTGACAATGGAAATTCGCGAAGCTGCAGCACGCGCGACTTCGTCCACTCGATTGAGATTCAATTAACCGCTAAGCCTGTTAGGCTAAGCGTTCAGCGCCAACAATACCCTCGTGACTGCGCGTACGAGCTCCTCGCGTCTGACGCCTGGACCGTGCCGGCTATGGATCTGTGCTGAATCGCTTCCTGAATCCAGTAGGTCACTCCAGACCAGATAATGCGATCTATCGATCTTCGATGTGACCGTGACGCCCGCGATCCGATCGATTGCGTTTGACTTCCGTCGACCGGGCGCTGTTCTCGCCGGAAGGCATGCAAAATCCTGCGAGTAGCGAACGAATCCGACTTCGATGAATATTCAGGGAAACAAAGGGAGCAGAGTAATCTGGATTTTCTGATGAGTATATTGCGGCTCTTTTCGTGACTGTTGTGAGAAAAAATTCATTCTAATTGGCAACGAGGGAAAGCTTGAATTTTTATAGGGGATCCAGCTAGTCCTGGGCGTGTTCAGGGATGATGCGCTCGATGTTAACCTCTTCAAGTCTGTTATACATTGTAACGTGCAATACGTGGACTGTAGGATTAGTTTTTCGTAGATTTATTAGGTTGTGTGGAAAGTCTATGTCGACTTTTGGTAGGTGCTACGGGTCTGATTATGTCGGAATGATTAAAAATAAATAATATGTATACATCCCTTAAAAGGTGGAAAGGTTGTGGAACAAAATGGTACCTACACTCAGTCCTATGAATATTCGTACCTTCTATGTCTATTGAAGAAATTTGTTTAAATTAAATGGTAGGTTTGATATTTCCAAGTGTATGCTTGTATAAATATGTTGATGTATATAAATATATACATTTATAAGCTTATTCATACACGTATTTAGTATGAAAATTTTATTTGGTAATACCAAACCAATTATTTACTGTAGTCAAACTTCTTCAATAGACAGAGGATATGAATACTGACTGTATGTAATTCAATAATTATGTATTAAAATTCAAATGTGCGTTTGAATTTTTCTTAATAATTGGGACGAACTTTCTGGACAACCCAACCCAATTGCTTAGGAGCAATTCAATATGAAATGCTTTCGTTGTCCCAACTGTCCACCATCTACAGATTGCTGACAGATATCCGAACGGGTAATGACACTATTATTTCAAATAACTGTTTGGGATTGAAGGAGGTAATTGAACAAACTCGCTTTTCTTCAGCGACGATGGAAAGCTGTGCTCCAACGAATAAAGAGTTCAGGATTTACTGGCTCCTCTGATTTTCAGTCAGAACGAATCGCGGGTGGCGCGGATGATGGAACATGGAAATCATCGCCGAGGCATTCTGGTTTTGAAGGGGGGCCAATTGTTGTGCGGACGGGCGCACGGCGCGAATTATGTCGTCGAATTTTGATGAAGAAATTACTGCCTCGCCAGCACGAGGGCCGTTTCCATCCAGCGGGCTGAATCCGCCCGTCGATTTTTTACCGAAATTGTTGATCCCGTATATATTTGCACCAGCGATTGTGCAATCCCTGCCGCGCATCGAGCCTCGATCCCATTCTCTCGTTCGATCGCGATCAGGCCAAAACGTGGAATGCGAATAGGATCCACTGATGCGCTATTCCTTCGTGGGGCCCAAGAAATCATTAGAAAAAAATTCGTAAAGAAGATTAGAAAATTTTAATTCAGAACGATAATTAATACACGTATAGAAATGAACATAAACTATATGTCCTATAAATATTCGTACCCTCTATGTCTATTGAAGAAATTTGTTTAAATTAAATGGTAAGTTTGATGTTTCCAAGTGTACATTTTTGTAAATACGTAGATTTATATGTAAGAGGGCATATAATATGGTATATATACGTGGTATTTAACATATTATTTAATTTATTAAAACTTTTACGATAAACATAAGGGGTACTAATATTTATGGATTGGCTGTATATGCAAAAATCAATTAATCACAGATCAGCACATACATGTGTATAGCAATGCGTCTAAAACAAAACATTATCAAACGGGAGGTTCCAGTTCGAGTTAAGAAGTAAAAGAGAGAACATATCAAAAGCATTCGTGATTTTTTTATTCCGTCATCCCTGCTTTCCTTATATACATACCAATAGTATCAACGCCTAATTAAAGAAGCATTTTTTTCTATACCTTTCGAAATTTGCACGATTCGTGGACAGAGTAATTCTGCATCAGTTTATTATAATCAACTTGCTTTGGGAAATAAACTTTCTTCCACCTTCTGTAATCAAGGCAATATTAAATAATTTATGGAAATATAGTTTCATCGTATATACATATTCGTCTCTGTTAATTTGGCTGTGACATAGTAACGCACGAGTGTCGAGGCAGCCAATTATCGGCTCCGCTTGCCAACGAATTAGAATTGAACAGGCGATTTTAATTTTTGGAAACTAATGATTGTACTCTGTCAACCGTTAAACCGCGATATCCTGAGTTTTAATTGAACCATAATCACCGTTCGAAACACGAAATTTGTAATTACGAAGCGACTGTGTCGGTCTGCGAATCGATGCCCAGTCGTACTCGACTTTATGCGATTTTCCGCGTAATACGCGAATCTCCGGAGTGTAATCTATCAACGGTATCGAGACCACGCGTGATGAAAAATTATCGATCCTAATCCAATTTTATTCTTCGAAAAAGTACCGACGTTCTGGCGTTCCGGGAATAATTACGTTCGGTGGGGAATCATTCGTCAACCATCGCAGCTGTTGAAACTTCTCGATTTTCTGGATACGTTATCATATGAAATGGAAAATAATTAACAGTTCCAATATGTAATATTCTTTCACTGTATATGTAGACGTTAAAAATGAAAAATGTTTCCATTATGTATAGTATATTGTAATATCCTACTATTTTTTAGTTTTTATGTTCTATAATTAACTCTTTTACACACATGTATAACTTCTCTTCCTTTTTTATTATAGTACCTTATCCATAAACCTCCAGTCCAGAACGGATTAGTACTTCGATCACAGAATACGAATCGTCCATTCGCAACGAAATTGCACAGAGCTGACGTCAAAGTTCCCAATCAGGTGGTCAAGCACGCAAGTTGTGCGAGGCAATAGAAAAATTAAGAGAGGCGTAAAAGAGACTCGCCAGCAATGAATGAACGTGTCTCTTTTATGACGCGCCATAAAGGAGCACCGTTTGCATTCGAGGGCCGAATGAGGTAAAAAAAGAGGTAGGAAGAATAAAACATTGAAACAAGCACCTGCGCATCAAACATAATTATTTTCGTTCAATATATATCCTGCCTCTAATTGACTGCTATTGCGCGCCAAAATAAAAAAGAGAACAAAAATACGACACAAACAATTTTCCGCTTCACTAGAGGTTCCACGACGATTCGCCGCGATTCGATCGTTCAGTTATTTCATTCCGCCTGGTACTACTATTTTTCATTTTTTTTTACGAGCGTATTGTAACTGTAACCACATTTAAACCTTCTTTAAACTGGCCGCCACTGTCTGCGAACCAACTGTCCGTGAAACGTTGCTATTCGCTCTCTTTAAAGGCCAATTAACCCTTTGCGACCCAAGAACTTTTTTAATATAAAGCACTGGGGAATTCGAGGCAGACACATTTTCATTCAATTTCAGATGTAAGTACTCGAACTGTCGTCGATGTCAAGAGACCGTTTGCTTATTGGGCACCTGCGTATGAATTGGCTGCAGCGAGGCCAGAGTTATGGGTAACCAGGAAAAGTCCGACATTTCGAGTTTGCATTTGGTGCCATTAGCAACGAAAAATATACTCTTCTGTTCTCTTCCACACTACATCGTGGCGTTTAATTTTTAGAGACAAATAACCTCCAAAAGTTGAAAAGCAATTGTACAGTCAGTCCCATAAGTATTCGTACCCTCTATATCTAGCGAAGAAATTTGTCTAATTTAAATGGTAAGCTTCGTGTTTCCAAATCAATTTTCCATTATAAATATTTACATGAATAAACTTCAGACATGTATATATTTACAATTACAAATTTATTCGGAAGCATGAAGCATTCATTTAAATTAGACAAATATCATCAATAAATATAGAGGGCACGAATACTTATGGGACTGGCTGGTATATATATTGTAATTTACACGATTTGAAGAGGCAAGGATGACCAAAGATTAAAAAATTAATAACAAGCGATCTCCTGGCATCGACGACAGTTCAAGTGCTTACACATGCAACATGATGCAGAAGTTTTCTTCACGTATGAGTGGAGAAGCTTTTTGTCAGAGTAATTTGTGACGTTTAAAGCATTGACGTTCAATTTGAAGGTACCTCGAACCAGAGTCGAATCTGCCTGCCTTCCTGGTTAGGGGCGCACTTTACACGAGAACCTGAGGCCCCCGTTTCTTCCTCTGAATTCCACGACTGGTGTTAAGTTTCGCGGTCGTCGAGCTCTGCGGCTTTGTTTCGAGTAGAATCCACCGGCTACGTCGTTCCCACGAACGAAACCCTCGTGTCCAGGGCTACCTCTGTCTTCCCTTTCGTTCCGGCGCGTTTTTTCAGTTCGAGTTCTTGCTGGGACCAGGGATTGCAAAATTCTTCGCGATCGAACCGGGATCCACGGGCGCAGAGCGAATTAAAGTAAATGGCTCCCGAACATCTCGCGTACTCGCCTGAACGTTTTTCTTCTCCGCCTCTATGCTTGTTTACGATTATTGCCGTTGGTTTAGCCGCGTCGAACCTCGCCACGATGCAGCTCGCGCTTTTTATGGCCCCGTGGACGATAGAGACGAATCCCATCGAGGATGAGAGTGTTCAAGGGAACGTGTGAATTCCGGGAGGATGCTCGAAGCCCTTCGACACCTGCTGTTACTATCGATAAAGAGATGTAACGGCCAATAAGGTCGATTAATCACAAAATGCTTCTTCTTCGATGTTCGACATGGTACAGGTATGCTTTGTAGTGCTTGTTTACATGTTTAACACTAGGTTCACTGAAATTGTTTGTTGAAATAAGTTTATAGATTTTTGAGTCACGAATTATTGCAAAAGAAGATCGTAAATTTTCTTTTTAATACAAATTTAATATCACTTTTTATTATCAAAATAATAACCTAGATTACACACTAGTGTTCAATCTTTAAACGCTTTAAATGTTCCTGGCAGTGAATGGGTTCAATAACCGAGTAACGATTTTTCTGCATAATCAATGAAGGAAAATGATTTCCTTTGCAAGCGATTTCCATCGAGAGCTCGCACAAAAAGCCCAGGGAAAATAGAAAAAAAGGAGCAAACGAAACTAGGAGAGGCAGGTGAACGGGCGTACCTTCATTTTGGGGCCTCCGTTTATTTTTCGACCATTTATTCGCGGCCCTATGTTTACACGTCCGTCAATCCCGACGTTTTGTTTGATTAAAAGCTGTGATCGTTAGTGACGAACGCGCGTCCACCGCCACACGACGGTCGACGAGGCACGACAAAAAGATTTCACGCAAAAAAAAAAAATATTCGATTACTCCGGACAATTTAACGTCGCCCTGGAAAATATCAACGCGTCATGAACGCCACTGGAAGCTCGGGAAATTTCATTTCACCTCGCGAGTGCTATCGTAGGAAATTCATTGCGGTCGTACCGCAATTGTTTGCCGTTTTTGAATTGGATTCGAATAGTATATTCACTAACACAAGAGATTCAGAAGGTTTAGATGTATGTCAAATATAATATACTTAGAATAAACAATAAATAATCGAAACAAGCAGAATAACCTACAAATTATCTAGAAGTGCTTGGCATCAGTCGAAGCCTCCAAATTCCTTCTACAATTAAAAACAAACTCGATGCGTAATGGAGTTTTTATCTGAGACCCCAAATACATCTACAATACACTACTACATTATATTTAGGTTTAAAATGCTGAGACTTTTGTACGTGAGAATTGCTTTCGAGTCCATGAAAAAGTTTCCACTGAATTACTGTCGGTCTTCGCATTCTGATGAAGCATAAACAGTAAAGGGAAAGTAATACCCGCGAATAAACGAGAAAACTTTCATTATACCGTCTGCTCGCGAGGACATCGTCGTTCGAGTCTTAATTTTTACATATAAAAGTTGATCTCGCATTCGCCGCTGTAACTTCAAACGACCAGGGGGTCAGTTTAATTTAATCGCCTCGAGCAAGGAGGAGGGAAGCGGCTCGAAAGAGGGAGAGGGAAAAGGTAACCTTTCGCGTCGTATAAGGGAAAAAGCAATTTTAGAAGATAACTCGAGGATCGAGGCAATGGAAACCGGAGCGTGTGCAAAAATAATTCAGACGACGCCCGCGAGCAGAGTATGTAGAAATCGCGAAGAAAAGTATTACTCGGAGGAGGGAAACATGGGCAGATGATTACGTTCAATTCTTCGTTCAAACCGCTATAAGAATGAACGAAAATTCTTTCAATTCTTTGTAAATAAGACACTATTAATATCAGATTTACTTATAATCAAGGTATAGCAGTAGTAATAGTAGTAGTAGTAGTAGTAATCTCTTTATTTCATTATCATCTCGATATAAAAAATGTTAGCGCCTCCTACTTATACGATACACACAATTACATTAACCTTATTCTAATTGGAAACTTGTATCCTAAATTCTTCTCGCTTATTAATTACTTAACAATTGGTATTTTTATTCTTACTACACAGTCTTTGTCAACAAATCTTAAATTTCTAATCTGAGGTCGTAACTTAAAATTGTATTCTTTTATTTATTCCTCCTATTCTCTTTGGTATAGTCAAAACAGTATTTCTAATGAAATTTAATTTTAAAATGAGAGACTACAGAATTGCAATCCTTTAAAACTAATGACTTGGAATGGAATTCACGATATTCAAATGGTATCACAACCTATACATGCAATGTAATATTATACCTCACGATGAGTAATCAATGTCAAATTGTGTAAATCAAAACGCACGGAATCACTACTACGCGTATCTAATGATTAAATTAACACAGTAAGAGCCCTTCGCTCGTGCTGCATTTTAAAGTGCATATTGAATACTAATTGGGAAGCGCTTCGAGAACACTCATAATGGCCCATCCACGATTTTGAAATGTAATTAAGAGCGTTTTATGTATCCGAAGTGGTGCTCTGCTGTGAATAAGGTGGGCTTCGGTTTTTATATTACAAAATTTATCAACGGTCCAGATATTTGCTAATAACAAAATATCGAATTATTTATGGTTTGTATTTGTTTCAATCAAACTTATCGAGGCGTGAAACAGCGTGTAAAAAAAAAAAATAGCGAATCAGTGCCAAAAAAAAGATAAATCAAATTCGCGATGACGCTTGAACGATTCTATCGAACATTGGGAACGCTTTTCAGATGTATCGTGCTCTTGAATAATTCCTGTTACGTTCGTGTAACCAGACTAATACTGCTTAATCGATCGACAGCGGCAAACGTGATAAAAGAAACATTGGGGAAATTCATTTGGCCGACGGTGGATTGTGTTCATGTTCTGGAAAAAAATAAACTCGACTACCCGAGAGCGCTGCAAACGACATTTTCGTGCCGCGCAACAATACTGTCAATCAATGCGCTGTGTCGCATTAGGTCGAAACGCAGCCACCGAAATTGCGTTTTTCAATTATAAACGAAAAACGAGGCCCATTCGCTGGAAGTGGAAATGCGTCAACTGTCGAAAAACAATAGTGTATTGTTTGTTTCCTGTTGAAAATCTCGTGCAACGGAAAAAGCTTCGATGAAATATGGCAAACTTGTAGAGCACGTGACGACTCGAAATTGACGAGTGGATAAAATTTCGAAAATAAAATTTTACAAGGGACGAAGGGTTTCGAAATGAAAGGTTTTTTTTATAAGTGCGTGTAGTGCGCTCTATAATTAGAGTAACTGCAACTTGAACGTCGCCTGGAACACAATCCTCCTATTATGTAACAGAACAGCTGACTAAATTAAGAATCTGTGGTTGGTAATCAATAACCAGAGACGCGAGCATGCGTACCTTTAAATGCACGATACCGCAAGGCGCTCATCCGTATCAGTGCGTTGCGAAACAGCTGATGGAGCTAGCTGCAATGTTGGCGAAAGGTCGGAATACTGTTCCAAAGGGATACGGCTTACACCAGGAAGCCTCAAACAGTATCAACTATCGGATCCCGGCTCGTGAAAGCCACAAATTCATCGATCTATGATAAACATTAGTCTAAACTTTGATATCCTACACAGACACGTTTGCGTATGGAGCCAGAGATTGATTCAAGCTTGATTGCTTGCTGACTCCCTTCTAGTACAAGCTATCCAACTGGAAATCAACTGTTTTGTAATTTCAATTTCCAGGTATTAGATGGGGTGTCGACTACTAAAATTTATTTATACTTTCTCAACTCTTTCTGTACAGATTGAATGCAATTCATGCACGACAATAACATATAAAAATAAATGAAGAAATTATATTTTTCTTTTCTTTACATATTTAACGTCGCATCAACCTTTAGTTGTTAGCGACAACTTTTTATGTGGTTATTCTTATTGTTAGATCTTGATCGAAATACAGTTAGTCCCATAAGTATTCGTACCCTCTGTACTGCATTTATTGAAGAGGTGGATCCAATTTAAATAAACGCTTCATGCTTTCGAACAAATTTGTAATTGTAAACATTTACATGTGTGAAATTTACTCATGTACATACTTATAATCGAAAATTGATTTAGAAACATGAAGCCTTTCATTTAAATTAGACACATTTCTTCAATAGATATAGAGGGTACGAATACTTATGGGACTGGCTGTATGTACATCTTTAAGTAGATGGATCATTTTGTATAAGTTTTCTTCTATGCTCCATGATTCCTTTAAATTAGTGGGTAGTTTGTGTTGTATTGGTTCCGTATTTTTACAGGTAAATATGATTTGTTCTTTTTTTTGTCTTCCACTAATTATAAAGAAATCGTAATTTTTAAGGCAAAGTACCAGACAACTCCCTTGGACGACGCCAGCTAAATACCGCTTCGCCGAGCGCGATTTCGCCACCCATAGACAAACATGAAAGCGTCGCGTAACAAACCCAGCTAGCACCGCAAACGTTAGTTTACTGCTTGGTTTCCGCTCGAGTGGTGGACACGCCAGCGGACAAACCGTAATCCGAACGTAACTCGACAAACAACCGCGGTCCGAGACGCCATCCCAGCAGAGAATGATGTCCGAACGCGTTTCCACGATAAAGCAAAACCTCGAACACGGTCGCCAAGCTCGCTCAACGAAATTGTATCTTCTTTCACGACTTCCATGGCTTAACTTTCAAGAGCAACCAGAAATTATACACTGCGGCGCATAACTATAGCACCACCTATATTTTTTCTATTTTTTATTTTTTGCATAGCTATAGTACCAATATAAATGAGCGATTTAGACGCTGAAACATTTTTTAGGACTTTAAGTAATTTGACCATCTCTTCTTCGTTTCTACATAATATTTTCAGATGAAAAGAATTCAGTCTAGTTTGTTCCGACGGTATCAATTGATACAATTTCGATTCATACCGACTCAAAGTCTAAAATGTTTAAGAATACGGGTGGAGCTACCGTCATACTCTGTAGTGTAGGAACGTCTGATAACAAATATATTTGGAACATTGTCACGTAACTTGACTTTTAATGTCTTCTTTGGACCTTTTCAGGAGGAAACTCGTCTTTATTACTCTATCCTACTTATTATTTTATTGCTTTTATTTCTGGCAAACTTCACAACCTCGAATGAAAAGTTGCTTGGACAAGAATTTTGTTTGGTCAAGAGTTTCGACACCTCCGGCTCCCAGCGCTGAGATTTGGAGTCGAGGTTGCGAGACCACCTATAAAGTTTTACCGCATCGCTAGCCGTAACGTTCCGGATAGGAGCAATAAACGCGCGAGCCAGGAATTTTGGACGATCGGTAGCGACGGCGGCGTGCTTTGAAATTTCCATTGGGTCCACCCGCGGAACCGTGTATTAAAAGAGTGCTTAATGAACTTTTGCGTTCCCTTTTTTTTCTCCCTGTGCGTCCGTCCAAGTTAGGGAGCGGAGAGCACGTGTTACAGCCACGAAACAAAAGCGGAAACGGAGTCAAAGGAACTCGTTGACCGTCGGTGAACCGAATGCCACCGATGCTAGAAAGAGGAAGTGAAAAACTGGGCGCACGGACAGACTTGAGGAATAAGGGTGCTCCTTCTTTCATTGACCTCGCAATTTTTTTTTACCTACCCCGAGAACGATTCCATTGCATCAGAGGGTACTTTATGTAGAATACTTTTATATCGAAAGAATCGTAGGGATAATAAAATAATGATTTTTCGTCACTACATCCAAGACTTAATAAAAGAATTCTTTTTCCTCTCTTATAAAATCAACGATGAATTGTCAGGAAAAGTATTATTGAATAGACGTTCCAATTTATTGAAGCTCAACACTTCAGCCACCCTGGAATGGTTTCATTATTTTGCGATGTTATTCATACGTACGAAAACAATTCTTTTATTGAACTTTTACTTCTTTACAAAAATTTAACTATTTCAGACCTGGCGTCTACAATTGAGGACAACAAATTTACTACTACGACAAACTATCGTTTAGGGCGAATGTCCTTATTTCTGCACACGAAGAAAGACCAGCTTTCCTCGACAATAACACTATTAGGATTTGTTTCTTATTTTTTCCATACTAATTTTAGTCCAAATTAACCGTAAAAATTAAATTACATCGGTACGAGAACAAAAAATAATTCAGGTTTGGTAGGGTTAATACTATCTTGTCCTCAAAAGATAAAATTGTTTCAGACTGTTAAATACTATTAACAAATAATTGCACGAGCCTAGCCGATTCGAAGCAGACGAGTTGCGAAAGATAAATCAAAACGAATAGTTTTGCAGCGAGTTCGGTCGGTCAGGCAATATTGTCTTCAGCAGTAAAGCCGAGATATACGAGCATGTTTGCGGTAACGAATGTAATTATTGTCCTTCGGGAACTGCGAGAGTAGCTCGTTCGCGAAACGAGTAGGACGAAATTAATTTTTACCGTTGCTGTTAAGGCCGCATGGTTGATATTTTCACATAAGTTAGCCGCTGACACGGCGAAACGACTTCGCGGGGGACTGTAATCATAATAAACGCGGCACACGTGGTTACGGTTAACCGTATTGTTCCGGAGAGCCTCTCCCTCTGAAAACTTTTCCGAAAGAACGTGCATATATATCTCGTACAGCATAAGCTCGAGTATGTAAATATTAGCTTGCCCTGAATAAAAATCTGGTTCCACGCAGACGTGGTTTGTTCATGAAAAACGTACGATCGCGAATGCCTTCTGTCTCTATTATGTTCGTTTGACGTAATTTGAAATAATTCTTTATTAAATTGTCGAAAATAATTTCAATTTTAAATTTTACATCTAGATGAAATATTCGGAAATTTTTGATGTGGTTTCTATTGTTCTCATTCTCTTTTATATTATTTCTATTCATAGTTTTGTATGTGAGGGACATATTTCTGAAAGTTATAATAATAATCATTGTTGTACTATGTTTTTAACGTAAAGTAGAAGAAGAGAGTAATTACATAAATTGCGAAAAGGTGAGGTGCAGCCACAGGCTGCTTTCATACATAGCCTCAAAGCTACTGCGCTAAACAGAATACGAAACAAAGGAAAATAAAGCAGAATATGTAAAGTGAAAGAACTGGCAGAAGTTAGATAAAAGATGAATGCATAAAAGATCTGGTAGTGCGTTTAAATGTTTAAATTAACGTTCTGCTGCTAAAGCGGTAATTCTATTCCACGTTATTATGCGCTCATTTCGGTCAAAGTCGACCATTTTGATTTCTTTTAGATAGCCATTAGATGGAATGAAGCCGTAGCATCCAGATATCTAGTTCGTAAAATTCCCAGCTATAAATTTAACAACGAACCCGATACCCTGATATTTATAAAGCGGACGCGTCGCGTAGGGTTAGAGTTTCAAAGCTCCTGCTGGTAAAGTGAAAGGAGTATCCTTGTACTTGGAAAATAATTCTCGATCTTCCAGTCACGTTCGAGCTGAAACCTCTGTCGGTTGACGTTACTTATGGGAAAAGCGACAAGAAAATTGGTATCAGAGGCGTGGAAGGAATGACGAGGATGCTATGAGATAAATTTTAGCCACGATCTGCTACTTGGATAATACTTCCTCAAAATAAAGGTGATAAATCACTAACATAATCGAAAGATGACGGAGAAGAAACCAGGGTAAATTCTTTGCACCTAGAAGCACTCGCTATCTGCTGGTTGTAACAAAATGAAGGTCCATATTTTTGAAATCACGAGTCAAGCAACACTATTTTCTTTTATTGGGAGCAAATTAATGAGTATCAAAAGATGAAATTAACGAAGGGGACCAACTGAAGCTGCATAAACGCTAAAGTACCGCTCAGAGACAATGGCAGGATGAGTTTACGGTTCGTTTGAGGTTCCAGCACCGACAAGTTCGCCTCAGGGATGGAACATCGAAATAACTTCAGCAATAACGCGATAATCCGGCGGTTGGCGACCGAAGGAAGCGAATTAAACGATCCGTTCGCGGTTGGAACCATGAAACCGCGTCGAGCCGAGACGGAAATTGGGTCGGAGTCCCTCGGGAATTTCAGATCTACTCGGTCCCTCACCTCCTTTGGCGATCTTATTACGGAATTGGAGCAGCCTTTAACGGAATACATCCGAGCCGGTTTTCGAGATTTCCTTTTGCAAATAAAACCACTCGTGGCGTTTAGGCGCCATTGCGCGACGCGTCCTACTCCTGTATCGCCTTCTGTCGCGTTTGTTTCGTGGTTGGTAATTAAGTGCACGATTTATGATTTAAATACACTTGGGGCCCTGGGTGACCGCTCAGCTTGATTACGTTCGCGATATAATCTTTTCGAAGCGTGTAGCAACCTCGACCGAAGAACAGGTATGCTCGCCGTATTCGATAAAGTTTCATTGGGAAACATAAAAACTGACAGAATGTACACCGCAGTCTTTAAATGTGCGGACACTTATCGCTTTCAATGACTAATTGATAGACATTGTAAATTATTACTATAACACTTTTTGTAGCTAACTTTTAGTGGTATTTTATGTGGGATATTATATAATGAGTTTTTTTATTATTACTGGTGAGACATTAAATAAACAACTGATAAAATGTACTCTTTGATGCATCACAAACTAAATACAAAGATATAAGCGATACTCATTAATAGATTTGTAACTTTCGTTAGATATTTATTCCAATTGAGAAAGTGGCCACATAGTTATGAGTGGAGGTGTGTATGCTACCTGCCCCATGACGAAATCATCATTTTCAGTCATTATTGAAAATATTTTGCTACAGCTCGCATATTTTAATTCTTGTATTTAACACATTTAACACATGTCTGAGTCTAATGCTCGAAGTAGTGTTATTATCAGAGTTCGACAATGATCGCTTTATTTTGTAACTCTTGTGACTGATTTGTAATTTGCAAAGTCTTTAAGTTTTAGTAGTTTTCAAGAGTTGCTTTTATAACGTCTGAATTAGCGAATATTAGAGCCACCGGCTGGAACGACCGTGAAATCTTAAAGCGATCGGGACAGCGTGGAATAACTAGCTGCTTTTATTAAATCCCAACGGATCGTCAAAATGGCAAAAGTTCGTTGCTCGCAAAGCCTTTATTTAGTCGTAGGCGGCTTAGAAGGATGATGCCACAGATGGCAGCGTACTTTCTTCCCACCCCGATTGCTGCTATCAATTCAAGCCATCCCCGGAACGAGAGATAACGGTATTGGGACGCCCGTAAATGTATGAAGCGTAATAACTGCAACGTGTACCTATCCATCTCCTTGTGTCAACTTTATGAAAAGTATTCCATTAATTCAAATAACGAATACAACAAAGTATTTTAGGAAAAAGCTGCTTTAATTTCATTCTTTCTGCTTTTATCTTATCGCTTTTCTTTTTCTTTTTCTTGTTGTTGTTATTTACGGGTAAACGTTACCTTTCTTCATCAATCTTATCCTTATCCCTTCACGGTACTTTTGCACTTGCAACTTCTTCTATACTGTTTCAGCAAAGCCTGCGTTTCCGCTTATCTAGCACGTTCTGTATTGTAGGTTAATGCTTCTAGAAGAGCATTGTCCCAGGGCATGCAATAAATGACCTACCCATCTATCTATCTGTCTATCTATGTCCCCTGTCGATATATTTTGTCACGCGTCGTTGCTGTTACTCGTACTTTCTTTTTACCAGTAAACCCTATAATAAAATAAATGCCACTTTTTTTGTAAAGTATCATTTAATTCACCGTCAGAGCCATTGAAAATAATATTGCCTTCAAGTAAAACTTATTCTATTATTACAAAAAATAAAACTCCTCAAAGAATGAGATTCAAGGCTTCATCCCCTTCCCGGTCAAACCCATAAATCTCGACAAAATTTGTACTCGATTTCTCAGGAGTAATTTGTATCGATTTCTTAAGTGCTGCGACAGGGTACTTCCCTCACAAGTAACCAATCGAGGCCAAAAATGGCTGCCCATTATTCCTATGCTAGGAAAGTTCGACACGGGACGCTCCAGTCGTCTCACAGCATCGCATTTAATGTACACTTAACGGGTCTCTTTGCATGCGCCGTTGTTCCACGGGTCGTCATTAATTACTAGCAAAAAGTTCTGATCCAGCCAGGCTAGGGAGAAGGACTTTTGTCGGCACGCCATTGGCTCTCTCGTGTTCGGGCCGACGCAGACACTTATGGGCGTAAGGACGGGAACAGGGCGCCTTGGGTAGCCCGACACTTTGCGCGCGAGGCGCCAGGCGAAAGATTAATGACACTTACTTGGGTAACTCGGCTGCTTCTGCATCCCATTAATACATTACCTGTACACGGTGTGCCCATCTCCTCGTCTCTTCGCCCTCTCGACCATCGACACCGTCCTTGGTCGTTTGGAGTAGAGGCGTTCGCGAACGGAGCCCCTCTGAAGAACTCTTCGACGCTCGTCATAGTGCCTCGCGAGTTACACCTCGTAAATTTCAATCCTCGGGCAATCAAGGAGCCACGTCAGATCGAATGACGCCGCTTTCTCGACGAGCGTCCTCGCCGTGGCCCGGTGACTGCGCCGTTTCCTTCTTCTTAATCTCGTTAAGCCGACTGACTGCTTCTCTCTCCTAATTGCTCGTCCCGAATTGCTCGAGGGCTTGTATCGGCCGACGCGTTTATAAGTATCCGGCCCCGAGGCAGGAGCTAATATGTCCACTTCGTTGGAGCATCCGTTTCGAGCAAGTTTGGTGTCCAGGGAACTTGCTGGGCACATTTCAGCAGACATTGATTTATACACACTAAGATTAGAGTCATATCTTAAGGAAGGCGCCCGTTTTACTTCTCGCTGTGATTTCTCCGATTCTATTTGTCACAACTTGATAAAATTAAGCTTATTATTTTTGTTATACTTTAAGCTTTAAGTTAAGCATAGTTGCATCAAAAAATGTTAACTTTTACCCTCGTGGTGGCGTCGGAAGAATACTGAAAAAAAGGTACAAAAATCACTGTTTTTTTGCACACAATGTACCTTTTCTGAAAAACCACTTGACCCATCGTCATTTTTCTTTTTTTAATTTGTTTATCGATGTTTAAAATACAACTTAGTGAAATTTAAAGTTGAAAATTTGATTAGTTTAATTACAGTTTTAGAAAACGAATCGTGAACTAAATGATCTTTGGTAGTAAGATTGAAGACTAATCCTCTTCGGTACCTGTCCTTTCGATGCGACATCTGGTCTGTAATCTCCAGTCTAAGCGCTTATTGTCGTCCATATTCTATTGATTGCTAGACGCTAAGCCATTGGCTTATCATCACTCTCTACCCTGCGGTTACGTTCATACGTTACTAATCGCATTCAGCAGGTCATGACCGATGCATTTACTCCTCAATTATAACCCACTCAATCAATCACGAAGCATCACGAGAACTCATGTTACTAGTAGTAAATATACAAGTACGATCGTCTGTTTCCATTTCATTGGAGTCTTTTTGGCAGCCTTCTTTGAGGTGAAAGACACTAACAGAGGGCAACAGGACGTAAAAGAGTAAAACGTGAATCCTTTCAGGGTAACAGAGTCCATAAATCTGAGGGGTCAACCATTCGTGGAAGAAATGTCTCCCAAAGGAAATGTTCTACTTTGGAAAAGTGCTATTTCACGATAAGGTACACCTGTTGTATCTTATATCATTTCAGGTTGGTTTGTATCTCTTGTAGTTGATACAACTATTCTCATATATCTATTAATTACAAGATACAGTTTCAAACCTTTTCTGATGATTGGTTTTGCGGTGGTATTTCCTGTACTCGCCACTAGAGGTGTTTCCAATCTCCATCCTTTATTTTCTGAGTCGTCTCAAACTAGTTCCTATAGATCCAAGCTTCGATACCGTTTCCAGAGATGGACGTTCTTCGACAGCGTGAACGTATAACACGATAATCGCATCGTGCTGGCCGACACACAATGCAGGATTAGTTGCCAGCCTCTCCCTGTGGCATAGGGCCAGTTATTCGACGCGGCTGCACGGGCAAATTGATGCGTGATCGTCGCATTGTTAACGTAGCCAGTCCTCGGATATGAATGCGGTAGGATTTCACTATGCCAACGCAACCGAATGCACAGCGGACACCTTTTCGCGGGAATTAACCGATTTCGACTGATTATTTCGAAGGTGATGCTCATCGACTGGATCTATAGGTACACCTCGGCTCACAAATACATGGATATTGTCTCAATTGCAATATACAGTTAAACCCATAAATATTCGTACTCTCTATGTCTATCGAAAAAGTTTCACTAAATTAAACAATAGTTTTGATATTACCAGATGAATTTTTCATTATAAATACATATATGAATAAGCTTATACATGTGCATACGTATATACATCAAACCTACTATTTAATTTAAACAAATTTCTTCAATAAACATACAGACTACGAATATTTATGGGACTGTCCGTATACCTAAAAATAAGTTACGAATCTATTAATGAATATCACTTATGTTTCTGTATTTAGTTTGTGTTCCATTAGAGAGGATATTTTATCAACAGTTTATTTAGTTTTCTATGAGTAATAATAAAAAACAATTCAATTCACGCATCTTAAACAGAATTTAGCAACAAAAAATTGCACAGCAATAACTTATGATGTATATTAGTTATTCATTAAAAGTGGTAAGTATCCAGATATTTGTAGACGGGGGTGTACGTTGTCCTCCATCTGTGATACCTCCAACAGTTGAATGACGAATATTGGAATTAGTGTCCTGGTTGATCTTTTACTCTTATACATATGACGTTTAAGAGGTTTCAGCAAATCTAACTCACACTTGATTCAATCTTACTTCAAGATGAGACTTCAAAGAACCCAGATGCCAAACTGCCCAGAAGTGATCATAGAACTTAAAACCCACTGATTTCGAAGACCACAACGTGCGAATCTTGAAATGGCACATCCTACACGCATTATAGAGATAAAATGCAACCTGACTGCTTTAAAGCCACCCACATAAAGAGTCCATTTAAAGATACTTAATTGACTTTGAAATTTACCCTGGCAGTTCCACCTACTGACTCTTCTTCAAGAGATGAAATCGTCCATCCCCATCAAAATCTCTTCACACCCGCCTACCACCACTTCCGCCCACTCGAAGTACACTTTTTTTGAAGGCAAACCCATTTAAGAACGAATGTGAGTCATCTTGCGCATTCGAAGAGCAACACGGTATCCCCGACACGGCGAAGTTTAATTTTGAATAAGAAGTTTCGTTTACTTCCTGTTGCACGTAACTTTGCTCGGTTCCCGACCAACATTTTCTCAAGCTCGCCTATACAACCCCAGAGCTGCGATTGGCGTCGATTGTCGCCCTGTCATCGGCGGATGATGATCGATGATCCACGATCGATGGATTTCCCTCGTGAATTTCTTCGTCCGATACTTTGATAACCTCTCCAAGTTCTTCGTCTTTTTACTGACGGTCGAGATTCACCGAGCCTTGTACGTAATTTCATCCTACGGTTCCGTCGACGCGGGGTCAATGCGAATTCCCCTGAATTTCAATGAAACTCGTTAGAAGTGGCCTGCTTCCGCGATCTGTTTGGTCAATTTATGGGAACCTCGAAGGTGTAACGTAGTGGTGCTCAATCTACTTCTTCAGAGAACCTAGTGGGTCATTTCTGTGAGCTGACGAAGATTTAATTCAATTTGAAATATATTTTACTAGACAGATGCTTTATAACAAAATGTTACGTGATTTCTGAATTTTTTTTACTTCGTAAGTTTAATAAACTAGATGAAAGTTGCTTCGCGAAGCTCCAGTATAGCGGAACGAATGAAATATGCTCACCTGGATTAGGACTCCCGGAAACTTTTAATAATTTCGATAATAAGATTTGCGAAAGTTTCAGCGTCGCTCCGTGTGAGGGAAAATAACACACACAAAGAAGAACAATATTTAGCGAGGTGTTCAAATGTAGCGAGCAAGCTTTCCACGCGCGACCATCAAAAAACTTGTTTCAACTTTAAAGGTATACTGTTAAGAGATGATACTGACAACGAAATAAATTTTTAACGTTGATTAACCTTGATTCTATTTCGTAGCCTAGATAAGCTTATTCAAAAATTAATAAATCATTCTTCAATTCAAGAAAGAAAATAAGTTCATCTTCGAACAAATAAATTCTTTCAATAGATTAATTCGTTCCTGGATTAATTGCTCAACTTGTTGAATATTAAACGTATATTAATAAATTTTGCAAATTATTGTAAGCCTTTCAACTGTTGAATATTCATATCCCTGTCTGTCGGAGCATACTGACATATTTATATTTTTTAATCCTCTGATTGTATTTATTAACAATTTAATGCATCAACAGACATCGTCGACCAACAATTTATCATCGAGTGACAAGAGCAATTATTACCAGCAATACGTGTTTCGTTCGTTTCGATTATAGCCATCGAAGCGGTTAAATTAAAAAATTGATAAACAAGAAAACTTTCAACGTCCATAGTTTCTACGAGACCGTAGATTTCACTCGTGATAGAGTATAATGTACTATGTTTATCAACATATTATCATGGGTAATTAAGACTGTTTGCGTGCAGCGCGTTGTTGCATTATGCATGGCCTCTGTACTAGATTTACTTCTCATTAGCCAGGTAATCTAAGGTGATCTTTTAGCTTATCGACAAATATCTCGCTAAGCCACGTTCAAAGGACTTTCTTATGCAAACACTATTTATTATAGAATTAGAAATCATTCAAAGATCTCGTTATGATACTCGAATTTATTGAACTCGCCTCGGTAGTAATATAAACGAGAAGCAAAAGTATGCAAATCCATCTGGGAGAGGCCTTGGAAACGTTCTAAAAGATAACACTAGATTTAGCGAAAACATTCCCGTCATACGTATATAATATCACCCTCACCCTTACCACTACTCGATCCCCAATTCGTCTTGAAACACGATCCCCTAATTCCTTAGAACGCGACGCAAGTACAAGAGCAATCGAATCCACCCTCCCAGTGAGTTATGAATCCGTAGCTACCGTGACGCGGAAGTTACATACGTCGAAGTCGCCGAACCGGAAACGTCGGGGTTGCAGGTGCTCGTGGTGGAATATCCGAGGGATTGTCGAAAGGTGAACAATGTTTGGGGGTCGGAATGTTGCGAGGGTTGAATGTGTACGTACAAAAGAAGCGGTAGGTGGAATAAAGCGTACGGGAAATCTGAAGAGATGTAGGAAGTGAGACCTCGGGGAAGCTGAAACGAGAAAAAGGGTAAAAGTGGAAACGGAGCTCGGTGAGAGACGAAGAAAGGGAAGAAGCGTGGGCGAAAAGGGGAAGAATTCGAGGAGGGAAGCAAAAGAAGAATAGGGAGAAGTTTGTCGACAACTATCGTCGACCCGAAGGCCTCCAGGCACCCGGGGAAATATGCGCCCGTGATCGGGTCGTGTATCAGCGCAGAAATCGCGACAGAGAAGGCGAATCGATTCCCGTGGAACAAATCACGGCCTCCTTTTCTTTTCTTTCCCCCTCCGTTTCGCCCCCGACGTCGTGGAATCGTCCTTAGGGAGAGAATTGATTTCGACATCATTTGATATTACTTCGCGACGAATGTAGGGAAGGTACAGTGAGGAGCAAACCTGAACCAATCACAGTATTGTTTACGAAAAATATTTATTATTATTGAAATAAATGATAACAAAAAGAAACTAACGTTGCTCATTATTTCTTTATAGTCTCAGGAAACTTACACTATTTTATAACATTTAAGACTTGTTTTCCTTTGGCTGGAATAATAAATTCATAGAATTAGTTTTGCACCGTAAACGAACGAGCCACAAATAAGTCACAGGGACCAAATATGCATATCCAAATTACTTTGGTAATAGATATAGACATGATCAAAAAGTTGCAAACAATGCAGCGAAGATACTTAAAATCTCCGCAAACCTAACGTTAAAGGTGGTAAGTATCCATGTATTTACGGACGAGGGTGTACACATTATCTAGACGATTTAGAAGGTGTTTTAAACCAACAGGGGGAAAGGAATTGTAGCGTGTGCCGTTACGCAAGAACGTATTGCACGGCCAATATCCGAACAATAATGGACATTACGTTCGCATTATCGCGGCGGCGCGCCCGAATATCGCCGAGATTCAATATTCGATAAATTCCCACGGCTTATTGGCGGCTGGTTTATTAACATTGTGAACGATCGCACGTGTAAATAGCGGAACGTTGGCGCGCGAATACGTTAAATTCTCTATTAAAAACGTTGCTAGGAAATTAAGCGTTCCAAGCGGCTCTCGACTGGTGGCAGCGATCGATGTAATTGCGACTTTGGTTTGCGAGCGGTTTGTCGGGCAAATTATGGCAGACAAAACGCACGATATCTGTGTCGTTAGAACTTTAAATTGTAAATTGCAGATTCTTTATCAATCTTTTGATAACCCTTTCTACCAACATTGTGTATTAAATGCTCAACTGCTGGCACGTCCACTTCGCATTAGCGAACGCAAAAAATTCCAATTTAGTGTGTCTCGTATCTCAAGCAAAAAAGTCCCAAAGATTGCTCTGCATTTTACGACCCGAGACACGAGGAAGCCCCTTAAATGGCTGGATTAAGGAAACATTCATTGGGAAACGAGGGGATTAATAGATACGAACGAGAAGTGAGCACGCATATATACTGGACATGAGACCCAGTAATTGCGAATTAGTTTTCTCTGCAACGAATTCCTCGTTAGAGCCTGAAGTTCCCTGGTCGATAAGCCTCGTTTACACGCGCGATAACTATTATTAATTTCCTACAGGCCTGTTCGATACCACCGCGGATCCACGAGCACGAAACCTTGTACAGTCGATCCTTATACCCGTCATATATACCACATTCGATATCAAAGGAAAGAGCCATAAAGACGGAGGCTTCCATTAAGCCGCGCTGCGTATCTGACATTGATAGCATTTTCGTGTTCAATTTCCTACTCGAGTCGCTTTTTTCCTTGTTTACGGATCGCTGCGAGAACCATACCGAAACATATGCGATCAAGGCCTCGTGCGATTGTTTCTAATTCATTATAGAGACGAACGAGGGAGGGGAAAATCATGCGTTTAAACTTAGACTATCTACTTTGAAGTTGTCACAAACCATTATTGTACACTCGCAGAAATTTGTATAATACAAGTCTCACAATCATTGTGTCGTGCAGCTCTTTCTGGACACTGTCAAAAACTACCATGTCTTAGGAAGGAAACATTCTTTCGTCGAAAAGCAAGAAATTGACTAGTTCACGGCCGTTTGTTTCCAGGTGAATGCAAATCTCAGCATTCGTTCAACTACAGCTGAAAGTAAGCCACACGGGAACCGGGTGGTTCGCGTGACCATACCTTGGGAGGAGCAGGGCTCTTAAACAAAGTAGTTTCTCAAAACGGCCCCCAACTACCCTGGCGTTCCTCTGTTTCATGGAGACGCGGTATTTACCACCCCCCTGGACAGCTTTCGTGCGACTCCAGAGGCGGAAAAGAAACCACCAAGGGAGACCGACTTAGCGTTATTTACGTTGCTCTCGCGCACGAAGATCGTCCGAGGCTAACTGCCGGCTCTTGATGTCGCTCTAACTACAGTAATCTCTGCCGTAGTTAGCCTCCAACGGCAGCTGGCGAACCGTCCCGTTTTTTACCCTAATTACCGTTCGCCTGCTGGAGAGGCGGTTTCGCGAGGAGCACCGTTCGTTATTTGCCCCATCGACGTTCTGCGCGCACGTTGCGAGGCGACCTGTTGTCAGACGCGCCAATGGCCGCGCGAACGAATGTTCCACGACCGTTTCGCGGGCTTATCGCCTATTCAATTTGCGGAACGGTGCGTCCCAGCCCAGATTAGGGGATAAAGCAAGCCGCTTGTAACATCGTTTGTGCAGAGTAACGATCTCGCGGCGCTCCAGAGGCGGTTTCTTCGCTGATGGAACTTCTTTCTTGGGGGGAAATGGAAAGCGAAGGAGCGGAACGTGTTGGTTGATCAGGCTTGCTTGCTAACACGTCCGCGAGGCGCTGGCTCGTTCTAGCCGAGAGTTGCTATGATATATTCGAAATATATCGCATGTGTGCATTTTTCGATAAGATTATTAGGAGAAATGCTTTAACCCTTTCCAATCGTATTAAATTGACATAGGTGTCGTACTGGTCGGAATTAATTTCCGAAGAACTAACAGTGATACGTAATATGCAAGATTGTGGAGGATAAACAAGATAAACTTTAGGTATATGTTTACAGAATAGTGTGTTTTAATGTCATGTTTTTATGTAAAAATTATATTTTATAATTCCCCATCATGTAGTACCTTTCGGTAACTTTCTTTTTGCCATTTTAGAGTATTATTTTTGAAATACTAATTTAATTGAATCGAATATCTTTGTAATTATGACATTTAAATGAACAATTTGTAGATAGTCTTTAATGACAAGTTTCTAATTTAACGTGAATTATATTAATTATAACGCATTGCCCATCAAAGTTGGAGTGCATTTTCATTTTAAACCCACTACTTATTTCGAGAGCAGAAATTTTCTTCCTTTGCAAGAGCTGGAGGGGGCGGTTTCTGGAAGCTTTAGAAACCACTATCTTACAGGTTCGCTCTAAAGGAGTAAGCAACAGGGTGTTGAAATGGTAACCTCCTGCTCTTTACAAGAACTGCCAGGTCATAAATCTGAACGCCAAATGGCTAGAAACGCGATGTATTGTCTAGAAAGGAAAGTGTCTAGGTCTGTAGAACAGATATTTGAAGACATAAATTTCCTTTGTAGATGCTTGAACTTCGCTTCAGGACGTTCTATAATGTCCACATTCTGGAGGGAGTGCTCCGTTCGTTAGAACTTTCAGTTCTATGTTACTCTCTGTCGTCGTCCAATAAATTATAAGCATTTCAACGTACATTATGTCCCCTTTGCACTCCAAATTTTCTCGTTTCAGCACATTATGGTCGAGCCTTACTCGACATAGGATCGCAAAGCGTTAAGGGATACCATCTCAAGATTTATCTCATTATTTACTTATCTACCTTTGTAATGCTACTTCTAATAAAAACTACGGACAGCGAAAGAAGTATTCGAATGATTTATCTCGACCACCACGAAAAGTTCCCAACGCCTACGAAACTTAAATTCACAACTTCATTTCACGAGTAACCCATCGATCCTTCCGATCGGATCGATTCATCACAATCAACCGTGTCTAGTCTTAGCTGGCGTCTCGAACTTGTTCCCACCGCGTGGAAGTTGCGCGCCTACACCAGTCGCGAGATCGATCGCGCAAATCAAAATTAACGCTCCAATTAGTCCCAAAGCGTGCAAGTTATTCTCCCAGTCACGATCTCGTCGGTTCATTCGAGCCGATCTCACGGACGTTCGACGCGCCACGAGGAATACATCATTCGAGCCGAAAGACATTAGCTTGTCTAGCGTCGATGATATAGCAGTATGTCCACGAATTCCCATCGAATATGGGAAATGAAATAGACGGTGGGTGGCACGTACCATCTATCAAGGGAGGATTTCGACCACGGAGCATCTGCTCCGACGCAGAAAGAATCCAGCGAATTCACGGAATTCTCTGGACTCCTTTCCGTTTGACTGACCGGAACCTTTTGGGGCGAGACGCGAATATTAAATGGCCACGGGTGGAACGGGATCGTGGAAAACCGCTGACAAGGTTGCTCTCCGCGGCTCGAGCAGGCACCGTTCGTTAAGAATAGATCCTCGTAATCGCTAACGAACTGTCGGTTATATATCATCGTCGGGATGATCGAACGTAGCCGCGCTCGCCGCGTCTGCTGTTGCATCGCGAGTCATCATCGTTGATGTTCCCCTGGTGGCTTACCTGCAAGCAAAGAAAGAGGATGATTATTAATGCGTATCGCCGTGGGAGCTAGAAAAATTAGAATGTTATGGCGGATGGGATAGTGGCGAGGTCTAAGGTTAGGTTGATATAATGGAAGGTGTCGATAAACGATCATTATCGAGGTTTTAAAAATTAGAACAATGCAGTGGTCATTTTCAGTATTAATTTTTTGAGTGCCAGAGAACATTTTCGTACATATCCGAGAAATACCAGACAATTTTAAACAAAGATGCATGATTGTAAACAAAAATGTATATTTCGGTTAATTTTATTTTAAGGTTCATGAAATTTGTACACAATATTAAAAACATGTTAGGCTTCCATTTTTACTAAGTTTGTCACAACGTAATCACCTTAGTGTAGACAAGCAGACTAAAGAAGATATCATCTTATCAGCCGTTATACATACATTACACGCATTACGGTATTCGAGCTAAAATTGAAGTGCACAAATAAATCTATGCGTATCAGATATTGACGTTATGTTCGTAAAAGAAAATTGACTTTTTAATGAGTTATACCACTTACAGTTTCGAGCAGCGATATATCGTTCTTGGCCCTTTTTGCAAGTGTATGGAGGTGAAAAGGTTAAATAAGCTAGTATGAGAACTCTAGAAACATCTTGCCCGACAAAATTTTACGATACCACGACGCTATTAATTATTTTCTTCGACTTCTCGAGAGACGAAAAATGGTGAAATTTTTTCGAGTAGGACGTGGTTTCCTTTTACCAACATTCAGAGAGTCGAGAAATCGATGAGATTCAGCGGTCATTATCCACTTTACGAAGACTTTCCAGGAAGACAATAATTATTGCCTCCTGCTGGGGCGTGCGTGCGTCGGCGCCAAATTAGACTATTTTAATGCATGCTTTCGAAGTCTTTCTCCGTATTATTATACCACGTGACCCCTGTGTATCAACGCGTTATTATGTGTGATCTGTCCATAAGTCACCGACAAGTTAATGGAGCACTTCCGCGCGTGACTCGGCGAGGAACAGCGAAGCGGAAAAAATGTACTTGCATTAGATTGGATCGCCTTGCCACGAGTGCCCCACATTGAAATACTGCGAAATTAACATGGTATTCTATGAAAACGAGTATATAAACACTCTTGAAAGGTCGATGAAACGTATCATTATTATTGTTATTTATTAAACAGAACGGACGCTCTTCAGAGTATACGAAAGCCAAGATAAAATCGCTTAATTGCAAGTGCTGTGAAATGTAGTGGAATACCATGTGCCAGGCACCACGGAATAATACTATTACACTGAAATTACCCGATAAAAAAATGTTTACCGAGAGCAGGGAAAGTATATATGTAGAAGGCGCTTAAAATACCAATTCGTTTAAGAACCTCTTCCCCAAATTCGATGCGACGTCGTGCATCCAAAAACGGCCGTGTAGAAAACATTTGGTTACAAGCTATGGTAATCTTGGCTCGTGAAACGCTCGTCGGATGGGTCTAATGAAAATATAAAAGCGTCGTTCGTTGGGGACAGAATTTTTTCTAGACACTGCGACACTTGGGAACCGAAACGAGACCCTTCAGCTTTTCGCGGGTCCAGACACTCTCGCGAGCGCCGTTAATAATAATAATAACGCCGGGGGTGCGAGAACCTCGTTTTCCAAGGGTCCTTGTGCCGTTATACGCGCTCGTATATAGAACATTCAACGCGGAGACGTTAGGGTGGTCGGGTGCACCCTTTATGCGGATATTGGTGTGCCTGGGCAATTTAGGAAGATAATGCTCGACGATCAAGCCCACCCTTTCTTCCTCCCGAAAAAAAACCTCCTTGCCCGACTACCCCTTCTTTCCAACCTCCCTTCCCCATTTCACCGTCTTTTCTTCTGTCTATGGCCAGCCAAGAGCTGCCTCTCTCGCGTTTCTACCCCTCGAGCGACCAGAGAATGCCGAGGACGTTATTGATGACGCGCCCCAAGCTACGTGTAGAACGTCTAAGACAGTGATTCTTAACCACAGGATAGCAAATCTTTGGCGATAGATCTAACAGCTCATGAACTTTTATTCTCTACAGTTTCTAGAATTGTCGCTGTAATTAATATGTATATTCCTTGTGCTTATTTCAGAAGACGGTACAATAAAAGGAAGATCGAATTTGGTAAAATATTGGATTGTTAACCCTTTGCACTTCTATGTCGAGCGCGACTCGTCATCAGTTTTTATCTGAGGAGCTACTTCGTCGAGTCCCACTCCACATTCTTTCATGTCCAAATCAATAGTGAAGGAAATTGTTTCAAGAGATATTATATACTTGAAAATTACAAAATACAACGAAAGTGAGAATAAAATGAAATTTTATTATATTATTCACACGGAGATGCATGATAGATTTTTAAATTGAAATCCAAGTTTAAAAATCTTCCAAACTGTGTCCTGAGTTTCGAAGGATTAAGAACCACTGGTCTGATAGGTGTAACAAACGACGACGGGTCTCGCGCGATCGAAGGGTACGAGGGCTCCACCTTTCTCCCTCTATAAAAATTCCGTCGCCCTTTTCAATCTCGAGGCCCAGCTTAATCACGCGCAGAACAAAGATGGCACGAACGCGTGCGAACGCTTTGTTTATCGGATCAATTGAAAGTAGCCCCGCAGGCAACTTTGCGTAATGATTCATCCCGCTGCTAACGAACCGATACACAGTATCGTTTTTCGACCCCCGACTGAGGGGGGGGGGGGGGGGAGTTGAATTCGAGTGCGAGAGATTTCGAGGCTGAATGAATGTTTTTTTCCGGGCCTCAAATTGTTTGGAGCTTGATCAAAATAACAATTAAAACACTACAATATACACGTAATTGTAACACATTACAATAAATGTTGGTTCGTTTACAACGTATAGATTAATTTAATTGTAATTATTTCATGTTACCAAGGAAAAGCATAAATTTGAATGACTGCAATATTATTCATTGACAATGCAATATTATATCTATTTATTTTCAATGTAGAAGTTCGGATGAATGTAAATTGACACATTTCAGATTATTAATTGCACATCTGAATACAGGATAAGTATAAATCGAAATTAGGACACGTTCCGCAATACGTTACATTAAATACATTCAGTTTGTCTTGTCTCAATAAGTAATAAAATATAGTTACGATTAAATTTTACTAATTGAATTTTAAAATGATTAGCTTACGATTAATCGACAGAAACGCTAGGAGGAGCGTCCCGACGCCGCAGGGATTGGAAAGGGATATCATTTCGATTGCGACGGTACGATAAGCGAGCAAGCGACGCTGTCAGCGGTATGACGGATCGCGCGTGCAACGTTGATAAACGGGAATAAAAACGAGTACGATTGCGGACCGCTTAAGGGTTCATTTTTCTTTTGAGCCTGGTCGGTTGGGCGACGCGATAAATTCAATAGTTGTGTGTACGCGCGTTAGAATATCGAGTTGTCGCCGTCGGTGCGGATGCGCGCGTTTGAATTATTTCCCGGAGATAAAAACATCGCTACACGGGAAAATTATTGATTACGTGCTCGCGTCTCCTCGATTCGAAAGCATTTTTGTCGGATGTTATTTTCGATGGGAGACCATCATTAAAGTCGCGATCAACATAGAGTTAACGCCATCAAAATTACTGGCACAGAACACGACAATATATCCACCAGTTATATAAAAAATTGATAAATATTTGCTGTGATTTTTACCAAATTTCAAAAGTGGGAAAAGAGCACGTACGAATTCATTTTCAACTACGCACAGCATTTATCGAATCAATGCTGGTGCAAATTTTAGTAATTAACGAGTGTTTGTAAATTCTCATCCACTCGTTTCCGCCAGTTATCGCACGCGCGCCAAAAATCCCAGCAGTAATGTTAAAACACAACAGATATCTGTTCATCCTCTATCGAATGGGAAAAACGGTTAAAAAGCACGTACAACTCCATTTTCAATTAAAACATTCATTGAATCAGTATTTTTCATAGGCTTGAATATTTTTAAATATTCATTTCCATCGGAGTATTCATGTTGAGAACCACGACGGGTTTCCACGATCACGATATTTTTCAAGTTACGAAGGCTAGGTTGGACGGGACCAATGGAAGTTGAAAAGGTCCTTATATGACCAAACATTAGAGCAATTAGAGTTATAACTGAGTTCCTAAAAGCCAACAAGCTTAGAATATAACACAAAAAAAAATAAAAGCATTACAACTTTTCGTCCATTTTCCATAGTATTAATTAAATAATAAATTTGTGCATAACTCCTCGTTCGTTAATCACATTAAATTAAAACATAACACTGTTCCATTCGTCATAATTAAGTAGCTCAAAACTAATTGATCGTTCCAAGCGAGAGAAAGAAAGTCCCACAGCGTTTCATCCCCGTTGTCCAGGTAGCGTATCGGTGCACCAGAAACATGGAAGCTATTAATAATCCTGGGAATCATATTTTGACTTATTGCCTTGATAAATGAATTACAACCCGACCGGACCTTTCGCCCCCATGCATTATTCACCAGCGACCCACGGAGTGAACCGCGTGAAAGGGGAAGGGATAGAGAAAAAGGAAATACGACCAGCGTCCGCCGCGATTACACGGTTTCAGACGAAATTGACATTTACACGGGCCACGGAAATCCCATTAAAGGCGAAGGGGAATTTATTAAAAAAAAAGAAAAAGAAATGCTCAACGGCCAAGGTGTCAGGGTGGAATCCCACTCCGCTCGATGGGTGCTTCCCTAATAGAGGGCTTAATCGATTTTACCCTCGGGGCCATTCGATGCAAACATTTGCTGAGGGAATCCCCCGCGAAAAGACTTCCTTCGACGAGAATGGAATCGTGGTTCACCTACTTGCGTCATATTTCACACACACGGACCCTAAACCCGTCGATGGACGAACGTGGAAGTTGGGTGGGCGGTTTCGCGTCAACGACTTCGCGCATTACGAACCGTGTGTCTGCACCTAAGTGGCGACGGTAACGAGAAAATGATGAGAACTTGATTTCTCTTTACTCGGGGTGACACCGATCTGACGTTTGGTCGTTGAAACGAACGAGCACTGTCGGTGTACAACAATCTGCTGGTCGATGAAAGATCATCGTGTACCATTCTCTTTCCTTTTCCAATAAAATAATTATACCATCGTTGTTAATTATTCTTCCTATACAAAAAAAAATATTTTTCTTACCATAAATAAATACTCAACGAACAATAAAAATCGCAAACGCGCTGACCGTACCTGTTCCGTGAAATAAATTCTCCAACAAAGGTCACACTTCGAAGAAATACGCCCGGCTCTTTAAGTGGTCAACTGTCGATATCTTTACCTTATCGCGCTCGCATAATTCAGGCTCGGCTTAAACCTAACGCATCGAACGAGAGTTGTTGCACAGAGCCGCGAGGCTTGGCAGCAAAGGAACACAATCGTACAAAACGATACGCGCAATGTTCCTCGGGGGCAAATAAAGAAAGAAGGCAACGGACGTTCCTCTACCTTATTTATCATACGTGTACGCTCGACGGGCATATGCGCGCGGTTTCCGTGTAGCAATCGCTTTCCTGGGTACTTCGGTTTATTGTAGGCCGTGCTGGAACCATTACTGGACACGCCTGGCTGTATTCTAATTTTTTTCCAACGGGGCATCTCGGCTTGAAACACCGAGGCACTTTCCTATCCGACTGACATCGACGTTTTGAACCAGCTGACGAAACATAGCCGGGGTATTCGTGTTTTGATGAAAGGCTGGTGTTGCAACGACGCCGACGTTCCCACAACCCGTGATCGACGCGATGTTCGGGATCTCCAAGTTCAAACGGTTGATGAAGCGATGCATCTGTGGAGCTCTCTCGATTCCCCGTCCCCGTCCATTTCCACGATTTCTCATTTAGATATTTGGAAAAGAAACGGCTCGGTGTTGATAAACGATGACACGTATATGAAATGTAGTCTGAGCGGAATACAGCGATAGGAGAATGAATCGTAGATGTTTAGTCTCGTGTACGTTTCGATTTCACCTAGCAGAGATTGGCTTGCAATTAGCTTGACAGATAGAGTTTGGATAAGGTAATCCCCGACGCGATACCGCCATAAGCTCGATCGCTTCGTTGATTGATTTCTTATGTAACGTTTTGTTTGACCGCGGTTGCGTAACGAAATCTTGTAGCTGATAGGGTTTTTATATCTGGTTGGTTGATTCGATCGATCGCGATCAATCAATGCGTTGTTGCGACGTTCTGCGAGGTTCTAACAAATTCTTTTTTCGTGTTGTATACACCCCCGATGTAAAAGGCTTTCATTGTATGTACAGTGGTTACCTTATGGAAAAATGTTACATTGTCAATTGAAACAAGCAATCAACGTAGATGCCGAAGGCTAACCATGTCTGCAAGTAGGGACACTTATGTAAACCCGTTTAGTACCTTACAACGCACTGTACCCAAGAGACAAAGGAGTCATAGATTGCTACAGAAATAAAATCACATCGACAGTACATTTATCACATACTGCCGTCATTTTTGTACCATAGAAATTGAAACAAAGTGTAGAAAGTGGTCTTGGACAAGTATGTGCTAAGCTTGCAATGACTTTTCCACGTAACGACGTAGCCTGTCTCCAATTTACCTATTGCAATTAAAGTTCGTAGACTGTACTATACTATTTCGATAATTAGCCTGATAAAATAGCGTTACACATGCGTAGTTGTATTCTTCTCGATAGGCCTCAGACTCCCAGTAAGCAGATATCAATTTACATAACTTTAACTCGAATGAATCAATTAAGCATCAATCGACCAAACCATTTTACGCATTAAAAGATACGAGAGGTCTCTTTCAGAATCAAGGAAAACAGGATTCGAAACGTCGGAGACGCGAGACCTTCACGTCAGGAAAGAATTTTTCAATAACATCTCTTTCAACCCACATATTCTTTCTTCGAACCTCCCTCTCTCCGTTCCGAAGATCACAAGATCTAGACTCCGTCTGGCAAACAATCCAAGCGGTTACCGGAGAATATTGAAACGCCATGGTGAAAAGTATATAAATTCTTGCAGTCCCCGGTCTCGTAGTATCCGAGCAACAAATCAAACCAGTGGTCGATTGTAGCGAAAAAGTGCACGATCACCAGGGCACGATCACTCAAAAGCTCCCTCCTCCCTGAACAGGTATACGTGAAAGAAGGGGTTGACAGCGCGGAACGATCGATCGTGTCGGATCACGTTCGCGAGCTGAATCCAATTCAGAAATACTGAACGTGCCAGGGCAAACATGATCGTGTGCGTACGCCGGCCGTCGTTCTTTTCTTCCCTGCTTCCTTTATCCGCGGGAGATTAACACTACTTTTCATACGTGATTAAGACTTTTACCGCTATATTACGCGTTGAAGTTTACAAGAATTGAGAAACAGATGGTCAATGTACCGATACAGGATTAATGTTCACTTAAATTAATTGTTATTCAGTCAACTTAAATCTCTTTATCGTTTTGAAAGTCCCTTCATGCAGGGGATAACAAGGACTATATTCTCATATTTTTCAAATTTTTCAAATCACACTTATCACAAGAACAAGGTATTTGTTTAAAATAATTTAATCAAAAATGGTTAAAATATGTTAGTTTAAACTGAAATTATTTTTATTTGGTACTTTAATGTCTTTACTGTAAGCCCAGGAAAGCTCATTTTCATCTCTTGGCTAATTCAGTAGTTATGACTTTTTGAAAAAAGAATAGCAATAAAATTTAAACAACTGTAAAACTATGAATTTCCAAAATTATTAAAAATCCTTCGAGATATATTTAAATACCACTACAGACTGCAACATATTCAAATTTCATCAAAATCCAAGATGTTACTCCAGAAAGACACTATTGTTCAAACCAAAAGAATAAAACAACTGCTTAAAAGTATCTAACAATGATAATAACTACTTATTAGATAGTAGAAATTCTGCCCTTTAATTTGATTTTTGTTCGAATCAAATCGGACGATTTTACGCTGAGCTATGACACCTCAAAGTTTCTTATTTTATAGACAATTTTAAATCAGTGACAGGCGCAGTGACCTATATATATGTAGCGTCCTTGCAAGGCGTGAGAAATACTAGTAAACATTGTAGTATTTCCTGAATGGCCCACCCCTCTAATTCCTTGACATAATAGTAAACATTGTAGTATTTCCTGGTTGCAGAACCTCTCAAAGTTCTTTCAAAGTGTCAAAATGGCGGATCCAAAATAGCGGACCAAAATGCGGAAAATGATTTGATTTTGATGAAACTTGGTATTCAGGGGTTTTTGGGGTCGCTGATTCCCAATCTGAACTCAAAATTTAGAAATTCAAATTACACTTATGAAATGTAATAAATATAATAGTTTATGTAGGATTTGGTGTGTTTGAAGTCCTAAGTATGGGCGACGGCCATGCGTATATTCGATAATAAAGACACACGTGCACCTTCGGCGTCGTTTATGTTCACGTTCGCGAGTTGAATCCAATTCAGAAATACTGAACGTGCCGCGCCAACCACGATCGTGTGCGTACGCCGAGCGTCGTTCTTTTCTCCTTAAGAGAAGCTTCGCTAGCTGCATTTCCGCCACGAGTTAGGCTTGCCCGACGAATAGGAGCCCGAGGCACGTATATCCACGGCCTGGCCACTATGGCCTCATTATTTCCATTACTCTGCCTGCCGACAGATTCCACCGGCTAGGTACATATCTTTCCCACAAAGTTCTCTGCGTAGGGAACCGCAGCCTCGCTGTACCGGAGCGAAATTTATTCGGAACTAGTTCTCAGGGCCTGAAACTCTTCTTGCTGTCGGAACGCGGGTTCTCCTGTTTCTGCGGCTAATTGGAATACGATTGCATTGTGTTACTGGAAATTTGTTGTCGGTCACTCTGTGGAAAATTCGTCGGGGACTTTGTTATTCTTGGATTTAGCCAATGATGCAGCGAAGGGGAGCGTGACGTGATTCGTGTGGAATTTATGATTTGGGGTGACTGGGTTTGGAATTCAGGGTGCATTCTCACGTTTGAAGAATACTAGAGTGTAGTAAGCAATTAACTATAGGACATAGGAAAAGAAATAGCTGTGGTTTCTAAGAGTTCTGAAGAGTTTATATGAAGTCCTCATCCTATAATAAAGACATTCTCCAGCGTCATGTCTTCAGTTCCAGCTTCGATTATAGCTCGATTATGGATACGCAGAAGACCCTAATGATAATCCAAGTCCAATTACTCCAAAGGTTACTTAACATAGACCTCCCACTGGTAACAGTAGATTCCAGTCGGACCATGATGCCCTTTTTTCACCCATTTCTTCGTCACAGGCTCATCCAACCTTTGGTAAAGCGATACGAACAGAACAACGCCGCTAAGGCTGATTTAAGGGCGTTCGAATCCTCAGCCACCTAACGAAACGAGCCAGCGAATCGCGCGCAGAACACCTACTGTCACGCCGTGGCGTGTTTACGCGTTAATGTCGGCAATAAAATCAGGCTAATAACGATAATCTAAAATTCATAAATGCAGCCAGGACGTCGGACGGTTGGATCGTAAGTTCAAGGAGATACTGCGATCCTCGACGGCTCAGGAGTGCAGCTGCGAGGGGATGGGTAAAAATGAAGGTGACTGTATCGGAAGCTGGCTCAACGTTGCATTAAGCTTCATTAAGGGAAGAAGAAGCCGGCGGCAGCGTCACGATGCGATCCTGCGATGATAGAAATTTACGGGGAACGTCCAATCATGGAGAATATGGAAACGGAAGCCCATGCGATCCGTGGCAATAATCGTTGCCATCGGGAACTTAAACGACTGACATTTTTATTGCACGCGCAGTCCTGGAGTCGTTGGGATTTCGTTTCGAGTTTCATAGTGGCTTTCAAATGTCAGTGCTCGGTCTTTAACGCTCGCGTAATATGCAAACTTTGTTCATTGTAGACTTGGTAACACATCCTGCTTTTTGTCGCGACTAATTGTTCTTGCCACTTTGGTCAATATTCTATTATACTTGTTAGCTGGGAACATGCTACACAACAGCGTGGTGCTTTTTCTCTTCGTTGATGGATGGGTGCTCCACTTTACCTCCAAATGTCTCTGCTATGCAGTTAAGCATGAAAATTTTCAATGTAGCCAGGTGCCACAACTACTGAAACACTTATCCTCAGCCTTTTGTACGATGATAATGGAACGCGGATCTACAAACCTGATGTGATCGTTTCACAGACGCCAAAAAGATCATTCCAGCGTTCCTTTAAATGGTCAAGCGCTGGTACAGTTATCTTAATTCTGTTTTTGCGTTACGAAGCTGAACGTGTGGTTCCGTAGGTAGCATTATCGACACACGTTTGAGATACAGGAATCATTCTTCCGTGACTCCTTATGCAAATGGCGGCACGTCGTTCGAACGTATGACTCCCGCTCGACGGAGCGCGGAAATGGTCCAGGACCTCATCGACCAAACGTTCTCGCATGAAAAACAGCTTAAAACAGACAGTGATTGCCCGCACGGAATTCGACCTCGATCCGTTCACGCAAACATATTCTCCCTCGTTGATGGGGCACAGGTGATACCAACATCGCGTTACGAATGGCAAGAAAATTCCAAAGACAGTAATGCCTCGGTTATTGGTTAAATTTATTAGTCGTATTCGCGATCAGAAGTCGTTTCTAGCTACAGTGGCGCCACTTGTAATTTCACAGCGATTTAACTTACAGCCAGTCCCATAACTATTCGTGCCCTCCGTACACTATTGAAGGAATTTGTCTTAATTAAATGATAGGCTTGATGTCTCAAAATAAATGTTTCATTATAAATATGTACATGAATAAACATTATACATGTATATTTTTGTAATGAACAATTTATTTGGAAACATCAAATCTATCATTTCATTTAGACTTTCTTCAATAGACATAAGGGATACGAATATTTATGGAACTGACTGTATGTCATGTCGCTCTATATAGAATCTCAAACAACTTTCAATGTCCTCTGAAGTGTGCCCTTATTGCTTCAATATAAATTCAGGCAACTAAAAAAACATTTATCAACTATCTTTGAGAACTTTGTCGGTAAGCAAAGTTTCATCAAAGTAGGAGTAGTTAGGCGTTTCTCGCAAGTGATGGGAGGCTTAAATCCGTGGCACGTCCAAACAAGCCGTAATTAGCAAACGCTGGAACTCGATAAGTCCGCAAGCAAATATTTCTTCATCGATGGAAGCGACGAAGCGTCGAGTGGCGGAAGACTTCCACCCAACGAGCGTCTCGCGATTGCGGGAGGAGTCCTTCTGCCCGCGGATGCATTGTCTCAGCAGCTGCCCCGGTTATACGCAACGTTATTCTTGCCTTTCTCTAGAGCCTGAGCGCTCGATCTTCATGCATCACCGTGCATACCGCGCCGACATTCTGCTCTGGAGTGGTTTCTCTCGCAGCACCCTTTAACCATCTTCAGAGTTTTCAGACTCGTCATTAGCACTACTCGCTACTCCAGACGGTTGTTAAAGCAGCCACTCGCCCGAGGGACCGCGTCGATGGATAATTTTAACCCCCGTCTGAAACGTTTGACCTTACGTGGCATTCGTGGTGGAAACGACGAAAACATGGAGAGAACGCGGATCGACAGGGAAAACCAGCGGTCGTGTTCTTATTCCGATCTATCCCTTTTTGCTAACCGCTGGCGTGCTTACGCTGAATTAACCGACTGCTTTTTCCGTGGAGCGTTTGCGGTATATTAATGAAGAGGGTCCACGAGTTTTTGCTAATTACGCATGCGGGTGAAAAATAGGAGAATACTCGTCACGGTGGATCGGCCTGCGAAGGGATGATTAACGGACTTTGAATTGCAGTGTCGATAGAGCGTTCAGCATTTCTGACTCTTGCTCTCGGAATATTCAACCTTATCGAACAGATATTTCGCTATGTCTACAGTTACTTCAGCCAGTAGAATTACGTCATTACAGTACTACAGAAAAATAAATCGAATGAGAAGCACTTCCTAAGCGACAAGCTACCAAACAAACAGCGACGAGTCATCAATAACAACAGTGATTACATCTCAAATTAAAATTGGTCGTCGTAACTTCTACGAGCAAATAAAGTCGATGCAAATAAATGTCCAGTGTTTACGACCGGAGCCGATATTACCGAGGAATTCGAACGGTATCGAAAGAACGATTTCAATTCACGTTCCTCGCAGATCGAGATCGCTGCGAGACAATAAACGTTCCACGTGAATTGATTAACCACCGATAACGACTGAAACGAAACGAGTCGCCTTCAGCCGGTACGGTCACCGTCGTTTCTCCGCGGCTATTACGCTCGCGACAGCTCGAGACAAGCGGGACACGTCTTTCCACCTAAACGAGTTAATATTCATACACGGCTGATGTAATGAATACGACCGAGATGCATTATCTAGACATCAAGTACTTACACGAAGACTTCCAAACGCCATTTAAGCTGATGTAATCCCGCGCCACCCACGTGCAATCTCACGTCGTCGCATCCGCAGAATTTGTCTCCCACAGAAAGGTCTTTCACAAACTGTACTTTCTGAGAACGTTTTCCTCTATTCTAGGATGGGTAAAGTAATGTGAACACCTGTGGGATACCACACTATTTTATTAATACGTGGTCTGCATTTGCTATTGATACGACTATTGTCTTTCTTGGATAGTTATTGGTGGAATGTTATCCTATATGTATACAGTCCCATAAGTATTCGTACCCTCTATGTCTATTGAATTAGTTTGCCTAAATTAAATGATAGATTTGATGTTTTAATGATATTTATGATAAAAATTTATTTGGAAACATCAAACTTGACATTTCGTTTAGACAAATTTCTTGAATAGATATAGAGAGTACGAAGAGTACGAGAGTCCGTGCATTATTTTCTGTAGAGACTCCTACATAAGTGCATATTTAGAAAATTACTGTTTTAACGACGTTAGAAAGCCGTATAGTCGAATTAGTAATTTCGAATTAAATAAGCTTAGGGATTTGGGAACTTTAAGAGGTCCCCGGTTACAAGTTCACAAAACCAGCTTCACAAAGTGACCAGTTTTGCAAAGCCAGAAGGATTCCAATTAAAATAAACTAGCTCACTAATCCCAGAATCCATTACGCCAGCTCGCTAATCCTGGAATCCTTCCACTTGTCCTTCGATCCTGACGATGAGGCTTGAGGTTATGTTAATCGGTACTCGGTAGGGAAGGGCAATTACTAGCAAATCCTGATTAAAGTTTCAATCTTCTCGGGACCACAAGCTAACAGCGCCTCGCAGGTACCCTATACTTGGTATTTTGGCAAAAATAATTTTTATTTCAATAGAAGACAATTAAAAATAGAAATGTAATTCATGCAAGAAAAGTGAACCAAGGAGGTAACTTCGGACATCGAGAGTCCGTCGATAGCAGACATCGATGAATCGAGGAAGCGCTAGCGAGCGAGTCGCGGCGCTAATCGGTTGATAGCTTATCGCCGAGCTCGACGTTTTTCACCAACGACATCAAGTACAATGGAGTGCACTCTCTTCGGTTTGAGAAGACACTCGATTTACGGGTTAACGAGGCATTCTCGGTGCACCAAGCCGTTTTACGGAGAAGCGGTTAACCGTCCCCCGAAGCAGCGCGGCTCCGCTGCACTTTGAGAAAGTCGTTCAGGATGATGCACGAGTGTGGTGTGTAGGCCGCGCGAGGGGCGGCGAGGAGGAGGAAACGAAAGGAGCACGCAGGGCCAGCTCGAACCACAACTCACGATTATTTCTTTCAATTTATGCGCATTCTGATTTTACTAATACATCCAGAACTTTGACCGAAAGTTCTTGAGCCTTGGTTCCAAATATATGTTTCTGCCATAAGTTCTGTGAGTAAATCGTATACTGCGTGGATGTCAACACATGGACTAATTAATATAATCACTAAAATATTTGAAAGTATTACCAGGAACGCTGAAAATCATAGTATGGGAAGGACAGATTTGTTCAAGGGTGGTCCGCGATCGCAACTCTAAGCTTGCCTAGCAACTTCATAATGATGACACTGTAGACCGGTAACCAGGTCGATATAGCCTTTGCCGGCTCTATGAGAGCCTTTGACACCGTCAGTCAGTCCGTATTAATCACCAAACTGTCGGAAGTGGGAATTTATGGCAACATGTTGAAATGGCTATGGAGCTGTCTAGATAAACGCGCTCAGGTTGTCAAGTTTAATGACTGCTTTTCACGTATAATCTGAGGAATACTAGAGTGCCTCAGGGTCTGTATCTAGGTCCACCAACGTGCACTCTATTTATTAATGGTCTCTTCACCTTGTCATTGAACAACACTATTCTATTATTTGCAAAAGATTTGAAAGTATGGACATAGTGTAAAATAGTGATGTAAAACCCTTCTCAGTTATCATAAGCCCTGAATTAATCCCAAGACAATTACAATTCCAACATCATACATGATCCCTAACTAACATAGAATTTTACACACGTTCCATTAAACTCATGTGACGCGAAGCTAAAGTATCGAGAGGTATCACGAGGTAAACGCGTTTCTCTACCCAGCCTAGAGCCCACGTCTCTTTTCACGCTTGACTTAGTAATTCACGAGTCGGGTGCACTTTGGGAAAGTCGTTCGGGATGATGCACGAGTGCGGCGTGAGTAGAAAGAAACGAAAGGAGCACGCGGGACAGGTCGAGACGGTGGCCACAAATTTTTCCTTCCAAGTTATGCGCATCCTGATTTTATTAATAAAGCCAGCCCCCGCCGCCAACGAAAGTTCTTGCGCCCCTAGCCGAAAGTATCATTAAGCGCCTGAACCCCAGTCGCCATTTAAGAGCATTTCCGTCCGCGGAAAAAAGACGGCCCGCCTCGCGGCAGGACTTTTAAACGCAGTTTCTCGCCACCTCCCCTGTCTGAATGGCTTTCGCAAAAAGTGCACGTACTTTGTGCTACATAGCAGCGTCTCTGTAATTTCCCTCCGCCAAAAATATCCTTAATTCCTCGCGACGGTAATGAAGCGCCGCTTGGCGTGTCTTTAACCGTGTCCCCTCTTTCCTCCGAACATTATTCCGCAATTTGTTAACACCAGTCTAGACTAATTACAACTTCAAAGCGGTCTTTGCGTTTCTCGAAGGAAAGTACGCCATCCCACCCTTAAATTGCTACGAGAAATACACGTTACTCGAGTGGACTAATGGCCGATCCTCGAGATAAAAACTGTGCCTCTCGAGATTTACGACTTCCGTCGTCGGTTTGAACTTGTTTGGGAAATTGCAGGTGATCTGCTAGGAATCGATATGTTAGAAAAGTCGAGATGAATAAATGCCTAAAGCAGGTCATGTGTTTCTTCTTGGCGTGCATCCCTCTCTTAAAGGAGATTCTGCCAGAAGACTCGGTTAAGGAAGGGTCGGATTATCAAGTATGTCCTCACGACCGTGATTTCTGACACGGATCAGAATTGTATTGACCCTCGCTCTGACGAGACATACAAAATACAGTCAACATTGAAAAGCTACACAGCGCGTTATTATTAACACGAACCTAACGACTATCCTGACTTTTCCATTTTGATCTTACAGATCTGTGTAACAAAGAGTTCAACGTTGTTTATGCGACTGTTGGATTCGGGGAACGAATGCTTGCCCTTGGTAGGATTCTGTGGTTGGATTCTGTGACCCCCGGATGAATCGATCCAAAGGGCTAGGAATGCAGGGTGAGACATTGCTATCTTTTATCTAGCAAAATATTGAACGGCTGAGGTACTAAACAGAAGCCGACACGTTGCAGCAGTGCTTACTTATCTTTTATCTCAACCGTTGGATTCGTAATCTCCCGGCTGATCGCAGAGCGTCACATTTGATAGATGGCGATGTTGCCTCGCTTGGTTTGTTCTCGTGTTCTCATCTATTGGAAATATGTCAGCAGGGTTGTAATGTGTGTGAAATATTCTAAAGTATCTTGAATTGTATGCCAAACTTGTAATAGCAATGGTAAAGTAGTTAGTCAGTGACGCTCAACTGATATATGACTGTCATAGGCGAGGATCGTAGCACACTGAAAGAAGACTGAAGTCCCGATGAAACGATGCGCCTATTCACGTCAGTTCAGCGAGAACACTTACTTCCGACTGCTGCAAAAGTGTTGATGTCGCAAACTATTTATCATAGTGACGTTTGGTTGAACCTGGACCTGCCCATAACAGAGTAACTCATCTAACCCATGGATTCTTTTATTAGTTGGTAGACATTTTTGCTTCTACTCACGACGCCTACTTCCAATTACACTTTCCTTTACTTGTTCCTAGGTAAGCATCTATCTTTTACAATAGTGAAAACACTTACCCTACGCTGTGCAGCAAGAGCAATCAATACTATTTGAGTTGGCGTGTACGTACCTGCAACAAAATCGAAGAATATGGTTAGAATCCAATAATGTATTGATATTTTGAAGTTAGACATTCACACCAAAACGTCATACGAATGTTAGATCTGAGTCTGCGATTTCTATACATTTCACGCAAATCCAAGCAAGGCAAGTCTCAAGACTCCCTCCTTGATTGTCTTTACTGCTTCACAGACAGGTAAACGAACGCCACCGTGGGACAAGCTCGTTTCTAGCCCTGAACAGCCAACTAATTTCGCGCAGATTTCGGAGTTGCCGTGGCTGTATCCGCAGCGGTCAAGCCTCCGTGCAGTCGACGTTGCACTTCGGGAAGGTCGGTTGACTAGGCTCACGAGGGCAGCGAACGCTGCGGGGAGGTATACAAGGAGGAATGTCGAGGAAGAATGCACGAGGGGGGAATGTGTGGGCGCTCTAGCGAGGCTAGCGATCGAGCAGAGGCACGCTGTGGCCGACACGGCCGCAGACAGAGACATTGCATCGAGGTTAAACGGCTGAACTCGGCGAGGACCCTTAGGGTCAAATGCCTAAATTGCCGCGTCACAGTCCGCAAGACAACGCGCCGTTTATGCGAGCATTGCATTAAAGAGAGGCGAGCAGGAGGATCGGCGACCAGAAACGTTACGCGACGTGGCATTCTATCGCGCAGCGGTTCGTTGCAGGTGAGACGCGTGGGCGAGACGGACGTTTAATGACTCGGCTCACGTGTTGGATTTTCCATGCAGGGGTTCGAAGATTGGAAGACATCATTGAAGTGGGTGAAACTCTTAGGCTCTATTATGATAGATTGCATCGATGCATCAGTCGACTGTTGTAGAATTCAGGTTTTACGAGGAGATAATTCTTTCTAAGTACCTTGACCCCTTGAGTGCCAGAGGAAATTTTCAGATATATCCGAGAAATGCCAGAGAATTTTAAGCAAAGATGTATGATCGTAAACAAACATGTATATTTCGATCAATTTTATTTTATAGTTCATGGAATTTTTATACAATACTAAAAACATATTAGACTTCCTTTATTAAAAACAAAAAAAAAAAATAAAATTAAAGTGCAGAAATAAATCTATGTGCATTAGATATTGACGTTATTTTCGTGAAACAAAATTGATTTTTTTATGAGTTACAGCACTTATAGCTTTGAACAGCGATATATCGCTTCTTGGCGCTCAAAGGGTTAAATCATACCTTAATCATACCTCCTCTCTAAAACACAACTACTAACCTCACTAGATACCTACACCCATGCATGTTCTCGAGGAAGGAGACTAATTCTCCACGGAATACGAATGGTCGAGTCGTAAACGCAGCGTTCAATAATCCCCCATGCTTGGAACGTCGAGGAGCCCGGGTGCAGATGTTCGTGAATTGGATCAACGATGATTTATTCCAGTTACGGCCGTTAATGTCATGCACAATTCTGAAGTTGCGTGATTCTAAACGGCTAAAATTGTATGCCTTCGACGATGAAAAGAGGATAGAAGGGGTGTTGCCTCCTTGTGAAATTTGAACTCTACCTCTAGTCTTCGTCTGACGAGTCTGACGTCTTCTGGCAAAGTTGAAGGTTCTATGTACAGAGGTTGGGTTGTACGGATGACTCGGAGCATCGCGTCACGACGATCGATATCTCAGTGACTGATATCTCAAGGGCTCGAACCGTGACTAGAAAACACGGTGAAAAATGGATTGGTCAAGGGTAAGCGGACATTCAACCGAAGTGTCTCGGAAAAATCGCGAAATGGAGAAAAATTTGCATAGGAACGGTACGAAAGGCGTCACCGAAGACGCCCGGTTCACGTAGGCGGTGGTGGTACGAGAACGCGAGGGTGTTCGAGAACGTACAATGCCAGATCAACGAAGGTCAACTTCTGAGATAATAAATTCCTTCTCGAATTTCAATAGGTTTGACGTAACTAAGCAGACCCTGGATGGAAATTCAGATTTGCTAATCAAGATTCTTGAAAAGAGGTCATTTCAATGGCGACCAGGATTTCGTATAGCATAAATGAACGAAGAAGAGGCTTCTTATTATCTAAAACTCTACGTTTTTTATGTGTTTCATAGTTTGATACATGCCTCGTCCCAATTTCGTAAGAATTGCGCGACATCAGTTCATCGCGAACGTCGTTTACTGAGAACAGACGATGACGCGCTCGACTCCGAATTGGACGATATTAAGAGTGGCGGTCGTTGACACGCGACAAGCCTGACATGCAAGTTGTCGCGTAATCGATGACTCGTGAGAAAATCGAAACGCGTTTCTAAAAGCAACGGTTCTATCGTTCTCACATCTCGTCATCGGTCGATCGCTATCGCGAATCCTGGGTGGAAGCTCTATTACAGTGTGAATGTTGAGTCAGGTTATCAGGTCGAATCGTTTATATTCTTAAACCCTCGTATCTTTCCTCGTACTTCCTGAAAAATGCTCGTTCATCTATCCTATTTCCTCATCCTTCGCAATTTAGATCATTCACTACCTCTACGGGTCGTGTATACATTACGCTATGCATATCTCACTATTACTGCTTCCATTTGATTATCATTATTTTTGGGATAAGAGTGGTCCTTCACGTTCAGTTTGATGCCCCGTTGTTTACATTGCCAAGTGATCTTATTTTCGCAACAGCGCTCGTACTCGATCCCAAACAAATTTCCAATATCCCCTAGCCGCTATTTAAGATTCGCCACGGGAGCAACGCGACCATCAATAACGCGCTCGACCTTTACGGAACACCTCATTCGAAACGCCGTCGCCGGCGCGACCAATGACAAGCGTGCTAAATGCGACTTCGATATCCATTTCGCAAGCCGTCTTACATTCTCACGCGAGTGGTAATTCGAACTCGAGCGAGCATGGACCTTTGCAGCGAACGGGATTCAGCTCGAAACTCCGTCTTAGCTTTCGAATCGCGCGCAAAGTTTTGATTTTCTTATCATTTTCAATGACACTGGCAGTCTGATACAGAATTTCTCGATGGAGGAGTAAGAGAAGTAGGCGTTTTACTATTTGAATAGACGCAAAAACAGGAATACCACTATAGTCTTACGAATTCTGCCTCTTGCCGTTTAATTAGGCTATGAATCAACTTATGAACATACTTGCTTGGTTTTTTTAGTGCATAACTGTCAGTTCAGTTATTGCACTGAATACTTACATCATAATGCAAATATTTCTATTCTTCTTGACAATACTTTGCCTGAGACTCTAACTCATTAATTTTGATAACTTCTTAATTTTGGCTTAGTTAGCGATATCGAAACTCTGTAAATTATATTTACAGTGACTCCTAGAAATATTCGGACACCAGTGTATGGTTAGCGTTATGGCTTAATATCGTAGTTATTAAAAAAGCAATCGTCTTCGTTACTTTTCCAATAATAAATCCAATAAATCATTATTAACATAAATCATTTATTAACATTATTAAAGATATGTACATTGATCCAAAAATTTACATAATAACAATAAACAAACGAGAGGATACCGCATTTTCGGGTCACAAAAATATTCGGACACTATGAGGAATAACATTTATTAATTAAAATTAAACATTATATGTTCCACATTAATATTTTGTTCCAAATCCCTTTTCTTTTATAATATGTCTCAATCGATTCGGCATATTAGAAATTATTTTTTTTAAATATTCTGTCGAAATGGACGCCTATTCTTCTTGAAGCCTAATTTTAAGTTCTTCTTTGGAACGAATGGGTGCCTTGCGAATTCGTTGGTTCAACTATCCCATAAATTTTCTATAGGGTTAAGGTCTGGTGATTGTAGAGGTGGATGAAGGACTTTGGGGCAATTATACAATAAAAATTCTTAGACAATGCGCGACTTATATTTAGAATCATTATCCTGGTAAAATTTAAAATCTTCAGCAATCCCCATTTTTTCTGCACTTTGTTTTAAATTGCTTTTTAAAAGATTCAAATAAGCATCCTTAACCATGATGCCATCGATAAAAACTAAATTGCCAACGCCGAAAGTCGAAATGCATCCCCACACCATTACAATGTTTAATGCAATGTTAAATACTCCGTGTTTTATCGTACCAGAAAATGTGATATTCTTTCGTTTGTTTATTGCTATTATGTAATTTATGCAAATTTTTGGATTAATGTATACATCTTTAATAACATTAATAAATGACTTATTATTGGAAAAAGTAACGAAGACAATTGCTTTTTTAATAACTACGATATTAAGTCATAAAGCTAACCATACACTAGTGTCCGAATATTTCTGGGAGTCACTGTACATTAATCTTGTCTTAGGTACACGTCTGTTGGGGCCCATTGGCCCCCATCTAGCTAGGGTATCCCGGCATCGCTAAGCCCGTACTGTAACTACAATCAACCATAGCTACAGCCCCCGAGGGCTTATGAATATACATATACCCAAGAAATTTCGATTGAAATCAAGTGTCTGGAAAGAAAATCCCAAGGTTCAAAGGAAGAAATTCGACGAGGGCAAGGGTGCAACAGTGTCGCGAATGCGACCACCATCACCTCCTCGGCGAACGTGGAAGTACAGGTACGTGTTCGCGTGCACGTGGGTCGAAGAAAAAGTAAATGGAAACGGACAATTTTGCACCGATTCACGATTACCGAAGTCGTGAGAATGGCAGGGGCGTGTTCGTTTCGCGGAGGGCTTCCTTTAATGAGGAGCTCGTGCGTGCGAGGCCCTCACCGCTCTTTGTTCGTCGCTGTGCGCATCAGGGACAATCCCCAGGACTCATTAGGCGTGCATCAAGATGAATCCACCGCGGGTCACCCATGAAATTGAAATAATGGTACCATGCGACCGGCCCCGGTCCGTTCTCCCGCTGAAACCGTTAGGCGTGCCTTCAGAGACATCACCGACGTCATCTTAAGCGGAGGCTTTTGTGCGATGAGAAAAGGTGGGAGTACAATGGAGGAAGAATACTGTGTTTGCCTTCCGTCCAAGGATGCACCGTTTGCTCATCTCGAACGACACTAATCGTTCGTCACGTTCCGTGGATTCTCTGAAGGTTAAATCGTTGTTATTCTCGATCTTCTATGGGTAGTACGGTGTTCGATCAGGATTAAATTCTCTTCGTAATTCTTTTATATTTTTTAACCTGTTAACTGCGAAATTTAATTTTAAAAGATCTCCACACAGTGTGGAGTTAAAATTAAGCAATGACTAGTATACACGTTGAACGCATTTAAGTGGTTGAAGAGTTTTAACCCTTCTGTCTAACTTTCATAATAAAATATATGTTAGTAAAAAAGTATAATTCACTCGCGTCGTATCGGCACTGCTGGCACAGCAGCGGTGGTGCATTTTGCGAATAGCTTTTTTGCTATGGTAAAGAGCACCGGGGCCGCATTTGCAGCGAAGTGCTCGAGACACATTTTTCACACTCGCGAACCAAGAAATTGTAAGAACGGTCCATCCAATTCACGTTTCCTTACTTCCGACTGCGAGCTGAAAATGCAATGCGCGACGCACGGGTAAATTCAGCGGTAAATTCACCGAGTCGATGGATGCAGCTATATGTATTTTTTTAAATTAAAATGTTTGTTCGAGACGGTTTCACGATAAATTTCTTTTTAATTTACAGGTATTTCACAGCAATTTCTTTAGCTCAAGTTTGCACTGGATCTTCGGCAATTTCTCGATGGAGCAGCGAATACAGAATTATCGTTTTAGGCGCGGCGTAACGAAGCGCGCAAGATGTGATGGTCGGAAAATTACGAGGCCGGCGATTATTCGGTCGACCGCAGGCCAATTCGGCTGACAAGAATCAACGTTTCGGCCTACCGTTGGAAGCATTTCCAGCGCAGCTCGCGGCGACGTTAACATTAATCGTGTCGAATTACTACCATCATTATCCCCACGGGAGCGCTGAGGACTTTACACAAAAGCCTGTAAACGCGTCGCCATTTTAATACGCGACGTCAATCCCATCATGCCTGCGTCTTAAATTTCAACAAAAATTGATCGATGAATAATGATGGCCTCCTGTATCTCTCTTCTTTTTTCTACTACAAATTCGCAACTGGCAAAAATTTCCAGCTACATCTACGGAAAATTAACACTAAACTTACCACGACCGGTCAAATGATCGTTTTTAAATTTTTATATTTAGTCCCATCACAGTAGAAATATGTAGTTACAAATGAATCTCGGTAGGTTTACTGTTAAATTCTAAATAAATAAGTTCTAAGCTTTTCCTCTATATTCTGGAATAAAAAAATACAACATATGCACGTATTGCAAGCGTATCATCGCCACGCGTAAAACTCTCGACCGGCAGGAATCGGCTGACGTTCCCTCTCGACGACGATGACGAGCCACGCTCTCGGGCACGAGCCTCCATTTTCCTCCTCAAGGGTCCACCGCCGTCGCCGCGCTCCTCAACGCCGTGTTCCCCTTTTGTTTCGAAGTTTGCGAAATTGCACGCGATTACGGCCCGTGTCACGTAACTCCTCTTCGCTCGGAGTCGCGTCACTGAACTCCCCAACCGAACTTAACGCCACGAGCCGCATTGTTTCATCTTGCATTACTCGCTTCTTCCCGTCTCACGATTCGCGTCGCGACTAACGAGGCTTAAAACGCTCGAGTGCGAAAGAATTCCCGACTTTTGGAACACATGGAAGATCGATTCTTGCCTGGTTCGTCCTTTCATTTGTGGCTGCAGAAGATTTCATGCTTGAACGTTGCCTTTTACTGGAAAAGACAAAGACCTTTTCATTGTTATCTCTTCCAGGTTTAAATCCTGATATCCACTCTTTGACTATTGCACGTGAAAAACAACGCGTTGGCAAAGTGTCTTCCATGTCTCCACGAACCAGATACTAGGCCCTTTCTACGCATGTGTCTTATCATATCACAATTTTTAACTCTTTGCACTCCTAAGGCTACCTGTTCTGCCTAGGCACTTGAAGACGTTCTACTCCTACGGCCAGTGTCATTGCCCATACTTTATCATTAAGTTTTAATAATCAATCGTTCACCAATGGCATCAGATGTTTGTACCGTTATGCGTTTTTTGTACGCTTATCTCAACTGTGAGAATATACATTTCTAATCGGCAGTATCAGCGCGCCTCTCTAAACCACGCTTCCAATCCGTCCTCGTACAATTTTCCAGCGGCAGAAGGGGGCTGATTCAACCGACAGCGCGCGCTGCAATTTATAAAATTATCCTCGTCCGTAAGCCATCGTAATCCGTTCGATTTAAACCGAAAGTCATTAGCATTTAAATCAGCCTCCCTTCTGGACGCGAATAATTTCCCTCCGTTTCAGGACGCAACCGCCCATCATCAACGCATCCTCCGGGCGCGGGATCCGCTACGTGCCACGAACGAAAGCGTTCGTTTGCGTGGCTCGTCCGTGAAACAGCTCTTAATGAGATTTCCCGGGAAAGACACCTATCGCGCTTCCGGGTATTTGTCGATGAAGCTGCGGCCATGAGCGCGACAGAAATTTCACCGCAGTCTTGCGAACAACAGACGAGGGTTCCTGAAACGGACGAGAAACGACGTCTAGTCGGAAAGAAGAATTGTTTACCAAACAATTCTCGTTTCGAGGATCGCCACCACATCGCGAATGCGCCAAGAGAGGGTCTTCGAGCCATTTCTCTGTAATGGAACACTAGACATCGGATGGCTTTGTGCGTTTTCGCGACAATCACGAACCGTTGTGACTAGTCGAAGCTCGGACAGTTGCTACTTTCTCTCTATTCTTTTCCCGTTTCCTTTTTATTCTACAACTTTCATGTCCAGGGACGAACGGAGACGTGGACTTTAAGAGCTACAGGGAGCTGTAAGTGTAAGTTCTTAACACTGTAAGTTCTGGTATCTACACTTTTGTAGTGAGCAACGTTTTTACTTCTTTCATTTTACTTAACCATTTTCACTCGACGACAGCTTCGTTACAAAGAGTTAACAATTTCGACGACTAAACCTTCTCCTACCACGATTGGGAAGTCGTGGAAGTGAAATATCTTAGTACTACTTCAAGATGTACCAGTTTGGGATGCTATTTATGAACCAATATCGCTACGATCAGTTCGAGATTCAACGAAATCGAAGATAAACAAAGACTGTTGCTTCTAAGATGCTTCGAGTGCAAAGGGTTAATTTTGGATATGAATGATGCTCCGTTTTAGTGGAGAATGGATCACAGAATCTTCTACGCTACGGAGCCTTATCGAAGGTAGACGTAGCGTTCTACGTTCTTAGCAGAATTGTCTGTATTGCGAACCGATGTTTCGGTGAGATTTCTTTCCAAGAAATTGCGCAAAGCAAACGTTTGAATTCAGTGGATACCGGTTGCCCAAGGGTCTACAAAATCTTACTCTGTCGCTGTCTACCCTCGAGTACAGTGCTTTCGACCCGATTGAACTGCGGTGTCTTTTGGAGAACGGACAGACCACTCCAGGGATCGGTAAATTTCATCGAACACAGAGATGTTCGAAGGAACGAGGCCATATTCGGCCGACGTACAACGAAGCCAGGTAGTTCCACGAGGGAAGTAACGGTGGAAGAGATCGTGTTTCCGTACGATATCGCTTTATTCACGCGTTCGATCGATAACGCTTACCTATGGTAATCGAAGACAGTTAAAGGAACTTCAGGCTACTTCCGGGATCCCAGCAGCGATATCGAAAGATTCTGATTCAATTTTCTTGGAGACGTCTCTTTTCAGAACCCTCGAGGAACTTATCTCGGACCGCCCCAGTTCAGAAATACGAATGAAACGTAATTGCGGGGATGATTATGCAGAATTGTTACTGCAAAATCGATACGTTGAATGAGAGAGTTGGGAACTGGTCCACTGGATTCGACGTTTCCCTGTGGACCAGGTCTAACGCGGATCGCTATTAACGATTACAATTATCATTTCGATCTGTAATAATGGCCGCGTTCGCGTTGGTACCGCTCATAGCGTTTGAATACGGTGTATACTTTTTTTTCTGAAAATAAAATTTCAAAGTTTCAGGGAGTAAATGCGATAAGGATAATCTTGGCTACTTTGGGAGGAACAGTAATTATAGGAAAATTTGTCGAGTTGGAATTATACTGGGCTATAATAATGCTACAATAATAGATCGTCTGCCTAGTTTGAATGGATTGGAGAATTACACGGTCATCGAACCAGCGAGTACTTTAACCATTTGCACTCGAGGCATTTTTTTCTGTTATCCATCAGCAACTCGAGATGCTTTCTTAGCATTCTATTGCCACGAATGCTAAGCTTAAATTGACTTCGAAAATGAGATCTCTAATTTAAAATTTTAGAATCAGGTCACTTTTGTCTAACCGACAATTATTTTGTTAAAACTTCGAGTTCAAAAGAAATTAAACCTAAAAAAACATTATTATCAAACATCGTTGATTTGCTGCGTCGAAACTAGTGATGACCGAGAGTCACCCCTCGAGTGTGCAGGGTTCAATTAGGAAGAAAGTTTTCAGAGAGTCTACACTTGCCAACTATGGGCGACTGATTCTTTTACAGTACAAGGTGCTACATTTAATTTCTGAAGACGTTGATTCTTTAAAAATTTTACATTTGACAACGCAATTATTAAATAAGGTGTACACAGGTCGTGCCAGAGCAGCACTTTTCACTGCTAATTAATTCTCCATTACCAATCCCCACCCAAAAACAACAACGTCAAAATCATCGAGCTCGTTTACCCCATCCTTCTGCAACAGCCTTTCCCCGTCTGCTGTACGTCAAGCGTGCAACAACCCTCGTCCGTGCTAATGAACAGGTCATCTCCATAAATTTAAGTCGTGGTGGTTGCCGTGTCAAGCGTTCGCCGTGCCGTAATTAGTTCAAACGGCGGCGTCGCAGAGCAACCAGAATCGAAAGCACCACCGAGTTATCCTCGCTGGCCATTATCGGACGCACGCCATTATGGAGCACACCGTTTGGTGGGGTGCGTCACGTGAATTCTCTCGATCTGGGAAAGCGTCAAGACGAGAGGCTCTCTCGCAGTGGTTCCTGGGGAATTGGAATCCCGCATTCGTCGACGCTCCATGCAAACAAGTTTACATGCAAATGCGTTTACCTGCCGTAAACCAACGCTCGCGGGGACAACAGCACGCACTGGCTCGGCATCGAAGCGATCCACTGGTAAGGGACTCCGATAACAAAAAATAAGAGTGAAATTAAACAGGGATGAATATGACTTTTTCACGCGTTATGCTGATTGTGAGTGGAATTTGATGAAAGTATTATAAAAATAAAAAAAATGAAAATGGAACGTGTCAAGTTGAAAGAAATGTTGATATTTGGAAAACTTTTCTGACCATTATAAGGATGAGAAGTGGCACAGCTGAATCTCTATTTCTAAACGCAACCATGCTGATATGACAGTGTTCTGTCGTTAAAATGTTAAATGGAGATTGAGGGTCAACATATTGAACACTTTGTACATTAGAGGCCAGTGACTGCTCGTACAGCAATTAGTAATTAAAAGCTCCGAAAACACACGTTACCAACGCTTGGACAAGGAAGAAAAAGGTTCCATTATCTGGTCCATAACATACCGTCCCTTTCCGAGGTTCCATTTTCGTTGATTGTCTTTTCACTGACGAGACGCACACGAGTAAAGATAAACGACACAACGACTCATTAACGGCACGCAACCAAAGGTTGTACAATTCTTTATCCACGCTGAATTAAAAACTGAATGCGATTAATGCGTTTCTCATGTTGCTCCGGACTTTCTACAAAATGCAACTTTCTCCTGGATCCAAATTACTCATCTGCAAATTGCAACCGATCGATCGACAGTATTATCACTCACCTGGTTCTCTGTACAGTATCTTGACCATAGCTACTGTTTTCTTTCTTCTTTTATCCAAGACGAGTGTGCCAAATTTCAACGCCGACCCAGTCACCGACAGTTCCAATTGATTTCATTAATTTCGTTATTGGTGAAAGCCTCGTGTATTTTATTTTTAATAAACTGTGTACTGGAAATTTAAATTGACGTTGATAATACTGCGATCGTTACTGTGTACTGTTTGCATCAAACTCCGAATAAATAATTAACGAAAGTCAAAAGTTGGACATGAAATCAATAAAGTAACCGTAGTAAATATTATATAAATACATTATGAAAAAGTAGGTCATTCGAATCAAAATCAAATTAAAAAAGTAGTTGAATCATATGAAATCAAATACTAAGTAAAATGAGTAAACCAAAATTGAATTGGTTAGTGCTAACGGATTAAAAATTAGACTTGATAAGGAATTATAAATATTATTTCAAATTATATGGATCCCTCATATTTTCTAGAGGAAGCTGGCTGAATAGGAGTACTCGAGCTTCTTCTTACGTCGCTGCTCAGATAAATTTCGCGGCGCAATATTCGCGGCCGCGTTTTATCAAGCGCGATAAATCAGCATAAAAGCCGCGTGGCAAAACGCGCGAGATTCGAGCGGTTTGCCAGCGGCAGACGCGTCCACAGCGTCTCCGTTTTTCTCACCGTGTAATCGTTATTTATGTAACGCTGATCTGACGGCTGCATTAGCGTTCCGTCAGGTGGCGAGCTTCGTTTTCCGTTTCGCGTCCCTGCGATATGCTCTCGTTCCCTTTCCATCATCGAGAAATCGACTTACTGGTTGAGTATTAATCCTTCCACTACGGCGGTGTGCTTTAAATTATTATAACAGCTTGCAGGGTATGCGAAATGAGACAGTTATTATTCTAAACTGGGTCATGAAGCTATCATATGCGATATATGGAGTGTTTACGACGCGAAGAAGTGTTCTACGGTAGCTTTCCTTCGCGGAGTTGATTGAAATTCACGAGTTAACCCTCTATGGACCAAATTTTTTAAGATTGAAAATTTTTTTATTTTCGAACAGCCGAAATTCATGTCCCGTTATATAATGAAAAATGCTGCGAGGCGATGAAATCGGTGGGTAGTATAATATGTAGTATACAATGGGTGGTATTAATAATACTTATTATTTAAACAATGATGGGGAATATGATTTTGCTGTGATATTAATGTTTCACGAAGTATTTTCTCGATGGATTCAATGAGCCTTCGAATCGAGCGTCACAGGGTTGTTGTTCGCCCTTCCCCTTCTCTACTTCGAGAGGCACGAGCAAGTCGCGACCCTCGACCGACACAGGTACACGAGGGGTGAGAGCTCATTCTTCGACGATCCTTCGGTCGATACGGATCTCGCGATCGCGTGTCTGCGTCTCGCGTCCCTCCTATTTGTAGTTTCTTTTAGTTATCGTATCTTGGTATTGGTTGTGGGTACCTTAGTTTGATTTGGTTAGTTTTAAGGCATGCGTGTACGACTGTCTGTTCTCTATCAAATAATTATTAAACATTTGTTCAATTCTATTGTTTGTTCGTAGGTCCATATTGGACTCGCAACTTCGTTCTCCACTTCGGTCACTATTACTTCATGTCATAAGTGAAGTGACCAACTGTGTAACTGGACAGAAAGGTCGGTTGCCGTCCTCCTAGTGGATCTGTATTCGAGAGGAAGACAATCGGCACCTACGGATCGGTTCTCTACTCCCTGTATCCCGACTGGTGTAGTTCTAGGCTCCCGGCGCAGTGCATTAAGTCCAAAGCGCAGTGAGACGGATGCAAGTCGGGTCCTATAGTGGCTCCCAACGGGGTGCGGGGAATAGTGGACTGATTCGGAGGCGTCGGTCGTCTTCCTCTCGAGTCCAGATCCAACAGGGACTGACTCAGTAAGTCCAGTTTCATAGTCGCGTCGTGTCGCAATTTCCATTTAGATTCCATTCAGTTTAAATAATTATTTGGCAGAGTCAGACTTAAACTTTGGAAATCGAAGGGAATTTTGTTTTCCCTTGGTTTTCAACGTTTCGTACTTAGTATCAAGCTCGTCGACTGTCTGTAGAGTATGCAACTACGTATGTATACTCTATCTCCGGGTCTCCAGTCGCAGCAACCTCCACGTGGTAAGATCTGGTAATCGGTATTATTCGTGACGAACAATCCTTCGTTGCGAGTAGTACCGAGCTAATGGCTGCGAACTTGTAAAGTGTAAAGTGAAATTAGATTTAGATTAGTCGTACGATGAAACACTATGTGCTCAAGGTTCAGATTTTATTAAAAAAAAATTATACCTTTTTGTTTTTGGAATAATATGTACGTTTTCTGTTGAAAAGGACATTTTATTATTAATTTATAATATCAATAAACACATTTAGAACATTTCGAAAATTACTGTTTGTCAAAGGGAACAATCTCCTTCCCTATTGATTTGGACATGAAAGAATGTCGAGTTGGATTCGACAAAGGAACTCCTGAGATAAAAACTGATGTCGAGTCGCACTCGACATATGGTGCCAAGGGTTAATAAATAAAATCTATTTAGAACATAAACATCGGTTCAGTTTTGGCAGATGTACACGTACATCCCGCTTTTCACAACCGAAAAGGATAATTGTCTGATGAGTTGCCATCGTCACATTAACAGGATAATCACAACCTGCTCGATCCATCCCACATCGATAATAACCGCGATAATCGCATGTACAATACGTTATCGTTATTAACGTGTCACGCTATGGGTATGTAAATACGAGTAATATTAATATGAAAGTTAAATGCAATTAAATAATAAACAGTTACTCAATCGGGTAATATGGCGTGATTCCGCGATCGGTTCGACGGGATGGAATAGTTTCGCACGGATAATTATTATAATTTCGTATCGATTCTTGATTAGATCTCTCTGAACATATTAGCGCTGAACGTCCTTTGCACGCTTCTTTGCAACGAGCCCGTGTGCAGCGTAATAACCAATCGCATTTACCTCCGCTTTGATCGTATAATATTACATAACCGCCCGCTAGGTTTTGCAAACTGAACGGTAATCGGTAATATCATAATTAATATCGATTCGTTCGACCCTGGCTCGCAATTCTCTGTAATACATCGCGCAATCTAGCGTTACGCGATTTTATTCATCGAGAAATGATTGAAAGAGCATTATCATTTCCTCATTTCGTGGAATTACTAAATTAAGAGACTCCGTCGACGTTTTCTGATTTCTTTTAAAGTATGGACGTTAGTGATGGTATTGTAAGAATGATTTGAAAGCGTGACGTTAAAATATTGAAACTGAAGTAATACATGGTTCCAGCAGACATTTAGCGTTGAAGTTTCGAGGGGTTCTTTATCTTTGACAGCATAAACCACGGACATACCGCACCTAGGATTTAATTGTCAAACTCCGTATTCCGTTATTGTACTCTCGTTGGAAGAGGATAACAAGTGACAAACCGCGCTGGAGAAGAGATTGAAACAGATGACCAGTGGTATACCGAAGTCGAACGATTATGTCTGTGCCACCGATACACGGATAACGCGAGCATTCCGATTGGTCGCACCTATTCTACAAACAGTCTGGGACAGTATGGGTAGAATGTTTGAATCGAATATACACGGAGGTGTAATAAATGGGAATCGATAACTCACTTTCGCGTCTACTAGAGACAATCTCTCGTAGCCAACGCTCAGGATTAATGCGGAATAGTTCGTGTCAGCACGAAGGTGTTTCTTGCGGAAAACTTTTTACATATCAAAGAACAGAGACGAAGTGTCCTTCTACCATATTATTCATCCCGATTAGTCGAACAACAAAACAATATGATCGAATTTACATGCATCGTAGATAAATCTTGCACGAACAATTTGTAACTGTTACGTGTGAATTTAAGGTATACAAACTCGTTTATACGATGGTTATTTATGTATGGTATTACGTGACATTTAACATAAAGGTAGATCCTGATAGAACTTGTACTTCTAAGAAACTGACAAGGATTGTCTCAATAACACGATGGAGAAAGTATACTAACGATGCAACAGCTAAAAATGGTGGAGATACGCAATTTTTAAACAGGAATGACTTGGCATTAACAGGTCAAATTTGATTGTGCTGTGTAATCTATGCGCCATTTCTCAGTCGTAAACACTGCATCACTCATGCTTGCAAACACTGTGTCATCCGTGCTCTACGAACCCTACGTCATGCTGGCTTCCGCGTCCTCCATGAATCTTCCTAAACCTTGCGTTATCCTATCCCTCGCCATGTTACTTTCAAAATCCTTCAAAGCTATAGTATATATTTCTTCGAAGAAAAAAATAGCAGAGCACTTCTTCGTCTTGAAACTTCACCATTTTTCACTGGTTTTCAAATCATTCAACAAAATCACAACTTGCTCGGAAAAACCAGTAAGCTTAGAATGTAACATAGTAGAAATAAGTCATAAACTAATCATAAAATAAATAAGTATAAATTAATCATAAAACACAATTAACATGTAAGACGACATAAGGCTGTGCAAAGCAATGAAAATACTGAGTAACACCTTGACTCTCATATACTTCAAGCTATGTACAGTAGAGACTCCCGTATCCGAACTAATAGGGAGACAAAAGTGGCCGGATAGTGGAATTTTCGGATAATAGAACAATTACTTCCTTTCGCATTAAATATCATTTATTCAAGTAGTAATGAACAAAATTGAATTTCTTTCAACATCTATGGGTCCCATATCGCTTTAGCAACTAAGTCACATAAATTTTGTATTGTGTTGTGCTCCAGAGAATTCTACACAGCTGCGTAGAATTACATTCCCGTTGTACCTCAAACCATAGAAGTCCTTTTCCAAATGACTCAAATGCTTCAATATGAACATACGTATAATACAACGTCCGTATATTAGGGGATTCGGTTAATGGGGGTACGGATGCGGGAGTCTCTACTATAATAAATATATTACATTGTTATACTAATAAAAGAAAAAAACTCACTCGGAACATTTTAAATTTGAATTTCAATGCTATAAGCTTACCCGGCAGAATCTGCATGAGCGTCTAGAAACTATTTCGACGAATTTGACGTTGGATCCATTGCTCTCAAACACGACGCCATTTTATTGTTTTGAGACGTTCATTGGCAAGATTGTTTACCTTCGAAACTCGAGGCAGTTTCCAGGAACTTCACGGTGTACACGGTCTCTTTTTCCAGCGAATGTTTACTCGAACTTCCGCTAAAAGGATTAATTATCGTGCTCGCTCGGATGATATCCGAGGATCGCGGGCACGAGTGGAAAGGGTTGAGAAAAACGGAGGGGGCTGGAGAGGAAAAATATTCTGACGAGGGCCGTGAGACGAGTCGGCTTTGCTCCGACGAGCGACGTAAAAAGTAACGATTTCAAGTTCCATTCGAGTTTTCCTGCCCGATCCTCGGAAACGCCACGATCCCTTTGATGGTCGCCGTAGAATCCCTCGAATTCGACGAATTCCATTCCGTACTTAATATCGAACCCCATAAAACTGCGAAACTGCTTGAATACCGTCGCCGACCATTGGGTATTTTCATTCCGTCGACAATTCACAGCGGAAACTGTTTTTAGACAGAGACAGGTGTTACTTGAATCGTTTCACGGGTGTTATACGACTGATTTCGAGTAAATCTCTATTCGAAGAGAACATAGGATTCACACGATCGAGTATCACAGTGGCTCTCGGTCACTACTAGGTTTGACGCAGTAAATCATCCAGCAATAACGTTTGTTTAAGTTTAATTTCTTTGGAACTCGAAGTGTCAATAAACTGATCGTTGATGAGGTAAAGGTGACCTGATTTTCAAATCTTAAATTAGTTTGCTATCACGAATCGGGTTACATCGTCAAAGTTAATCTAAACTTAGCATTCGTGGCATTAGAATGCTAAGAAAGCATCTCGAGTTGCTGGCGGATATCAGAAAAAAAAGTCTCGAGTGCAAAGGGTTAATCTTTTCACAAGATAAATTCTCTAGAGCACAACATTCTTGGAGGTTTCCATTCAAGTAGCACAAACAAATAAATGAAAGTAGCATTTCAACAAATTACATGCTTTTTATGCTGCATTATTTAATACAACATGATTCCTCTTAGCACATTCTGCATTAAAATGGCTTCGAGTGCAAAAAGTTAAAATACAAATGACCCATTGTATGGGACTAGGAAACCTTGCATAGATTAGACGTATACATTACACTGTTAATATGATACGAGCATCTCTGGCAAGTGGTGGGGATAACTTTACGACAGCCTGACATATGGTACTATATAACCTTGCCCAGAATACATCAGACCCGCGGATGCTGCACAGATTTATCATTCTTATTCCCGAATTTTCGTCGGAACTATCAGTCAGCGGGAATACGACCATGCTTTGCGCAGACAACATGTGTCACGAAGTTTTCACGCCGCTTGCCAAAACCAGGCTGGAAAAATCCGGAAGACGATCCTCCGCAACAGCAGGGGGACGCGGCTCAAGGCGGATACAGAGCACGGCGGACAGAAAATTATGAGAAAGCCCTGGAACGGAGAGACTGATATTTCGACGAAGTTTCTGTATTCGCACTCGGGGCTAAAAGCCTCTCGAGTTGCGGGCTACTCGACGGGTGCCAGCTGCGTCTGAAGAGAAGCTCTCCCATCGTTGCACCGACGATAATTTACAAACAATTATTCAGAATCGCTTGGCGGCCCCAGGCTGGGTTCTTGTGCCCGTCGTCGAGCTGTTTTTCAGCTACCCCTTTGGATCCCTCCATTGCGAAAGAATGAACCGCTATGAAATCCAAGACTGGAAGAATGTTACACTGGGAGAGTATAAATTGTTATTTTTTGTTGTATATGAAGCAAAGTAGTAAAAAAGAAGACATTTACTTTATAACTCGCTCGGTAATAATATCACTTGGAAATTTTGCTTGGGTGTGTGGACGCTTTTTTGAATCAATATGCGTCCTGAGAGAGGGAGTGGCGCCTCGTGAAACATAATAACCCAGCAGAGATTCGATCGCGTCATTGACTCTCACTGCTTGTTTCTGATAACGACGGTCGTTCTGGCGAGGAGATTATCTTAATGGAATTTAATCGCAGAATTCATTATATCGAACGTCCACGCCCAAAGACGAAATTTCGCGGCGAGCAAAGCAAACGCCCAGTAAAACCGAAAGGATCTCTTCGTAATTCTCTCTGCTCGTTACTCAGGATTAAGAGGGTCCATCTCGATTAAAATCTCATTTTTCGGTTGATATTCATCATTAATATACAAATCGGTGAAGGTGCATTATTCGATCAATAATGGCTTATCGAAAACCAGTATTAATCGTTATACGAATCTAAACACGGACTAACTGTAGAAGAAAGTCTGTTTACTTCTGTGACATTGTACTGTCGCGATATACATGTATGTACGTCGTATAAAAAAGAAGAAATATTCTGTTACTACGCCCATCGTCAGTGTGAAAATGCTTTATTTCTGTGTATTATGAAGCATTAAAACACGTACATTATATTAAAGCACTATTTCTTCACAGGCAGTTATCTTCAAAAAACTGAATGTGCAAATACTTTTTTGACCCACTGTAGATAATATCGAATACACAAAACCTTCAATGTAAGAGGAACTCATGACACTTGTCAATCATCTCACATCTCCTTTTAATACGAACGTGTTCTGGAAGCCTCTTCTACGTTCAAAAACACAATGGAATCAATTAAGCTGTTCGCGATGAATGAAACAACTCGTATTCGAGTTTTTCGATTTCGCCTAAATGGCACACTAATTGAAACAGTGTAACGCGCACAGAACAGTTGGAGAATCGTTAGAGAAACGAGAAAAGTCCGAATTCCGAAACAGATACGTTTAGTACGACGGGCTGAACTCGGTTAATTCGTCACGGTGCAATTTTTTGAAGACAGACAGTGAATTTCCAACCAAGTTCCCATTCGTTAGCGGGGCTAAATGAATTTTTATTCATAGTTTGAGAACTGTTTCGCGAGTCTACCCGCTCGTAAAGGTATTCACGCGCTGGACAGGGAAACTCGTCTATGGCTTGGAAACGGATTTTAACAATTTATTTACCTGTCCAGGTCGCGTTTGAAGTCCTGCCTGGGCATTATACAGAATTATATAGTCACGTTAAGCTCGACGCCGAGAACATGAATATGTACAGTGCAGTATTTACATGGCTCGACTACCGTTGCGAATGTCAATTTGCTTTCGAGGTAGCCAGGATTGAATTAAAATAGCTACCACTTGAATTTCAGCGAAATTAACGACGGAAAATGTTGGACTAGTGGCGCTTCGATTGCAAACGGGGTCAAGATCGCGATGAAAAATTATTAGAAAGAGTGACGCATTTCACATCGTATTCAGTGTACAGTAAGATAATGTATTGGGTTGTCTGGAAAGTCCATGTCGATTTTTGGTAGACAATACAGGTGTGAATATATCGGAATGGTATATAACAAAATGTAATTCAATAAATATACATATCAAAATTCAAATGTGCCTTTGAATTTTTCTTAAAAATTGCCACGAACTTTCTACACAACCCAATAAAATAAGACAAGACGTTTCATTCAAAAACCAAACGCAAGTGCATCATCTGCACCATCAAAATACAGTCACCATTTGTATCCACGGCGTGAAATGAGGTACGACGTGTCCCAGTTTCCATAACCACCCCGTACACGCGAGAGACGACCAGCTGGCGATAGTTACATCACCCCTCGGAAGACCGAGAACATCATTAACGATCGAATCCGCAACGGTGCGTACAGGAAACGCTATCGACTCGCGATTTCGCGCAAAAATTGTTGTTGCACGCGGAGAACCGAGGGGCACCGAGTGTTCCTCGAGGCGTTCCTCTTTGCGTATGCAGCGTATATACGTATACGTTCATATCGTTTATTTCCGCGTTCGTCGACCCGCAATAAAAGCTCCTTCGCGCCACTTGGGCGGAAGAACAGTTTCCGTCGCGATAGAAAGAAGGAAAATGGACCCGCGAATGTAAAGTAAAATGGCAAAAACGAGGGCTGGGGGTTGAGGTGGGTGGTGGAGGTTAGGGGAATGAGATCGAAGCTCGTTTCAGACGTTTCCAACGGGCGTGTCGGAATCTTGCACTGGCCTCTTTGTAAGCGCGAATCGACAGCAGACTCGCGCGCGCGCCTTTCACGTCAGAAAATTGAAAAGGAGCAGCTCGACGGGGGTGAAGTCAAGCAGCTGCGTAATAAGCAGCGACGTGACCATCCCGACAGAGTCGAGAACGGAATGATAAATGTTGCCATTCGCGAGCCCGTGTCTCTATCGACGCGGCAGGTGGCTGCGCCTGTCATCCGAGGAGCTGGAAAAAATTAGATACGTCGGGAAGACGAGGAAAACATAATCCGATACTTTGACGGATGAACGTCGTCTGGACCGAGGGGTCTAGGTTCGGGAGTATACTTTGTCGTGGTCTTAAGTTAACAGACCAAGTACCAAGTACCACGTCATTTATCTATCGTTGTTCAACTATTTAAAAACACGTCTATCTTCCTGGATTTTATGTTAGGAATTGATGAAACAGTCTCTTTGGTATTATTCGGTAAAATCAATGGAATAGGTATTGTTTTGAATACCTTCGACGAATACGATAGATACTCTGGAATTGATTAAATCATATATGTATGTCATTTAGATGGTCTATAATATTTACTTCATAATGCAACACATCAACTTCAGACTCTCTGGCATCAATTAATTGCGCTATTACGTCTGGAAACTTTCCTGGCAATTTTCTAGATCTTTATCTGGATCTTTAACGCCACCATTCGTGTTTAATTCCTGAGCGAGCCGGGAACGAAATGATGTATGTTCCCATTCGCGAGTCCATGTCTCTGTCGACGCGGCAGGTGGCTCTGTGCTTCCATCCAGGGAGCTTGAAAAAAATTAGATACGTCGAGAAGACGAGGAAAACATAATCTGATACTTTGACGGATGAACGTTCTGTGTCTCGGGGAGATGAAGAGACCGAGGTTACTAATGGTGCTGAACGATTGGTCAATAGAGAGTTCATTTCCTCGATGATCTGTCTCTTCGTTAACACACTTGCTGTCATCATTATTCATTTACGAATATACAAATTCAAAGCTACACAGTTTAAAAACAATTTCAGTTTAAGGGTTATCGATTCTCGATTATTAAAGAAAGTTTCTACTAAATAGTACAAATTTTCAATAAAGGAACAAAATGAATAATGAAAGTTTAGCTCATAAAATATTAAATGGACTGGAAAGTAATGTCGTTTTTGGAATTGTACATACTTGTTTATCACTCATTAGCTCGTTGATTTTTATCTACCTGGCATTGAAAATTTGCACACTAAATGGCAAAAGGCTGTTGATAACGAGGGTGATTACGTAATTGATAAAAAATAGAAATTTATTAAAAATTTATTTGAATTTAATGTAAAAGAAAGGACATTACTTTTCAGTCTACCTAATACAAATACAAAAATAATTTTACTAAAATAAGAAGATGGTACATACTAGAATTAAAAAATTTGTCTAGGCCACACTCGATACTCTTTAAATAAATGTCTCAGTAAAAACGAACTGTACTATTACTAATTCTGCCTAATGAAGACTTAACTCGAATAAAATAAATAGAACGACGGTCTACCAGCCATATCTTCCAATCGTATTTAATCGCATTACTCAGGCTCGAGTGGTACCCGGCCGTTCGTAACGATTAACGATTTATCGATTCGTTTTGCAAGTTTCATGGACAGAAAATGTATACATAACCGTCCCAGGAAAAGTTTACCGACTTAAAACACCCATTCCTCGGCGTAGAACCGCGAAGCACGACCAGCCGAGCGTACTCGAATACAAAAGTTTGCCGATACGGAATTCGTGTTCCCGAACGGCCAACAAACCGTGAGTAAATAATTGCAAAAGAAACAATCAAACAAAGTTGCGGCGGAAGCTCACGAGAAACGGGGCGAGTTCGAAAATTTTATCGTGGCCACGGAAATGTTAACGTTACGTACAAGGGGGTCCACAACCTAATGAAGTTGGCGGAACCTGAAGGGTTCTCACGATAACGTTGTTCGTTGCATTAACGGGAGAAGGACTCGAAAGTTTCGGTTAACAAAGTCTCGCGAATCGATGGAGTCGGGAAGGTCGAACTCTTCGAAACTCGACGCGCAGTTTCAGCTTCGCGTATAATACAGATCTGCGACGAGGCCATCTTCGTGGCGCGGAATTCTGTACTCTTTGAGGCGCGGGTTCGTACCTGTGAGGGAATTCATTATACTCACGTTTTTGGCGTGCTCGAACGATCAATCTTAGCCCTCGCATGCGCACCACGCATGACTAAACGTGTTACATAATTTTTTTTTTCAATTTACGACCACGCTACCCGGTTCGCCAACGCATTTAAGTATAACGCTGGCACACGAAACCGATGAAAATCAATTTCTGCGACTTTCACGCCACTTCGATCGCCGGATAAAAAATAATCACTAGTCTCGATATGAAACAATCAGCATGCGAAGGATAATTGAATGGTAATTACGTTAGCGTCGATTAAACATCGAAGCGTTTATCGATAATTTGAAAAATATGTCTCAACGTGTTAATTGCATAGCGTAAGAAATAGAGTTAAAACAAGAGACCTCTAATCACTATACATGTATGTAAAATATTTCATTTCAGTTCTTTATGCTGATAAAATATAAATAAAGTTCATTGACGTTTATTTAGATTGGTTTAATTTCACATTAAATTACGAAATAATGGCCGGTGACATGAAGTCGCTTCTGTGAAAAATTGCCGGTCAACAATGTGTTAAAATATCGACATATTAGAATGTGATTTGAAAATTACATGACTTTATAAAGGGATAAAAAACAGGCAATCTTCTTAACCAAAGAATTAGACAAAGCCCGTAACGAATTAGCCTAAAAAGATTCAATTTCCATCCACAGTGCGATGAAATACTCATGCCCTCATCGATTTTATCTTCCAGCTGTCCCAGAGTGATATTTCCAACGCGAACACGGTGTACGGTCGTTATTTGCACGAGCGTAAAACTGTTCAACTGATATTAACCATTATGCAACGGTGACGCTCATGAGCTTCAGCGTCCGCCTCGTTACGCTTTGCTCCACGAATCGTTCGGTGTATGTGCTTCTCCGTTTCATAAAGGGGAGGGAGTTCTACTTTATCACCTAGCCATTCAAACGACTGAATATTACTGCGACTTTTACGCCGCGTTAAAGTGCGTAGCAATTTCCTCTCCTAGCCCCGTCGAATCGTTGTGAACGTTATTCTTCGACGTATTCCACCTGGATTTAACATACGCTCGAAGACTCCCGTTTGGCAATGCGTCTTTTTTTCTTCTTCCTTCGCGGTGTCGATGCTCGTAAACGTTGCCTCCGCGTTTCTTGTTGGGACACTTTCGGAGGAATATCGATTTACGATAGCCCAACGAAGCCAGGTCTTCCTTCGTTTCCGCGTAACGTTCTGCCAAATGAATATTCAGTTCACTTTCGACGAGGCGCATTACCATGGAAATTTTACGGCTATCTGGAAAATTACCATCGCTATAAATTGAAGTAAAAGTAAAACTCCGATTCTCGCGGCTAGGAATAAAGGGAAAATACGTCGTATGAATCATCCGCGGCGGAACAGTAATTCCTAACGCGAACATCGGACCAGCGTGATTAATTCGAGGATCGAATTCTACCAACTGGAGCAAAGCTGTGTCGTTTCTTACGGTTTTTTTTTAAAGGTGGACTCATGGATTAGGAGATTCGGTATAAATCGAAAATGTAGAACTAAATTTTCCTTTACGATGGTCTGCCCTCGGGGAGCACAGGTTTGAAAATATGCGAGCAACAGGATACAATTTGCGTAGGTTTACAGCATTGCTATCAAGAAAACGATGGTTTATCGCTCGTCTAAATCTTCTTTCGTCTACTTTTGTCTTTAAATTACAAGTGTAGTATCGCACTCCCCATATCCAAAAATAAGGAGTCAAACAAGAACACGAATCGTAGGGTGCAGGATTGGTCGTGTAGGAAAAGCGGTCAACAATTAATTTTACGAGCTAAATGTTAATGGGAATAAATTTGGAGAGAATTCGTAAATTTGGATGAAAATACAAAAATAAGTAATACGACAAATGTTAGGTTCTATAGTTTCTAATTGTCTCGAGACAAAATTTTAGTCCTGCAGACCTTTCCATGTAAATCAGTCCGGCAATCAACGAGTTAAGGTTGACTCACAGTTCACCTGAGAAGGTTACTTTTCGATCATCGCTTCTCAGGAATCGGACAAGGTTGGATCCCCAGACGGTGTTCGCGTTTATTGCTACAAATGACCGTGGGTCATGGAAGGGTGACGCATTTTAGTTGAAGATGTTTTTTCGGGAGCGCTTGGATTTTCGTCACGGTCCGTTCGTCAGCTCATTGTCGCGTGGCGACCCAATTCCCTTAATGAGGCCGTCTTTCGGAGGGACTCTCGAGGTGCACATTGAAAAGTCCAGTGCCATGAGAGAGACGGAATACCAGGGAAACACTGGGACCTGGCTCCTTTCCACGAACGACGCTTTTCAGCGAAAAAGGGACGGTTCGGTTCCGAGGTAAATCATTCGTGAATCGACTGGCTCTTCGAGCATCGAGACGGCGAATCACCGGCGAATCAGCTCCTGCTATTGAGCGTGTACTTAAGAAAATCGGAACCATTGCATGAAATCTCTTGCGAAGGTACTCTTTACCATTCATCGCGAATCGTAAAGGCTTAATCGCGCTATTTGATTATTATCAATGTTCAATTTCTTGAGATTTCTTCCTTTAAAGATGAATTACTTGAAGTACAACAACTCTTGTTTGTGCAGCGTTCTTTTAAGAAGCACCAATTGTAAACTGTTTCTGTAGATATTGTTCTGTATAGTTCCAATAAAAGACTCGATATACCATCACTAGATGATTTGAAATTCAATAAAACATATGTCTAGCAGACCACTGAAATCTAGGAGACCATCTATCGGGTTCCTAATTTTTCATTTCCACTGAACTTCAGGATTTCTACTATATCCAACTACAGACAATCTCCAATTTATATCTCTTCGCTGATGCATCGTTTACACACTTTATTTATGGAGTGTGAAATCAGAATATATTGGAGAAATACGTATTCGAACGGCGTCGCTTTTGCAAATTGTAACCGGATGTTTATATCGAAACGTATTCGAAGTATCTGCGCCAGGGGATCCTCGAATATGTGTACATTCTTATTTAAATTTCCAGGAAGCGGTGGATGCACGATATTCTTCGGATCTACACAGCAAGCGTCGCGTTAGACGTCAACTTTTCGCGAACCGATGTGAGAACTTTCGAATGCGAGACGTACGGGAATACGACGTTTTAGGGATCGCTGGCGACAGAGATACTCGTTATCCTGAGAACGTAACGCACAGACAGAACTATGTGCTCGACAAACATGTACAAATTTCTTATGGTAATGATACGAGTAGGAATCAATACAATTTTTTTTTTTATTAAAGCTATTAAATCCTCTACGGGATTATTAGCAGCATGCACAGAGCTGTGCATATTATCGGTACATATATACATTTACATTATAATATATGAAAAACAGTACAATACGAGAAAACAACTTCGAAAAAGAGTACAAAAAACGTAAACCAAGAGTAATAGGCTCATCATTAAGGATATACAAAATTATTTTTCTGAAATTTCTAAATGATTAGCAGCGGTTGAATAAAAGGCTTGCAACCAAAACAATTTAATATGCAAAAGTTTACTAGATTATTTCATCATGGAAATATATTCAAATAATTTCAATTTTATTTCTGATAACCACCAAAACTTTCGAATTTTCATAAAACAATCTTCATCGAACTTTGAGCTGAGGCATCGTGCAATTGATTCGCCAAACGACCGTCGTATTTCAATCGGAACATTAATCGAGCGGGCAGGAAAGTTCAACAACGCCACTCGCGCTGAAAGGATGCGGAATTTGGCATGCAGGATTACGCGTCCAATCGTCCTGATCGCGCTAAACGCCGAAAACTGGCCTCGGTGTCTGGTCCCCGGTCTGGACCGCAGCCAAGTTTCTTGCGAATCGCTGGACGGTTCACGAATATCCGCGAAAAGCGGGGATTACCGAACGCATCGCTCAGACAGCAGCGGAAGCGTTATCGCCAAACAGGTTACAGGGAAGGCCGAGTGAAATTCAGTTACAGCGCGATAAAAATAAATGATCCGTTTCAACGAAAACCACGGAAGAGAAATATTCAATAAATAATTTTATTACCAGTAGAATCATCGTAAATCTAAAACGGGCATCTGTATTTTTAACTTCTTATTCAAATTATTCAATTAGTGAATATGAAACTCACAAGGAATATACATTATAATATAACAATATTAACAATATAACAGTATTGAAAATTTCTACTAGGATTTAATATTATTTCAATTATTGGAGACTATATAATCGAACATTTATTGTGGTATTTATTTTGTAATTTCATTAAAATTCATGAATTTCATTTAAATTCATTTCCTTTGATGCTTGACCTTAAGAATTAATTATTTTAGTTCTTTAGTAAAAAGCCTCCTCGGCTTCCAGAATCCTCGTTACATACCCAAACCTTAGATTCACGACCACCAATATTGTTCCACTCCGCGACAGCTGGGAGTAAGAGGAAAAAAGTGCAATCGGTCGCGCGACAGCTACCGGTGGGGAGCACGTACTTCCGTGGACGGGCCACGTTTCAAGTATACGAACTCAACGGGGTGCCAGGAACAACGGACCATCTCGCAACAGGAGGCAGAGCAGAGCCTGGCCCGCTTTGGGAACGAAGGACGGGAGCGAGCCAGAAAAGGAACACCCCGGAGGAAAAAGAATCCAATTAGAAGGAAGCGTCATTGAGGAACGCCAGCCGCTGCAGAACCAATCGGACACGGTCTTAACTAGATTTCGGACGGAGCCAGTCGGGACGTGGCGAAACAAGGAATCCAGGGGACTCGAAAGCTCATCGAGCCTCTGAAAAGGATCAATTAGAAGTTAATCGATCACGACCGCGGCTCGAGGGAACGGGGAGTTTGATACCAAACGCGACAAATTATTTTTCGTCGCCCCGCTTGTTAATTCTCCTGTGTCTTCGTCTTCCAAAGAGTTAAGGCGCGTTCTATTTCCCTGTATCGATCATTGAACTTCAACAAATCATTCCACAACTTGAGAACTAGACCTGACCGTAGTCGTGGATAATTGCGAGGATCCGTCGTTCCCTATAAATAGCCGGATGCCTCGAGGAGTTAATAAACGAGGCAATTAGGCGGAATTATGACCGCCGCCGTGGGCGTCCGCCGCGACGACAGTTCAACCGGGACTTACGTCAGCGAGTATTGCGTCTGAAAAATTAGAAGGGACCACTGGGCAATTAGAATCGTCGATAGTAGTCCGACGGTCGTCCCTTTTAATCACCTTTCGCGAGGATGTTGATGGATACGTGGAATTGTGAGCCGGTCCCACATCCGTTGAACAGGATTGGAAAGCAAATGTAACGTCATTGGTTGCTACGAGCATTTTCATTGAACGTTCTCGAACCTTTTACTGGGTCAAACTACGAATGGAAATCGATAAATAGATACAAAACGTGAAAAAGGAAAATTTGTAATCGCTGAAGTTTGAGAAATGTAAAATACGTAATAGTATTTCAGATAAGTTCTCTTCAAAGTATTATAAAATATACATGTTAAAAAGCAAAAGTCTTTCATTTTTCAATAAAAAATGAATATTACATGATTAAAATACTCATCAACTCTTATTTCGAATATACAGATTCATGCTACATACCACAAGTAAATTTCTACGGAGAGAGAATGATCGTTACTTGGTATGTATCTGCACCGAAACGTGCGCACTGGGCGACCACGGAAACGGCGTAATAATAGTTCCTACCAGTTCCTGATATCGACGAAACGAATACACTATGAGCGTAAATGGAGGAGCAGAAAATATTACGTAATACTCTACGATAGTCTGGAACATCCGATAATCCCACTGCATTCTGCTCTGAATATTATCAAAGTATCGAAATTTTAATATTGGATTATTCCCTCTGCCGTACATCGTTATTATGCTTTTATATGCTTCAACGATTTCGGATTCTCTCGAGAAAAATGAGCGCATCATGGTAACGCTATATGAAACTTATAGTTCCTTTCAAGTAACACCAAATAACGCCTTCCTTTCCTAGCTGCATTTCCCAAAGTTTTTATTCACCCTCTCACTGTGAGATTTCTCGTATCATCAAATAATACTCACGCACACGGATTTGCTGGCTCGGTGGTAATCTACGCTAGGGAAGTTCATCGACAGTTGCGCAGGTTATTCAACGAAAGTGTTACGAGATACGTCGTTTTGTTTCGACTGGGACGTCGTGGCTGTGGCACGCACGATGGCTCACTGCATGCGCGGGAAGATTTATGATATTCTTCTCGCGTCGAGGCAGGGTGAGAGGCTTAGCAATAAATAACGCTTCGCCTCGAAGACACGCACACGTGAGGGCCCCCGTTATCGATGCAAATGCACCTTGCCGCACCTACTCGCGACGGAAATAGACAGGAACGATCGTTTTCGATGTAACTCGATGCGCACGCTGAATATTTCACTGGAAAACGCTGGATTGAATTTCCAGGAGAATGCACGGGACAAATTAATCAAGAACTTTTTTCATTTTACCTTTTTCATAAGAATTTAATGACAACGATATCGTTTTCATCCCTTTTGCACTTCAGCTCCGTTAGTGTGATCGTGATTCTAAAAATATGGATCAGAACATACGGATTCTACAATAATTAATATAGAACAAATTAAACATGAATTATTGTTTTCCCAACAAATTCCCACTAACAGCCGCTGCATATCCACTGGCAGAACTGTAATTAAACACTATGTATGATTTAAAATGGATTCGTTTGCCGAAAGCACGTGTTCTCGGGAGCCAGCTTTGCAATTAACGTGAAATTACGGCTCTTTATTCTGCCATGGTGGTACATTGTGGGAAAACAGGTGCATCTGTATTCGACAATTCAATCAGTTCTATGTTACACGAAATAAAGAAAAGTTCAACTGTTTTATTTGAAAGTAATTAGAAGTGTTTCTTCAACGGAATGCCATTATGACAGACTGTCAATTGATAGCTAATAATAATACAATTTTCTATATGCAAGTAACAATTTAATTCAAAGTGAAAACAACACAACAAAACGAAACTTCACGCAATTACGCGCAAGTTCTCCAAAATAATGTCTCGTCCAGGAACTACAAAAATCATCAACCACCCACGCAAGCTGATTAAGGGGTCATCGGGTCAGCATCGACAGGAATATTTGATATCGATGTTCGTCGTTCAACGGCGCTGTCGCGTCGATAAATTCTCCAGGCAGCGGTGACAGCGTCGCGACGATGAAAAAACACATACCAGAATCTACCGTTTTAAGAGACTCAGGTGTAGCGGCAGGTGGCGAGCGAGGGCCACGTTGATCGACGGAGAAAAGAAGACGTCGGTGGTTGGACACGGCGTCGATAGCAACCGTTAAACATCGCGATCGGGCTACGGGACATTAGATTAATGGCCAGCGGTGTGTTCGATATTTGTATCGCCCTCTGCATCGTCGATCGGGACCGTTGTTCCGTGACTCAAATATTTCCAACGGGTCTCAGCATCGATATCTTTATCACTCGAGTGACGATTAGCAATTCGTAACGGGCGTTGATCGTGGGTTATCAGAAATCGGGCCAGAAATATCAAGAAAACGTAAACTCAACGCTCGCGACCTCGATACCAACATCGGTCCAGTAATTTGAGACTTCCTCATTGCATGAGACTTTAATGTACGGGTATTGAATACAATGGGTAAAATACAATTGGTATTGAATCATTTTTCACTCAAACAAGAAGAAAATTGTGAACTAAATCGACTCTGAGTATTTTTAGCTCGATTCAATACCATTTAGACAGCGCGTCTGACCATTACTCGACATTTCTACTTGCGTTTGACGCGTAATGGTCAGACACGTTAGCGTAAGTCATTCTTGAAAGTCCATTTTGAAAGCTATGCTTTTTTCAGAGCAAAGTCTCGCATAACATACATTATTCTATGTTCTTCATTCAGTTTTGTATGTACAATCATTAGGCATTCCCATTTATGGTATCAGTTACATGATACTCGATTTGTTGACCGTAAAATACTAAGAGATACTAGCTTTATGGAATTAATTGTTTAAGAGAAACTCTCGAATCACATTTGCAATGTAAAACACTATCTTATTAAAAAAAGAAAGTATCTGGATGCGGAAACAGTATCACATCAACAATACACTGTACGCTTACCAGGTCACTCGATCGCAACTAATTAGATTCTAAACGTGGCGAGAGTCGAAAGTACGTGATACCATTAATATCAATATTATATTCGACGCACGTATATTGATTGTCCCGATGTTTAACAATAGTCGAGAGAACGCTATGGAAATATGATATTCATCCCTCTCGTAACAATGGTAAATATGGCAATGCCCTTTCGATAGAAATACGTGCAAGTATAATGCTGTTTTACATACAGTGCACAATATCGCTTTATGATTCAGAAAATTACCAATGAATATGTTTCGAATGCTTTCAATCGTGTGTTGCAGTTACAGGAACGCCGCGCCGTGTAGTTGAAACTAGTTGTACAATTAGTAACAAACGGAAAGCTCAAACGTGCGGAACAATCATGTGAAATGTAAACGTAACTAACATTCTACAGTACTTCGTAAATGCGATTTTAATATTTTTTAGTTTCTCCACTTCATGCAGTACGTATTACGAGGCCAGAAACTTTCGTCGGCAAAGTATTTCTGAAACCATGAAGGTTAAGGAAAACAATTTTTTCCACGACGGTTACGCGGTTCAAGAACATCCATTTTATTGCAGTAGTAATATTTTTAATAGTTTGAGTGCCTCCTTGGTAGAAGGATTTTTAATGCAATCATTTATGATGCGGTGGAACTCCCTCGGACGAATAGAAATAAGTGGTGGGTTATTAAAGTTCATTTTAAATTTCTAAATTCACTGTTACTGCCATGGAGTGACTCTTTATGACCTTCAAATCTTCAGAAAAACTGTTCTCTAATTTAAGAAGCTTTCCATAAAAATCATCTCTGTTCGAATGGTAGAACGTCGAGTAATGAAGGTTCTACTGCACCACATTTTCCCAGTAAAAATCTACAGTGCTTAATTGAGAGAGCAAAAAAAAAAAAAGAAGTTCAATTTTACTAGCAATTCGCAACGTCGAAGATATTACTGTAATAAATCAGATTTACCTTGGCAGTTTAATCGAGAAAACGAATGTAACGTCGATGAATCAATTTTTTGCTGGCCAACTGATCCGACGTTCGCTGCTCGATTCGACGAGTCAAGGGAATGAACGGACCATGGCGAGTCTCGTTTCCATTTAGCGACGTTTACATTTCGTTAATGACCACATCGTAAAGCGAATAGGTCTCTGCGTCGGGGTATGCCGCGGCCACAGAAGAAACAGAGGCGTCGTAATCGTTAAACGGGCCGATAAATTTCAACTGATTTACGAAACGGTTTTACGATCTGATAATAATGAAGCACCGACTCTATCGATTTCTCTCTTTGATCTTCGTCGAAGGAACAAGTCAACGCGAATCCACCTCTCGTCGGAGAGAAAAGCGTTTATTGTACGCGATTAACCCTGTGTACTCCATCGACGCCGACGCGAGACATACATAATACGCATCGACGCTCACAAGAGAACCTTTTGAGGTGCTAGACTCATCAATGTATTTAAAATTTTAGATAAGAAATTTTCAATGAAATTCTGAGTTTGATGATATGATATTGTAGAGTATGATTTTGGTGACAATCGAGGTCGAATGCCAAATAAGGGTGGTTTGGTGTAGAGTATGAGAATGAGTTCGACGAATGCATGAATGACGAGAACCTGAGACGCGAAAGAAGAGTGTTTGGACCGCGCGACAGTTTGAAATGTGCGATAGCGTGCAAGACTAACAGCGAAGGCGTTATTTTAGTTCATACCTATACCGACAATAGTTTAACTATCATCCTGCACTACTATTGTAGCAACAATACCATCCATTGCCATTATCTAATTAAATCCTACAATATTATAATCATTTACTGCAGAATTTTCACTGAATTTACGAGCAAACAAGTGCCGCGTCAGTCATGTACCTTACCACTTGCATCTATAACATGCAATATTCTTTGTCCTAACAGGCTGCTTCTATTTTATAATAAAGTCTCTTCGTGGAACGACGGAAGCATCATGAAAAGTTCCGAAGGATCAGATCTTGCGATAAGTGCGAGAACTAACATCGAAGTTACGTGCTCCTATGACAACGTCGACGGAAATTTATACGCCGAAGAACGAAATTGAATGAAGAGAGAGAAACAGATTGACCTTTTCATCCCGTAACGTCTTACGTGATATCTGCAAGATCAACGTGACTCTCCTGGGTGCCTACCAACGAGCATATTGCCAGCGAACACGTTCATAAGTACGATATACCCATATCTTTCGTCCGCTAACCCAGTGCCACCTTTAATTTACATCTCATTTCGTACCCTGAAGTCTCTCGAATTGAATCAGCTCCTCGCCCCTCAGGATCGACGTGCGAGACCTTAAATCGGAAAAGGAAACGGTAAACGAATCGACCTTGATTCACAACTGATCCCCAATTTTTGTTCTCTGTGATCGAATTGGTTCCCAGCGGATCTCCCGCCAGAGGATAGCAAGAAAGCGAGAATTTGGACGGTTTGCAGTTAACAGACCATGCGGAAGTCCCTTTGTCTCGCAGGTAGCAGGGACCGTCGCTCGAAAGAAGTCGAGAATGGAAAAAGCTGGAAAGGTGGAACAATGGATCACGCGTATACTCCCCTTTGTCGCGTGAAAATGAACCGCTTCCCTGACGGCTGAGTGGTTGCCGCGCGATAATGTCGTTACAACAAGACAATGGACGGACAAGTAACCAAGTGCAATCGCGAGAGTGAACCGGTGTTGAAAGAAAATTCGATTGCGCTGTCGGTGCCGCTTTTCAAGAATTCCGCGAGTGAACAACCTAGTGCGAATTTCTATTGCGAACCGCAGCTAGAAAATAGAGGACGAGGAAAGAGAAACGACCAGGTTTCGTAAATTGGAGACTGATTGTGGTTCGTTACGAAATTGAAGAGATTAGCCTCTGGTAATTGCTTCGATGGCAGTTGTATTCCTCGTTGCGGTTTAGAATTATCTGTGGTCGTGCGATACGAAAAATGTGCTAACGAGCACTAGGACTCTGAGGACGTTCTCCTAACTAAAGTGAGTGTTGAATTAAAATATTCAAAGAACGATAGGTTAAGATGCTTTGACTGTTAAAAGTGAGGAAACTTGATTGTTTTTTAAAGTGAAAATCCAATTTTTTTAAAATGAAAGAAAGCTTTTTTAAGATAAAAAAATCTATAAAATCTCTAAAAAGAAGTCTATAAAAGTCTATAAAAATTATTTTTCACATCTTCCGCCAAAATGAAGCATATTTTGTTAAATAACATTTAGAAGCAACCTCGATTATTTAATGACAAAACATTCCTAAATTATTCGAAATATCGACTACTAGAATGACAATTTTACAATATTACATCATTTTCCATTATGATAATTATAAACTAATACACACCGTTGAATTCAGAATAAAAAAACGCGTTTGCTGATCTGGAAAAAGGCACAGGATTTTTGAAAAAAGCTTTTTTCAGAAATTTTTTAATACAGGTTTATAGTTCTCTAAAAACAGTTCAATATGTGTTTGAACATTTTTTCGATATCTCTTATCATTTTGAGTTGTAAGCGCATAAGTAAACGAGGCGGCTCGGACAAAAGTAAATCAGGGTGTACCAGTCACCAGTGTTTCCTTGTAAGGACGTTCTCCTAGCTAAAGTGAGTGCTGTTTGAATTAAAAAATCTTAAGAACTATGGATTAAGATGCTTTTACTGTTAAAGGCGAACTTGATAAAGGGAACTTGATAGGCTCTAAAGCAATGATTGCTCTACAGTAACACTGGTGTTGTTCTTGGAACAACATTGCTTTTTTTTCTTTTGGATCATCGTTCCAGCGACAGAACTGATTGTCAGCGCACGTGTTCGCTGAGAAACGCGCCGAGGTGGTCCCATTATAACCGCGGAGACGAGAACAGATGCAAAGGGCCGTGTTGCAGGTTACAAGCGTGGAAATGCAGCCGCGCGACGTATATGGCAAGGCTGTCTGACGCGTCTCGTATGCGACGCGGCCGTTGTCCCGCTTGTGGGCGTAGTTGTAGGACGACACTCGCACCGATTCCCTTTTCTTATAAACGGCGACTCCTTCGAACTCAGTCTTCACTGTGTTACATTTCGCCGCGAAGCTATTCCTTTCTTGTTGCGAATGCCTTCGTGCCGTCGATTTCGCGAGGCGCCATTGAAAGCCGCGAACGATTCAGTCCGCGGGCTTTTCGACGATCCTCGAGCACGCTACCTTCGTATAACGGTGTACTACAGCTTCAAAGTCTTGAAATAGCTACCAAAGATTATGTAAACCTTAATAAAATTACAATGGGTTTGTATCCTGTATAATATTCGGCATGTACACCCTCGCTCAGAAGTACATAAACAACGGAAGTGTCATACCACATACGTTTATTAGATATTTATTTCTATAAATTCCTTAATAGAAATAAATATCTAATAAAAGTTGCGAATCTATCATAATCAATTATATCATTTATGTTTCGATATGTTTATGTTGCATTAACAAATATATTTTATTAATAGTTTTTTATTTTAAATCACATTTCTTTTTATTAATGTATCTGCTGTGTGTTTTTAAAATTTCTTTTACCAAACTTGGATACTATCAATTTCTTCGTTGTATCCAAAGTAATATTATCTTATTTATTTTGTAATATTACGTCCAAAATGTTTTTGTTTTTAAACCAACTCAACGTACATTGTTTGTTCATATGATGAGTGAAGAGGATCCTAAGAACGTCGATGGAGACATGAGTTACCAACTCAACGTACATTGTTCGTTCACAATACGATCTCCACGTCCTTAACGAAATCGCAACTACAAAAACATTGTCCTCCGCGACTCTGGCGAATTGCTTTCTAGCCTTTATCGCTTGGTCGCCCCACCCTTTGCAGCGGCTGTCTATGTGTAGCTGAATAATGCGCTGTACAGTTACTTGCATAAATCACTGAAAGATAATAATAGTAGGTCGAGTCTTGAGCATCTGATGCATCAAAAATGTTGAAACTACGAGTCAGGCTAGTCAGCCGGATGTGCAGTCTATCAGGTACCACGTAGCTGCAATCCAGCGAACAGAGGGGTGGAGATGATCTCGCAGCGATTCGTGCTCGCACTTCACCGGTTATCTTATTTTTTCATCCGCTTATCGCTAACGTGACTCGCGAATACGGCCCACTCGGCGTTGTACACGTCTGATCCCGACTGCCCATAAACCGGGTGATCTTAAAGACCGTCCCTGTGTTCTGGGTCTCTGGGTCGCTCGTCGGAATTTATTATTCACGGAGGGGGGCTCGAGGGCACCCGCGGTTATAAATAAAGCGCGGCTAAAGCGTTTATTAGCGAATAAAGATGTTGAGCGCGAGGGTACATTATCCTGCGGGACGATAAAGAGGCGACTACGAAAAATGCCACAGCTGAAAGCTTGCACGTTTTCGCGTGCATTAATTTCGTGGATGGCAATCGAAAATACGGTCAAGCGAATATTTGAATGAGAATGCGCCCAGCGAACATGAACTCGACGTTGGGGATCTCGAGAGGAGGCATGGAGAGAAGTAATCGCGATACGAAACAAAATCTTGAAAGATCGTAAATTCCTATCTTCCTTTACGACCCTCCCAACAATCATGGGCGAAAGATATCAATTTTACCTCATTCCCTCTCCCGCGATCTTATATTCGGGATGTAAAAAATTTAACGCGAGAGTCGGTCTATAAATAAGGTCGTGATGGCTAATAACGTATTGGTCGTATGTGTTTTAAGTAGCAATAATTTAGATTACTTCTTTGTGTAAGCGTCCTTGGAAACAAAACGATTGTTCTACCGGTTGTTTCAATGGTGTCGGAGAAGGCCGCGTTGATCTCTCATGAAGACAAAGTTACATCGACCCTGCGAAGAATCATGACTGAAAGTATCGCTTCAGCTCTCTCGGAGTCTTCTTTGTAGTCGTCGAGACAAAGAAGCATAATGTGAAAGTCGGTCGATAAATAAGGCATCGAACATATATAGAAAGCAAGTCGGAGCGCATCCAATATCCCAATCGTTCTCCGAGCAGCCTTAACAAGTGCTACGATCGCAACAAACTCGTCGCTAATTGGGATCAAACAATACATAGACGGCGCACCTAACGAGGCGTCTTAACGACCAGCAATGAAACGTCGTACACGTACCTAACCAGGCCCGTACCAGCCCAAATATCGCCTCCAAGTGTCATTAACACGTCGTACACACAGGGTGGCGTAAAGGTATTTTATGATTCGTGCGAGTGCCGTTACGAGTGGGCTCGCGACATCGTGTCCCAGCAGCAATTAAAATCGCCACACCGCTAGCCTAATTACGCCTATCGCCGGTGCTCTCGACCCAGTCGCAATAAAACGATTGGGTTCCGTTCGAGCTGCGCCATAATCGAATAATTATATCGATCATAAATCAGCGAGTACGATTAAGCTCGCTGGTAATTGCCACTCCTGCCAAGCGGACATTCGTCGAGCCTCCGAGTACGAGCACCGAGGCTTTGTCAAGTAACTAAGCCGGGGATTCCTCGGAACCGAGGCTCCTAGTTAATTATCCTACGACCGCTGGGCGTCTGAGATGCTGACTAACGATTCGAGTAATGGTCGTGATCCCCAGCGATCAATTATTGAAACAATCTCCCCCTCATCGCTTGGGAATCGCTGCTTTTATTTAGGTTAGAAGGTGAAGAGGGACTTGGCGACACGAGGAGCAAAATTGGACGCTTTGTTGCAGAACTTTTCTGATGATAAGTTGAACGTCGAATCGTTTTGTATAAATAGGAAATTCTAGAACTGATTTCCTTTTTTGATTAGTTACAATGATTACAATTTAATTATAATTTATTTAACATGTTATATTTAATAAATATCTTGACTGATTCGAGAAATTTGTTTCTGTTATTAAGGATTGTCTGCATACTCTTTGAGAGTTTAAACTCTACTCGATGGTGTTGTATTTCCTGACATTCTTCAATTAAATGTTTTACTGTAAGAGGCTCGTCACAAAATAGTCACAGCATAATAGTGGCTGTGATTTATTTATTTTGTAGCAATGAGTCAGATTTGTATGGCCAAGTTTCTTGATAGTATCACTTGCGGTTTTCCATTGGGTAGGATTGGAATTGTATCGCTGGTTGATTTTTGGATTTGGTGTAGATTCGTTGGTGACATGTTGATCCATTCCTGGTACCGGATTTCTCTTGCTGTTTTCTTAATTAAATTTTTTGTTTCATTCAATCTATGTGACATTTGGATATAATGTTCTTCCAACGTAATGGCCTTTTTGCAGCTTCGTCTGCTCTATCGTTGCCCACGATTCCTTAATGTGATGAAATTCAAACATATTCAGGTTGGACATTTTTTTCTATTTGAAGTATTGTTAATTCGGCGTGGATATCTTGTATTATGTTTGAGATTTCTTTTCGTAGTTTTGAATTCAGAGCAAATTCTTACTCGTACTTGCCGTCCGATAATATTCAACAGCAGCGAAAGTAGAGGGGACGTAGTGGCTGAGGACATGAGCATCTTGCACACAAACCAGTCCTGCCCGAGGATTCCAAATACAGGAGGGTAAAACCGGATAATAAAGAGAAAAACGACGGAAAACGACAGCGCGTAGTACGGTGTCGGCGAGCGCGATCACAGCCCACGCGATTCGCTTTTATCGATTCATTCAGTATTCCTGTGGCGTCGAGGGAACTGGAGTTTTTAAGACGCTATAAGATTATATTAGGTTTGGACTAGATCTCGACGCTCATTATTTAATATTATTATATACATAATTTACATAATGTTCAATTTTGCTTTATCAATTTCACTCGAAATAATGAAATAAACAGAATTCTATCCACTCGACTTTTACTGCCTGTAGACATACGCGTTTCGCGCATTTATCTCTGGGATAATTAACTATTATAGTCGACTTGTAAAACTTTAATTATACGTCTTAACGATTCTGCGGAAGAAGGCACGGATTGTTAACATTCTTACGGTCAGGATATTTATGATTTAATTACGGCTAAGTATAGAGGATGCGTTTAATCCGTTGCCCCAGGAGTGTTCAGTAATTATCCCCGCATTGTAAATTATTTATTTGCGAATCGGACGAGCGCTTTTGCTCCGTTACGCGCCCCAAGGGGGGAACTCGTTAATTCGTCGCGATGCGATAGCGCCGATGGTGCTTCGGACGCGAATTATTTGGCCTTTTCGAGATCGATCGGTGGGGACCTCGTGTCAGTCATGAAATTAATTGACGACTTTCACCGAGCGCAAATTGCCCCGACGGATCGCAAGCCCGTAAATTATTTTTTCACACGGCTCGCGGCGAATCGAACGCTACGTGAAACCTCACGGATTCGTTACGACTGAAATTAATTATTGTCGGACGGAGGACGTGGTCCAGGCAGAAGAGAAAGCAAAGCAGAGGCGGGCAATGGATACGCGGAGTCGTGGCTGTCGAGGTGTGACCATGGCAGGTGACATTCGTGAATGAGTCGAACTCGTCCAGGTAGTCAAACTTTTGAAAATTATTATAACTAATTGGTGGCTTTCGTGTTGAAAAGATAACGTAGGATTGTGAGCTTGGAAATGCTTGTTTTTTGGAATTACGTTGGTGCTCGACTAACGTTAGCTGTAAGCGCCTGTAAACGCGATTAGCACTTGAACGAATAGCACATTAGTGAATTAATCACTTGCACGTTACATTATCTTTTCCATCTACACTTCCTTTTGAAAAATTTGAGATTTTACAAATAAGTTCAATTTTTGCAATTGTGTGAATACAGTAAATCCCATAAGTATTCGTACCGTCTATATTCATTGAAGAAGCTTGTCTAAATTAAATGATAGATGTGATGTTTCCAAATAGAGGGTATAGGGTATCATAGAGGGTCATAGAGGGTAGGAATACTTATGGGACTGACTGTATGATCAGGAATATGTTGCAACGCTATGACATTGCTGCGGTCAAAAGGCGATATTATCAAAACATGAACACGTCAATCTCTTTCAAAATATCCCATAGGTCTCAAGTGGTTCTTCATCGTTCTCCAACTCTGTTAGATCTCTACTAAATGCCATTTTCTCAGATTTCAACCACAATACCTCGCACCTATACACCCTTACTACACCTCCCATAGCTAATCGAAGTTTTCCCGCAACCTGGCCGCAGTATCCAGCACGGCGCGTCAAAATCATCGCTCGATTCGTCTAGACGTGACATTGCGAGACGGAATTGCTTTGATGCCGGTCGCTTCATGATGGAAGTTTGTGCAGAGTCTCCATAACATTGCGTGCATGACGTGTATGCGTATATCCGTGCAATAACGGCTGCTGCGACGCCCGCTGATACTATCGGCATTGTAACGTCCGGTTGAATGTCGTTCGATCCAAGATGAGGTGCTTTCGAGATAAACCAGCTCGAAGCTCGCGCACCCGCCCACGCGGCGACTACGTGCGTAGGCAGGTATGCATTTTCAATTCGGAACATAAAACGATATTGGCGAGTTCAATTATCGGAGCTTAAACATTACCATTAAGTCTAAACACATGTGTTATATAAGAATTTCATTTTCTGGAATTTCATTACTACTGCGTGCAAGCGCATCTTAAGACGGGTGTAGACTAAGGAACTAAGACAACCGAAGGCACGCGTGATTGGGTCCACGTGTGTCATCGTTCGTCACGATTCAAGCACATGTGTCTTCGATCGCTTTGGCTCTTGAGTTAGACTTTCTACAGAGTTCTTAAATAATTTTCTAAATTGTCACTTCGAAAGTAGACTGTCCTCAAAGATAAATCACGCTCTTTATCACCAAAATAAATATTTTCGAACATTACTGTTTCCTCACCGAATTCTACAGAAAATATTCTCCTCGAATGCAGTTCGAGTCAGTTATATTATATAATGAAAGGTTAAAGCGCGCCAACAAGTAGAATTCCAGTAATCTAGAAACTTGTACTCCGAACGGATTCGATGGCACCATATAGTCCCTACCACTCCATACAAAGAACGAGTTGCAACCGCATTCGCTCGAGCACCAGAACACGAAATCTCGCTCGGACCAGCGATTCTGATCGTCGGTTAATTAGCCTCATTAAAACGCGCGGCTGGTCCGATTTCCCGACACGCGAGACGTGCAAACGAGGGAATCGGATCCAACGCGGCGAGCTGAGCGCTGGCACTAATTCCGCGACAACGCATCGTTGTGCATAATAAACGCGACACGCATAGCGTTTTATCGAGCCCTGTGTTCTGGTGACGTCTGTATCCGCGTACCATCGCCCGCGATTCGGTGGAAATAAATATTTGGCCATACAACGCTCGCGCAAAAATGGAAATAAATTGAATTTCAACTCCAACGAGCGGATTTTAATATGAAAAACAAGACTCATAGTTGGTTCTTGACATAAATCAATAAGAGTGCGTATGAAATATTCGTAGAATCATACACAATTTATAATATTTGCATATCTGTAAAATATTCGAATATTAACCCTTTGTACTCGAGAGGTGACTCTCAGTCACATCTCAACGTAATACAGTAACTCAAGACGCAGTAAATCAACCAGCAATAATGTTTATTTAGGTTTCATTTCTTTAGAACTTGAAGTTTCATAAACAAAATGATTGTCGGTGAAGTGAAGATGACTCGATTCTCAAATCTCAAATTAGTTTGCGATCACAAATCGGGCAACATCTACAAAGTGAATCTAAGCTTAGCATTCGTGGCTAAAAAAGCATCTCGAGTTGCTGGTAGATATCAGAAAAAAAGGCCTTGTGTGCAAAGGGTTAAATTATTTCAATAGTTTCAGCCGTAGCTCACGAGTCTTCCAATATTGAATTCACTACGAGAGTCCAATGCAGAATGTGTCTAGTCTTGGTAACTATATAGCGCGAATGGCGCGTGCCACGGACAATCCGGCCGACTAGAAAGTCACGGTTATTTCAGTTATTCCATTGTTCTGAGGAAATCAATATCGACCAATAAGCGTCGCACTTAACGCGTCCGGCGCTTATAAATCGAAATCGATGTCGCTGGAAAAGCGGGGACTACGGTAAATACAAGTGGCTTTTGAGAACGACAATTGCACCATTTGCGCTCTCGATGGTCCTCCTCCCTCGTCTCGTTCGATTTCCTTTTTTTCTCTCTCTCTCTCTCTGTTGGCCCGATGCGCCCCGGATTTTATGGACGCAAAGAAGCAATCGTAGTCAGAGTCGTTGGAACTATTTCACTGCGTTATTTTTTCTCTTTTCTGTATCTGATATTCCAGTGGAATGAACTTTTCCTTGGCAGAAGTAATGAGTAGACGAGTTAGGAAGAAAAAATAAATTGATTTATGGTTTATGGTATGTTCAATGGGAAAAACAGGTATAACATTTTGCAACTTTCGCCACCTCGTTGCGAAATGTGCGAACAGAAATCGCATTACATAAAATATTCTAACTTTGGAAACGTGTCTTTTTTGATATTATTAGACTTCATTATAAATTTGTATAGCTTTTTTGAAGCGTTTATATTATATTAATATAATAATCCGTTACAGAACGGATATTCGAACGTTCCTTGTCCCTCCTTTTTCTCAGACTTCATCCATAATTGATTATTCCCTGGGCCTTCGTAAATAAACAATAGCCAGCAAGAAGTCAGTTTTTTAGCAGCAAGAAATATTCTCCCGCGGGGATTGCTGCTGTCGTCGATCTTGCATTTTATGCGCGAGCCCCGATTTGAATTGTTGATCAAGGCATTAAATTATGCGAGAATAACAATTACTCCCGGCACGCTGTGCCCCGTTCAGGAACCATAACTCGGACTGATGTATATATGTACATTTAGAGCGAAACGGGCAACGTCGATGGTATTTCGGCCGAGAATATGCGCGAGTCCATATTTGTGTTGCTGAAAGAACGAAATGAACTAGTGACATTCAATTCCAAAAGCGAGTTGAAACGTCTACACAGGATAGAAACGTTTAAACCTTTCAGACTTCGATTATTTTTTTTTTCGTACTAATATAATTTAATTTTTAGGATTAACTTGGCCTAAAATTAGTATGGAAACAATTAAAAAAGATCGTAATAGTATAGTTTTGAAGGAAAACTGATCTTTCTTTATGTGCACAAATAAGGACATTCGCCCTAAACGATAGTGTCGGTTTTGTGTGTGGTAATTTCGTGCCTTTAACTATGGACGCAGGTCTGAAAGGGTTAACACATAAGTTTCTCCAATTTTTCCTCCTGAAAGAATAACACGTGTGACAAGACCACATTGGTCTTCGTCGGGCCATTTTCGCGTTTCTACTTTGTTTCTAATAAGAGCAACAACGAAACATATAGGGTCTGGGGCAACGACACAGTGAATCACCGTGGTCGCCAACTCTCGCGAATAGATCAATTCTGTTCCGTTCCGTGTCCAGACGCCAGGAAGACATCCTGAGTCCGCCAAGACGGGCCACGGATACCGCATTGTTTTCGTTGGAGTTGCCGACTCGCCAAGGAAGTTGGTCTTTTCGCTTTGATTCGAGGCGACAAGGAACGCCGGGAGACTTCCCGCAGTCCATTGGTCGGTGTTTCTTCCTGTCGAGACAGATCGATGCGAATGAAGAAAGTCGTCACTTCGCGAGATGTACGCGCTAGAATGCTTGTCTTTTCGCTCATTCTTTTTCTCCCGCGTTCTGTGGCATTCCGCGAGGCATTTGTAAGCTGTCCACTAGGGGAGACGCTTTCATGCCTCTATCTTATTGACTTCCGGCACGCTATCGCCGAGGTTAATCGTTGTTGTTCTTATACTGATGACCTCTTCGTCTTTTTCTTGGCGTTTACTTCGGGATATTGACTTGTTTGTCGCGGCTCTTAATGAAGACATTAGAATTAGAATTGAATTAGAATTTCTTTATTATATTCGAAGAAAAATGTTGTCTTTCAAATAACATCTCAAATAAGAGGCTTAACATTATAGTATGTTTGCAGCCAAGGATGCTTATTCAAACACCCAAGACAATCTGTGCTCCAACACTCAAGACTCCAACCACAGCAATAAAAAATACTACCATCAAAACAGTAAATCCCATAACCTTATCCAAGTTTGGAAATCGAAGACAAACCACATAAGTTGTAACAGAATTAGAATTAAAGATATTAGATATTAGAATTATGACGAAGTGTCAAAGCACTTGGTATATACATAACTTTTTATGTTTATAATAATTTTCCCGAATAATGAAGATTAACACCATTAAACGACACAATTTTTCTCAGCTATGCCTTACCCGCTCGTACCAAACTTTTCTTTAGATTGTTCTAAAGAAAAAATTCGAAGTGTTCAAAAATCAATTTTTTTTCTAAGAATGTGTAGTGGCCCCCTTAAGTCGATACAACTCGATGCAACTCGAGTCCTCTTGGGTCATAACGTACAATAGAGTTCTCGAGGGATTTAGTGCCAAATATTGTGATAAAAGGCAGTTTTTTTTTTTATTTTCGTTATTCCTCTGTATCGTTGCACTTTCTTCGCGAGTCTCTAGTACTTCTCCCTTCCTCCTCGAGTCTGTGTGTTTCTCCGCCACGAGAGCGTGCCAAATAAACGCGGCGAGAGATCGCGGACCGGTTTGACCGGACGCGACAGTGCATTGAATGGGCCATTCACTAACTTTGACGTTTCCTCCCACGCAAGTTTCCAGACGTTTTACGAGCTCGCTGCTCTGCGATCGTAGCGCCGTTTGTTTCGCCTCTTTTCGGAGACGGCCTCTGGAGAGCCTTAAACGGATCACACGTGTAATTCCACAATGAAACAACTCAGAAGTTTGCATTTAAAATACTAAATATTCACTACGATAACAATAGAAATGAGGAATTTCAGGGACTTCAGAAAACACGACAAAATTCTTCTTCTGTTACAACTTATGTGGTTTGTCTTCGATTTCCAAACTTGGATAAGGTTATGGGATTTACTGTTTTGATGGTAGTATTTTTTATTGCTGTGGTTGGAGTCTCGAGTGTTGGGGCACAGATTGTCTTGGGTGTTTGAATAAGCATCCTTGGCTGCAAACATACTATAATGTTAAGCCTCTTATTTGAGATGTTATTTGAAAGACAACATTTTTCTTCGAATATAATAAAGAAATTCCCAACTTTTCCCACAAAATTCAACGATACTTTCTCCAAGAGAAGGAACCTAATCGGTAAAATTTTTCGAGACGGATCACTTACATGATTAACCCACACGATCGTGAGAGAGAGTTACTCATTCACGCAATGCACGGGGATCCGTTGCTCTCATTTCATTTCTTCCAATGTACGAAGCAATTAAGCATCGCCCCGATGCGAATGGGTTTGATAGACAATTATAGATATCGCGCTCATTATTTAGAATCACCGCGGTGCGATATTATATCGATTTTTTTTCATGCTTTCGTCTCGTAAATCTCCCGTGTATCAGTTAACGCCCGTAAGAAAGTGGACATCAACGGGTTGGCCGCCACTTAATCCGACACCGTGGTTCCCGTTCGACGGAACTTGCAGCAATTTGCTCCGCTATCGTCGAACCATCCAGAAAATCCGACGCGGGCGGCATTTCGACGTGGAAACGACTTGGGAAACAACTTGTCCGAGCGCAACTTTTGCTCGAGGTGTCCTGGGGTTGCGAAGAAAGACGGAGCAACGTGTCGAAGATCCGCGTGGAACGTGCACCTCGAAGGAGCGAGATAATAGCGAACGGAGAAACAGGAACGAAGACTTTGAAAGTTCAAATAAATTCTATCGAGTGGCGTGCACCGTGCGAATTGTCGTGTCGCGAACACTTTTCACAAGATGCTGCTCGTGTATCTGGTCTGAAGGTAGCGGCGTGAAAAGTGGCGAAAAAGATTCCTGGATCATAGTTTTCCTTTTATATTTTCTTGTTCATAGTCTGAACTGATCTATAGTTTTTGCCAGATTACGATTGCAGTAATAAGTTTGTGTCTCGGAAATATCTAAATTTAAATGCCGCGTTTAAATTAGCGTATGCTTCGACCCATTACCTCGACATTCGTCTCTTACTTCTCTGTTTCTTAGCACGAAAAGAAACATTGGAACGGTAACGGATCTGTCCAATATACATATGTATTTAATCTGTTTACTTCTTCCTCAACAATCGGATAATAGAGTATGTTCTGGATTTCATGGGCCTGTAATGTTGTCCTGATTGGGATTGCTAGAAGATTGACTATCTTTTTCTGTAAACTGTGCGAGTGAAGCAAAGTTAGCCCACTTGACCAATTTCTGATCACCCTGAATCACCCATCTCCAATAACTCATGCCCCACAAGAGGATTACGGGTACGAATAAATACCAAAGCCCGCTTTCTGCAATATCCACTAATAAACCTCCTTCGCAAATTTGTTCAAACACACACATACACAATTTTCTAAAAGAAAAAATCACGTGCAGACGGTCTCGAAGGGGTGGGCCCATAGCAAACAGAGTAGTAAGAACAGGGGTGAACAACTACTTTGAAAGTTCAAATAAATTCCAGCGGGCGGTGTGCTCGGCGCGTATTGTCGTATCGTGGACACCCTTCGGGGGAGCTCGCGTACCTGGGCTGTAGCTATGTAGCAACGTGGAAAGCGAAGCGAGGAAAAGGATTCCCGAACGGGTTCGTCGAGGAACGAAGAAAAAGATAGGCTACCACGGGGTTGGTCTGCTCGAAAATGCACGGCTGAGTCGAGGTTGCATGCGTCAAGTGCATACTTCAAGTCGCCCCAGCTGGCTTGGCAACGTCTATCCAGCAGGCCTCTCCTCCCTCGTTCGAGGGTGGAGAGGGCAGTTTAATACTCGGATATACGACGAGGCACGGGCGTGCCTGGTTTCATCGGGGTCGAGGCAATTTCGTCGGTTAAGGAAATTTTCATCCGTGGCGAGGGGGTATATATTTTCGGTCAGCCGCGAACGATTAAATCTCTCTTCGCTGAGTTACGGGGTTGGCGGTTCGTTTGTTTTCACCCAAGATCAAAGATATCCGACGTTCTTAGACCTATGGTAAAAGTCACCTTTTGTACTATAGGGGTTCATCCCCTATCTATAGGGTGCGGCACTTAAAGCAGGCCACCTGAATAATTCGCTTACTTTTAGCAATAGAAGAAAAAGTGTCGAACAAGAGTTGTTTGATTTGGAGGGGCACGTGGTGTCGATAACTTTTTTATTGGTGAAAGTGTAGAAGAGATATGAGGGTCGACTTTGTTTTTTTAAACAGAATGATATAGTTTCTTATACATTTTTTGATAGAGCGTTTCAAGACCAATACAATGACCTATAGTTGAGAGTTATTCAAAGATATACATTTATCTTCTATTACAGTCCGCCTGTACATCCATGGATAACCCTCAACTATAGGTCATTGTACTCGTCTTGAAACGCTCTATCAAAATAGGTATAAGAAACTATATCATTCTGTTTAAAAAAACAGTCCCTCACCCTGTAATATTTTTTCTTGATACCAAGGTGCTGTTTTGAGCGCGAAGAAATGAATGATAAAAACGAGCCCTGGCCCTTCCGCTTGGAATTTTCATCTAGTCTATAGGATTGATTCATCTTCGTGCCTTGATTTCTCGACGTCGCAGAAGCTGAGATAGGAGACAGGGTGGAGTTTTATTGGCCCCGCATGGCGGTTACAAGTGTATTATGTTTTCAGTGCGCACCGACTTGAATTTCAAATGCCATTTACCGAACTGTACATCTTTATTGCATGACAGTTTCCGTGCCTCATAAACTTGCCCCGTGAGCCGAAGTTATTGCGACGGATATCCGATACCTCGCGACAGGGGCATTATGTCGCAGCACCCTGGGCTTTCGTCGAACTGTTACGCAAAATGCCACCCGTTATATCTGTTCCCCCAAATTTCGTCAGATACCAACCTCCTATTTACCCTGAGTCGCATGCAATGCAAATCATCTTGATGCTATTCACTCTCCAGGTATACACTACCGCTCAAAAGTATCCGAACACTTGCTTCTGTTCTATAAAACATGGTTTAACTTACAACACAATTTTGATGTACAAATTATATGCATAATAAGTATGCAGAAATAAAATTCCTGCCTAGAAGTTCCATTTTGTTTTTGTACTTTTGAGCGGTAATATAGGTTCAAGTCCAAAATACAACTCTTTTAGTTACCTCTCTTAGTCTCAACTTCTTTGTAATTTATACGTATATGTGTAGAATATCCAAAAGAATCGCATCGTCGAATTCCAAAGTTCATCCGAGCGTGTCGTGATTTGTGGCTTCCGAGCGAATTAGCGTAATTACGCGCAGCGATTACCCGACGTCCGTTCCGAGAGCGACCCCCCGAAAGAGATTTACCCGCGTCGGAGGGTAAATCTCTTTCGAAAAAATAAAATAGACTCGGAGGAACCCTTCCAAAGCCCGCGGTAGGAAAACAAACAGCGGAAAGTGCGAAACGCAGAGAAAAACAAGCAGAAAGTCTCGAACCGAGAACGGAAGTAAATAGCGGTAGGTGCTTGAAGCGATGCGGGTTCGAGCATCGGGAGATCGATGGGAATAAATCGTCCTGCGAAACGATAACGCAGACGAACGATTCGAGCTTTTCCCGCCTCGCGACGGATCCACCAGTCCGGTTTTCACGGTGGCGAAACCTGGAGCGCACCTGTGGTGTCGTGCACGCGTGGACGGTGAGTCGAGATAGTTTCCAGCGGGCGACGCCGAGTAATTAATGCGGGAATTAACCCCCAGGGTTAATGATAAGCATTAACGACTAATCACCAGTCGCGGCGGAGTCCCCCGTCCGATACCATTCCAAGAGACTTCGTCGAGTTCATTAGTGTTCGGTCGGCGTTACCGGGAGGCCCGACAGAGCTGTCCTCTATTTGTCTTATCCACTGATGTGTCTCGGTTACTTTATCTCCCGCCAGCTGGGAAAAAGCGTAATTTGTCGCGGCCTCCATTGACACCTAATGCTCCGATGTCTTTCGGAGATTTGTAAGAGATCGATTGAGTTTCGATAGGAACACAACAAAAGTTTTATTTTTTGTGGGGGGCAGAAAGATTTATCGACATTGGCCAGTATATTGAAAATTCATTTATGTTGCAATGATTTCCAAATTGGCAAACACGAGCAGGAATGCAATGAGACTCATCTGCTTCGACAAAACTTTTCATATATCTGGCAATTGCTCGTGCACCGAATAACTTTCGTAATAGTGAGAGGCATGTGCCATTGCACGCACCTTTTGATCTGTCAGTGTGACAGCAGGTCTTGAGCCTCGTGTCACCGTTGCGTAGCCGCTCCTCGAGCATCGCTACGAGTTTGCTATGTCGTTTTCAGAACGTCAACGACCTAGCAAAAGAATGTACACTGGAGAGTAGAGGAGTGCATCAAACTTACATCTCCCAATTCATTCCTATAACTTTCTAACTTATTGTACAGGGTGATTTCGAAGGAACGCGATAATACATTACCCCAGAATACTTGCAAATCCAAATGCACTTACCTGTAACAGAAAAGAAAGTTTGAATTAGTTATACAAGTATGAACACAAAGTTAATGTTTGCCTGAAATTATTGGAAATGGGGTATAACGAAATAATAAAATACTGAATTTATTAATTAAAAGATTTGCTTTTAATATTAAAATGTCACGAGTAAGCTATGATCTTTGCTGTATGAGGAGCTGGTCAAGACTAACAGAGAAACGTTATAAGGAAAAGGTAGAAAGAATTTCTAACTGTATACACTGTAGTTTTCGCACATCTGTTTAAGTTCTAGGAAACAATAGGTATTTCACGCAGAGGATTTATACTCCCTAGAGTTAAGTTACAATTCTTCATAAAAATTCATAAATCAGGGTGATCAACTTGTTAAAACGTACACACTATTTTCCACCGGGGTTTTCAACGTACTCCACGGCGCTCAATTACTGCGAAAGTAGGTTAATGACGTCAGAACTCTGTCATTAAAAATTAGTGCTAGAATCGGGGCTGTCCTCAAGCTCTAATAGATCTTCATAACCTAAAGACAGTTCAGAATTGTGCGACACACTCGTGGGAGGTACCACACCAAAGTGGGGGTATACTTGGGCTGCAGTTCAGGTTCTGGAATTCTTGACACCTTAGCGCGAGATACAAAATTCATTTTCCAGGTTGGTGGCTCATAAACAATGCAATTAACAGTCTTGATAGACCTTTTAAGAAGTGTACGAGAATTTCACACTGAGAATGTCAAAGGGTAATTATCCGCGTTTATATTCCAGTGCAATCAGTAGTTTCTACCTTCGCATGAAAACAATTTCCAAGACGTATGCGTGGAAAGTGCACCTTTTGACATACCTACCAAAGCGGTAAGAAGCACAAGTGGTTTGTAAAGGTGCGTTACTCGTTTGAATAATGAACCATCGGCGGTCTGCGTATCGATCATTAGCTCTTTTCGATTGACTCCTATATTCCGAGCCGTGCGCCAGCGATTCGTAGGGTATCGTAATGTATTCGCATCGCATCAGAATGAGCAATATTTCAACAGCAGGAGGGTAGAGGTGCAGATAGCGTCAACGTGAGGGCTACCGGGACTGGATCTCATTGACCTCGGCGTCCTACTCGGTTCGATCTTAAACGGTTCATTCATAAACGGACGGTGGGCGTAAATGAATCGTATTCCAGCGTTGTTAATATCGTAACTCGGTGGCGTGGGCGTGGTCTCTGGGTTTGTTAATCGAGCATCGTATCTACGGGGCCTGGAGAAAATGTATTACTTAGCCGGTCGGAAGGGCGTACCATAAATTTCTCAGCGCGCGGAGCGAGATTTATATGAGACACGGCCGAACGCAGCGTCGCTTTACCGTCTAATCGTTCGCCACGGTTCGCCCTCGTTGCCTCCCCCCCCCTTTTTTTTTGTACCGGATTTTTTCGTCAACGTTTCGAGTAAAAAATCGCTGCCCCGGGCGAGGATGAAGCTGCAAGCCTCGAGGACAGCTAGATCGATGGAAACGATGATTAAGAATTGCGAAGAGCGATGTTTCATGAATTTAGAGGATGAAAGTTGGGGGTAATTATGTGTTGGTCTTGATGACTCTGTCGACACTCTGGTACGAACTTTCTTGACTCACTGGTTTTGTTTCGCTTCAATGAAACTCAACTGGTGAGAAAAATTTTAGTTCTCTTATCATAGTTCTGAATTGTATCGCACACGCTCAGAAGCTACTTTATCATAGCGCAACAAACTACGCTCTACAGTTCAGATTCCCTTGCCATAAGATGCGCAATGTTCAATTCTTACACACTTGCAAATAAATTCCCTCCAACCGAAAAGCTATATTTCCAGCACTTTTGTCTAATTGTTTTTCAGTGTAACTGCCAGAGTACATAATAACTGAACATATTACATGCGTCCTATCAATTTGACCGAGCAAAGTCAATCCATATTTACACTTCTTCCTGTACTTTCTTTCGTGTATAAGATACAAACTTACAATTCTATGTGGACACTTTAGTATCCTTCAATGTCTTAAAAACACATCCTTGGACCTGCCGTGTGTTCAAAAACAGTTTAGAAATCAGAGAAACTCGTGGCTTCTCAGGGCACCAGAGGTGCAGCAGCGATCGATTATATTCGGCTGGATAGGAAGAAGAATGCTCGATAGAAACGGTATCTCAGTTTCCACATCGTTTGCCCGGAGATATAAAGGAGAGCACACGACGAAGCTCGAAGGACAATAGTCCCACATCTAGATGGAGGATGGGTGAACTCGGCAGCGATATGGCAATGGAAAGACTCCTCTGCGCGGGACGGCCCGTCTCGTTATAAATTAAAACTTCCTTTACGCTGCCTCGGTGATCGTTAATCCGTCGCGTCACCGTCCACCGCATAAATCTCGCGGTTTATTCCTAACGGCTGCCTGACCCTTTGAGCTCCCGAAACTTGCCCTCTATATTTCGCTGCTGCGAAACTTTTCATCCTACTCTGTTTAGGGATTGTTAAACCTTCCCTCATCTTCTTGAAACGTTTAATTTAAATTAGATTCGATGATAAACCATGTGAAACATGATGTTGGATTTCTGCGAAAAAAGAACCGTCAGATTATAATATGAAAGTTTGATTTTGTCTGGTTCGAGACCTTCAGGTCAATAGTGACCGTCTATTCTATTGCGCCTACAGTGACCCTATGTCTATTGCGGAAATTTGTTTAAAGTAAATGGTAGGTTTCATATTTCCAAGTGTATGTTTGTATGAATATGTTGATGTATACATAAATATATACATGTATAAGCTTATTCATATACAAAGTTACAATGAAAAATTCATTTTGGTAATATCAAAACAATTATTTAAGTTAGTCAAACTTCTTCAATAGACATAGAGGGTACAAATATTTATGGGTCTCCTGAAAAGGGGTCCGCAATGAAACAATAGTATGACCCTGTGCATTATTAGTCTTCGTAGCGTACGGCCCGAACGATCCGAGTAGACCGTGTCACTCGCACCTTTTTTGTAAAACACCTGTATTTCATTTTGTTTCTTAAATATATTGAACCAAGGAAGACTATATCCTGTGTGTTTTATTTAGCTAAATATTCAACACTTGAGAAAGGTGATCTCTACGGAAGGGATGCGTCGAGCTACACTCGTGCCAATTTCTTATTCGATCAGAAACACACATTTACCTACACTGTCTCATCAATTCCCAGCTCTTCACAGCGAGAAAAGTTCTCTTTCGCAATCGTTCGATATCTTCGTGGGACTCTTTCTACTCCATCATCGCTATTAAGGGTCACCCCCCTCGTCGCTCCCCTGTGCAATCTCCTAATGCAATCGATTTACTCGCTTCAACTTCGCGGATCGAGCCGGAAGTCTAGTAAAACACAAAGGTCTTAGCAGCATTCCCAACCGCGGAAAACCACGTTCCCCCGGTTAATCGGTGGAAGATGGAAGACATGAAATAACCACCTACCGGAGAAATCATCGATATTATCGCAGTGAAAGCGCGTGGAATGAGATTCTTCACGGATGCTTGGGCGCTATTTAATCAAGTCCCGCAAATGCGTATTTCACGCAATCGGTCCGTGGTTAAATCCAGACCTCGATTTCGTCACGACCGACCTCCGTGAGTCACTGACCGCCTTTCAGCGAAAAGGAATCCTCGTAACTGATGTTTTCTTTGTTCTCCAGCTCGCGAGAACAGGGATATTACCACTTTCGAACGAGATCCGTGTGCAAGGAAAGACCATCTAGGTCTCCAGAATGAGAACTGTTAAAGCACTAGTGTGCTAACGCTGAAACAAATAGCTTCTGATTACCTTTGTGGTACTGACTATAATTTAGCTTAATGCTCTTAAGGGACATTGTCACAGGACACACGATAAATGAGACAAAATGGGACACAAATAATAATAATGCGATACAATAATGTTTGTCGTTTAATGGTGTTAATCTCTCACAATCAGAAAAGTTATTATAAATATAAAAAGATATGACTGTACCAAGTGCTTTGACACTGAAATTTGAGATCTTTCAAAAAGTGGAGTTAATTGATTTGTGCAGTGAACCGGTCAAATGATTTATCAATCTATTTACACGAACAATTCATGAACAGCTTGTTCCTTCCACTAGTATATGTACATACCCGTTGATTTAAAAGAACCCGTGAAAGACGTTAAAAAAGTTTGTCATCGGAATTACCTTGCACGCAAACATGTTTTCTTTGCCAGTTTCGTCGTTGCTGTTTTTTAAAAAAAAGTCGCTCAACCGAAGGGGTGTCGTGAAATGTCTGCGTGAAAGTAAGCAAAGGTGCGGCCACCGCGGCGGAGTAGCGGGAAAAGAGGCGAAATCAGAGTCAAAGCGAGGAAGAGGGTCCGTGACGACGAGAATAATGCGTACGCGGGACAGAGGCGAACGAAAAAGGGCATCCCTCGGCTAATTAGCAATTCTTTAGGCAAGCAAAGCGAGAGCGAAAGAAAGAGAGCTGGCTGGCTTTTCAGACGGGCGAAGCGCGCCACGTTTGCTTACGATACACAAGGAGATGTAATTAATCTCTCTTTCATCCTCGGCGCTACCGGGCAAAGAAAAGGGTGGCCTGTTATTCGCATCGGGGCAAGATGCTGCGAAACTCTATCGCGTTCGTTCCTGTCGTGTGATGCGATTGCAATATTTTTGCGCGAAAGTTGCGCGCGTACGTCCGTGTAGCGGTGCATTGTGACTTTTTCTTACGCCTTCGTTAAGGAAGGTCTTTATGAGATCGTCGTCTGGAACTCACCACGTAATTGAATTACCCGTGTTTGTTGAATTCACATACAATTTCTGTTTTTTAATTTTTGAAACGTGACTTTTGGGTAAACGCGAGTGGTTCATCTTAGAGAATGGGAGTAAATTGAATATGTTATTAAGTGCTTTTAATGTTGGTATCTTCTTCTATGGCGAAAATTGAGGAATACGCGTGCTGAAATGATCTTTCGTATACATGTAAAGTAAAGCTTTAAAAATAATAAAAATGGAACGAAATAAGATGATAAACCTTAATTTTGGAACATTGCGTAAAATTGAGAAATCGTTCAATAAGTTCAGGCGGAGGCCTTCACAGATTGTACACCGCCCTTTGTTTTTTTTTTACACTGAAACATGTATATTTTCACATCCGAATCGGTAGTCCACATTACTTTTGCATACAGTCATCAGGCGCTTGCATTTTTTAAATGAAAAACGCATTGTTCTTTTATAGCCGAATTGCAGCACGCATTACTTTTGCATAGAGCCATTAGCGGTCAGTTGTACAGTATCTAACCCTTTGCACTCTGTCTCCTTTTAGAGGACATCGTAGTTCTAGCATATCACTCGAATGGCCCGTCTGAGGAGACATTAAAGTTTATTAGTGATACCTCGAAATCAACTTATCTCAGCGCATATTTTTGAGAAGGGCATGTTTCGCTGACGTTTTCCGTTGAAATGGCACAAGATATCAAATCAAAATGTGGTACAACTAGCTGCATCCCGCGGTTTCACCCGCGTGGAATAACGACGTAATTTTGTTTACATTAAATTCAAACGAATTCATTCTTAACAAGTTCATATTTTACAATTTTGCTGCTTTTTAAGCAATTATGTAATCACCCTCGTTATCAACAGCCCTTTGTCATCAAATGTGCAAATTTTCAATTCAAGTTCGATAAAAATCAATATGCTGATGAATGGCAAATAAATATTGAGTTTCGTAAAAACGACGTTATTTTCCAGTCTACCTAGTATCTAACTATAATGTCATAACAATTTACGTTTAAAAGCAAAGACACGAAGAGCATCGCGAAGAAGGAATCCCTGAACCTTGAGATGGAAGCGAATATCAAAAGAAGAAAACAACAATGCCAAGAGCGATTCACGCGTGGCGAGGAAGGATAATACAGATGGGTCGATACGGGGAAGACGTATCAATCATGGTTGACCCAACGCGAACAAGTTGATTTCCACACTCGATAGGACGTTACCTTCCTCGATGAGTGTTCGCGAAGGATCGCAGCCCCGTCGTCAAATTCTAAACCTCGCATTATCGAGCCTCGCGAATCGAGTTCGACGTATCGTGAAAAGCTTTATTCAAGCGTGGCTTTTTGAGATAAAGCCACTCTCGCGCGAGGCCTCAACGTACATAATAAGAAGTCGAGGTCTGTCTTGGAAGGAAGACAGGCCGCACAATGACGAACAATGTGAAAAGAGGACTAGAGGTTTCGAAAACCGATGCGTTGCTATGTAACCGTGCATCATTGTGTTCCCGTGTATTTCTTTGCGTAATAACCGATCGAGGAGTCGATTTCGAGATATTCCACGGAGTTTCCGCGACCAACGCGATAAATACGATATAAACACGATTCACTCGAAATGCCGATTTGAGTCCTGATTACGTTGCGTTGTTCGTGGACGGGCGCATTAATTCGAGCGTATCGAGGGGAAGCGAGGCAATGGCGGAATCCTTCGCGCTCATTTGCCTTCTTTGAGCATCACGCGAGTCAAACGGAATCTCGCAGTAAATTTTATTTGTCAGCCGATCGTTAATCCGCGGGACGGGAATATACCTGACACCGTCGACCAGTGCTCGATCGGTGTGTGTTGCGCCCATGTGTGCCCACATCCCGTATCCTGCACGTGAAGTATCACGGTCTCCGATCGTAGCTCGCTACTCTTAATCGGATGATCTTTCAGGGCTGTGCTCGCATTACAAGCTGCACGCAACGTACACCGAGTCTTCGTCTTTGAAACGTGGTAAGTTGAACCTGCCGTCGGTTAACGCGTCAGTTCGCCAACGAGCAGCAAAAATCGAACGTTTCTCTGTTCGAGACTGGGTCGCGTTACGTCGAACGTAATGACGTTTTTCAGTGAACGGTAGAAACTCGTAACGTTTCTGGCGCGCGCTGTTTGGACACACGAGATTTCAGCAATCTGTTTAGGGACGAATCATTATTTTCAAGTTGATATTTGTAGTCTGCATTTTAGAACGCAAAAACAGTTCATATGCTCTATTTTTATTATATACTGGGTCTATCTAAACATCTGCAACCCATTTCAAATGTTAGATTGGAGACACCGAAACAGTGACAAAATTTCATACGATCTTCTTCCTTTTTCATTAGATAGGTCCATTCAAAGGCATTAGACTTACGAAACGACGAGGTGAAAGATCAACAAATAAAGTTTAATCTCGTAGCGAATGATTCTTGGAGAAAGAAATGTAAACATGCAGTTCTAAAAGTGCAATATTACCTATTGAAAATTAATCGATAGCGATATTATTTTTAAATGACATGACGTGCACTACTTAACATATGAAATGAGCGATCTACTGATATCGTTCGGATACCACCTCGTATTAGCATTGAGAAAAGAAAACCGGTGGATACATTCATAAAATTAATAACCAATCTTGCAATAATAAACAGCTCGACATCTGTGATAAGACTAAAAATAATTTCCACGCTCCCTCCGCTGTTCGCTATCAATTAAAAACAATCTAAGGACTACCTGAATAATCACTCAGGACAAGATCGGGTAGCAAAGTCATGAATAGAAACCGGCCGTGTTAGACGCATTGACTTGATCTCTCAACCAGAAATAGCCATGTAAAACTTGCAGCAACACTATTTTATTCTTCGTAGCAATAATATTGACAAATTACGTTGAAATATTTATTCCTCCCTCGTAACAACAAGGAAGAATAAATCTTTACTGAAAACTACAACACTCGGATGATCCACACGCCAATAAACGATTAACCGAAGAAACAAAATGTTGGAAGGACACTTCACTGGCGATTTTTCCCTATCGATAAATAAAACCACAACCACGGGCAGCGTATTTCTGCTGCACCGCAGACTCCGTGGCACGTTCAATTTCGTGGCGGACCACAGGAAAGCGCGGACGTGGTCCGTGCCCCGTTCAATAAGAAATTTCTCAATTACAGGAAGTTAGGAGACGTATCTGGGACGATCGGAACCACAAGAAACCGTGGCCCGCCTGCGTTGAACGGTTCGAGCGGTTAACGAAACGAAAGCATCGCAGTTTAATGGAAATCGACGAAACGATAGCGCTTTTATATTAAATCCCATGAATAATTCAAAGCCGTCCAGGAACACGGTTGTCCTTTGCATCTCAACGCGAAGCGTCTTACACGGCCTAAAAACGAAGAACAACGTCGTCGCGAGATTGCTTTTTTAATAAAGAGTAATTTTTTCGCCCCCGATGCGCAGGCTCGAATCGTTAATGATCGATAACGTTGACTGGGTGTCTGTCTGGCGGTGCTACTTAATTTATCGCGAGGCTCGACAGGCCTAGCTCGCCAGCGAAAAATCGCCTCGTACAGCACCGTTGAAGCAGGCGTTACGAAAGTGGGCAACGCAACACGACAATTACCCGGGCTCGGTGTATAAAAGTCAAACACACCGATAACGAGCCTTTGCTACCGTGAGCGCGATACCTCGTGCATGCAATTACACGTGCAACCGCGTTGCTGAACGCGTGGAAACCAGTTTTTTCAATGCGCGTTTTCCATTCGAAATTATACACGTCGATAACCGGATCGGTTTTCGGGGATTAGTATCGACGAACTTTGGCGTCACGCTGATACACTTGTCATCGAGTCACGTCCACTGCGAATGTGATATTTCTTAACGGTAACTTGTGTACAAGAAGATAATAAATCAATAACCGTGGTGGAGAAGGGGTTACGACGAATGGTTTCGAATGTAACGGCTGGAATAGTGAAACGATATTTTAGATTGAAAGCTCCGCGAATATACAGAGTGTCGTCGACATTTTTTAGACAAATGCGAGTCTTTCTTATTGATAGTCTCAAAATTCGTATGGTTGAAAATGGAACAATTACGTGGAACATTTAATTTGATATTTAAAGTTGATGGTGCTGCCAACCATCATCAATATTTTTAATGTGTTATCAGAGACATTATATTTCACAATTCAGAAGTATACGTCATCTTGGATGATAACTATAATTATTTGGTAAAATATCGATATATTAGTATGTAATGTGACAGTTACGCGAGCCCATAGAGAGTTAAACTGTGAGAAAGTGCCATTTTATTTCCACACGGAAAGTCAAGCATTAACAGAGTACGAATTTCACTTCTGCACTGACACTGGAACAATAATAGAGTACCACGGAGTCGAAGAAGGATAAGGTACCGTTCGTGGCTAGGCGATAACGTAAATGCGGCAACTAAAAGCGCACGTCTGTGAACGTAAGTTTCTGATAGGCCTATCGAAGCTGCTCTTGCAGTTCCAGCTCATGTACGTCGCGACGTCATCCTGGTATGCAGATCTCGTGTTCCTGGCGAGGTTTAAGTGCCGCGTAATTCAGTCTGGAACCCCTGACCGTTCGCATCCCATTCCAGCCGTCTCTCTTTTTCCCTTTTTTGTTTCCCAACGCGTGCCTCCCTTTTCTGGCCTCCATTTCCTCGACGTACATCGTTTCCCTAACCGTGGAAAATTCAGGCATGCTCGTGTAGCCTCTTAAAGCTGTCTGGCCGCTGCACGATCCCTCGTCCGTCTTGTGCAAGCTACAATTTGTCATGTAGAAAACATTTTTTTCCCTGGCTCGATCGACCAGCCGATAAACGTAATGTATAAGATTCGCTCTGGATGCCGTGGTTGATCGTGTACCGCAAGTAGAATGATTTATCATGGCGATGTGATGTTGGGGAATTTTTCGACGTTCGTTTTTCGAAGCTCCTGAAAGAGCTGGTACTGTCCGATAGGTACCATTTAATTTTAGACGAGTGATTAGAGTTTAAAGGAGCGTTCTACTCCAGTTTCAATCACTATGTAGAAAAGACCAGGCACTAAAGTTCTAGTGTCGATATAGAAATTGAGCATGGAGCTCCACCAAAGTTTTATCGTGGACATTGAAATTACCTGGCGCTGATAACATATGTAGTTTCAACGTCAAGACAAAAACAAACTGGTACTTTGCCAGAGTTTCACTACCTGTTTGCAAACGAATTGTTATTAATCACAGGTTGACTCTCGAAATGGAAATGACCTGGATATCAATCAGCTTGAATATCGGTATAGAAGTGAACTGGTACTCTATTTGAGTTTCAACTTCGGTAGAGAAACGGACCGATACTTTATCAGAGTTTGAATCTCGATATAGAAATGCCCAAGTGACGAAGTGAAAGTGGCTCTTCGACGGTTCGCATCATTTGTTACCCGATGTTCTCCGCTGCTTCTCCAGATTCATTGTTGTTGCAAACTGCCACGGAGACTTTACATCGGTGTATTTCAAACTGATGGCTTCATCGCTGCGCAGTGGGAAGTTTTAAACGATGTTCCGTGAACCTGTCACAAGTGTTCCGCGAAAAGTTTGCGCGGTCTTCCTTTCGCGTGGAATCGGTTTTACGTTGGTGGGCGTCTAACGTTCGCTGTAGAAGCTTATAAACGCGCGTAGCACTCAAACGAATATTATATTAATGAAATAATCAGTTGCAACGTTGTATTATCTATTCCAATTACACTTTCTTTTGAAAAATTGGATATTTTACAAATACGTTCAATTTTTGCAATTGTGTGAATACAGCCAGTCCCATAAGTACTCGTACTCTCTAGGTTTATTAAAGAAATTTGTCTAAATTAAATGATAGGTTTGATTTTCACCCATACATCCGCTTCCGCCGCGGGGGCCACCGTCATAAAGTCTACAATGGCGGTCAACTATTGTTGTGGTTGTCCATTGTGTCTACTAGCGAGCGGATCACCCTGTATCTTTCTCACCAGTCTCCATTCGCAGCAACCTCGTCGTGGTAAGACCTGGCAATCAGTATTGTTTGCGACGAAGGATTATTCGTCGCGAGTAGTAGCGAGCTAATCGCCTGCGATATAGTAATAACTTTAGATACGTATAAGATTATAAGAAAGATTATAAGTAAAAGATATTGTTCTTTGAATACTAACAGGGTCATTCCGCGAAATCAAACACTGAATGGAGCATCTCAGATTTTGTGCAAATTCGAGTATGTTGCAGTCCTTTACTTAAATCTTTACTTAAGTACTACGTATCTCATCACGTAACTCACTCTGTAGTCAGTGTATAGGTACGCCTATGCGGACGCTCGTCTATTTATTTTTATTATCAGGCGAAAGCAACGTGCTTAAAGTAATGAGCTCTGCGCGCAACAGTGCAGAGTAATCTAAAGAAATGGCTGATAATTAAAAAATATACAGTACTCGCAAAAACATATATAAAGAAGCCCAACTAGCAAAGGTTGGTGAATTAATCGTGTCGCGGTAATATACGATTCCCTGTGCCAGTAACGCAAGTGGTATATTTAACTTTAACGAATGAAACAACTTGGCCGAAGCGGAAAAGAAAGTAAAAATGAATAGGCAATTATAGGCTATAAGAAAATACTTGGAATTCATTTTCTCACAGAGCGCGTTAATAATCCACGGAAAGATCCGCGAAAAGTTATGAAATCGAAAATAACGCAAAATAATATTCGTATGTCGTACATGTTTCCAACAAAACGCGGATTGTAACCAACCGTGCAACTAATTCACGAGAGTGAAAGAAGTTTTTCGCGAATCGTACGAGGAAAACGTAGGAAAAGTCTGTTGCTTGCTGTAATACAAAAATAACGATACTTCGTAAATAAAAATTGACGCACCCGTAGTCGATGAAACGGAGTAAGCTGTAAAATGTAACAATGTTGAAAAGTGTGACCGACCCAGTCACGGAAATCGCGATAACCGGCGAGGTAACTTCATCGTACATCACGGGTGCCCATTTATCAGCAAGATTTACATAAACTGATGGCGGTTCGGAGCCAGAGGATTTTAATTAAAACGATGATGCCCTTAATTTCGCCGCGGTAAGTGCATATCTACCCGCTGCCCGTGCGCTTGCATAACTACGCGTTCTCCATTATGCCTTCGTTAAACGCCGGAAAATCAACAGCTATCGGCAACAAGATTACGGAAGAGAGTCGAGAGTGGCTGAATTTCTTGTCGATGGAAGAAGGAAGACGTTTAGCTCGCAATTCATTGGAAAAAAGAAAAAAGAAAGAAAGAGAATAAACAAACATCTTTCGTAAAGCTCATAAATCAAGTTTTCGTCCTGTTAAATGGAATTTTTAAACCATCGTTAGGTAATAAATTAATTATTATAATTTTATTTCTCAAGGTGGAAGGGTCAAAAACATTCCAAACCTTAATTTCGTATATACTCCCCATTTTTCGACACTAGACACAAAACATGTGGTGATTCTATTTAAGATCGCCTGCATCGATATGTAAAAGGCACTGCAACGGAATGAACGCGTTTCAGATACCGTCTAACGAATCCGTCTCAACTTAATAGGCGTTAATTTCTGAAACGGCGAATTTTAGGGCGAGCTGTTGAATTTTCCAGCACCTTTCAGGGATTCACGGAGGTCCTGGATGAATTAGCAGCGAAACTGGGGACGAGAAAGGCGGATGCTTCCGCTAGGAGCGTCATCTCATCACAGCGTCTGATGGCTAATCCGACGAGCGGGAAACTACGTTGATTTAGGGGCATTGACAATCAAGTTGGGAACACGGTTGGCACTAGGTGAGCCTCGAACGCGCTGAATAGCACTGGAAAATGCAGTTCCCTCGTCTACTCCGCGTCCCGTCCCGTTGACGTCGCGTTTACAGCTTCCTGGTTAAACGGGAATTTCAATCAAGACGATTCCAGTGCACGAAAAATTTATCGCGTTCTAAATGAAGACGACAGACGAACACGAGAATCGTCACGAAATAAATCTTCCAATTACGAATACAATTTTTGACAGGGAGATAGGTTTTTACTTCGACTTATATTATTATAAGGATCCGTACATTGATTAGAAAATAGGTATATCGTTAATACACCAAGTAAATATTTCAAAATTGTTTATAACCTTATCTACATGACAAGATAAAAGTTAAATACAGTTCGAAATAAATTCAATAAAAATCGAGGGTTTCCTATTGGTCCACGTCTTCGAAACAAAATTCACCTGTCGAGAAATCCGAGCAGATAATCCCGATGCAGCGCTCCTCGTCGTGTGCCAGGGCAACTGTCTCGCGCCATTGTCGAAACGTTTGGTCGATTGAGACCAATTCACCGGAAGCGATACGTTTCCGAGCGCGACTCACGAGAGTATCTCGATTCCGTCCGTCGACAGGAGAGAATCCGTTGGCAGAGAATCGGAAAGCCAAGCGACACGTGACGTGCTCGAATTTCGCGTCGATACCAAGAGCTTCCGTAAGAGGTTACGCGCGTTAAACGTCCGCGCGGATGAAGTGGCAAAACAGAGGTGGAATCCCGTAAGCGGTTTAGTGTCACAACGTCTCTCACGATCGAAAATGTGGGAAACGAGCTGCGCATAATTTGCAAGTAATTGGTTCCCTAAGCGAATGTAACTGTCAAGACTAACGCGTGGCAATGGTACCGTGAAACTGAAGGATGAGAGAAGAGGATTAAAGAGGATAATTAAAACCGATCGAGCTAACCGTGCACGATCGAGCTACAATGAGAACGTCGTTTTTCGTGTAAGTGTTCGTTTCCCGACTCGCGTGGGCTCGTTTTGAAGGAAATGTCCAAATTGTCCAGAATAAAGTGACCCAATGAATCGGGGGCAAAAGCGAAACGTAAGAAACAAAAAAATGGAACGTTCCAGATATTATTTTCCGTATATCTGACACGGGAAAGGTCCAAGGCATGTCGGTCCCTAAGCGGAAAATGTGTCCGTGTAAAATAAGAGGTCGGTCGGGCGCGTTGGCAGCGCTCTCGGCCAGGGATCGTGTATTCCGCGGTGGATAGAATCTCGCCGCGAGCCTGTCCTCGGAGGGCACAAAAAACGGTCAGGAAAAACATGAGAAACGAGTCGAGCAACCGCGGCAAACAGTCGGCGAAATAGTTCTCCGCCACACGGTTGACCGCAGTCTACACGGCGAACCTCGTTTTCCACGCCCGCGTTCTCGCTTCGCGGCGAACGATAAGAACGTCCACCTCCACCCTAGATGCCCGTGGTACGCATTTTTTGGGGGCTGCATATACAAGAGGTCGCGAGAGTTGTTGAAGCTCATTAGACTGGAATTGTCAAACAGCCATCTATTTCTTTGTTTTCCTAATTCATAACTATTTTGCTTTTTCTTTCGACCTTAGGAAGGTAGAGAAGCACTTACCCCGTGCTATTCAGCAAGAATTAGTCACGCTTTGGAGCATACGTACTTGGAACAAAATTAAAGAAATCTATTACAATCGAGTAATGTAAAAATATCTTAAAAGCTGCAAGATAATAATAAGCAGCAAGATTTAACCCTTTGAATACCAAGGAACGGTATATCGCTCCTCTAAAGAAAAGATTCATCTTAACAGACAATAAATTATGTTTATTTACAAACAAAATTCAAGTTCAAGGTTTTGTGAATATATTTTCTTTATACAAATTTATTTTTCGTTAAATCTATAACGTTTCACTTTTATTGTTTTAGTAACACAGGAAATCTAACATGTTTTTCTTGCGTTTCTCGGATATGAATGAAAATATCCTCTGGCACTCAAAGGGTTAAAGGTGCCCACTAATTGTTTTCCAATGGAAAATCTACGCACGCCGGCTTAACCTCTTCTGGAAGCCGTTCGTGTTAATGGATTACTTCCTAGAATTTAGAATTGAGGAACTTCAAGTAACTATCTGTCAATTAATCTTCACAGCTCTTTCCTAGACCCCAAGAAGAAGAGAATAGGCCAGCATGCACAGCCTTTATTGCGCTTTTTCTAAGCCAAGAGCATTGCACACCACAATTCGACGTCAGAGACGAGTAGTCCGGCACTGTTTATCGCGAGCTGAACTCGTTCGAGGATTAAGCGCGTCTTCGTTCCTCCGTGTCGCAGCGAAACGATTCATTTCACCCTCCTGCTCTTTCGATGAACGAAACTCACCTTCTTCCTCTCCCCATTCCGAACCAGTAGGCCACCCTTAATTACCAAAGTCTCCGAGTGTGCCGAACTAAACTGCAAATTGCAATTACGCTTTGACACGTGTGCCGTGACAACGCTCCCCGCTCTACCGTTCTAATCCAACGTTGGGTTACGTACGTCGGGCCGAGTGCCCCGCGAGGATTCATTACATGGCTGGTTTACCAGCACAAACAGGACATTGTGCGACGATGACGACGGCACGACCTCTTTAACCGGGAAACAGCGATCGAGCAGCTACCCTTTCCCAGCAGCCTACATCAGGCCTCCCTCGAGACGTGCACGTGGAAACATTACCCATCCCACGGAGTCGGGGTCTCGAGAGGAGGGTAGGCATGTTGATCTTCCAGCTAAGTATTCCTCGACGGAGCAGTTCGTCATTACTCGTCGACGTGGTTGCGTAAAGTCGATAAACCAAGCCCAAGCTACTCTTTGGCAGGGAAACCATCGACGCCCCTTAGAATCGTAGTGTTATACATTCATAGTATATATTTTTCCTTACTCATTCCTGGCTCATTCCAAATCTTTACTGTAACCAATCGTCTGAGGCGTCCTCCTTTCAGAGCGCTACAATAATCATTGTACCTACGCATTTATTTAGAACAGGAATAATATTCCACATGGTTGAAACCGCGAGACGTAGCTAATTTATAATAAAGGACTGTTTTCCGTGAACGTCGGTCTTCAATTGAATAATACTAAGTGATACCCTATTTCCTGTCTCCGATATCGAGGTATCGAGCTGAATCGAGCGTCACAGTACCATACGGATGTAACGCGAGAACGGTGGGGCGAGAGACTCGAACGCGTGGAGAAGGAAGGCGTAAGAGGGCGAAGGCGGAGGATTCTCTGCGAAAGTATTCTCCTCGTTGTCGAGTTTCAACACGTAGCTAAACGCCAATGCTTGGATTTTTCGATTGAAATTAGAAGACCTAACCGAATCTAGAGTTCCTCTCGTTGTTTTCAGGAGTATCAGGAGTATCAGGAGTATCAGAACCGTCTGAGACATAAGAAACGCGTCATCGGTGAATGTAGAAATAGAAGAAGAGGATAAATGCATAACCGTCTATCCTAGATGCTTGGTAAACTTGGAAGAAATCACTGAAATTAAAAAAGAAAGCAAGAGAGTCGTATCATAATTTCAACTCTAGACGTTTTATCAATCCTGAACAGCGACAGTGCACAAAGGAGCGATGAGAGAGGAACGAAACTGCGTCGAGATAAAAGTAAAACGTGGAATGACGAGGGTCGTGGGACGAAGGGCGGAGGAAGAAGCGACGTACGCGGCGTAAATTCATTCATGGAAAAGAAGCTTGTTCGAGAGAGCCGCGCGCCCAGACTACGGAAGTCCGCCCACGTTTCCTCGCGCTCATTCACGGGGACCTTCGCGCGTGAATGAAAACGCGCCTGCGTAGATTCGCGGTGTGCGTGCAGGTCTCTTGACACTCGAGTGTCTCGTTGCTTGCTTTCGGTTTCGAGTCCGCGAATGAAACAGCGGAATGTCCCTGTGTGACGAGTATTTCATTTTCTCCCGTCTTAGCGGGGATCTCGTTCCGCTTGGAACGCGCCGTTTTATTGTTGGATAACCTTCTGGGGATGCGTCACCGAACCGTCCGACCGATGATTTCTCTCCGTCGGTTATTTTCCGACGGAATTACTCGTCGTCGCGTTCAGGTTCTATTTCGGAGAGAATTTGTACGAGGCCCGAGAGAAATCTCAGTCGTCTGGTAACTAATCCTTCATATGCGAGAGGGGGACGACGAACGCGACGAGTCTGGCTTGTTCGGAGATAAAATTAATTGATAGCTGCTCCCTTTCGAATCTTTTTTAGGTTTGAGGAGTAAAAATATTTTGCTGAAAGGATTATGGCGAAAGAGGAAAGATTCGAGGGATCCATTTTCTTTAAGAAGCTTCTGTTAGGGAAAGATTTGAGTATACGTTGTGTACGCAGTTAATTCAATCAGGATTTATAGGCAGAATTGAATTAATTATTGGCGTAGGAGGACAAAGAATCACGATAACAAGGAGAAATAGATAATGACATGGGGGAAGTCATTTGTAAACACCGCAAGGACGACAATAGGGGATAGTACAAAAGAAAGAGTTTGTAGACATTGTCTGTACTTGGAGTCATTAGTGAGATTACCTAGAGAACTAACAACTCACACATTTTCTATTTAACAAACAACTATTACTTAACACACAAAATGAGATCGATCTGTAAAGGTGTTCCTCTATTGCTTTCTTGATATATGACACCTCAAGTTCCATACTGTCTAAGGCTCCACAAAGGTATAATACGCCACTCTGATTAAGAGCAAACAAACTTCTCGCGAGCGCTGAACAACTTCGTTCCAGATCTCTGAGGCATTTTCCCGCGACTCGATTTCCTCTTTCGCGAAATCGTCCCCGTATCTTCGTCGTGTCTCGATCTAACGCCCCGAAGATCGTTCGTGCAGATAAACGGCGAGGCAAGTAAGATACGATTCGGTTTCTCGTCGATGTCATTGTGCTGGAATCCCGCTTTCGCGGAACGAGTGACCGAAGAAACGGGTTTCGAGCGACAAACGGTGACTAGGGTGGGCAAGAAAAGTAGGGAGACGAAGCAGGACGGAAGGACAGGCTCTGACAGGCTATGAGGCGGGGATTTGCATATCCGCTGTCAACCCGTTGAGACTGGCGAGCAATAAACGGCAAGGTCATTCACACTGGCGCGCAGTTTGTTCAATGAGTTTCCGACCCTTCTTCGTGGCGTTCCTGGTCTTTAATCCGTCAGCTGTCAAGGACGCGTGCACGAGTCCAAGTCTCGGCTATCCCTTACCGTCATCTTTTTCTTTTAAATGTACGCCTGCAATTACAATTACGTGCTTTTCAGCCGATACACCGCTAATGTTGTGTTTACACGTTTTATTGGAATTAATTATGCAAAGTGATTAACTGGACGTAGAACAATAATTATCTTATTTCCCGATGAACGCGTCAGAAGGTGTTTGCAGCCGAGTGGTTTCAAAAGAAGATTGAGGTTCCACGCGCACTGAATGAAATGAAAAATCTTTTTAAAAAGGACACCAAAGAAAGGTGGAACCAGCAGTGGACCAGTATAATTACAACGAAACTGCATCGCATACGTAAGTCAACAGGAGAAACTGTTTCATTACCTCCAACAAGAAAACATTAAACCACATTCTGAAGATTAACAATCGGACACACTAGCCTGACACATAAATATTCAATTACAAAATTGAACTCATCAAAATGCAATCATTGTAACAAGCCCCTTATCGTGCAACACTTAATTGAAGAATGCGAGGAACTGCAGAAAGACAGAAGGAATCTACATATCTCAAGGATATAATACTAAATGATACGGGCGTGTTTTATAAATTTGCCAAAGCATTGGACAGACACGATTTACTGGTCCAAATATGTGGATTAAATTTACGTAAACAACTAGTTGCTTTGCCAAATGTGGTCCCTAATAATCTAGATGTTGATGCGACCTTAAATCAGTAAAAAAAAAAGATTGAGATGCAGGAATTGTAATTATTTTTCTTAGCCACCAATTCTCAATGAAATTTTTCGAATCGCTCGAATATTTTATTCCTATGTACACAAGAGCCAGCAGCCCTTAAACCTCCCGTTAAACCGTTCGCTGATTCCTCCGCGCGCAAATAATCGACCAAACAATAAGATTCCCAGACGGAACAACAAGAGAGCCGCGCCACCGGTTCCACCGTCGAGGATTTACGTCCACAAGGACAGTTCTCGCGTGGTTACACGCTGCTGTAAATCCTCAGCGTCGAGTGGAAAAGGAATCGGGCGGAAATTAGACGGCGCTCTTCCAGAGGCAGAACCAGCGAAATAGGTGCGGAGACACGGGCAGATACCGGTAGCTAGACGTAATAAGAAACCGAAGAAGAAGCAGAAGAAGCAGGACGGAACGAGACAGGAAAGACGGCCAGGCGGATGAAGTTCCTCGGCGCCGTTAAACGAACTTGGGACCCGTCGTATTTTTTCTCATCCCCATTTCTCTTTTCATCCCCCCCGCCGGTGCAACCCCAGCAACGGGATTCATTGTGGGTCAACGCAGAAACAGGGGAAAGAGCGAACAGGACGAAAAGCGACGAGCAAAGCCGACACTTTGCGCGCTTTATTTACTGCCAGCCCCGGATCTTGGCCGCTCGCAAATCGGCCACCGTGTTCGCGCCTGAGCTTTATTCAGAGCTCGTAAAAAAATTTCTCAGACCGATGGTTTGCCCGCCTCCATTCTCCGTTCTTTCATTCCCCTGCTTCGGGACACTACGGTGATGCAATTAACGTCGCGTTCCTCGGAGGATCTCAATACTCCCGTCTACGGATTCCAGGATTGATTTGTCGAGAAACTTTGGCTTTTGCGAGTGCCAAGGTACAACTTACCTAAACCTAGCGAATAGTTAAGACCGATGTCCTTCCAAAGTGATTAACAACGTACACAAGGTACTTAAAAAAGACATAACACCATTTTTATTAACATTTTGACTGTTAGTCTAGTATACTTACATATTTCTATTGTGATTAAATTTTGCTTACAAACTATTGGAAACTACATAATCAAATATTTATTGTGCTGTTTATTCTTGTAACTTTACCGAAGTTCAAGTATTTCATTCAAATTTGTTTTCTGTGACATTCGGAATTAATATTTTTAGTTTATCAGTGAAAAGCACTGTCACCTACAATCAGTCTCATAAGTATTCAAACCTTCAATATCTGTTAAAGAAATTTGCCTTAATTAAATTATAGCTTTGATGTTTCCGAATAAATTTTTTATTAAATGTATATGTATACATATGTAAAGTTTATTCATATACATATTTATAATGAAATATTTATTTGGAAAGATCAAACCTGTCACTTAATTTAGGCCTTCAATAGACATAGAGGATACGAACACTTATGGGACTGACTGTATGTGCTCAACGGTGATCAACGTATTAAACCTGGAAATAAAACCAGACTAAGTTAAATTTCAAACTGAAACAATAATACGAAAGGAGGTTCTAAATTAAACTACAGTTAACGTTGTGAAAATTCACTTCACGGGTAACTGCACGAAGAACTCATTACCGGGACTTTCTCCGAGGAGCAAAACCAAAGGCAAAACACCTTTCGTGACTTAAGACGAAGTCTACGAAGACCGTGGTAACGTCAAACGAGACTCGTATTAAATACAGCGCGAGATCACGTAAGAACAATTCAACACCGAGTTTCTTGCATCCATCGCGTTTATCACGAAGCCGAACAATCAAATTATACAAACCATAAACGTCGACGCATAAATCAGACCCCCGTGGAGGCATTCCAATTGCTGGCAGGCTTGCCATCACAATGCGTCCTGTTAACAACACCAAGTGGAAATCAACACTGGAAACCATCGTTGATTTCGTCCTCCGTTTTCGCACGATGCAAATTCGATTTGACTTTACGACGCCGTTACTGTCGCCCGTATAAAGCAGAGAATATTGGAAACTTTGTATCGCCAACCTAACACCATCTTGTTACTAGTCGGTTGAGGATACACTCCTTAACGATATTAAATGAGCACTTTCAATTGCCTGGAAAATATCGAATGTCGTAGATCCCTGATTTTCTTTTTCGATTTTTGTTTACATATTTATTACACTTTTCCACGTATTTGACGCATAGAATTAATGTGAATTAGTGCACCATGTGAGGAACGGAAGGAATATTCTTTATAAAAAGATGCGATTAAAAAATTCCCTAGTTTTGGAATCTCACGCACCCCATATAAATTCCATGCATGTTCCATACTTCTTCACACATTCCACATGTACAATCCAGGCGTGTCGTGGTGCTGAATGTGTTAAAAAAAAAACGATTTATCCAATACAATCGTTCTCTCATTCTTTAAACCGCCAGTCCAGTTACGTATAGACCAAACTAGTTCCCGTGGCACTAAAGTTCAACGCGCAGGTATACCGTTTCGACGTCTGACAGGATACAGAGAGGTTTTGAATATAATTTTCCTGCTTACGCCACGAGCTTAAAGGTGAACCCGCGCGATCCATTCCGAGCTGCGAGGGACTTTTCATCGGCGATTGTCGATTCGTATTAAAATGCACGATCGCTGAACGAGCAGAAATTGACCGGGGGCTTGGGTAATCGGCGGAGGTTTTATGCGAAGTTTATGGGACACGACGCAGAGCACGGTGATCGACTTTAGAAAGGGAGATCCAAGAATCGAGATATTCGCGAATGAATGATTTTCTCAGGCAGGTGATTTACCGATATCCCTTGAAACTGGAAACGAGGTTCGCCAAGTCGAGTTTATGGCAGAGTTCCAAGATTGAGAAACTCGTCAGCGAACTGCTTCTTCTGTTCGAGCAAAGTCACCAGAAGCTGGCAACCCCGAAGGCTACGGCAAATCCTTTCTTGTTTTCTGAACATGGAGGGTATTACACGCTGATCTGTCTTTCGTTTCTCCATTATTTAACCGATATCGATTACTGCTGCGGCTAATACTCGGAGTTTTTTTATCCTAGCATTGGTTCTTGAACGTTCTTTGTTAGATGATTACTCTGCGCTTGATGGAATTAGGATTGAGTACTCGGATTAAACAGTTTTGAAGATAGAAAAGAGGATAAGGAAGGTTTACCTAACGAAGTCCAATTGTACACCGTGGTCTCGCTGACACATCGCAACCGCTAATTTCAGATTTTCCACTTGGATGGTTAAAGACCGTAAAACATAGCGTCGCTTCGGGGTGTAAATGTGGCGAGACGTCACGCCATTAACATATTGACTACTGCATTAAATTTGCACGAGACTTCCACCAGGTCACGGTTTTCTGAATGCTGCGCACGTTTGATCCATTGAACAAAACGATCGACTGCATTCGGCAGTGATCACCACTACGTGTACTCGATACCTGGTAATTGAATCTTAATTTCTTCTAATGCGATCTGTGAAGCAACCTCGCGAGTATTTAAGCGTCGAGTGTAAATATAAACTATTATGCAAGCCATGATGTTACCACTTCTATCGAATAAATATTTGGCTGTTTATGACATGGTAAATTCACTCCTAATTGAGTAAGTAACACGGGACGATACGTTTGGATGACGCGACAGACGACGCATTAACAAGGAGCGGTACGTCTGCAGGTAGACCGGAAGACGAAAACGCTTGCAGCCAGGACGAGGCGGTCGTTATTTTGGTCGACACCAAGAGAAACGTGGCGCGGGTGTATCCATTACCCCGTTGAGGAAGTTTATTTGCGTCGATGCGGGGCATTTTTCACGCGGGGGCGACACCCTCTGCGCGGAGAGACGGCTGCGGAACGATGCTCGCCTCTATTCGGCGGACAATGGTGTCACGTTGCACAGTTTCATGCTCGTCGACCTGGTTTATTTTTCGTCGGTGGCATTCAATCATGGACGCGCGCGGCCGTGTCCCTTCTATTATGTTGCGGAAAATCGACGCGGCAAAAGTGATCCATAACGGTTGAAAGACGACACCGAATGCCTTTTTCTCTCCCCCCCTCCCCCTGCACACCCCGACTCCGCGTATTCTCATTACGCTCGCATTCAGCCCTCGCTACGCGTCAAACCCCGCTCACGTGAATCGATAACCACGCGGACAAGAACTGCACGCGTACCCACACGCCCTATTCGGGAGTTTGATTGCACCCGTGACATCGTGACACGAAACGCCTGGCGTTACCTTTCCAATGGTATTCACCGTTTTTCGCTTGGAACGAGGCCAAGGGCTCACTCGTGCTGGCGACGTTCAAGTAACGCAACTGTTGGTAAGACTCAGGGTTTCCCTTGGGAAGAGTTGCGTTGGACACTGGTAGCAAAAATAACTCATGAGAAAATGTCCTAATAACGACTGGTTACCACAGGTTTATTTTTGCATAGGAGTTGTTCGAATGCGACGAATTTATTTGGAGCACGTGACAAAAGCCTTTGACTTCCTCTCGATAGGGCATCGCTGGCACGCCTCTTTCATTTTAAACGTTTACGAGCGTCGCGTTTCGGTGCAAATGAATGCTGAAACGATTACGCGGATACGTTGGCACTCGGCCGCCGCGTTGTTTGAATTTAATGGACATCGGTTGCAATGCAAAACTCACCCGACGTTTGCGCGAATGGAAAAATTCTACGGAGGTTTATTCGGTCTCGGTGCGATTGGGGAACGAAAATTATGGTTTCGGGGAACACCATGTGGCGAGGGGAATACATCACAACTACAACGAACAGTTCTTTTAAGTATATCCTGTGATACTTTATATTTTGCGTCGAAGGGAAATCTTTTAGTTGTGTGGTGTCAAAAGTCGGGTACAAAAGACTATGTCAACTGTTGCGACGAAAACGGCACTCCGTCGACCGGTTTAGATTAAGATACAGCGTTAGACTGTTTAGTTTTAAGAAATTGTATATGTGTCTGCAGTGTGCAAGCTTGATCCCTTTTTCTTTTAACGTAGTCAAATCAATTAAATACATTGTGTATTCATTTGTATTCATTTTTTATATCTATTCCTTTTATAAATATATACATATATATTGTTTTATTCAGTTCCGCGTGTTGTCAGTTCATTTCCCACTACAGTTTACACTAATGTTTTCTTGTAGACTCGTTACAGTATCAAGTCCACCTCCTGAAATTATTCAGAACGTGTTAAGTTTGGCGAAGCATCCGTCCATTACAGTGGAAGCGAAGACGAAGTAGGATGAAGCTACTAAAGCTGATCGAAAACCTCCTCTTACCCTCGAGGAATCGTTCAAATCACCTTTGTACCGTGTCTTTTTTCTCGCACACTATATAATAGACGAGAACATCGTATTCATTGGTAGATGCGGGTCATCCCATTATTTACCGATCCCGTGAAAGTAACACCAAAAAGAAACGACGTCCCAATTTGGAAACCGCTCGATCTCCCTTGTGTTTTTCTTCTGGGCACAGGGTAAACGTCGTTAATTTCTTGCGAGAGGTTGGAACTTCCAGACCAATCCACGTCGACATGATAAGAGCGCAAAAAGTTGATGAATATCGTTAATCGATCGCAGGAATCATCGATGGAAAGATACATCGGCCATCGATGGAGTACCAACTCGAAGATGACAAACGACGCGACGCTATCTCGAATGGTGCGAGTCTTCTTATCGCTCGGCTGCGACACTTTCGCGGCAACGGGAAAAAACATTTAGGAGTGTTTACGATCTCTCGAGAGAGCAACGAGTCGTCGAGGCGAGGGAAGACAAAACCGATAGAGCTTTTTCTGCCTCGCGAAGGAGTAAACTCCACGTTCTATCGGACATGAAAAACACCTTGCTCCAAGCGGTTGAACGAAACTGGGCACGGGGGTGAAATGAAACCTAGTCTCCCAAATCGAATCGAATAATCACTGTTTCTTACCAAATGCATCAACCTGGAGCTCAGGTGTTTAACCCTTTGCACTCCAAGCAATTTGACTCAACTCCAAGACCATTTTTCTTAGATTTCTGAGTTATGAAATGGCCACGAAAAACTCTTTACAGTCTGTTACATTATATGATTTTTTTTAGAATTTTACATTTTTATTAACCAAACATAATCATACACAAATAATAATAGTTTAATGGAAATATTGTCCTTCGTTTGATTATTTATATGAAGTTGTTTGAAACAAATAATGGAAAACTAACGTATTTTTTAACGCTATTTCTTAAGAATATTGATTTTATAACTAATTGAATTTGGACACCTATCACTTATTAAAACTTAATGATAAATTGTGGGCAGTGACACTGGCCATAAAAGTAGAACGCCTTCAAGTGCATGGGCAGTACAGGTGGCCTTAGGGGTGCAAAGGGTTAACTTTGGAAAGAATGCGACACCCACTTGTCAGAAGTAGAACGTTGAAGTATTGAATTTCGTGGGAAACCCATCCATTATAGCAGATACGAATACAAAATAGAATAGACAATGCGGCCATCAAAAGTTGATTTAGAACTTTGTCTTATACACAATCTCAGCATGCGATCAAGAGACTGCCCTCGATGACCTAGATACGCTCCGCGCTAAGGTTCGAAGAGGCTCTAATTACTCTGCGCCAATGAAGCACGCATCGTCGACGAGGAAAAAATGAGTGTTCGACTCGCGAACGAATTTAATTACCGGGCTTTCGATGACGTCCCGTCACCGAATTATCTTGCTTAACCCAATGGGGCGATCGTAGCCGTGGTCCCCGATTAGCGAGTAATTAGCGGACGTGATTGGGGCATGGATTCGGGTATCGCTTGGAATCTGCGGGGACAACGACGAAGGGTGACGAGGTATGGTCCCTTCCTGCCTGTGCTTCTCGCTACAGAAAACTAATTAAAAAAGTTGACCTCCGACACAGGCCAGCGCTGGCCGTGCACGGTCAATCGATATCCGTCGCGGCGTTCAACGTAACCCGGGTAGTTTCAATTAAATCTTCTTTCGGTTGTATTGCATTCTGGCGTACGTCGAGCAAGAGTGTATTTTTGTGGTCTAGTGTCTGGATTGGTCGCGAAACGTGCCCGCTTCCACGGGCCAACGAGCGCCCGGCGGATCCGCGCTTTTTATCGGTGTTCTGTGTGTAGCCTAGTAATCGAGTTGCGAGCTATCGACCACTACGGGACATTCCGAGAAACGGATAAAAATTTTTCCGTAAATGCATAAACGTGGAACGGAAGAGATTGCATCCGGATGAAATTCCTATTCGAAAGGGTTATTTCGTTATTGGGGTGGATTTCATATTACGTTAACTGATGGTTAAACCCTTTCATACCTGGCGTTCAAAATTGAGGAGATAATATTTAAAAATTACCGACACGAACTTTCTGGACAACCCAATACACTAGTACGAGAAAAAAAATTTCAGGTCTAAAAGAATTAACGACATTGTTGCGAACACATTTCATGAGCAAAGAAATGAATGTTTTTTACAGTATTAGCATCGATTGTCCAAGAAGTAACTTGAGACAGAAGCAAACGTTTGAACACACCCACATTTAAATTGACACAAAGTTTAAATAGCAAGGGATTTGAATTTGCTTTTGGCGTCGAGAACTGTAACGTCAAAGATTCCATTGTTTGATCGGAACCAACGCTACTGGTTGGGTGTTTCGTCTAAATCTCCAAATTTGTCTCCGAGTGTTAACGGGTATCGAGAACTACTGTTCATTAGCAGAGGATCTACAGTTTTAGGTGGGGCCCCGACCACCGATAACCAACAACAGCACACAGGACTTCTTAGATGGTCATCCAACTTAGATTGTTGCGTCTCTAACCTAATCCAGTCTAAAGTGGGCACTCTAGCCTAACGCAGACGAGAGTGGTTACTCTAACCAAACTAATTGTAAGAGTTTCCTCGATGCGGCTTACCTTCAGTGGACGAATGACCATTATTACTGTTTCTTGCATGGTACAGTTGACTTCCAATTATACTTTATTACAGGATTGGCCGTACTGCTTTTTATGTATCATGGAGTCCATTTATTATAATTTTTTTTTAAGTTTAAAAATCTTTTTAGTTTCGAACAGCCGAAATTTATGTCCCGTTATATGTATATATAAAATATAAATAAGTAATTGTGAGATATTTTTCTATATTTTAATATCGATTGATTAGAACAATTAAAACTTAATAACCCCCACATAATTAAACATTTATGATACATACAGTATTATTCAGTGTTCGATTAAACATTAATAACAATTACGGTTCAGAATAAGTATTCATTCGTCACATTAATCGTGAGAAACCTGTGAATATTTTAATATCTATTGATTGCATCAACTAAATATTAATTTATGACAATAGTTAAATTAATTATTAACAATAATTGTTTAAACGATGGCCGAGAATATGACTTTTCTGTAATATTAATGTTTCACGAATTATTTTCTCCGTTTCTTGCACCACCTAAAGTTTAATCCCACAAAATTGTGATACACAAAGAAAAATATATAAACATAGATTATCATACATTCTGTTGAAATTTAATCTGCGCAGAATTTCACTTTGGAATCTTTACATTTCCACGGTGGTCTATGGGGAGAGCAATCTCGGAAAAAATAATTGAATAAACATAACTCGCCTGTAACCGACGAGAATCACGTCGATCGCAGACCTCCCTCTTCCGTAAATTTATCCTTTGCGGCAATCCGTGATCCAATTTCGCAATTTTAATTCCGTAAGCCTTCGCAAACGTTGTATCCTGTTATTTCCTCTCATACAGTATGCGCTTCGGTAAATATTTCCAGCCGTCCGACTCGAAATTTGCTCGAGTAAATAAATCTCTCTCGGATACAGGCGCAATTAGGAGGGCCAAAGAAGAAAGTAAACGAAAGAAGGGGTAGTTTATGGAGCGATTTCCACCATATCACGACGCTTCGACTGTTTCGTGATGCTGCACGCGGGAAAATATAAAGCTAACATCTCTTGATTCAAAGTTGTTTACTTTATTTATAATCCGTAGATATAAAAGAGTTCCTAACTTGATTAATTTACCTTAAGTATTTTCGTCGCGAACCTGACCCAACCCTCGTCTCATTCTCCCACATGACGAACGTTCTAATTGCTCATCCGATTTGGTTCGATTATACTGCTAATTTAACCCTACGTTGCGCACGTTCTCGCCGCGAACATGACCGAGGAACGTTCGTTTGTTTTGCCACCTGCTGAGCCTGCCGTTCCGCTGACAAGGCCGCGTAACATTAAACGCTGATTGCATTTTCTGGAGGGGTATAGGTAATTAACGTTGTTTCTCGCCCGTGAATCGCCCAATTTCACCCGCAGGAAACGCGGTCTGGATCGCGTCGCGGGCGTTGCTTCGTCAGACTCCCTGGAGCGCACGAATTCGTTAATGTCAGAAATCTTATGACAGCAGAAATCCAAAGACGGCTGGCAAAATGAATGCAGGAACAGTTTTCGTTGAATAAGTAAATTACCTGTGCGTCTGACGATGGATGTTAGGTGGATCGACTGGAGCACCTTATTTAATAAATTTGTCAGCATAAACGAGACGCTTGCGCAGGATACACAAAAGTTTACGTAACAAAATTTACAGACTTTGCAAGAACGCAAGAGTAAGGAGATTGAAAATCATTTGAAGCGGTATCTTTTTAAAGCTTTTTCATATTTGTTCGTTGGTCTCAGAATACATACAATTAAACATACACAAAGAAATGAGTGTCACACCCTGACAGTTTTCTGAATTGACCCTCGTATCTATATAGATCAGTCCACCTACCATTGTTTCAACAATGCGACCTGCCATCAGTATCATGCCGTGACTATTTCCCGAGTTTATCCCGATACCTACTATCAACTATCTAACATACACCCACTACTCAATCTCTTTCACTTCCGTGACAAATTTCCGTTTCAAATTTCGTGACAATTTTTTCATTATATCACCCGAAAATAAAAGATTTTCAATTTTAAAAGGTTCGCGAGCTCGTTAAATCGTTAACAATGGTCGCGTTAGGACGACAGGAAATGGCGAGGACAGGTGAAGTCGACTTTGCACCCTTACTAGTATCTGGTCGATAGACCAAGACGATAATAAGGGCGGGACGTACACAACGATAACATCTTGGCTGAAGAACACCGCACCGAACGAGCTTTTCACGCCATCGCGGGAAGAATGGCGTAGTTTCAAAAAGTAATGCAGCCGGGAATGGCCCTCTTAGCGGCGCAGTTACCGGGTGATACATAAAGCCGCCAACAAGACGCTTTCCGCGCGATGGTGGCTGCAGCCTGGCGTTATCGTGTTCTACGTGGCTTTGAGGAACCTCGGTCGAACAGGACGATGGCAAGTCGATGTGATCGTAATTTTCGCGAACGTAACCGTTCCTGGAAACGTCATGGGGATCCTGAACCATGGGATAGTCCAGTCATCAGTCATCAGTAGTTTTTACCATGGAGTTTACAATATTAGTTTTATCTTTTCAGTTATTTTGACCCTTTGCACTCTGCGTCATTTCGTTGCAAAATGTGTGAACAGGAATCGCATTACATAAAATAGTCTAACTTTGGAAACGTGTCTTTTTTGATATTATTAGATTTGATTATAAATTCATATCGCTTTTTTGAAGCGTTGATGCCACTGTAAACATAAACGATTTTTCAAAAGAGTCTTCAAAATTTTGTTCTTTAATATATTCAATATTGTACATATATACATTAACATATTTATACAAATATACACTTGGAAACATCAACCCTATCATTTAATTTAAACAAATTTCTTCGATAAATATAGAGGGTACGAATATTTATGGGACTGACTGTATATGTTGTAATATTGTACACTGAATATGTTCAATTGGTATATTTTAAATAAAGTACACATGATTGAAGTCATCGTCAGGTAAGCTTTGAAGGTATTGGTTTTGCATCTTTCCTGATAAGGATAAGTGAAGTTCCTGTTTCGAATCTTGTTTTCCGACACAAATCTACTTTTGAAACGATACAAAAGAGAATGATGCGTTATAGATTATTTTTATTCCAGGTTTATAACGCGAATATAACTTTGCCCCATTTTTGCTCTTTGAGCGCATCGTAGAGTTATTAAAATTTCACGCAGCATGTTGTTTGTGGAACGCTAGAGCATTAGGCGGTTCTGAAACTTCTCGATGCGACTCGCTTCTTTTGCATTTTTGAACGAGCCCCCGGACCGAGGAAATCTCTCTGCAAGGATTTCTCTTTCCTATTCGTGAAATATTTAGAGACAACTCGCCGGAGAAATGGAGAGGGTGTTTGCGCAGAAAATTTATTTAATATGTACACAGATGTCTATCTAACCGAAGATCACCGCCGCTTTAACTGTATCTTTAATCATAACATTATTAGAAAATAAATAAGAAATTCCTGACAGCTGAGCATTCATAACTAAATTCATACAAAATTTAAATGTAGAGAATTACCACACAGATTGTTCACATCGAATCGGATAGTCACGGACGAGCAATGAGAAGGGGGGGGCGTGGAAAAATGATGTCTGAATTATCAATGGTACACACGGGGACGTTCGATTCGATTTCACGCGCTTTGAGGACAGAACGAACGATTGTGACGAACACTGCGGGGCAATCGAGCATAAGCAAATAGATGCAATTACGCGTCAGCGTGGAGAATTGAAATTAGCGCCCCCGTGCGCGCATTTCGGTGCACATGTCAATACGTTGCGACGGCAGAGAATTAGATCAAATTTGGCCATTTATTAGTGCTATGGTCACGTCAATTATCCAGACTATATGCATGCTAATCGCCTTTATGTAAATACGATGAATGCGTAATTTCATTTTGGAAACGCCACCCCGTTGGCCAATGATCACTGAGAGTGCGAATCTTTAATGGTGTCGTCACAGACACTGGCGCGAACCGCGAATCGTGACTGACAATCCAATTTTTCATTCAATCGAGAAGCAAAGAAACTCTGCTGCAAGAAATGTGAAAGCAAAGTCAGCTACTTTAAATATTCAAAACTTCAATAATACTCAAGCTTTTAAGCTTCTCCGTTTATAAGCGGGTTGATTGAGTTACATCCTCGCGAAAGACATTAAGTTGAAGTATCCTCGCGTAACGTGGCATTAAATCTTCATATATGCCTTGATACAGCCTATAACGATCAGCCCTTCGATAATACCCGTCCGATATGCAAAGAAGATTAATACCCTCGCATGAACATGTTACATTGCACTCGATACGATGTTGCCACAACCTTGTCAGGTGACCAAGAAGTTGCAGAAAGGTGCTGGCGATTTATATCTACATGATTACGATTAACGTGCATTAGCCACTAACGAAATGGTGCATAAGTGGTCCCTAGAACAGAACCATTTTCTTTCCCACTGAAGCACTATTGGAGGTGTTGCACGTAGCCCAGGAGCCCTTAAAATCGCAATGCAGGTCTCTGGGTATCGTTTACGAATCTTTGCAGACACGGTACAACGCCGCGGGATTCTCGTGCAACTTGTTTTGGAATGCATCGTCTCGTCTCGGTGCGACGTCGCTTTAAGGGCCAACGGGGCGAGGTTATTTCGCTTCTGGAAAGTGGTTCTGGGAACGGAGAGATAACCTCGTCCACGGGAAAGGACGTTTTCTCATCAGTACGAAGACGAATCGCCGAGATGGTCGCGTGTCGCATCCCGTGGCAGCGGAATATCGCGTTCAGATTGGCCGAATGCGCGTTGCCCTGCAGTTGCACACGTACGCCAAGCCAATTTCGCCGAGCGAAACAAAAGAATCGTGCTCGACGCGAGTCACGGTAATAAAGGCGAGTTATCCCAATTCCCGCGTGAACCTATCCCCTCGACGTTCCGCAAAGTGTTTGGCTCGACGATCGGCGCGACCCCGAACGATTCATTCCGCGCGATTTCACTCTTTGTTTCGCGAGTGGCTTGCACAGCTTCAGATGCAACGTTGGAGAATCGAAAGCTTATAGTTATCAGAATTACGTGGATGCTGTATATAAATCTCTGTGCACATGTACAGCCTAGACGGAACCGATTTGTACCAGTAATTCAAACTATTATGCCGTAGAAAGAAGGGAATCCATTATTACGGTGTATCTTACTGCATTATGCTATTAGAATATGTATAATCCTGGATGACGCTGGGATATACTGTATTTTGCAGTATTCTGCTGTATTGTGCTGGAATATTTTGTATTATACTATACTTTGCTGTATTATTCTGTGTGTATTATACTCGAATCACTCAATCTTTCGATGTTGGCAAAATACAGATTCATGCAAGCATTCCAGGCACTTACAAACACGCTTTTTTCGTTTAGTCCTATATATACATATTGTGTTCTGGTAGCGTTGAGGATAGAATTATCTTAGCCCTTGGCAACGATGGATGAAGTGGAAGTTACGAGTTTCTGCAACTATGAACTAGAAAGTCTAAGGCGCTATGTAATCAGTTTTGGACGAATTGACGAAAAGGCGTGTGAGTTACGGTAAATAGAGTTCAGCATAACAGAACGAAGACTACGACGTTTGTCAAATTGAATCAAACCGCAACTCAACCAACCTCCAAAGCGAACTTGCGATGAAAACGTAATCCTAACTTGTCTTATTTTTCGCCCGGAAATCTACTCGTTTCCACGTCGCAGGTATTTCAGGATGGCTCCGTGTGTAATCTCAGCGTAAAACGCAACAACGTTGCGAGTGGCGTGCAATTTCGTTAAACGGGATTTCTCATTTTCTCCAGCAGTACCTTTTGTCCCCCGTTATTATTTCCCGCTAGACTTTCACAGCGGGGAGGTTGAGAAAAAACTGGGACACGGTCGAGAAAGAGTGAAAGCGATTAAAATTCGGCTCGAGATGAAACGGTCCCGTTGCGTCAGCGGTCCGGGACCGGGCGGATACAAAAATTGGCTCATTATTTTTTCCAACGACGAAAAAAGGACGCGGTGACTCGTCGAGAATCGCACGGTACAATCAGTTTCGCGTGCGAGGACCGAATCGATCGGTTTCCACGTACAGAGAGCCACAGATGAAAAGGTGCACGAGAAAGTAGACTGCTTTTTGCCGCATGCCGGTAATGTGCTTCTTTCTCGAGGGGGTTAATAATCCTGGGCCGGCGATTACTGTGATTAAGCGGAGTGGTGTGCGATCTCGGTTGAAAGGAGCTCACAAAGGAACCAGTCGACGATGAGAAAATCGACACCAACTCGCGAATATATTAACGGATTTCGCTGTATTAATTCGTTAATGGATCGAACGGAGTGGCGAAACAACTCCTCGGAGGATACTTGCGGTGTTATTGATTCGAGATTGGTTGTCTCCCCGTTGGTCAGCCGGCGATCTCGAGCTGTGATAATTTTTCGTTTATTACTTCGATCCGTTAACTTTTCATCGGTGGGCTGGTGCGGAATTGAACCGTAATGTTGCATCGAAGGTAAAAGGAGAAGCGTGCTGGACTCGATGGTAATCCATGTGGACGTAATAATTTCTCGTTTGATATCTCAGTAACTCGAGTTCCCTATCGATGCTGTTATTCTTTTTCCTCTGTGTTGACATTTTTTATTTCAAGAGCTTCCAACTTTATATTTATTTCAATCCCTATTGCTCTAAATATCCTAACTAATAAAACATCAAATTCTAGAATTTTCAACCAGAGCTTACCCATAAGTTTGATTTTAGAAGTCCACACTCACCTGCAACAAAACAAAAAATATTATTAGTATACCGAATATGTCATAGAAATTTTGTTATAATTTGTCATACTTCAAATCGGTTTCTAAGTTTTATTACACGAGTGGCATTAACCTTCACTTAACAAAGCAAGTTTAAACTGTCTTACACACACCCTGTTGTCCTTTCTAACTAACGTAATAAGTAACGATTCAGTTCAGTACTCCTATCTATCATTAGTCACGTCATGAATAAGTTAACTTTCAATTGTTTCGATGGGAACACAATGGTTCTCACTGTTCATAAAATTCTCTCGTATCTGTTCCATTGTATCGTAGTAATCTACTTTTTGCGGTTACAGAGGTGTACCTAGCTCCATCCTGGTTTCATTGATCGATCATTGACAGAAAAAGTCCAAGACAAAAATGCTAAAGACTCGATCGATATCTTCCGCAACGATTTAATTTAAAATCAAGTACGATTTCTTTATAGACTACGCTCAAACAAATTGTATTACATTCGCCATTTACCATTTCAACGCGAAAATAATAATCCTCCAATTTAAGCGAATACAGCACACTCAGCTTATCCATTCCATCGAAACGAGACTGATTTTCAACTCCTGCCCGAACACCCAAAATCGATGGATTTCTGTCACCTAACGACTTTTAATCGCCGATAACGAACCTCCGCAGGCCTTTGACATCTACTCTGACGAAAGAGGGAGGATAAAAAAAAGGGCTGAAAGCACGATATTCGCGGTCTGAGAAGGAAAATCACATCCGGTTGATCGGTTTTGGTGCAGACCGCCGTTGCCGGCGTCCACAAAGTGATGAGGATATCCATTACTCGTCCATGGTGCCGCTGGTCGGGTCAGAGGTGTCAATTAAACCGAAATGGTACGCTAATGAACAAAAGCTCCGCGTAATCCGGTGCACGAGGACCTATTATTAGCGTGTCACGTAAGTGGTTTTCTTTCGGCTGGCATCCGGCCCAGGGAGAGATAATAATTGGCCACGGGACCACCGATGGGAATATCTCGACACCTAGGCTGCTGGCCAACTTAGGAGGTGATTATTCTCAGAATTTAAATCAGGAGCCATGCGATTCTATGGCCACTTTTTTCCGTTAGTGAAAGGCCAGTCGTATCGTACGATAACGCCTTCTCGACCCAGGATGGGTGATCAAATCGCTATGGTCGGATAAATAAATTAGGTACACGGAGGTCCACGTAACTCTTTACAAGTCGAAGACTTGGAAATTATTTTAGTGATCGATGTCTTAAATTGTGTGGATCTAATGGAATGCAAAATGGATTGAAGGCACCTTTAATTTTATAAAAAGAGAAAATTGAGTCTACTTTAAGGATTTAGTATCAGTTTAAAGTTTATCTATAATCTTTTACTGCGAACACTACCGAACGAAATGTCTGGGAAAGATACATGCATACACCTATCGAGATTTTTCCGCCACTTCCTCTCTTGTTACATGGGCCTGCTATTATGAGTGACAAGAATGCAGAAGAGCGCGTACGAGGAACGACATATATCGCATTTTTCAGGGGCAAAAACGTGGAGCTGACTTTCTGATGCTATCAGTTTAGTGCTTGGGAAATATGTCAGGACGGTTTCCTGTGCGCATCGCGTGAAGAAGAATTTTAAAGCTTTCTATGTGAAAATGGTACAAGCTTTACAATGAAAACGACTGTTTCCGATCACAAAATAAAAATACAGCCCTCAGAGTCGTGCAAACTTTGCGAGGTTCTAAGTTTTTTTTATTTATTTTCATCACATCCGTTTGGATATATGTATGATCATTCTGAAAATCGCATAGCTATATAACATTTCGTATGAACCAGAAGATTAGTATGGTTCGTGGCAGACTCAGCCAAAATTGAATCGATGGTAGCACCAAATACTATTCATGTATTATGTATAATCATTGGGGGAGGGGGGTGGGGGCGAAACAATAAAGTCAGGAAGGTTTTCAGAAACTGAGTATTTGAAAGTACCACGAATAACTTGAACTTTTTTATTTATGGCAGACTACGTATCCAGGATGCCGACAATTACATATTCGGCTCGTTTTTCTGTCTTGGCGCAGTGCCACTTACCGCTGACCCCTGAACCCGTACGAGTACCGTTCTTTGATTACCAAACAGCGCCGTCGATATCGAATCTCTTCCCCCGGGTCCTGTCTCTCTCTTGCTCGTTCCTTGCAGTCCACGATCTACGTCGCGACATGAAAAATGGAAATTGAACAGAAACGAGAAACGTGCGCGTTACGCTCCCGGTTAACGGGATTATGGTCGCTATGGTGGCCAAGAATTAAGCGACAGCGGTGCATATTTTGCGGCATTTCATTTTTCATCAGCCTAATTCGCGTGACTGTATGATAAATGATGTGGCACGCGCCGCCATGGATTCCTGTCAATTCCATTTCTCATTGCTCTTAATATCCGTGTACTTGGGACGATAACTAAATTCGACCTCCTGCATCCGACTTAATATTTGCTACATATGTTTATAATTGCTACATTGTATTAATTTCATAATGGGCTATGCCCGTATATATTGAAATAAATAAATAAATAAATATTGAAAACAATTCTCTATCGACACAACCCTATTCGATAGAACTCATTTTTATTTTTAGTTAATTTAATCGTTTCGATTAAACGATGGGACAAGCCGACCATCTCGTCACTGCGGAGAACGACGATCTTCCGAGACACAGCGCCGATGCTTAATTACGCTCCTTGCATTTTCATCGGCCGTGCCTACGCCAAAATGGTTAATTACTCACGGTGATTGAGCGACTCCGCCCCTCCCCAACCCTCCCGCTGGGAAGCCAGTTTTATTCATTACGATGCATTTATATTAACTATCGATCGAGCGAGGAGAACACGGTCGACGGGATGAAAATTTCGTACGTTAGGCGTTCGTCGGGGCTACACGAGGATCATTTATGACTCCTCCGTCGGAAGGTTCGCGCATAAACGTGCATATAAATAACGATGATTGCCCATTACGAAAAATTAAGTGCTGTTCCTTTAAATGTCGACGGGAATTAAGAGCGAGCAATTTTTCAACGCAAACCCGAGTTACGTGGCTCCACGGGCAACGTGGACGGCGCGTTTATATCGAAAAGTATGATTTATCGCTTGCGAAACACTTCGCTATCATTTTTACATTCCTCGGCGTTAGCCGTACAGTCCATGACAAAACGATAGTAATTTTTAGGTTTCCCGAAAACCTCTAGAAGTATCAGTTATTTTATTTTTCAGTAAAATTTTGAATACCTCCGCGGCGATAAATATAAACTATACCTTTGCAACGGAGAGTGGCGCGTTTTTTCTTTGTCGTAGCCGTCGAATGCAGTTTGAATAAATGTTCATTCTGTTTCGCGCGTTTTAGCGAATGTCGACGTCGTGTTTGGTTGTTGCGTTCCGATAAAACGAATCCCGATATTCCTCGAAAATTTACAGCGCAATGTTGTTACGTTCAAACTGACATTCGTATTACACGTTTGTTTCACTTCGAATAAACAGCGCGGCACGGTTCTAAAAACATTGCCGAAACGTCCATCTAACACTCATCATCTACTCTTTACCGAGATTAACTAAACTCCCATGCATATGAATTTTCACGAGCGGTGGCGTCACGTAAAATAAATCACTCCCTCTCCGACAAATCGCGACTGGTCGCCTCTATACAAAATTTCTCGGCTGTAAAAGTGTTACGTGGCCCATGACAGCACAAACCCATGGACGAATCAACGAACAATCGCACTGATGGGCACGACGAACGAGGCGAACGTGTATGCGACAGAGAGTTCCCGTCAGCGAAGATGAAGTCGTTAATCTACTCGAGGGGTCAAATTAAAGGTCCCGTTGTAATAGTTGTAATGACTGGGCGAATCGACGTCCGCAGAATCCTCCGCTGTCTTGTACACCGGGGTCGGGGTCTTGTTAGCCTGCCACCGGGGTCAAAGATAAAGCAAACAGAAAAGAATCCTCGTGACAGGAGCGGTGTGTAACGAAGTGAGTAAGCGCACAGAATGGGTCTGCGCACGTCCGTCGATTCACGAAAGACAAACTCAACGTGTGCTTCGACACTGCGTACTGGTACCTCGAAAAATGCAACCTCCATTGCTTCGGGGCCTTGTTCGTTGCACTGTGTTGATAAGTGGAAGGGACGTGGACAATGAAGACAGAGCAGTTTCCTTGCAGCCCAAGCATTGTAGCAACCATAGGTAACGAATACATACAGCACTGGAAACATCGATTATATCATTCACAAATCCATTTAACGTCGATAATGAACTCGTGCTATTCCAGATACCAAGTTATGTATTTTTAATCAGCAATCACGCAGTATATTCCCTCGATGCTATTACCAACTGTATAAATAATAAAATAACGAGCTAAATACTTCCTCCGTTCTATACCATGCAAGCGTCCTCGTCGAATTGATTCCCTCGCCATTTCATTGAATTTGCAGCCCCAGTTTCCTCAGATTAGTCAAAATCCACGGATCCAGGATTCGAGGGAAGTCTCGAATCCACGGGAACCAGCGCAGTTGTGTTTACCGATTCGAGGGTGAATGCAAGTGCATCAAAAACAGATCCTGGGCACCACGGGAACTGGTATATGAATTTTTGAAAGCGACCCGTTGCTTCTCCCCTCTCTCGAGACTTTACCACGAGGATGGTGAAAAATGATGAATTATTCATGGGAGCTTTATTATCGTTACAGAGCCACTGTTTCCAGAGTAACTCTATCCTATGCGGCCCGGACACGGACACGACGCCGACGCCCGGCTTCCTTCAAATTCAATATGGATTCCGTTCTCCGGTGACGTAGCGGTCTAAGGTTTCGCTCTTTATCGGCTTTCCTTATTCCTTCGGGGGTTTGCGTTCGTATAACCCGCACAGCCGGACTCTGGCCACCGTCTCTTCGAATTGGAGCGACAGAATCGATCGGGGAAACTCGTGATATCGTGCGACAGGCATGGAAGTGTTTGAGGTCGTTTGCTGAAGCCTTTTTACGTGTTTCGCCAATTATGGTTGGTCACAAAATTAAATGGCTAAGAGATAGCTGTTATTTACTTTCTATCAGAGATTCCAAAACAAAGTACTAAGGACCATAACTGTTGCACAATGGTATGTCAGTGGTGATATCCGCCATAAAGAATTAGGAATACAGTATGTGAACGAGCACGGCAACAAATTTCCAACTACATATTAAAATAAAATAACAAATTATCCCAACGAATTAGCTAAGATGCTAAACCAAGCACCAAAGACGAGAAGACTAAAGAGATGGAAGCCAAATGATTTATAAATGTAAATGATAAATTTTAATTCCACACACGCGATACCAACATTTATCAAATTTCCTTGTTGACTCCAAAAGTAAGTTGTAAATTTTCTGTTAATAAAAGAAAACGTGTACTTTCTATCAAAACGTAGACAGATGCAGTTACGAATTTTGTGTAACATCCTTTTTACGAGTAGCATCGTGAATTTATGGATGTTGTGTGACTGTTTCCGAGTGCGAATGAAAGATAATGGTAAAAGCAGACGTATTTCGTGATATTATTGGTGAAAATATTTTATAGTTTACTTAACAAATAAACAACTACTACACGTTACTAACTCCGAGGATCGCGAAGAAATGCGCGCCGTGGCGCTCCGGTGAAACAATCTTATATTTTCGTGGGACGGTAATAAATTTTAATCGCGGAGCAAAGGTGTGTTCATAAATCACCACGCGGCGAGATAGCCTATCAAAATCACCGGTCTTATTTCACTTTACATCGAGTGCATTTGCTCCAGGACTTATCGAGTCCACGGACCGCGAACGTTAACGGGTGTAATTGTTCACGGATTATCGCTCGACGCGAGAGATACCTCGAAATATTCCCGGTATTGCGAGCGCTATGTAAATAGAGGGAACCTGGACGCGCGCGGGCATCGTTTCGCTGCCACCGTGACAGTGAAACTTCGCGTGACGCGGAGAACTGTTTTAATTGGTACCAGTTTTGGATTCCAGTCAACTGCCAACAAATAGAAACGAGGAGGAACACGTGCGCACGTTTTCGCTGAAAAATAGACGTTTCTCGGGCCGACGCAATATGTACCAGGTACGACGACACGGTGCCATTACGCTGGAACCGCTGGTCGTCCATTAGTTCTCACGTGTAGCAATGATTTAAGAGATTTTTATCGTTACGGAGTAACGCGTCGCTTCCTGAAATTGTGATCGATAGACGGATTACAAGATATTACACTAACGGTACTTGGGCTTGTTTATACTTTTTATAGGCGCGGGTAATATAACTTACGAGCGATGCAACTAGTCATTCGTAGGTACACAGTATTAAAACTAAAGCTACCACGACTGATCGGATTACCGTTTTCAAACTTTTGTATACAGTTCTCATATACAATATATGAATTATATACAATTTTCTTTTTTATTTATTTATCATCGCATCAGCTTGTACGCCATTAGCGACCACTATGAGTTACATGCTCAACATTTATATACTTATCTGAGTCATAATTAAAATAAATACGGAATAACTTATGGTTAGAATAACTAATTCTTGAATCTAACAATAATTGTATAGTATTTCTCTTATAATATTATACATTGGATATTCTTCTAGTATGTGTTTTACTGTGATTTTTTTATTACAGTTTGTACAGTATGGAGGTTCTACTGTAGTCATTGTTTCATGCATTATTCAATTTAATTCCACATAAAATAGATTTACATTGCAATGAAAAGATGTCATTTGTTCCATCACAGTAGAAATAGTGACAAATGAGTAGGTTTAGTGTTAACTCGGACACAGTCTACAAAGCACGCGATCACGAGACCAAACGCTGAGCCATCTGTTAGCAAACGCGGATGGCAACGGTCTTAAAACAGACTTTCAGTGGAACAACGTTTAACAAAATTACCGTCACACATCCATCATTCCATCGATACACAATAGGTGTCGGCCATAGGTGCAATACGCCCGCAACACTCGCGAAACGGTGCCATTCACCGCTCAAGGGCGTCAATTTTCTCTGCCATTAGGTCAGCCGAGAGATAAAAGAATCGCGACCCGAGGGCGTTTATTGTTCTATCCAGAAAAGCGCCTGGCAGATGTCGATCGGGATCTTCGGCAGCTGTTTTCGCCGAATGGTAACGGCGCAACGTCAGCGTTCGACCATTACCGATTCAAGCAGAGGCGAAGGAACGAGGGGCAAGCCGCGTTAAGAGGCTCCCCCATAAATTTGTAATCTTGATTCGGCTGACCTTCTCGTTCGCGATTCCTCGCATCCTCGCTCCGTCTCGCTTCCTCTCGCTCCTCGCGAGCTCGTGAAAGCGGCGATCCGCCTGAGTCCGCGCGTTTCCAGGACTCCGAGGCGTGTATCGCCGAACGGCTGCTGCCCTCAGGAATTTTGACCTGGCGATTTATGCCCGAGGAGTCCGGCGCCTTTTGTGCGGTGCCGCCCCAGGCATTGCGCGCATAATTTCAATATCGTCTTCGCGGTCAGCTCACAGGATACCCCTGGCAGAAGTGTCCAGTCACGAGGAACGCGAACCCAAACCGATTTGCTTCTCCTCCCCGCTCGGGGCTCATGTTAATTTTTCATCGACGGAGCTGACTCGTGGAACGCGCCGGTTTCATGACCTTTGCTCGCGCCGAATTGCTTTGGAGCGTTTCGGGTATGAGGTAGATGTCCCAATTAGCGAGACATTCTTCAACGATCGTTGATTATGAGAGAAAATTCCAGGGTAGACTCTGAAGAAGATGGAGCATCTTGTGGAGTATATTTTTCTGTCATTAATTACGCTTTAATGGAATTATACAGGCTGTTCCGTAACTGGTGGTACAAGCGAGTAGGGGGTGATTCTACGTGAAAAATTGTATCGAAAATGTAGACAAAAAAAATATGTTTGAAAATTTGTCATGTACGCGTGCACTTGGACCAGCTTTAGTTCAGCGGATTTCATTGTAAATCACCTCCATTCTAGTTCGTAAACGTTGTCAATGGATCGATGAACAGATTTCCAGAATTCGTTTAATTTATGAACTGTTGGAAATGATATACACGTTGTTGCAAGCATAACTGTGCTCTTCTTATTAAATTGCATCGAACGTTTTCTAATGTGTTGTTGTGCACAGTATTTCGGAAACTAAACTATTTCGGTCCGGCTCAATAAGCATAAGAAAAAAATAAAATCGATGAAAGAGATATCATTATGTTGAAACTAAATCAAGTACACAAATTTTCAAACTTATTTTCTTTTGAAAATAAAGTGTCATGTGAAAAAATTTTATTCTACGTTTTCGGTTCGGTTTTTCATGTAGAATCATCCCCTACTGGCTTGTACCATCAGTTACGAGACACCCTGTGTATTGTAGATGTTTCTACGAAAAATAAGGCACGGAGATTCAAACCCACGATCCTTGGATCCACAGTCGACTGCTTTTCCTACACATCATTCCCGCACCCTTCGATTCGCGTTCGTGTTTGACGCTTTATTTTTGGGTATTCGGGGCCGCGATACTACAATATGTTCTATTTCTTCTCGAACGGGAGATTGTGTTTTGAATACGGGGTTCGTAGATTACTGGAATTTAAAGGTTCGAATGGAATGTACCAAGGGACCCGCAGAATGAAGTCACGTAAATTAGTTCTGAAAGAAGCTCAACGAGCGCGTTGCATGATGACAGGGTGGCGTGACGGGTTTTATCGAAGCGGAAAAGATCTCGTTGGGGTTCGAAAATAATATGCTAGATTCTGCAAAACCAGAATTCTTGGAAAGGAGAACGGATGCACGCGATATGGGAAATAAAAATATTCGAAATTGTTGGATGAATAATACCAGAGGTACTAAAACATGAAACTAATCGTCTAGATTTTCTAAATTCGGAATAACTCATGACTGAAACCGCTTTACGTGAGCCTGTATAATAATCCGCAACACGAGCTGGGAATTTCAAGGGACACACTGAACAATAAGTTGTGTTTTTCACATTTTTTCCGGTTTATGACCGACCCAGGGCACGCTTCCTTTCGCCGTAACATAAACCATACTTTTGTCTTACTGTTTTGCCAACTTCTTTCCCGCATACTGAATTGCGAGCATCTGGATAAAATAATAATTTTTGGAGCATCTCTACATTGTTTCATATTCGTTCCGAATATTTTCAGTTACTACGATTCGAACAATTGTGTCTAACTTCAAAAGTTTTAAATGTTAGCATAAATAAAATGATATAGAAAGAAGTTTGACAAGCACTGAGATAGATAACGCAATATCGTTCCCGAAACTATTTCACGTTCACGCACATATCGAGAAATACAAATTTTCACAAATCGCGCGTCGACGAAACAATAGTCTATTTTTCTTACGGATACTCGTAAAATCGAAACCGCCTCGGGCGTTTATGGAAACTCAAAATGCATCGACCTGGCTTCTATCGATCACCAAACTGCTGACTCTATATTCGCCGTTCACGTTGTTTTCGAATCACTCTAGGCTGCGACGAATTCGAACGAGTATCGACAATTTCACGCACCATATTTTCGCGCCTTTGCATCGAACAGATCGACAGGGAAAGAAGGTTCTTCGCTTTGAGCATGTCAAATTCTAAATACTCGATGCTGCTTATTTTTGACTTGTCTCTAAATTCGAAAACTCGTTCGAGATGGCAGCTTCTTGCCCTCCCAGGTGCATACTCTTATTTAGCTTCAGTAGCTCGAGGCTTTCTTGTAATTTTACTGGTATGACTCCTGTTATGGAGACTGTTATGTGCGTGCTAATCACCTTCCTCGTTCACCCTAGCAATCTAATTTCCTACATCCAAGTATTTTCTATGTTCCTCTGGCATTGCTATCTGGATATTACACGTGTCTGGTAGTGTAATACCAGTGATGCAGCCTTAATTTAATTTCATAGTCATTTCATGTACACATTTTTTTATTTTCTACTTTTATTTCTTTTGTCTTAAATATATTATTTAAATTATATTATTAAATATTAATTAATAAATATATTAATGTTCTTTATATGAATTGCTGTTTTAATTTCTTTTTTCGATCAATTTATTATTTTGTACATTAACCCTTTAAGTGCCACAGGAAATGTTCATACATATCCGAGAAATGTACATTGTATATTATATTGTAACGTGTATTGTATATTTGAAATAAAATTGAAGTGTACAAATAAATCTATATGCATTAGATATTGACGTTATTTTCACAAAATAAAATTAATTTTTTAATGAGTTATAATACTTAATAGTATATCTGATTCCTTGAGTACAATCTTCTAAAGTGTACTCAAGCACGAGGTATAAGAATCACCCTGCATTAGTCTCTTTGGCTTGCATTCGCACTACAAGATGCACAAATCAATTTTCACGGTAGAGTGACCACAGAATTACGTGAGCCAAGGAACAGCCAAAGGAACTACCTGTAAACCTAATCGACGAATCGTTTGAACTCGCAGAATGTTAAATTCCGTGATAGCCGACTGTCCACTTTTAAATCAAGATAAACCGAAACTTGAAGCGTTAATATTCTGCGTTGGTCGCATTCCGCGGAGGGTTGCCCGTAAACCGACGATAAACACTGCGCGAGCAAGACCAAAGTGAACTGGCGATAAAGGTGTAGCCAGTGGTGCGCAACATTTTTCAGCGTTAAATGAAACCAAGCAAAGTAATCAAGACAGTGGTAATTATGTTTCCTTATATTTTTAGGAAACAGGGTATCTGGAATTTTTACGAAACAATCTCATAATTCATTGGCTTTATTTTAATTATCCATACAGGACAGAAATCAGATAATTCTTCATTAACAAGTGTCGAGAGATCCAACAAATATATATCAATATTTGCAACGTAAATTAAAAAGGGAAAAGTATTCTGAGAATTCTAAAATTAAGCATTCCCTTTAATTAAAAAAAAGATTATTTCCTTCTATAACTAAAATCATAATTTTCATCGAATGTACAACCCATGAAAATCTGTTTACATTTTATACGTTCTTCGAAATTTGTGTATAGAGAAGTATGCCCGTCTCTGAACCAGCTTTGCGCACCACTGTTGCGCTTTCCGTGTCGTGGAAGCAACCTGCTGCAGCTTTCCGTACGCGCAAAGCCGGTCGAACGGAGGAAAAAAGTGCTACGTCTCTCTCGCTCCCCAAGGGGTTGGTTTTTGCCGTGGCCGACCGGCAAAACCGCGTTACAAATTATCTAGCCGAGTGTACGGACGCGTACGAAAGGTCAAGCATGCGCCGCGACCAAGTACTCCGGCGTTCCTTTTTGATCCAGCTGCGGCCGCCGCGCAGGAAAAGGAGAAAGCCGCAGAAGCGCGGCGCAATTACCAGAGCGGTATCACCGTGAGGACGAGATTTGACTTTTTATTTTCCTCCATTTTGTTTGCCTTTTTTCTGATTCCTTTAACATTTTTTTTAGCGACCACGACCGTTTCGCGACGCGCGCTTAACTACCAAAAGACTCACCACGCGCTCAAGCAGCTGACTCAATTCCGACATTCCTAAAAATCCTCGCAGTACACTTTAATTTTCACCTAATTGTTACATTCTTTGATTGAAGGCGGATTTTCTTGATATATTGAAATTAGCTGTATAACATTAATATGTTTGAGCACACCTATGTATATTATTTATTACAAACTACAGTGAATTAGATAGAAATGCTTAATTTTTCTATGTTTGTACTCTCAAGCATACACAATCTTTCTTGTCTATTACCCACCTACGATTTAAGGGTTGGAACCCCCATTTTTACGACGAAAATTTTTAACCGCTGCTCAAGTGCCCGAACTAACGCAGCGATTAAAATCAAGCCCCGTTCGAAAAGGACCCGTTCGTCGAGAACATTTTTCCATGCCAGACGAAGGTTAACCAACACCCTCCAATATGAATTATAAAATTGCACGAAAAGAGACCCAGGGTAGAATCGACGCGACAGCGCTCGTTTCGTTATTAAACTATAATTTTGACTACATCAGTCGAGTAAATGGAAAGCATGGAAAAATATAATTTTCTACTCGACCGAGGGCTGAAAATGTGTCCGCGGGAAACACGAATTTTATTTCTCGTCCTCTGTTGCCCCGCCATGCCACCCTCCCTGCGTAATTGTCGCTGCATGAAATGACGGGGTATCAACATTTTTCCGTTTCAACGACGTTCCAATTGAAACTCGCGACACCGGAAATATTCGCACGGTCGAAACACGGTTTGCGATATGGAAGGCAGTGCTATCGGATGCGCTTCCAGACGTTTACGATGGATAAACGCTCTGGAAAGTCCAACGAACGTATTGATTTCATCGATTTTTATAAATTATAAACGATAGAGAAAAACAGAGTTCGTTGTTTTTTAAAAATAAATAAAGGAATAAAGAAATTTGATATTTCTAAAACTAAAGAAGACCTTCAGACTGATCCTTTCAAATGTTCTTGACTGAGTTTCTTAATTACTTATGGGATTTCTGACTCTTCCATAGTTCTTCTATCCGCGAGAACAATATCAACACAAATAAAAGTATCCCACAAGGATAATAACTATCCATTAGATAGTAGAAATTTTGCCCTCCAATTTGAATGTTGTTAGAATCGAATCGGACGATACTAACAAGCTGACTTACGACACTTTAAAGTCACATTTATATTTTATAAATAAAGAACTATTTAAGAGTATCTAGCAATGATAATAACTGTTTATTAGGTAGAAGAAATTATACCACCTCAATTTAAATTTTGGTTGAATCGAATCAGACGATTCCACGCCCTGCTGGTACTTCACAGTCACATATATTATTATAAAAAAAAAAATTGTTTAAGAGTATCTAACAATGATAACAAGCATCTATTAGATAGTAGAAATTTCGAACTTTAATTTGAATTTTGGTAGAATCAAATCGCACGATTCTACGCCGAGTAATAACATTTCAAAGTTTCCTATTTTATAGACACTTATAAATGACTGACAGACGCTGTGACCTACATTCGGTGACCTATATACAGCGTCCTTGAAAGGCCGTTCCAATTCCGAGAAATACTAGTAAACATTGTAGTATTTCCTGGTTGGAAAATCCCTCAAAGTTCTTTCAAAGAGAAATATTTATATCCATTTTTCCTGACGATTGATTTAGATGAAATTTGGTATACAGGGGTTTTTAAGATCGCCGATTCCAAATCTGAACTCTAAATTTAGATATTCAAAATGGCGGATTCAATATGGCGGACCAAAATACGACAATTGATTCGATTTGGATGAAACTTGGTATTCAAGGGTTTCTGGGGTCGCTGAATCCAAATCTGAATTAAAAAATTACAAATTCAAAATGGCGAATGTAATATAACGTGACAAACTGTGCAATGTTACTGGATTTGAACGAAACTTGGTATACAGGGATTTTTGGTAGTACTGACTTCAAACTTGAATTAAGAATCTAGAAATTCAAAATGGCGGATCGTATATAGCGGATCAGAATGCAAAAAGTGACACGATTTGGATGAAACTTGGTACAAGGGTTTTTTTGGGTGGCCCGATTTAAAATCTGAACTTAGAATTTAGAAATTTAAAATAGCGGATTCTATATAGCGGCACAGAATGAGAATAATGATTCGATTTGGATGAAAGTTGGTAAACAGTGGTTTTTAGAGTCCCTGATTTTAAATCTGAATTAAAAATTAAAAAATTCGAAATGGCGGATCCAATATGGCGCCTAAAAATGTGAAAAGTGACTGGATTTGATTAGTTTAGGTCTGGAATTTGATCTTAAGAAATTATCTCTTCATTTAAAACTTTGCTCATCTCCGTCCAGGCTGGTTCGACCGCTATCGTTCGCTAACTGTGGATGCACCTTTATCCAAAAACAGGGTTGCCTTATCGAACAACGACCGTTCGGTACGAAGAACCAGCCAGGAAACTGCAGTTAGACAGAGACTTCTTGAACTCATCAGAGATAAGTTGACGCGAGCATCCGGTTATCGTATAATGCAATTCCCCGGAGTCGCCTTTAATTAGTCTCTCTGCCGTCTGCCATCGCGACCCACTCGTGAAATCTTTGTCTAATTGTACCGTCAGCGATAAAAAAAAACTGTATCGAGGGTGGCACCTCCCATTTTCAAAATTTTATTCTCCAACGCACGCGTTTAACCCAGTTCGTGGTATTTGGTGTGCAGCATTAACGTGGTCGCCAGAATTCTCTTCCCATTAATTAATGAATTTTCCAAGCGGCCAGAGCATTTCGTTGAACGTAGCGCTGAACGTTCCATTAACGCCCGTTCCTGCTATCAAACGCACGCTTGTAGAGCTTTTCGAAATTTCCCGCCGAAAATAGAAAGTATTCTTCTCGTCATTAACTCGTGGGATCTTCATTACACCAGTCACATACAGAATGCATTGTTGCAGTGACAGAAGTATCAATGTTTTTTAATTTTATCTGTAGGAATTTTTCAGATTTTTCCGAGTGTTTCTCCCCCTCCTTCGAGACCAATGAATCTTATGTAACGACACAGAAAGCCGCGGTAGGGTGACAGAAGCGAAAGACACGGGTTCAATCGCGATACTCGGAAACTCGGTCACCCGTTACAAAAGGGAGGTCTCGTGGAAATGGGAGTCGGCGATGTTTTATTGAATTTCACTACTGCAACCTTGTCCGCGATTTCGCGAGAAAAATACATTGAGCACTTGACCTCTTCTGGGACGGAGCAGACTTTTACCGCGTCCCCTGCGAGAACTCTTCAGTTTTAACCTTCTTTCGAGCCGTCATTAAAATAGGACTCTAGCTCGAGCAACGCTCCCCAGGCGACCCTCGACGAAGTATGACCGCGTAAAGCGATTTTTGATCCAACTTCCTTTCACAACTGCTATAAAAACGCGAAACTGCATCGATATACGTTCAATTTACTAAGTTATCATTTCTCGTTATTGTTTCACTATTAACTTGTCATCGATAGTAACGAAACACCACTACGCTAGATGAGTTAGGCTCCATTATGGTTATCGCTGTACTACAAAATTCATTCATTTAAATAAAAAATGAAAATACATTGCCATACGCTTGTTTCATTTATAATTCATGATTCGAATACAATTTTACCCTCTGCTCTGGTCTATGAACTCGTATAATGTCATCGTTTCGATTTAAGATAAGGGCGAGCAATTCGTACGAACCGTGTCTTCATCCCAGTGCAAAGTGTCGAATAAAAGTGAGGGAAAATCCGAAAATCGTCGCAAATCTCGCTTTCAATATAAAGTGGCGTTGTCGCCGCGTGATCGTACGTAGAAGATCCGCATTCACGAATCCCTGAGTAGACACGTATAACCCGTAGCTCACTTCCACGGCAACATTCTTATTCGGAGGGTGTCGCCAGGATACCTTAAATCTGGGATGTCAAACACGCGGTTTCCACTCTTTCTTTCTGAGAAGAGCGAGGCGTCTCTTATTGTCTCGATTTCCAATCCCTGGATATTATCATATAAAGTGATGGGAAAGGCAAAATTTTTATTGATAACTTAATAAAAAGTTGAATTTCGTAACAGCTCACTAGCTACAGTTTGCTTCTTATTCACTTTTTGTTATTCAATTTTAATCGCTGCTACGTTATGACTGCTAGGGCGCACAGTAATCGAATCTATTGTATATGGAAACGTGGAAAAAACCTTGTAACTTGTACATTTTTTAATATTTTTGAATAATTCTTTTTTTATATTATTTCCTATGTGAATTAGAGCATCCTATACCATTCGCCTGAAATTTCGTGCGTCTTAAACTTTAAACATCAATATCTCCGAAAAGTGCAAATATGTGCAGCTGATTTTTGCAGAAGTGTTAGATGACAGTATTAACTTTAGAAATTTTGCAATGAGAAAGTGTAGCTAAGATTGTATACATTACAAATATGTAATGCATATATTTCGAAATATCCCCAGAAATGAAAGAAACAGCGAAACTTTGGTTGAAAATCTATCAGAATCTAATTAGAATACAAAATGTCAATATACAACAATGTAATAATAGATTCATAAAAATATATCTTTCATAATTTAGGGTTCTTCCCGCCTTTCAACCACTGTGCGACGTCAACATCGATACGAGCGAGTAAAAGGTTTCTCTTTCCATTGACATAATAAGTTTAGCAAAGTATTTTACGGCAGCTTAGAGCTACACACGTCTGGTCCGCGTCACAGTGAATTCGATGAGAAACAAATTTCAAATTCCTCGTGGGAGATTCGATCCGCTTTCGAGCCGTAAGAGTTTCAAGGAGTTGATCGCGAGGACTAGGTCGAAGGTTCCTGACAAAGAGAATATTTCTCTCAGGTGTGTACGTACAGACGTTGTACGTAACTGCTTTTGGTACGAGTGCCGTGCATTCTCGAACCGTCGACGTACGTATTCGCGTAAAACGACCAGGTAGGTTTTTACGTTATCGTTTGGCTCACGTCGAGCAGAATTTTTATATCTTATGCATGTATTTCACAGAAATTTCAAACCGCGATATTTATCAAAGGAACAGAGCCCGAGGAGTTCTCGGAGAGACCGAAATCTTAAAATCTATGCATCTTCTAAATCATTTAACTCCCTCCGCATTTTGGGCTTCTTTAGAACCTGTTTCAGAATTTGTGGGCAGAGGAGATATATTCTATATTCTCTAAGATATATTCAATGAGATTGAAACGATAAATCTCGAAGACGTTCTCTATTTTCTTGGATTTTTAAGATTGAACATTTTTGTATTTTCGAACAGCCGAAATTCATGTCCTGTTACACGGCGAAGACACAATAAAAATAGTCCTCCCTGGATTAGGAATGTCCAATACTTACTCATCGCGTTATTGCGCAATAATAACGCGAAGATTTTTTCATCTGATATCGGCCACCAAAAAACGATGCACGCTTAGAGTATCAATGGCAACACAAGATTATTCGAAAACTACCAAATCCACGATAAAAAAAAAAGGACTAACAACCGCGTTTCTGTTCAATAGCTTTAAATGGCGGTTTCGAGCAGGAGGAAAAACAACAAGGCGCGATGCCGACGCCTCTTATGTCATCGAAACGAGTCAATCGGGTCGACCGCTGGCAAAATTGCGCTCGAATACGCAAAGTGGCTCGATGGAAAAGTAGCGTCATCCGGTTTGCCGTGACATTTAACGATTCTATTATTCTGAGAGCGTGGTTCGTCGTCGGTTCGCGCGTAAATCGCTGAAACAGGATCGAGGTCGATTAATCATGGAACAAACGTTTCGTTAGAGCGGAACGACGCCGATGCTTGTAAATGACGGGAAAACAATCGAGTCGATGATATTCGCCACGTGTAGGGCTGAGACTAATCATTTGTTATTATTCTTACTATAAATGAAACAACTCTTTAGGTGTGGGTAAAGAATAGAAAAGAATGGTAAAGAAAGAACAGAAGAATATGTAGTAAAAAAAGGATAATAATATTTAAATATCAAAATTGGAATATTTGAGCGATGATCTTAACGACGAATATTACGTGCCCGACGAAAGTGTAGTAAATAACGCGGTCAATACTTTCTGTCCCCAATTCGAAAATAACAAACACCGCAACAAACAAACATAGCCACGACTTTGCGCGTCGACGCATGTCAAATTAACGAGCCGATTCAGGCTTTAACCGCTTAATCAGTCGCGCATTTATGCCGCGACTCTGTTTAATTACTATCGGCGCTGGACGGCTGTTACATCCGTTCGACGAGCATAAGCGCGGTGTAATTTTCACTTGAGGCCTTCTCAAAATTCCTCGTTGCACGTCGATCGAATCGAAACCCCGTACTCGGCATTGATTCGATGCTAACACGAATGTTGATATCCCCGTTGCACTATTGTGCAGTGTGTCGTTCCGTAAGCAAGCTACAATGGACCGTTAATGATGGCGGACGAGAGCCAACCAACCCTGGTGTCTTTCTCAACGAGCAATAACTATGACCCAGTGTTCGGTGGTTCGTTCATTTATTTATTTCAGTTATGACCAGAATTGATCCTACGATAACACGATCCCCACGCGTAATTAGATGCAGCTCGTTTCTTCAACTGTGTTTTGATCAATAGTTTGTTGATGGTGATCAACGAGCCCATTGAATCTTAGAAAGCATCACGACCGCGACTTGAGATGTCAATTAACAGACTTTATCTTTTCCACAGCTTTGATCTTTTCCACTGCGTCCAATTCGGATATAGAAATAGGTGAACTGTTGATTTTATTTATTAATGATAATGGTTTCATTGATACAGTCTAATAAAAACTTTCCACTTTATTTACTACTTACAGGACGTTTGGAAAAACATTGTATATGAGCCGTTCATTGCACAAATCGATTAACTTCATCAAACAAAAAATTGAGAAATGCGATCAAAATGGACTTCGAAATAAATTATTTATTATTCAATGGCCAACAAAAATTTCGTCGATTAATGGTGTTAATCTTCATTACTCAAGAATGTTATTATAAATATAATATGTTATGACTACACCACGTGTTTTGACACCTAAATTTAACATTTTTCAAAAACTGGAGTTAATCGATTTGTGCAGTGAATGGCTCATATATCCCCAATCTTATTTAGGTGTTTACTAGTCTTGTGCACAATTTAAGCAATGTTCATCTGCTACTGCACACATTATAGTATGCAAGGAATTGCTTTAACAGAGTGAGGCATTCTTCCCAGCTGCCAATAATATTCCCCAAGCAGCAGGTATTAATAGTTGCCCATAACTGGTATTCTACTTCAATTCAAGACACGACAGGCGAAAATAATTTCGTAGCGATATTCTCCAGGCCAGATCGATCGCGAACTCCGGTCGTAATTTGAATACAAAGGTCCTGAACCGGCGATACGATCGATGCCAGGCGAACTTCCCGTTTCTAACGTTCCAATCAGACCCGCGTAGCACGGAATTCGAGGCGCATAGGTTAACGTCGACATCGACGGTCGAATATAAAATCTCCAAAATTGATTTATGTTGGCAGAAAACATCTTGTTCAATGTGTACCACAAAATCGCAACAATACTCTTCCTATACTCTCCTGAATAACATCAACGATATCTAAAAAAAAGTAGTAAGAGTTACAGGGAAGTCTCAAATTAACATATGAGCCGTTCACTGCACAAATCGTATAACTCCACCAGTCACATAAAAACTGTGACATTACCGACAATTATTTTTTGGCTAATCTTTCTTATTAAATTTATATAACGTTAGATGAAAGCTACATTTATGTATTCTACGATATTTATTTGAATTTATATTCTAAAGGGAATTTTAAAAAACAATATACATTATTTCATTGCATATCTCAATTTTTTGTTTGATGGAGTTATACGATTTGTGCAATGAACGACTCATATTATGAATATTATATTAATTATTTCTCGGATAAGCCTGCAGGTCATCGTCGAAGCGGAGCGCAGAGCTATGAGCGTCGTAGATCAACCGGTTTTCGATCGCATTTTGAAATATGTAATCAATGCTCGTGATTTATCGTTTCGTCCTGATTACTATCCTTGGCTAGTGCTTGTCTGATCCGCAGCCCCAGCGCGATATCGCTCGTTGCCGGAAACGCGGCCGCGGTGGTACTCTCTTTCGATTCTGTTCAACCCCGTCGACGTTACGGGTCATTGGTCAGAGATCATCGGCGTTCTGGCGCGCACGGATTCGGATACCTAGGTTCGAGAGGCTTCGACGATTCCGCTCGTTTCCCCGATACCAAACGAAACGAGGTCATCCTTGCTAAAACTCGAGCTTCCGAGAATTAAATTCACTTGTCGCGCTGGTTTGCTCGATTCGTTTGAAATGCAACAAAATTCAAAGCGGAGACATTTCTTGCTTTAGAATTTTAATGTAGAAATTCCTTAATGGTTATTATATTAGGTTGGTAAGAAATTAATGTCGGTTTTCGAACTTTCAAACTTTGACGCTTGGTTTTGGAATAACAGTTCACTGTATTCTATTTATATTTCAATATCATCTTACAGTGCAGATGTCGCGCTGTATGCTGATAGGTATGCTTTTGTTTTTACTGCTAATTTGTGCTAACTTGGAGTTATTTACTTTGCAATGGATACTAAGCAAGTTCGTGTTAATATTCTTGTATGAATATAAACTGGGTCATAAAGCTGCAACTGCGACTCGTAATATCAACGATACATTTGGAGAAGATACCGTAAATGAACGCACGGTGCACCGTTGGTTCAAAAAATTTCGATGTGGAGATGAGAGCCACGATGATGATGGTCGCGGACGCTCTTCTCTCGTCGACAACGACCAATTGAGGACACTGGTTGAAGCTGATCCGCGAACAACGGTTCGACATCTTGCACAGTAGTTGGGTGTAAGCCGTCCAACAGTTATTGACCACCTAAGAGAGCTAGGAAAGTTAAAAAAGCTCAATAAATGGATGTCCGAATTTATCTACTATTTATCTTTGGGTGTTTATTTATCTACCAACGTAATATTTTAGGAAGCGTTGGGATTTGATACGAACTATATTTTTTGTAAACAATTTGTTTATAAGTGAATATCCGAAATAGAAGCCTTCTTACTTTTCCTCATATTCTCTATCATTCGGTTCCTCACTCACGTGGCACTTACCTAAAGCCACCCTGTAGTTATACCACCATACGCAACCGTCTTCGATGGAATAAGAAGCTCCACGTCAGAATTCCGCCTAGCGCGCAGCGATCGCTTGCCAAACGAGCGACCAACCAAAATGGAAATCACTGGAATCGCAGAAGATTCGAACTGCCAGGTTCCGTCCGTAAATAATACGTTCGTGAAACAAGCGGCCAAAAGCATCAATTTTCGATTCATCTCTAGATTCTAGGAGCGTTCGAACCATATCTTAGATTTCCACTGAAACGTTCAATATAATCTGAATACGTAGAGCGAAATTACTTAACATGACCTCTGAGGAAATGGCATTTTTCATACTACAAGAAAAGGGGCGGGAACTACTTATGATAGAGTCTGACGAGATAAGAATCACGTGTCACAGATCCTCGATTCTTACTGTACTTGAAGTTTTCCAAGTGAAATTTCAACCACAACTTTCCAGCCCTTTGTTTCTAACTCCCTCAGTTTCTCGAACTTGCTTGGGTAATTAGTCAATAGGTAGGAGAGTTTGCGATACCGTTCCAGGCTCCTTAACGAATGCTTCATAAACAGAAGTAAGTAAACAAAGCATTCTTCAAGACATATTTTGACTGTCTCGTGGCAAGAACCCTCAACTATAAAAGTTTCGACGTTCTGCGCCTTTCGAACTAACAATTAAACTATAAAGTAACGTTCTGTTAAAAGAATGACAGTAAGTCCAAGAATGCAGTGCAAGTGCAAGAATTATTATTACCAACTAAATTCAAGCCACACCTTCTCTCCTCTCTATTTCACCCCATCACCTATCATGTAGCCTCTCCACAATCACAAACACGCAAAAACTCAAGCTCAAAAATATCGAAGGAATCACGCCCGCATCGTAACACTATTTGATTTACCAATCCTTAGCAGATGGCGATCGGCCGTCGAGTTTGGTATTGCCCAGCGATGGCGTTTCCGCGAAAACGATCCCAGAGAGAGAGCGCGCAGATCGGATAGAGTGAAGAACGCGATTGGCATTCGCCCGAAATTGTTTTTGCACGGTCGCCGATACGTTTTGCGGTAAGTGTCGACGGAACGAGAGACGGAACTCCTATTGGCCGCGAGCTCTGGGGAACGATTCGTTTTCCGTTTCTCTTGCTGGCTCCGTGATAAATCGCGATGTCGGCCAATAGCGTCGCGGCTCGTTCTTACCTTCCCTCTTCGCCGGGATCCTTGCTTGCTCCCGAGGCCATGGAACACTGACGATTTCGGTTGAACGGAGCAGGTCGAAGCCATGCCGCGGAACGACTCCGTCAACAATGCGCCGTGTATTAATTCGGAGTAACCAGGGGAAGAATAATGGTCATAGTAAAATTCACATCCATATTTTATAAATAAACCATCGTTTAGAAGTATCTAACAATGATAATATCTATTTGTTAAATAGAAGAAATACCGTTCTTTAATTTGAATTTCGTCAGAGTCGTATAGAACAATTGCACGCCGAGTTACGAGCCTTCAAAGTCTCAGTTATTTTTATAAATAAACAATTGTTTAAGAGTATCTAACAATAATAATATCTATTTGTTAGATAGAAGAAATACCATTCTTTAATTTGAATTTTGTCAGAGTCGAATCAGACGATTCTACACCGAGTTAGGTACTTCATAGTCACATACATTGTTATAAAAAAAAACAATTGTTTAAAAGTATCTGACAATGATAATAACTATGTATCAGGTAGTAGAAATTGTGCCTTTCAAATTGAATTTTGGTAGAATCGAATTGGACAATTCCACGCTGAGCTATGACACCTCAAAGTTTCCTATTTTATAGACAATTATAAGAGAGTGACAGACGTAGTGACCTAAATACATCGGGCGTCCTTGCAAGGCCGTTCCAATTACGAGAAATACTAGTAAACATTGTAGTATTTCCTGGAAGGAACACCCCTCCAAATTCCGTGACATAATAGTAAACATTGTAGTATTTCCTGGTTGGAAAATCCCTCAAAGTTCTTTCAAAGAGAAACATTTATATCCATTTTTCCTGACGATCGATTTTGATGAAATTTGGTATACAGGGGTTTTTGAGGTCGCTGATTCCAAATCTGAACTCAAAATTTATAAATTCAAAATGGCGGATTCAATATGGCGGACCAAAATACGACAATTGATTTGATTTATTGAAACTTGGTATTCAGGAGTTTTTGGGGTCGCTGAATCCAAATCTGAACTCAAAATTTACAAATTTAAAATGGCGGATGTACTATAACATGGCAAACTATGCAATGTTACTGGATTTGAATAAAACTTGGTATACAGGTGTTTTTGGTAGTACTGGCTTCAAACTTGAACTTATTATCTAGAAATTCAAAATGGCGGATCCTATACATATTCCCGTTTCTCCTGCTGGCTACGTGATTAATCGCGATGTCGGCAATAGCGTCACGGCTCGTTCTTACTTTTCCTCTTCACCAGGATCCTTGCTCGCTCTCGAGGCCATGGAACACTGAGAATTTGAGTTGAACGGAGCAGGTCGAAGCCGCGTCGCAGAATGACTCCATAAACAATGCGCCGTGTACTAATTCGGAGGACCCGCAAGATGAATAATGGTTCCAATAAATTCTATATAGTTCATTTATAACCGCTCGTAACAGGATCGTTCTAGCGCTTTCAAATGGGGGGAATAAAACTGAGGGAATATTTGTGCTACGAAGAATCTATGGCAACATTTATGACGGATAGAGTGGGAGATAAAAGTTTTGACGAGCGTTGTGTCTGTTGAAGAACAGCTCCACTCGTACGAGATAAAAGTATTGTACTCTAACTCTCACAGTACTCTTTCCCTGTCATTACAACACCTACATCCAAGCATTACCAAGGTCCGGCGTACCAGCAGGTAACAGACAACAAATTGGCACCCAAGTAGCGAGCCTATTCGCGGCCCTCGCGCGCTTAATCTGCGCGCCGACTAGGGCAGACGACCTGATGGAATCGGGGCCAGTAATATCGGAGAAACGTTCAGAAACGAACTGAATGGAACACGATCGTCAACGATTCAAAGGAATCCGGGCTAAGCGGACGGTAACTGGCGGTAATTCGGTGGGAAACGGCTATTACTCAATCAAAGCGTGGCGCGACACGTAGCGGTAATGCGCGGTGATAGGAACGAGGGAAGGCAGAGAGGAAAGGAGACGCGTAAGTGTGCATGAGAGAGTAAGGGAGTCAGGAAGCGCGTTAATGGTTCTCATTCTCTTGTGAAATGCAACGAGCATTCAGCCAGCTGCCTCGCCGCCCGTCGATGGCGCCTCACCTGCATATCAATGCACCTTCCCTCTGCTTTCTCATTTGCATAGTCGACCTCTCGGTCGGTCGGAGGCACAGCTCAACACCTTCCGCGATAGTCGTTGTCACACTTCGCGCCGGATACATCTCAGCTACGAGAGTGTCCCTCTCCAGACGGAGAGGATTTCCCAACGACGACGTTACCGATTCCCCACAGCGACGGACTGAGATTCTGTGGGCCCTTGGGGTAAAAGATTGTGAGGTATTGGGTTATTTAGAAAGTTCGTTTCAATTTTTAAGAAAAATTCAAAGGCACATTTGAATTTTCATATATATTTATTGAATTATTTACAGTCAGTCCCATAAGCATAGTACCCTTAGTGTCTATTGAAAAAACTTATCTAAATTAAACGAAGGTTTGACGTTTCTAAATAAATGTTTCATTATGAGTATCTATAGGAACAAACTTCACATATGTATTAATATTTATAATGAAACTTTTTTTTAAGAACGTCTAACCTGTTATTTAATTTAAACAAATTTCTTCAATAGACACAGAGGATATGAATACTTATGAGACTGACTGTAAGTATCATTTTGTTTCACAAGCTTTCCATCTTTTAAGGGATGTACGCATATTATTTGTTTTCAACCATTCCAATATATTCAGACCTGTACCACCTACCAAAAGTCGATATGAACTTTCCGGACAAACCAATAATAATATTTTCAATGGGAGGGAAATGTAAAAAAGAATTAAACTTAGTTGTAGAGGACTGAAAACAATTGAAATTTAAATGATGATTTCGTGGAATTTTCTGGAAAGGATGAAATCTGTTCCCATTAGTTTTCAACAGAAGCAGTTTCGTAATTGCGGGCACCATCATTCTAAAGTTACTGGGTTTCCAGTGACCCAGTCTTACCCATGCTAAATACAATTTTTTGTTTTATTCAAACCGTGACACGGGTCACGTTAAATCACTTCGCGGACCGCTTGTTGTGCATCCCCGGTTTACATGTTTCATCTCGGAGAAACTCCTCCCTCCAGTCGCATTAATCATCGTTAAACACAAGCAAATCCGTAGTGCCATTTCAACATGAGGGAACGAAGAAGTTAATCCATTACAACAAGCTCGTAGATATCGGGGAGCTTGCGGCGCTTCGTGCTTGCGCCAGGATTCATCAAATTGCCTGAAATTAATCCTTGGAGGTCCTCCAGCTGGCCGGGGCTCCCTGAAGTTGATACCTTGCTCCGATCCTGGCCACTCCGACTCGATAGCCAGCTAACTGAAAAAGACTTACGCCGGCTAAGATTGAATTTAAATGCTCGTTGAAAGAGAGGACCGACGGCGGCGCGCGTATGTATGTATACAGGTTAGTCCGGAATATACAAACACCGAACCGTTTCTTCGAGATCCCCTTACGCTCTTACGATCCCGTTTCCCATTCTGTTGGTGTCTCACGTTCCCTCGGCGACGACGGAAATCCGGGAAACAGAGTCTCGATGGAACGATGGCCACGCCCATTCGTCGTCGACGCGAATTGGCCGGGATGACTGAGCAAAATTAATTAGATGGGATTACAGCGGGGTAAGACTGTTTCCTCTCGCCTGGCCCTCAGGAATCGGGAGTGGAGGATACACGCGAGGATTTGCAGACCGAGGACCGAACCTCCCCGAGTATTTGACAGATCGCCGTTGACGTTGGTGGTTTTACGATTAGATGGATTCACGGCATATCAAAGCACAGCATATCATTATGTATCATGTTCGGCTAAATTACGCTCACGCAAAATTGGTACAACTGATGTTTTGAATGCCAAAGTTGATTCATGAAAAAGATTAACGGACGTATTAACACGTTGACTGCCACACTGATTCGCATGGAAATGTCTACAGGACTAAAATTTCATCTCGAGATAATTAGAAATGGTAAAATCTAACACTTATCGTATTAATTATTTTTGAATTCTCATCAAAATTTACGAATTTTATCCAGACATTTTCATCAATACTTAGTCCTTCAAATTATTTGTTAAAATTTTTTAGTGAAAAGCTCCGTCACCCATACGTGGATAACGTGGCGTTCAGCGTGTTAAAGTTGTTAGCCGTCGCACATATTCTCGTAATACAATTTTGCTTACCTATTGAGGTACGCTATGGAACAGTATAGAAAATATTATTGTTTCTGAGTAACCTTCGTGGAAAATTGAATTTCAATAAATCCAATACCTTAGGACATTCAATTTTAAAAACGAACATGAGGTCGTCTACAGTTCGGCGCTGCTTAAAAGGTAGCATTTGCAAAGTACAGAGGATGTTGGCATAGTTGTGACATACCATATCCATAGGTCATTTTAGTACGACAAATTTGTAGTGGATTCTAAATCTGGTACTAGCGAAGTGTTGATTACTTATCGTTACCAAGACGCGAAAAATGTAAGTTCCTAAACTCTCACTCAACAGGAACACTTTATCCTACCGAACGAAAGAAGCATCAATGAAAATGTCTCGTCATTGCCGGTACAATAACCCAAAGCTAGACACGAGAGTCGACGAAGTCGGTCAGAATCAACAATCCTCTCGTCAGACACAGTACCACTCTCAAAAAAAGCTCGCTAAGCCTTCGAGGTTCGCGATACCATTTCTGCTCTTTGTTAAGAATCATCTGAGTTCGCGACCTCGCAACAGGCGAAACGTCGCTTTAATTCTGACGAATCTTTCAACGAAGAAAGGGTCGCGAGAGGTTTTCGCCCGCTACGCTTCGGTTACCGTCTCGTGGCGACTTTCGTTCGAGTTGTTCGTTCTCAGTCGTTCCCAGGCTTTCTTCCATGGCTCCTTGTCAGCTTTATTTCCGCACGAAAAAATGTCGAGGATAACGCAGAACAGCATCGCCTGACCGGGTATGATTTAATCTTCCAGGCTACTCGTTTCCAAGCCGGCTGCCTTAATTTTCGTTGAAAGGTGTATCCCCTTCACCCTATTTTGGTTGCAGGTGGAAGGAAAAAATGCACGCCTCTCCGCTTTTAAGTTAGGATTTTGCCACACCGTCAAGTGGAACGAACGAAATAAGTTATTATCCTTTTGCGCAATACCCCACGCCTCCATGCTCTTCAATACGAGAGCGAGGAGTTCTTCGTAGTTGTCTAGCGATAAGCGCAACGAAGAAATTCCTTCCTTCTTCTACATGCGCTCTCTTCGGAAATTTTTGGAAAATTTATTCGCCGGAGTGTAGCTGGGCACTCGAGCCTTTATCGTCTCTCGAGACGATGAATCGCACGTGCTTCGTCTCTGATGAAACATTCTGCACGAGTGTAATGAAAATTTGAATAATAGAATCGAATAAATGTTTCGTTGCTCTGTTGCATTTAGGATGGACCAGAACATCTGCGAATTTTTCTTATTTCTTATTTCATATATTGCGTGTCACGTTATATTCTTCTTTAATTTCTTTCTACTTTTACTCGAGGAATCCTTTCATCGCATATGAGATAGAGATAGTATAATAAGCACGTACTTTTGGATAACACTGGCCATGGTGTCTCGTTAAGAAGTTGGCGTGTGCTCGTAACGGCCTCGTGAGAAGTCGATATCCAAAGTTAGAGCGGGTACATACCGTCCATAAATTCAAATAAGAATTATTTATGGAACTCGCTAGACTCGTTTACTGAGATGCTCCCGAGACCGAAGTTTCTTCTACAATCCGACAAACTTGATGTCCGCAGTAATGTCCTCCGCGAAGCTCGGCCGGGGATATTATTTTTGGAATTGCAAACAGTGGACGAAAGTTCGAATCGAGTTCGAAACTGAATAAACGTTGGAGATATCAAGAACAACCCTTGGGGATATGGAAAGGAACGTGACAACGAGACGACGAATCCTCATTTTCTGTTCGTATGCGAGATAGGTTCTAGAAAAAAGTTACTGACCTCGACGTGGGAAATTACATTCGACTGTTTGGTGTAACTTACGTGGGAAAATTACACTGCTACGCATGGTTTCTTTCTCGCAGAGAAAATTAACACGTATAGTGTCAGGATGTAAAACTACGAGTTCAGCAGAAGTGAAGGAGGATGTGTTACCTTGTTAAAGTAGAAGTCTCCGTGTACTTTTATCTCTAGCTGTTGTCTTTGTTTCAATTACCTTATTTTCTTGAATTTATGCTCTCATAACGTATTCTTTGGGTACATTTTATTCTTTTTTCTCTTTATGTAATCTAGAAACTTTACTTTGTTGATATTATAGCTTTGTTTTGTTGTTTCCTTTACAACATATTATTATTTGCAAAACAAATAAATTTCTGGCGTAAAATTGTTGTAGTTCAAGAAATTGAAGAAATTCAAAGTCGGAACTGGGAATGTCTGTGCGAAACTTTGTAAGTCTTTTTTTAAAAACGTACTCGACATCATTTCACCTGTATAAAATACACATTTTGTAGCAAGAGCTTGAAGGAAAAGGTTGGTGCTTTTTTTTTTATTATGGGATGCTATTCTTTTACGACACCAAGAGTTCGTGGGTAGACTACGAAACTTATATTTTTCCGCGTCAGGTCACAAAGAATGGTAAGAGAGAGAAAATTGGTAGTAAACAGAAGTGTAAAACTCCCTTTTGTCTTCTGTTAAATATTCACGAATACAAATTGTCTTGTTTCAACTACAAAGAAACTGTGAAAATTGTTGACTTGAAACATTCGATGACAACTAACTGGATAACAAAATATCGACTAAGCGATTGCTTCCTTGATTTAGACATTTTCCTTTTGTAGACTCCTAGTGAAAGAGTAGTTGTTCAATTTCTGTCAGAGTCACCTCCCGCAGCATGCCGACAAACACACCATCAAAAGGATGACAGGGATGACAAGTTCCCAAAGGAACCAAAATTGCTACCGAATTTCTTCTGGATCTCAGCTTCTACAAAGTGAACGCTCGTCACAGATTTTCGCAAAATATCCTGTGTAAGGATATCAAGGGCCCTCCGGTGTCCAACAATTTCGTCACGAGCATATCCGGAGACTGTGACCCAGATTTTCCACCGTTAAGCACCGGATAAAGCGTCTCCTGCACCGCTAATCCGAAAACTTCAAAGCTCCGGCTATTGTGGACAAGTTGTGGGCAGGGAAGAAACCACCTTTGATACTTTATAAAGTGACCGCCTTTGGACACTGTTTACAGACGCTTTGAACTTATCTTGACCTATTAAGCTCTTCAGGGACGAATTGTCCTGTTTGGTATTAACAGAAATTTAAAACTATTTATTCTTCGAGTACATCATTTACAAAATTTCATCTTTTCCCTTTCAATATTACCACTTACACGTCTACAACTTCATTAACATTCCTTTCCGTTCTCTTATCTAGTTCTTCGTACAATATTAAAGAACGCGTGGATAAAATGGAACATTGGTATAATATCGTTAATCCCAAAATACATTACTAATTATGTTTAAGTTTCCAAAATCTTATGGTTTATCGTCGTAAGTCATATATTGTTCCTAATCTACTATCAGATAATACCGTACTTATTCAGTAATTGTATCTAACAATAAGTTTAAGTTTTGTGTAATACTATAACGTGTACTGTTTGATTTAATTGTAATATAATTGCTAATATGCTTATTAATAAGCATGTTGCTAATAATTCCGTATGGGGTTTAATAACTTAATAAAAAAAAAAAAAAAAAAAATACATCGATACCCTAGAAAAATAATCTAAGCAATTGATCATCGATCACGTTACGTTTCGTCGAATAATGGCTCGCCAGTCAATATCGTCGAAGATTTTAACAGAGCCAACGAGAAACAAACCTTAGAGGCTCTGAGAGGGTCTATTGACTAAATTAATACAAGTCTCGAGACCCTGTCGAGAGTAGAAGCAACGATGAAAGAGAGAGAGACCAATGGAAGTTGTCGGAAGGGAATTAATAAATGACTTCGTAAGATGTAGTGGCCGACTGGGCGTTTCTTTTCACGGGAGGCATGATTTCTGGAGGGAGTTTGGGATGAGTCTGAGAGGATCAAAGTTGGTTGGGATCCAATTCACGGTCCAGAAGCCTTCTCCCGAGACGACTTTTCAATCCGAGGGAAACAGCAAAAACAAATTTATTTTCATGAAAATGTTTCCTCGGCGTCGATTCGACGTCCGTTTCCTCTTGGCGTCTGGGATCCAGACACGCAGAAGAGGCAGAAATCGAAGAAATAGAAAAGAAAAAGATCGACCTTTCTTCCTGAGCCTTGGAAGATCAACTGCATTCGCAGAGTTGTCATAGACCCATTCGTTATGCCTAATTACGCGAAAGCCTTCGACTTGGCAGACAAGATACTCAAGTTTGGCGGGAAAACGATCTTGGCGCTTCTTGAAATGGAGAATATTCACAGATTCACACTTTGTCCTCATTCGATCATGATTTATTCGTGGAATTATCCATGCTGAAGTAAGAATGTATTTGTCGAGGCTTTTTGGCTCGTGATTCCTCTTTGAAAGTTATTTATCTCTGTGTATTCATAGTTGTTATTGCTATTCTTTCGATAGAACCAAATTAATGGTTTGTTCATTATATGTAATGTCATTTAAAAATCAACTACCAAACCTACAAGTTAAAACACTTAGCTATCGTCTCGATTTCTTGAAGATGCACTTTTAAAAAATATTTTAGGTTCCCTATAAAGTGTCTCGTGAATCATGTGGCGTCTCGTAGAGCATGCGAGGTGGGTTCACTGTCTAAGAATGCAGAAGCTAAATAGCCAAAATAACTTTCGATCCTGGCGAGAACCTGTTCGTCTTCATTAACCTAAAGCACGTGCCAGAGTATCCGAGAGCGTCGTTCTTGCGTTCAACCATGAGCTTTGATACGAGCAGCGAGCCATCAGACGATGGAGTAAAAATGAACGTTAAAAAAGATGAAAGCTTAAGCACTTCCATAGCCCTTTTAGTCTATCTTCCCCGTTGAGAGTCGCGTAACCGATAACATAGACACGTCGCGCGTCGGCAAGTAGAAACGTTTAACAGCAGTAATTTCATTTTATGAAATTTAAATAATTTCAGTTAATTTTCGCCCGAATGCTTAATAGGATCAATTTTCAAAGGAAATTTCCATTTATTAGTTATTTTTGGATTGATCAAATATACTCTTTGGCAGCATTCTTCTTTTATAAAGATTAAACATCACGGTACTTTTGATGCACATTTCCCAGTGTATTTACAGAGAAACTAGGGAAAAGATTGCGCAAAGTAAATGTACATATTGTTACATACTAGCAACTGTTTGCAAAGGAAGATCAAGAAAGTATATCAACTCTCGAGTTATATCGCACTGAAGGAGTAGGATTTAAGAATCAAAAAGAAAAGAAAAGTTTATAAATAAAAGTTTTATGTAAATATTAAATTCAAATTGATGGAGTAAACCGTCTCCGATGTAATGTAAACCTCCGAGGGTTAATCTCGTACAGTCTACCGTGTCTAAAGGTAAACCAGCGAACCTCCCAAGGAGTAAAAATTCAAATGACTTTATAGAATGATCGCTCCCATTACCCCGACGCTGAAGGGTGTCTTTCAAGCTCCTGAGTGAGTCTAGGTAAGGGCGTACTTATGTAACGACGTCATTTGTGAACGAACGACTGGGCATGAATCTCCTAACACCTGACGCAACGGGTCAGCATGGTTCAGCGGTTTGCCTCGATTTCTCTGGGTATTTTATTTAACCGACGATCCATCCTGACAACGGTCGAACGCTCGTATCTATCGTTGTCCATTCGTTTCTTTCATGACTCGACCGAACGTTCTAGTTTGAACCTACCATCTAAGTCATTTGTCAATACGTAGCTGTTGGAACATGGTTGGAAGGGACCAATGCTCGAGAATATCTATATTTCGATATTCTATAAAATTACTTATGTTACTTCTTTAAATTTAGATTTTCAGTATATCTGTTGGAGTAACTTTTTGAATCTTAATCAATCGATACCTGAATTTGAAGAACGTACTGTAAACTCTGTGTTTGAAATGCCACGATAGAAGCTTCCTACAGAAATTATGCGAGTAATTTCGACAATTTGTTACAGAGACTTCGGTGCATACTTCGCGCGTCAAATTAATATTGTGCAAATTGCTGACGTACCAGGAAACTGAAGTTAATTGTGCATACTACACGATCAACTTTATTAACTGTTATAAGTAAGAGTGACGTTAATAGTATAGCAAGAGTGGCTGTCTGAGGCGCTTAAGTGTGTAACGCGTGGCTGACTTCTGGCAGGAATGCTTGTTTAGACAAATTTCATAAATGCTATGAAATATTCGTGAAATATTTTGGTACATATTTTGTTAACTTAATGCAGTATTATATACTGTTAGAGTTTATCACTCGACTTTGCCACCGTATAGATCTTAATAATTAAGACTGTAACTAAAAGGATTTAATTATGAATTTGTCACAAGATAATAAACGACAGCCCTACATACGTATTAAACATTCGCGGTACAAATTGCTCATTTAACGAATCGAAGAGACGTCGATTCCAAAGTTTCTGAAGTTCAATGGTATCGCTGTTCTGTGCACTCTAATCCATGGTCTGTTCCGCTTACCGTTCCAACAACGAATTATCTGGCACCGGATGCAACGTCACACTCGCGGGTTACCGCATCAGACTGGCACGATTTAATGCAGCTTACCTATCCCGTGTTCGTAAACATTTACGCGAACTGAAATTATTGGTTTGCCGATTCGGTCGACCGAAACGTTCCAACCCCTTTGCATACATCGTACACCCTGTGTTACGTGACAGTCGTACGCGTCGAATGGTCTCAAACGCGTAAAAAATCGAGCAATCGAGGTGAGTGAGAAACGTTGAAATTCTTGAAACAGGAATTTTATTGGCCGAGACGACGAATCTTTGATTCCCGATGATTCACCAAGCCACTATATTTTTTATTATCCTCTTCCGGCTCTGTGTTGGCGTATAGCCACCCGTATAATGTAGTGTTGTATCTATAATGAAATGGGAACCCTCTGTGAACGAGGGTGACGTGAGTTAACGGCGTCTTGACTACAGAAATTTCCTTTTCCAAGTGTGATGTCAATATATGTATATGAAATGAAACAAGAAGGCTATACGTGTTTGTGCAAAGACGGTAGTAGCACGGTTTGTTAAGTGTACTATATTCATCTCATTTCAACTGGAAATCCCAAAATACATTTTCCTGTTCAAACGTTCGAGATAGATTCTGGAGTACACGCTATCTTATGCATGCACTCCGAGGATCTGTCCTACAAATGCGAAATAGCCTTCAAAGATCCATGTTTCCCGAGAATGATCTATCAGTCGCGACTGTATATTATACGTAACGACTCGAAAACCTTCTATAAATATGTTTTGAATATATTCATGATATAAATTCTTAAACGTTTCGCACATCGATGGAATCGATCACATTTGAGTCAGAGTAAAATTCATTCTCCATATATCCACATCTGATGTGAAGAAGTATGAATCAAAATTGACGTAACCCTTTCAACAATAAACAAAAAATAAAATGTAGTTATCATAGTCCAGAAGTATCGATCACGCGAAAGCACGTCGCAAATCTACGAGGTTAGTTACTCATGGAGCTTCGAGACAAAGACATTCAGTATCTGATAGCCAACTCCAGTAGCTGAGAAGAGGTCAGCCGAGTCGAATCCAACGTTAGCAATCCGAGAAACAATTTTCTCGGCTCGTACCCTTCGCCAGAATGGCAAAGGAAACAGCCACTTCGCTGGAGGAAATAAGGGTGAAAGTTTCGGCTTTGTGACTTGCGAATTCTTCTGCGCGCGCGATTGCACGCGTGATTTACGCTCCCAGAACGAACTACCGGGTGAATTCGAGAGGAATTCCGTAGAAACCTGTGTTCTCTGCACCTCCCCTTCAGTCTCAAGCTTAACGACCTAACGAAGGGTCTGTCTTTGAAGCGACGTTCGCTTCAGACCTGGGTACAATATTCTTTTTAATAAAAAATAGTGGATTATTTTATATCAAATTTACACTTCACTATACAATAGGTTATCCAATGTTGTATACAAAATTATTAACAATACTATACACATATCATTTTCAGGATACCTTTCAGTGACTGAAAGTTCCATGAAGAGTAATTAAATTAGTTAGTTCATATTTGGAAAATGTGACATGAAATAATGTTCTTTTCTCAAAATCAGTACAATCATTCGAGACTCCGAAAAAAGTACACATTCTCTTAAATAGGTACGGTTGGTAACTCTACCGATCGTAGTTTCGTGAAAGAAAATAGAAACCAGGAACAATGACGTCGTAAAACGCTTCGGTGACTCGATACCATCGGCAGAGAATGAAATTTTAATTGTCGCATAAAAACAGGTTGATTTTTGCGGGAAGAAAGACGTCGAAACAATTAACGCCACGTTGATATTCCGTGGAAACTGAAACGAGAATAGAGGCGAGGGGGAGAAAACGAACACCGAACGGGAACAATAATTGTCGCGTCGTGTCCTTTACCCCTGTTCGATTGTTACGTTCGTGACACATTTTTATTGCGCAAGCACAGTGTATTTCATGCACGGCTTTTCATCAAAGTACACACGGCCATCGTGCTGTTCGATAATGCTTTGAAAGGCCATCGCTAATTAGTAAATGCGTCTCGATACTGTGATGCAGGTGAATTTCCGTGGGTAACGTGTACCAGAGTGTTTCACACAGATACGTATGCCTTTCTTATCCAGATACAAATTCCGAATGACGATTAAAAGATCAGTGATAACTTTTTCATGGGTTACTCGTTGTATATAAATTGCATTCCGAATTATAAAATGGGATTAGATATCATGTTAAATTAATTAAATATGCAAAGGGGATTTCCGTACAGAGAAACATGTATTTCTGATTTTTATTATTCGAGCAAAGATTCTTTCTTCGTAGAAACCAGTTGTAGAATGGAAGACTCTAAAAACGGATCCCTTAAATGGTAATGCTTATCGATATATTCCAAAGCGAATAAAATCGATTACGGACACTTGGGTAATGCCTCTTGCGAATTTATGATGCATACAAGATAAGCGTTAAACAGATATCGTCTCGATTCAATTATAGAATGCTCCAACACCTGCGGTACGATGATTTCCGTGTTCCTTTTCGTCTTTTATATACACGTTACACTGGAATTATCACGCAATAAAGGTATATCAAATTTTGTCATTTCCTTTATAGCCTGAGAGAGGATTGAAATCGTCGAACAGCGATCAACGCTTATGGTATAGTAGTTGGGTCGTTAATTTATTACTTCTATTATTATTTTATGAGGCAAAATTGAACTCAATTTTACAAGTCACGTAATTCTTCTGGTTAAAACTCTCACAAACAAGACAAAGTGAGGTAGAAATCTAAGAAAGAAAAAACTAAAGAAAGTGTTCGCGAATAATCTGGCGGCACCTTTGAAACCGGGGAAGGTTGAGAGATCACGAATTTCGTTGGGGAAGAAGTCGCAGTAACGAGAGGAAAGGTAATATATAAATTATTCCAGTGGCTTGTTAAATTGCGAATGACAGTTAATTTCGAGGCGGAACGGAGCAAGAATCGGTGGCTATATATTATTGAATTAAAGAAACGCTTTCTGGCAGCGAATAAGAATAGCCGCATCTCCAATTAAGTTTTCGACGTCCGCACCCCGACTAATCCAAAGCGATCGATCATTGGATAAGACGAGCCTCGACCCTGTGATCGGCCATTACGGTCTACGTTCGATCTTTTTACGAGTTTTCCATTTAACGGGATCGGGGAAGAACTGCGGCACCTATTGCAAGATAGGAAATGGTCGTAATGAAACTTTTCATTTTCTTTGAGGTAAATCTCAAGAACGTAATGGCACGTATTCAATCACATTTAATAATGCATCATTTTATATCACTTTGATCTTTATGATGATGGCTGCCTGGGGCTTCACCTTTCAAAATAACTTTTTACTGAAAAGTAAAAGTGTATGTACACTTCCGCTCAAAAGTATCCGGACACTTGCGAAATACTTGTTACCATTGCATAAAAGTTATTTAAGTACCCAAAGTAGTGGGCAAAATCGATTTTTATTAATTTCTTACGAAATATCCGACGTTTTAAATTTAAATTTACGCGTGCGGAACTTACCAATACTACACTAAAATTAAATACGGAATTCATCGATATATCCGCCGCGGTTAGATTTTATCGCTTGCACTAATCTTGCACTAATTCTTATTTCTCTAGAGAATATAAATATATCATCAAAAGTTTACAGACACTTAATACATATCGAAGAACTCCCTGAACTTGTTCTACATAAAAATGAAACAAAGTGGATCTTCTAGGCAGGAATTTTATTTCTACATACTCATTATACATATAATTTGTACATAAAAATGAATTCTATCGTGCTATGATACCTCAAAAAAGATAACAATAATAATTACAATTGATATAAGCGTTCTAGATACCTTTCGTACAAATTTAAACTATGTTTTATAGAACAGAAGCAAGTGTCCGGATACTTTTGAGCGGTAAAGTAGATGCATCGTCGAGGATTGTACTTGTACGAAGTTGATACGCTCGAGGTTCATCGAAACAATTACTATTTCCTACAAAAAGACAAGTAATGCAGAGTTAATCGCACATTTCTCGGGAAACGAAATGCAAGTTTACAAATCTGTCAGCCTAATGAGTCACCGAGACTATCCAAAAGTATCGTAGTCCCTGGATTGAAATTCGAAAAGCCTGTTTCGTAGTAAACAAAGAACCACCTGTATTATCGCAGTAGTCATCGAAGATCCAAATGCAGCGATTATCGATACCGAATGATAAACTCGCGGTTGTTGTCAACGAGTTGGGAGGTAGCCTTGCGGGTTTGTCGTTTACGCGCGCTCGACTCGCAGAGACAACAATTTTATTCCCATTAGCCCGGGATAATGCCACGTTTATTCGTACGCATCCGCACCTAATGCTTTTGGATGATTATGCCACGATAACGATAACGCGATCGCCTGGACTAATCATCGAGGCCCAAGCGTCCCCTAATTAATTATTAGCGAGCCATTCACTGGTTTGCAAACTCGGAACGTTCGTTACCGGTTATCGCCATCCACGATCGGATTAAAAGGCTAACGTTGGAACTAAGCGATTTCCGAAAATAGTATCGGTACTTATACGATAGGGGGAATAATGCAATAAATTAACAGAGAAGGTGTTAGGAAATGGGATCTAATAAATAAGCCCTCAGGTTGTAATTCCTTTTATAATACTTTTATCAAAATATTTTGATATCTCTTGATAAGAACAATTAAATGATTTTGCTGTAATGCTCGACTTTCAAAGTTCAACTACTTCCACAGAATGACATTACGGTATACAGAAAACCATCGGATCGCTTCGACCATGTGATCCACTTTCGCGAAACACCCAGTAGACCGAAATCGAGCTAGTCGAAATTCTACGAACTTTCGATTTAACTGACACAGTTCCCAGTTTTCGTGTCAACAGAGCCGCGCCAGAGGGAGCAAAGTTTTTATCAAATTCCGAATATCGCGAGACTCGGTCGATAACACCTTCCGTTCAGTTTAATCCGAAAAGTTGACGGTGGGAAACCGAATGCGACTGGAAACGGGGATCGCCAGTTGATACCCATCCCGTTGTCGATCATGTTAACAAAATTGTCATCAAAACAAAATTAATTCAAAATTTCATCGAATATTTCACGCTTTCTGTAACTTTGTTCTATACTTTTTTTCACACCTGCTAACACAAGTTACCAAATGTCCGTTATTGGACAAATTGTAATTATACTTAGAGATACAAAAAAAAAAAAAACATGGAAATCGGAAAGTGTGAAGCACACAGCTTTTGAATTTCGTACTACCGTCGTAGAAAATAATTTTTTCGATCGACTAGTGGGAAGGTGCCCCTTAATCGGGGACACATCAGTCGGAAGTACGTTAATTAATGACCAAAGTCCTGTTACGCTAAAGGTTCGGACGGATGTCCGCCCGAAGGCGCTGAGAGAACAATCACAGTCGCTGAAGTTTCGGCTAATCACGTTGCATAGTTTACAGGCCGGTGGCAAAGCGACAGCGCTCCGTCCGTGCTCCTGAGCGCTCGACAAACTTCGGGGCCGACTAATTCGCACCGCAGATTGAAAATTCTCCACCCTCGCTGTCCGCACGGCCCTTCTATTGATTTCCGAAAGCCCTTTTCTCAGAACGAGCGAACTCTCGTTTGAAAATCGTGTGTTTGCGCGTCGGAACTTCACCAAGGGGGCAAAGTTTAACTGAATTCTCCGACAGAAATCCTTAGTACGAAACATTTCGGTTAAATTTAACTATTGCCATTCGCCAATACCGTACAAGGAAGAAAATTTTAATGCGACTTAAATAATTGACCTGAACAGAACAGAGAATCAGAAATAAAACACGCTTTGTATTTAATAGTTTTACGGTACGTATAGAAGAGAAAGAGAAATTTGGAGGAAAATTATTGGAAATATTATTTTAAATATGAATGAAAGTAGTCTCAAAGCCGCCCCCACCTTATTCCAAAACTATCCTAGTCAAGCTTCTACAACGTTGAGGTTTCAAAATAAAGAAGCAACCATCTCCCGAAAACAGAGTTCGTAATTGAGATTGAATCGTCGAGAATTTTCCACTGTGCATATTGTAAAAAATATATATATACATATAACGAGCACTTAGCAATTTATGGCAATTGTACTTCTTTTGCGAGCGGTTCATCAAGATCCATTGTAAGAATTCTGTTTACATCTTGTTCTCTAGCTTAAAAACTAAAAGTGTTCTAGGAGTAAACGGAGTACTCGTTCTCAGGCAACTGCAGTTAATTAAAAGAACTTTGTTACATTACCTACTGGACTTACCGTCGACTTCGAAGCCTCTAACGACGTGGAACCACGTTTCACGACTTATACTTTGCCTCGTCGATTTAAAAGTACCGCTACTTGTTGGCACTTTACTATTAATCAGGGTATTTGCGAGTCGAACAGCGACAAGCTCGATAGAGTTTATGATATCGAGGTACTGGATGTTTTCGAAAGTACTTATACGCTCTGTGGATAGAGGAAATTTAAATTACATTTCACTGTGGCTATTCACTATGGTCAATTCATTAAATTGTCATAGAGCGCTATGGGGTATTCGTCGACTATTGCCATTCTATCTAAATTGTATAAAACAAACTAAACTCGAATCGTACATCAAATCACGCAATCTCCAAAAAGTTAATTCTAGGTTTAATCGATGACGTCGAACAGCTGCGACGAACAGCGATTCGCAAAAACGGGGGCACGTTCCATTGCACAGAGCACCGCCAGTCGCTGCTACTCTTCGATGAATGGGTTCGCAATTTGCACGGACAATTCAACGATCTTATCCGAACGATCCAGTGTTGAATACGCGAGCAGAAATTAAATACGATCCGGCGTGTCGCGTTGAAAATATCGAACGGTCGCAATCGAGCGGGTAACACGCTCGAAAACAAATAATCCAGGGATTCAGCTGGCGCTGAAGCATCGACCGGTAGGGTGGAATTTATCGAGCCACTTGACCAAAATCGAACGAATCGCGTTAATTCGAGTTCATCGGCGTTAAAGCGGCACTATCTGATCGCTGAAGCATCTGTGAGAACTGCGCTACGATTTCCTTCTGCGCGATGAAAAATTCCATCCTTCCTACGCCGTCATATAACACTCCCTCCTCCTCGCTCTGAAGAGTTCTGAGCAAATAACCGAATGAAAAATTTAATACTTAATCGGGTTTTATTGGATTCGTTTTAATTTCCGTCTTAATGAAAGTTCTTTTCAGCGAATTCAATTTTGCCTGGGAGAACGCCTGACGGGATTGCGCGTGATTTCTTCTGGACTCGGCCTGGAGAATTAAGCGCGACTAAGTGGAGTAAAATGCGCACCGTTTCGCGTGATCAGAGGTTGGAGGGAGGCGATGTTATTTTTAAGGTGTTCCGTGACTCGCCTGAGTATTGCGAGATTTAATTATAAAAGTGTCGCGGATAATGTAGTGCAGTTGGAAAGCTTGGTTTGTTAAATGACACTAACACAATGTAGGCGTCTTGCAAGAAGTTAATTAATATTCACGATATTTTCCGGGACACTGTAATTTCCATTTTAATTGCTTCGAATGATAGAAATTCAATGGTCTCCATACTTTGTGTTATTGTTCGTTGAAACTTCTTTCGCAAGTGCGATAAATTTCCGCCGCATAAACGAGAGTGAAACCAGAACAGAGTTATTGTTGACCGCTTCTAGCTCGATCACCGCGATCGAAATAGCTCGGTGTTAATCCGGCTGGATAATGTGCCGCGACTTTCGATCCGATATATCCGATTATAAGCCATCCTAGCACGATATAGCGTATCACGAGACTATGATGACTATGAGACTTCCATTAAAGTTATTCACGCTTGACGTAGGAAGGATGAAGGAACGAAAAGTGAAAAAATCTCGCAAGATAACGGAAAACGAAAGAGCGGAAAAGAATAATCATTAAATTTGAAACAAAATCCGGATGAATAAGATGCGACAGAGATGGCCAGGAATCTTTACGAGTATCTTTATTCGCGGGAGACTTTAAATCTGTATCGAAACGGAGCACGTGGGGTAGCTTTCATAAAAACGAAGATAAAAAGTAATAAACGGAGTTCTAGTCGTTAAAGATAAACCACTGTTTTTATAGGACACTAAACGTGACGAATAAAACCAAGTGAGTCATCCAAGTTCGTTGGTACTGAAAATCGAATCCAGCTTTGAAATCGATGCTTTGTAAACGCGCCGCAGATAGATTGAATATAACTCGGTGTCATAAAAAATATAAATTTCAACGCTCGATTTGGTAGATTTACTTACTCTTTAAGGAAGAATTGTAGATATTGGTCGTGAAAGTTTCTTACCTGCAATAGAAAAAAATAAATAATTGGAAATGTTTCTGAATAAATACTTCATTATAAATACGAATATGAATAAATTTCACACATGTACATGTTTATTTATAATGTATCATTTAATTTAGACAAATTTCTTCAACAGACATAAAAGGATGCGAATACTTATGGTACTGACTGTACGTGAAACTATATCCTCAAGAATTATTTTGCATGCATTACACTATGATCACGCGATCAAGGTTGCATTTCATGTCATCGAATCAGACGTTTTAGTCAACCTTCGCGGCGTTTAGGACTAGACGATTCGACGCTGTCTACATTCTTCTACTTGCTCGTGGCACCCCGTTCCCCTTAACCTGGGACCGATCTTTGTTTCTTACTGCACTGCTCGCGAATTGCAGAAATAGGAGACGGAATATGCAAAGCTTTTAGCCTCGGCTATGAATGTACGCATTGAGACGAATAGCTTTCACGGCACGACGCTATCATCCGCAGATGATATATAACTCCCAGAGAGTTCTGAATACTGCGGACTTTTCTCACGCGTTCATGCGGCAAAGCGGGAGGAACGAGCTGGGTGCTGTAGTTTACCGAAGCGAGGCCATATTCGATATTTCTCTGGAGCCGATCGACGATTCCACCGTGGACAATGCCACCTCCCTGCTATAGTCCAAACTAAGCCACGGATTCGATATCGAACTTTTCCCAACCCTGGACGGAACAACCATCGACTGCGAAGAAGGTTTGCTACTCCAGACATCTGATAGATTCCGACACTTTTTCACAGGCACGGTGTTGCTCCAAGAAATTTCTACTTATTCCCCTTTTCCGCAAAGAAGTTCGGAACAGCTCTTACAGTTTTTAAACAGTTAAGTGCGTTCGATGTGTGTATACACGTCGGACCATATCTCTACTGCGGTGCCATTGACGTGTATACTCGTCGTATGAAATAAAAAATTACCATTGACTATAAAAACACGAAATTTCTACAAAACGTAATAAGAATATTACTTGGTGGTATGTTTCCTTTATATTACCAAACTATCCCCTCCACATTTTATTATTTTTTGACAATTTTCAAGCTTTCAGTAAGAACAACATATTCAGAAACGTATTGTTAATTTTTTTGTTAAATACAAATGTAATCGTTCCTGGTTTTTCGTAAAATTTATTATGGGACTATTTGCTCTGCGTTCGACGTGTATACCCGTCATTTCTTGATCGTAACTCCGCACTCTGTGGAGATCTTTTAAAACTAAATTCCGCAGTTAACAAGTTAATTCAGAGAAGACGGTATTAAATCTGTCATGATAAACTAATTTTAAATTATATGAACGAAGTTCTTGTTAATCCTTCCAGTACGTCTCAACACAATTAACTCGTCGGTGAAGACGAAACGATTCCGAGTGACGGAATAATTTCGTGAAAGAAAATGAAGGCTTTGTCGACGGTCTTTGAGATCGATGGCGTGCAGATTCGAAGCCGAAATGCTTTCGTGCGACGTATCGATACCAGACGCGAGAGGGCGTTCTCCGTAATTACAGGCACGTGATCCCGCGCGACGCTTCGTCGTATCATTACACACTTATCAACGTTTCCCCTGCCCTTGTCGTCGTGCGATGCTTTGCGAGCATAATCACGAAACTGTAGTCTGTTACTAAGAAGGAACACCTCCTTCATTCTTCCAAAAAATCGATCTTTGTTGCGTTTATTTACTTTTTCTTAAAGATACATGTTTCAACGAAATACCGAGTACTGACGACAATAGTAAAATTCTGAAGTTTGACATCGCAAATTTGTATCGTTAGGGCGAAGATAATTACAAAATATGTTTTAAATATCAATGTTATACTAGATTGTCCTATAAGTTCCCGGACACTTGCTACCAATAAATCATTTTATGATAACATTATAATCAAACAATAATTGTTCTTCAAAATAAATCCCATCGTTTCTGATAGTTTTCATCCATCTTTCTGCCAATTGTTCAATTCCGATTTGGATCAAATGTCATAAAGAATTTTAATGTAAAAAATTCAAGCATCAAGTGTCCGGAAACTTATGGAACAACCTAGTATATATGTCGTGTATAAAATAAAAAGATTTTTATAATTTTGTCATAACCAGGAATAGAATTTGAAGTGACGTGAATTCACGTCTGTGGTCGTGAATGTGCTAAGCATTCCTCATCGTCGAAAAAATTCACAAGGTATCAGCATTTTCTTTGGCCCTACAGGTAATGATACCCTTCACTCCTAACTGCACACCTAAGTAATAACAGTCAAGTTTCGAGTTCCCAGCCTCGATCCTTTAGCGTAACAGGACAATTCCCAGCGAACCGACAAACGGCGAAATTTATCGCGTATCGCGAAGTTAGTTTACATGCGGCGGCCGCGGAAGAAGCGGCACGTGCCGCGGTGTTGGGGTGTGACACGTGCGTTGAATTAGAGTTCCACGTGTCCGTGGCCGTTTCATATGCGTACCGTGCGACCACGTTTCCTTGGTTCGTGTATACGTGTTAGCAGTATTCGGGAAAAGATCGTCCGCGAGACCGTAAACGAAAAACGTGTCCCGCCGGTGCAATTCGCGGGGAAAGAAACGACCAGGGAAATAAAAACCGACCTACAGCCCTCGTTCATTTCCACTTTCGGCTCGTTGGGGAGGAGGCAATTTGAAAGCCAACTCGTGGATAGCCACAGTTGCTCGCAAGTGGCGATGGTCCAGCACCTTTTGGATGAAACTGAATTTCAAGATACGATGAATATACAAAGTGTCCCGTAACTGGCGGTACAAGCGACTAGGGGGTGATTCTGCGTAAAAAATTGAATCGAAAATGTAAAATAAAATTTTTTCATGTGATACTTTATTTTCGAAAAAAAATTAGTTTGAAAGTTTGTCGAGTACGCGTGTATTTGGTTAGTGTACTTAATTATTGGAAATTGTTCCTCTTATGAATCGAAGAAATTTAATTTTTCAACAAGATTCGCCAGTTACGGGTCTTCCTTTATATGAACGAACGTTGGAAAATTGGTTGCTCAGGGAACATATGGTTGCCCTACTAATAGTTGCGCAGGATTCTTTCGTCGCGTAAAATTCGAATCTTCTCAACAATGGCACTCTTGATCCTGAGGTGTAGTGTCAGGAAATTGGATGTACGATCCGTTTTAACCATGCAGCGTTCATGTTGACCGCGCACTTAAATCTCACGTTTAATTACACGCCGCAACGGAATTTCCGTCGGGTCCCTGTCCCGGCGCGATAGTTAATTAAAAATAATAATTACCAGGAGGATGTATTTATTATGTGCCTTAGAGCCGGCTTTACAACTAGAAAAGTTTACAGATAAACTCGAGTTTATAGCTAATTTCCCGGCCCACCGTACTTCAAAGTGGAAGTTAACTACCTCGAACTCGTGCTAAATTACACGCCGGACATTAAGTGCCAAAGAACGTTTGCCACAGTTTTATCGCCGTTCTATATTTTTCCCGCTTATCTCGCAGGATATTAATTTTTTTCGGATGCGGACGCAGCCTAACGTTTTGGCTACGACCAGACGATAGACAATCTGGTCTAAGGAAAATGCTCCGGTCCCACGACGAACATTGATATCGTGACACTATCTTGATACGCGTCAGTGTTGCGTATAAGATTCGAAAGTCGAGTACGAAATAATAAAGTGGATCGTACAGCGTGTGGAATGGTGCAATCAAGGAAATGCAACGGTGGTAGCTCGATCAAGCAGGACTCTGTACCAGTTTTTGCAAGTGTTTTCAATATAACGATCGTTTGCATCGCGATGTTTCCATGGCAGAACGATATTTCCACATTATTCTCTCTGGAGTTACTTTAGTATATTCAGCGATGGTGAGCTGCATCGTATCAGTCATTGTAGCCCAATCCTCTGCAAACACTTAACCTTTTCGAGCGCCAACCCCAACGTCTGCCAACCCCCCTCTGTTTAGGAGAATTTCGTTCGATCCATCACGCGTCTGGTAGCAGAAAATATTTTACTATCCCTCATTAGCATATGGTAATACTGCAAAGTTCCCCTTGTACTGCTGGACTTGGGGATTGATTTACTTCCGAGACCCCCTTGTAAAGAAAAATGCTCTTCTTCGATTCTTATCACGAAGGAGAAAATTGGTTCCCTCTTTGAGAGACAGGAAAACGTTTGAAGCAACTCACTGTCGTCCTAGGAAGTATGTTAAAGTCTACTACTATGAAGAGAAGAGGTTCAGTGCAACGAACATCATTAGCAAGTATGAACGTCTCAGAAATAATAATAACTCCATGAGGAAACGTTTCTCTAGACACATGCTCGTCATAAACTGTGTTGGGATTCAGGTGAGAAACGTGGAGACCGATTTGCACACTCACAGATATATTTCGGACGTTTCGCGGAAACAAAATACCAGACTGTCACGCAGAAGGATCATAAAAATAATGCTGCTCTTCGGAAGATTTTTAGATCTTATATACTAGACCTCTTGGGTAGAGAGGAGTTATCTATGACCCTTCTGTAGGATTTTCTCGTTACATAAAAAATGCGAAAAACAAGGCTGACTAACTTATTTTAAATACATTGTTTTCGATATCCTTATCTGTACTGAATCACTAGGTTGGTCATCCAACAACTGTCTTCACCTTCCACGTATAAAGAATGTTTCCATGATATTTTACCATACCGGATGATACAGTTTTGGGGTTGGATGGGAACGTTGAACCTCTCAGCGATTGGTCAACGTCGCGTCCTAACCAGACCCAACTCGTCCAGGGGATCACGATCGTAAATGTGTCGATCCTACGCAGCTAGACGCGAAATGGGGCTGCGGGATGAGTCATCCAGCGACGGAGACGTCGATGGGGACAGGACGAGACGAGACAGAAGTCGAAGCTCATGGGAGATCGAATTCTCGCCGCGTCTGCGGATTATTACGAGTCTCTACGCTCCGTCAAGGGGGAAAAAAGAGACGAGGGGCACCGTCGGCGGACAGTTCTTCCGTCCATTATCGACGATCCTGGCTGCATATACGGCGCGAAACACGTCCTAAAACCGGTTCCCGATCGGTTCCACGAACCGCATGCGCCATCGGATCCGGGTACCCACACAACTCCATCTCCGCCTTCCTCTTCTTCTTCCTCCATCCAGGGGCGGATCTATCCGTACAACTACCGAATATACTGCCTGTTTTTCTGCCAGAAACATGTTTTTATTTTTGTTATTTTGCAGGTATAATGAAACCTTGTTTATCGTATGAAACTCTCGTTCTTTGCAAACGAATATTTCCAACAGTATTCTCTATGAGAATAAAATCAGCTCCTAGAATTCTACATTTGCAAATTGAACAGAAGCCTACGTTCCTGCTTTTTTTACATTTGTCTATCCTATACTAGGACCGTGGTTGTATCTTAAAATCTGAGATTTTTAATTTACTTAAGTCTACAGTGCGCATTGATGCACATATGCATCAACCGCATTTTTCTTTGGTATTTTATTACACAACAGCATAAACAATAACTTATGCGCTCTTCCTAACAGAAAGGTTACAACACTATTGAAGATAATTATTTTTGAGCCAAATCTGACAGTTGTCATAATTCTTGCGTTAGAGCGTTATTCGTGTTTGCTCCGATTTGAAAAATTGCGCAGTGTAGGGATAAACCTTTTCTACCTAACGTCAAAGAATTGGCTCCAGGTCCTGATAAGCTTGCACTCGCCCCTATCTTCATAGTGTGTGTGTCCCGTCTCTGTTCTCCTACTCCGGCAGACGGCTGAGGCTTCTTTCCTGCCGCCGGTTGCAGTTGGAAGCACCGACTTCCGCAAGTCGCGTTCTTGCTCGCGCGCGGATGTGGGCTGGACCGGACTCGCGCTTACCTACGCCATATTTTAGGTGTTAGGCGCGTCGTAGGTAGGGCTGCGGGTCGGGCATGCATCATCGCATTATCCCCTCTGCCGAACTTGCTTTTCCTCGTGGAATGATCAGAATTACGACACTGTATCTTATTCTTGGCACCATTGCGGGCGAGTCAATAGCAAGCTTTATCCTTCTTCACTGGTTTTCACCCTTCGAACTGGCACCTAGTTGGTGACTGATATGGAATGATGGGGCCATTATCTCCTGCGACCTCGTGCCTTTCTATTTTCAGGCTATGAGAAAATACAGTCAGTCCCATAAATATTCGTACCTTTTATGTTCATTAAAGAAGTTTGTCTAAATTGAATGACAGGTTTGGTGTTTTCAAATAAATTTTTCATTATAAATATATACACGTGTAAAATTTATTCATATACGTATTTATAATGAAACATTGATTGGGAAACATCAAACCTATCGTTTAATTTAGACAAATTTCTTCAATAGAGACAGAGGGTACGAATACTTACGGGACTGACTGTATGTAAAATATTTCTCCTTTTATTTGTTCCAAGGGCCAGTACCTGTGCCTGAAGCTCGAACCTGGCCCCATGCGAAGATGATGGGTTCGTAAAACGACGAACGGGCGCCAAATAGCATGATTATTTGTTCCAGTGCCACTGGTGAAGGTTCTTATTCTAACGAACCCACCATAAGCCGACCAAGAATGAGAATGAAAAAACAAGTCCTTTCCATTTTAACATTTCATCGAGACGAGTACTTGGAGTCCCCGTAAAACTCTAGTTACGAGCAATTGCAAGGAGTGTAGCTCTTGGGTTTTATATTACTGGTGAAGACTACGCCGACAACACCAGGAGACGAACCCTATATATAATATAAAATATATTCATATATTCCTAATTATATGTATAATAGTGTAAAGAATGGATACAACGAAAAGGAAGATTCGACGTGAGAACAAAGAAGAAAGTAAATACAAATCAATTAAGGTGAAGCTCGCCAAGCAGGACGGTAAAAGCCAAGGAAATAAGGCTGTCTCCAGACCAAGAACTCCTCGAACAGATTTCACGTGACTCGCCAGGTGATCAAGTAAATTTCACCCCCAACGAAACGGTTTCACAGAAACTTGACGCGAGCGGTAACAACAAAAGCGGAAGTTTCTACAGGGAATCGGCTAGCGCGGTTACCGCGAACCGCCATCCATCACCGTGGCTGATCGCCAGCATGCATCACGTATTTTTTTAAGGCTCCGTAAGTCAGTAGCGTGCGATGCACCACTCGGCACATGGTTTTGTCGTGGATATTAGCTCCACTTCGTTCAATCTTGTACGCGACGTCGTTGCGACGCATATCAATCAACTATCAGTTTTGTAATCAGCAAACGTTGACGTTTTATGAAATACCGTGGCGTTACTCTAAAGAGCCTAAACGATATTACATTCAATAAACGCTGTAACATGTAAATAAATAAAAATGCATTATCCTCTTAGGCTTATTGTGCTACAGTCAGACCGATAAGTATTCGTACTCTCTATTTATTGACGAAATTTGTCCAATTAAAATTTGTCATTATAAATATATACACGATTAAAATTTATTCATGTAAAAACTTTTAAATAGTCAATATTTCATTTTTTAATATCTATGACACATTTCAAAACTTTAAACGTGTTTTTCTCGAAACACGATTTTCCAAAACGGCACGCAGCATAAATTCAACAATTTTCATTCCTTTCGTTGCAATTTTTTACAATATCCTTAAAACAACATTCTAAAGCGAAATACGTCGGGGTTTTTCGGTATGTTAATTTAAACATTATTTATTAACAAATGATGAAACCTCCTTTTTTGTCGAAAATTTAATGTTTTCATTCAAATACTCGCCAATCACAACTAATTTCAATATTTGTAAAATCCCCTACGTATTTCTCTAGCAATAAATATATAGACTGTGATTTTTTATTTTTTTTCCAGATGCAAATTTGCATCAGCTACACTGCGTGGAGGAGAGTGCCTCAAATTCAATAAGCCTCGCGAGAATGGCTCGGATTTCGCCATTTTCTAATATTCGATTATAATTTTTTGTTTAATAGTTAGATATATACTTAACTACTTCCTAGAATTTTATTAGTCTATTACCATTTCTTCCATTCAAACAAAATTGACGTAGGATTCTGGACTTCGAATGACCTAATCCACAACTTTGACGCGTGAAAGCTCTAAATGGCGACGGTTAAAATGAAGTTCAGAACTCTGAAGTTAAAACTTTTGTGACAAAAGAAACTACACTCGGGCTTTTTAAGTAGCGGTCGAAAAGAAGAGCGAGACTTCAAAACTTTTCCTAACAGATCGTGCTCGGTACATTGTTGTTTCGGTTACGTGTGACGTAAAATGCACAAGATCGCGTTTTGCTGTAGTGTGAAAGGATTCTTTTGCAAAAGTAGTAGTTTTCGCGGGGTTAAATTGTTCGTGCTGTAAATTGAAAACGCTAACGCTCATCTATTCTCCCTGAGTTACAAAAAATCGATAACTCCCAAACTATACGTGGTTATCCGCGGATGTACACGGATGGTTTGTAAAATATTGTACGAAAATATTGCTACCGCAATTTTTGTGTTGGTACCATATTGTTTATTTTACCATATTTAATTTACATGTAGATAAACTTTTAAAATAGAAATGAATTGATGTTTCTGACTGTAGACTGGTAATAAATATTGTAATTATTGTACTCGATTACGTTTAATATATGCTGAATACCTTGAAATACATATGAATAAGTTTATTCCACGTAAATACTTAATTTTATTAACAGTATAATTAATTAAAATATTTGTTCAACAGAAAATATATTATTTATTCAGTAAAAATCATTTGGAATGAAAAATGTTAACGGAGAGCTGCAATATGGACAAATTGTCGAAGCGAGCAATATTTCATTACGCGAAATTGAAGGTACCCGAGTGAGTTTATATGGATTTACAATACTCGATATCCGAAGAGTATAAACGGTTTATTGTACGTTTTAATCGCGAGCACTCCCAGAGATTTCCATTGTCGCGCACGTCGAGAAGTCGCATTCGATAATGAATGTTTGGAGTAGTCCCGAGGGTCGGTCCCATGAAAATTATAATCCTTCATTGTCCCAAGCGCTCCTGTGCCGTTGCTTTCCGCGGGAAATTTATAAAACCGAGAATACCGGGTGTGGATTAATTTATAGCGGGAGCTAATGTTGCGGTGAGCATTATACCTTCGAGAAATGGGTCTCTGCGAGATGAATACCTTCCTAGCTTGTGTTCCAAATTCTCGGCGGAGCTAGAGATATCGAAATTGGCGCACCTATGTAGATTCTCATAATTATGGCAACCCCCTTTCCAACGTACGAATGCGCGCGCGCGCGCGCGCGCGCGCGTGTGTGTGTGTGTGTGTGTGTGTGTGAAAGATATTTTCCGTAACCTTCAAGAGAAGCCTGAACGTTTGGACGATTATTTTGTGGCTATTCTTTCTTATTAATTTTGTATACCGTTAGATGAAAGCTACATCTGTATTTATGCTTTCTACAATATTTATATTATAACCGGAATTTTAAAAAACAATGTACATTATTTCATTGTATTTCTCAACTCTTTGTTTTATGTAGGTAATCGATTTGTGCAATGAACGACTCAAATAACATTGAAATCAAGTAACATCGTTTCAGAGAGCAACACTATCTTCGAAGCATCTCTAAATATCTGAACAGGCTCATTACAAGGAATATTCCGCGAGATTAATTCTCGAATTGATAATAAGACGGAATAATGTCGGTCGGGGCAGCTTAGAACGCAATCGCGCGGAGTAACCAAATTTTCCGTTCTTCATGGCTAAAGCCGGTAAATGTTAACAAGTGAACGCGCAGGCGGCGCGGCGTGTCTCCGAAGACAACGTGTATCATTAACCACAAAAGACCGGCTTAACCGTGCAACGCGTGCAGGTGCGCCCCCAGCGAATTTAGGTTAATCGTTCTACCGGCTAATCGTTAGATGTATACCATTTGCGCAAGTAGGGAAGGGCCCGTAAAGCACGCTCAACATGGTTTGCACGTCGAGAAAATGATGAGACATCATCGATCCCTTTGGAAGATCCTGTTTATCCCAAGCACCGGACTATTATCATACCGAGTCATTCGACGCCAAGGATTTAGATCAAATTGATATATGATGTAACCCTTTTGTTAAATTGATAGGATTTAAGTCATCGTTTTGCTGATTTAGAGCTTGTTTAAGAAGTATAACAGGCTGAGTTTGAGGATTTCGAGAGTTCGGGTGACAATGAAGTCTGTAGCTTTTCAATTGATAACGGTGTTTATTACGTCGTTATATCAGTCTGTTAACTTTTTATTTATCAGTATAATAAGATTACGTCTATAATCCTTTAAATATTCCAATGATAATTTTGTATTTTATCTCGAATTAGGAAGCTGCGCCTGGGAAATTTCGGATTCGGACGGTTGATCCTGACGAGCCAATTTCACGTCCAGTTAACACGTAAACAGCCACGTAAAAGTTTATGGCGCAATTGTGCATACTAATAGCGGGTAACGGAGTAGCATAATGACTAGTGTCTTCGTATTTGCGACAACGCTGAGAGTCAATTTTCGAGTTAATGGCAATTTAAAAGCACTAAAATTGCGTTACTTGTACTTAAGTTTCTTTTCCACGTATTCTCATACAATTTATAAATTAAAAATAATTTCCCCATCTTTTCAATCTCGAGTACTAAATAGATGAATTTTATACTTTGGCCTTAAATAACTTTTACCATACAATCAATTCAGCCGTTCATTGCACAAATCTATTAACTCCATAAAACAAAAAGTTGACAAATGCGATGCAATAATGTACGCATAATATTAATAATGCGATGTAATAGTGTTTGTTGTTTAACGGTGTTAATCTTTGTTATTCAGGTTATTATAAATATAAAAAGTTATGACTATACCAAGTGCTTTGACACTTAAATTTAAGATTTTTCAAAAATTGGAGTTAATGTTTGCGCAGTGAACGGCTGAATTATGGTTCACACACATTCATTTTCACTATATGTTACCTCTCTCTCATCCTAGCATCAACGCGAAATTAACGATGAGCGTGACGTTTTTATCGTCAAAACTAAAACACCGCGATGACTCGACAAAAGGCTATTCCTCGAAACCAACAGTTTTCGTTTGGCACGCTAATGCACGATTCACCGTGAAAGCCGTCGGACATCACGTTATCTGGCAACGGAAGTAGAAAGTCAACCGTCTACAAATTGGTTTTACCCGCACGCTCGGTGCGCCGAAGGAAGATTAAAGAGAGTGGTCGTCGAGCCTCGCATAATAGGATTTCTCCGGCATGCGACGATAAGAATTGTCTTCGCGAGGAATTCCCCTTGGAAAGAGATTTAATAAGTCGTTACTCGATCATGGAACAACTGTCTGAGAACCTACTTGCTCGTTCGATGATTGCACGAACCTGCCTCGCGTTATCAACGAACATTACCACGATTCACGTAATTCAACGACGAGGAATATTAATCCTTTGCACTCGGATGTCTCTCCCGAGGAGACATCGCAAGTCCAGGAAAACTTTATTAGTGATTACTTGACTGCGGATCTGTATGCATTTATAGGAAATTTGAATGTACAAGAACCTACAAAATGCAAACGATATGTAAGAATATAAAAAAGATTGAAAGTAAAGTTCACGTTATAATGTTTGCAGAATAAAATAAATTCCTATTTAGGTTCAATCTTTATAAGTACGATTACAAAGATTTTATTGGGCATAAAGATCCGCAGTCTAGTGATTACACAGGACAAACTTATGGAAGCGTAACATTTGTAAAAGTGTATGATTCCTTGAAAATTTCTATTCAAATATCACGAAAAATCAAATGGAAATATCGGGTCTCTGAAGTAGTTTATTGCGGGATTCTACTATACCTACATATGGCGACCAGATGATCGAAGGCTTGCAAGAATCATTATGTTCTTTGCAGACCAACAAGTAAAATACCTGTATGTCCAACTCCGTGACATCATCCTACCCTGGCACCATTACCTCCACCCTCATCAAATTTTCAAAAACGACCACATCGACAAGGAAAAATGTACACGATGAGAGACTAAAGTGAACCTCTGAAGAGAAACATCGTGTGGAAACAATCAAAACAATCACGATGACAAAATAAAATCATTAATTACTCCAATGAAGTGTTAACCACTTCTGCGCAGCTTAAAGTCAAAAAGCAAACGTTAGCCACGTCGACCTATAAAGCCCAGCGTGAACAAGACAATCAACGCTCGACGATATCCGGCAGCGAAGAATATATTTTCGGTTGCGCGTTTCCCCATCGGCCTAGTCTGGGATTTTTTGCGCGAGCTGCCAATATCGGCGCGCGGAGTGAAAATTGATGGCTCCGAATCGGACAGGAAGATTTTTCCACGGTTCAGCGGTTATCGAGCCGAAGTGATAAGCAATGAAGGCCATGGGATACCGCCGCCGGCCCGCAGCCATCGGAGCGTGTAATTTTCATAGAACCATGCATTTCCATGTACCAGTTCCACGATGTATGCACGGGATACACGCATCCAGTCGTTTCTTACAATACCCGCGCGTACAGCGGGCAAAATGATCATGCTAGTGTGAAATCTCTGTACGTGATCCCAAGTTCCCGTACCTTCGAAGGCGAAGAAGATAGGGTGCTTGTGATATTTAAAAATCAAGTGGAAATCTATCCAAGTTTCATTGAAAGTATAGTTTTTTTTCATGATTTATTCAATTTTTTATATCGCATAGAAGTAAACGTTCTACTTGGATATTGCATTAGGTGGACTGGAAAGTAATATCGTTTCTGCGAATCTCAATATTTCGTTATCATTTATCAGCTCATTGATTTTTATCGATCTGGAATTGAAAATTTGCATACTAGATGGCAAAATGCTGTTGATAACGAGGGTGAGAACATGATTGATTAAAAATAGAAACTTATTACGAATGTATTTGTTAAAATTTAACGTACAAAAAATGACATTAATGTTCGGTCCACCTAATACTATTAAAATAGAACATATTCTTGTAAAGTATCTATGATTGCATCGAAACATTCTTCTATAACGACCAAAATGAATTGTGATTCTAATATTAATGGCATGAAACTGGCAGTGAAGTCGCAATAATAGCGTCAAAGCAAATGTCGTGCACAATGCAGAATACACCGTGGAACAGAGCACACGAAATCATGATCAAAATTGCCTGTAATCCAACAATACAATCCTCGTGTTAGGCATTCGTGATAATAGACAATTCGGTCAATTTTATTCGGACCGTAGGACATTTCATTAATCGCAAATTCCAGTGGTTAAACGTGGATGTCACTCTATTAGTTTTGATACCAGAGGTTCTACCGTATCAAGTAATCGTAGTTTTTAACATCCGTCTCCGCGCTAGACCAAAATTTATCGTATTCCTGAACCGTTTATCAGCGTGTGGGAGCGGGTGTAACGCGCGCGTAATGCATCGGCCGGTCGATACCATTAATTGTCCGAAAGAGTCGTTCCACCGTAATTTACTGGTCCACTTGGATTAACTTGTATCGAGACACCGTCATGAGATCCGCCATATTTTGGTCACACGTTCTAGTTAAGTAGTTCGACGAAGAACTCTCAAAGTAAAAGAAAAAGCAAAAAATGGACCAGTAAGACACACGGTGGTTGGAAGACTAACCCTTTACACTCTGCGAGTGTAATAAAGTTAAAATATGCAAACAAGAATCGCATTACATAAAATACTTTTGAAAGGTACACTTGGACATTACTATAAAATTCTTTCACTTCTTATCTCTCAACGGTTAGTCTAGATACTCCAAACCACGGAGACTGTTCTTTGATGAGTAAACTTCGACTAGCAAACTAAGCAGTGGGGTTCTTTCTTGCTTGTGAGTTTGACCTAAAATATCCTCTTGCCGAAGCCAATTACCATTTGGGAGTCGCGTCTAAGGTGGGATTTGCTTGAATAGTCTTAATGAAGAGTCCTCTGGCAGATCCAGGACAGAACCCAAACAGAGCAACTAATTCAAATTAAAATAAACAAGAAGTCTTCTGGGAAGACAAATTCTGCGTCTCTTGGCGTGCAAAGACAAATACGTATAACAACATCCCACTTTGATGAGGGCCTCTTAGTATAAACACGTCAGATAAACACTAAAAATCAGGGAGTATATAAACTTAAAATGCCTCGAGTAGCGTCTGCATTTAAGCGATTTGACGATTGTAGGCAGCCCCGGAAGACTTCTCTTTAAAAGCCCCGCGCCAGCGGCTTTTCGCGAACGTAAGACAGGGCGGGGGACGGAGTGGGGAGAGGTTGGGATGGGTCATTGTCTCCGGAGAGGCTGTACGACGCGATATGCGCGTGTGGCCCCCTATGTGACGTCACTTCCGCCGCCCCCGGCCTCTGCCTCCTCGAAAACCGGTATACCATCGTCGGAGTCTTTTCTCTTCTATCCCCCCCACTGGTTTCTTTCCCTTACCCTTCCCTCACTCGAGGAAGAGAACGTGTACTGTTCGCGAGAAAATCTCGATGCAGCGGCGACTCGCGTGGGCGGTGTTTCAGCGCTTCGGGGATTAGATTCACGAAGAAGCGCATACCGGTCATGCTCTCCTCACCCTTATCCGCAGCATTACGAGCACGTAAGTGCCGAGCTCTCGTTTCCTGGAACATGTACCGCCAACCAAACGGCGCTAAAAAACAACGACGATTTATTCCCTTACACGACCCCCTAAGCCAACCGTGTCACACTCATTTTAGTCAATTTGCGCTTTGCTAACGAGTCGCTGACCGTGGATGTAAAGGCTTTTCCAAAAGGGGCTCTAGGATTTCGTTTTCATCTCGATCAAGTCATATCTCGAAAACAACGCGGTTCCTCCGACAACGTTAAATAATGTCATATTACCTCAAACTAATGTAGTTAAATATTCAGGAATGTTTCTACACTCATGACTTACATGGAAACAACTCATACGAACAAAAATAAATCAAATTCGCATCAAAAGAAAAGAAATATACTGCGTTACCAGAAAACTCTCAAAATTAAATATGGACAACACACTACTAATACATAAAACCATTATTAAACCCATATGTACATATGGAATTGAAATGTGAGAAATGGGAGAAAAAAGCCACATAACAAAATTAAAATCTGCACACTCTATTATATTTAAGACTGTGACTAATGCACCATGGTATGTGCGTAATGATGAAATACGCAAAGATCTGTAAATTAGATCGGTATCAGACGAAATAACTTTGGTAACCACTAAGTATAAAACGAGATTAGACATGTACCTCAATGAAGTAACAAGAAATCTGTACAACATAAACATACCCAGAAGATTAAACAAAAAGCATCCGAATCATACTTGGAGATAATAAAAAAGAACCACTATTATCAATCGAAAGATTGTACAAATGGAAAATCAAATAACGAGCCAACTAATCACGACAGAAAACCAAAGAAATCCTTACAGATGAGTCCAACCGGTGGTTTACCAGATACGTAAAAAGAATAATCCACTAGCCGTAATTATTCTCAATTGAATACATAAGTGTTTCGAGCAGAATGTACGTTGTCAGAGTGTATACATGATTGCATGGTATCCTGATCGCTGCATCAATGCTCCGCGAAATGTGAATTTGCACTTAACGTTTTCAGCTCCTTCTTGTCGGTTGTTTTTGCATCTGGAAGTTGGATGTCTCGCGGTGTGATTGGCGGAAATTGTGTTTTCTTGGGTGTTCCTCGCGCAGAGGTGTAATTTAGGAGAGAGGAAGTTGTCAATTATCTCGTAGTCTAGGAGAATATTGCCATGATATTTTTAGAATCGGATTAAATGCTTAAATCATTATTAAATACAGTCACTATCGAGTCACCAGTTCAATACTGGAGCCACTATCTATCATTAGGATGAAGTTTTAATAGAGGGGTTGTCCAAGATTTAAGACTATCTTTGAACATCGCGGTCCATTTTCCCGTCTTCCGCGTTTTCCATTTCGCAAGACAGTCAATTACGAGCTCCTATCCTTATCCTTTCCTTACCCCAAAGACACACCTCGTCCTTTGTCTTTCGCAAACTCTTCCTTCGCTGTGCTCGCGTACGCGGAATAATTCCGACTAGACGTTTAATCGGTTATGAAATTTGCACCTTCAACGCGTGAGTCGCTCCATTGCCGTGAAACTTCATTTTCCGCGGACTTATTAAAAAAGTTTCGCGAGGCTTCCGTGTCGGATGGTCTTCCGGTTCCGTAAGAAAATCGACTCGCGAGATAAATAGTTGGAAACTTCGTTAGATAGGGTGGCAAGAAAAAAGTGTAGTTATCTAGTTTCACAGGGGAATTCGGTTTAACTATCATTAAGAAGTTACCCGTGAGACGCGAAAGACTGATTAGTCTCTGAAACATGCTCACACGTCGCTCATCCTTCAAACGTTAAACCGAGAACAAAAGGTGGAAAAGCGTGAAATCGCCGACGAAGGAAGCACTCAATTTGTCCACTTGCAATTCTCATTTACTCTTGCAAAAGATATTGCGAGACTGAACTCACAGGTACTGCTTACAACATCTGCATCGTATTCACGTTCATGAACGAAAGCAGTTTAAAATCCGAAGAAAGGATCACTGCTTTCCTTGCGTTTCGTCTGAAAAGCCGTTCACGAGTCTGCCTTCGCCCCTTCACGGATGTATACTTCCAGAAACAATGCGTACGTGATCTATCTCAACGGCAGCAGACAAACTCCCCCGTTTTCGGAGCGAAATCAAATGAAAACCGAGAGCGTAGCTTTAAGAACGGAAGTAAAGGCATTCCTTTATGTGCTCCGAGCAAATTGCACTTCATCACTCGGAACACTCTGCGAGGAAAACGGCATACAAAGGAAACTGCAGTTAACAGACAATTGGCTTGTCCAACAGGTACGGTGAAATTAAATATTCAGCCTCTTGGAAGCAGTCGAGCGGGCAATAATAATAACCTACAAATTGATCTGTCACAGAGTTAACGTTTCGTTGGTTGCGAGGCTATTAGACGCCTAAGAACACGATTCTCCCGTGTCTGAGCGAGCAGTCGCCATTGCATGTCCGTGTTGGAAACGGAACGCAACCGATTCGAACTGCATGCGAGCCACGACAACGCGACAAGTTCATAATTACGGGAACAATGCGTCGTGCTTGACGTTGTCTTTTTTCCCTTACGAGGACAAGCCTTCTACCTTTGATGCTCTGGGCCAGCTCGTTAGCCGACATTCCCCGTCGAAATATGCAGCCACGAGCTTTGTTATCAATTGTGCGTACGTGTCGCGAAACCAGGAAGGCTTGTAACGTGTCGGAGCGTTGGAAGAGTCTTTGTCATTATTCAAAATATTTCGTCGACGCTCGATTATCGCCGTCCGTGCCTTTCAAGTCATGTTTAACACGGTGTTCGTCCATCCCTATAGTTTAATCCATTCACTACCAGGCTAATTTAAAGCGTTTTGACTTGGGCACCAAGATTTAATAAAAATGTGTCATCTAGGTTATTATTTTCATAATAAAAAGTGATACTAAATTTGTTGTTTTAACCTTTCCGACCTGGCGTCCACAATTGAGGACACAAAATTTAAATGGACTCGTACATTACCGACACTATTGTGTAGGGGGAATGTCCTTATTTATGCCCATGACGAAAGACCAGTTTTCCTCAAAAACTACACTATGAGGATTTTTTTTATTTTTTCCATACTAATTTTAGTCTAACTTAACCCTAAAAATTGAATTACATCAGTACGAGAAAAAAAAGTAATTCAGATCTGAAAGGGTTAAAAACAAAATTGACGATCTTTTTTTGCAATAATTCGTGACTCAAAGGGTTATAAAATTATTTATCCCTTGAGTAATTGGAATTAATTGGAACTACGAGACATTCTCGTAGTTGGCAGCGAATGGGCCAAACATTGATAAATCATTAAGCCAAATTTGAATTGCGTTTGCTTAAAAGTACACATTGCTGTGGATGACTCATTTCATCACTCAACAGAACAGAATCCCGCCTTAACTCGGATTATAACACCGTGGATAGATCCACTAGATACTTAGGGAGCATTAAATTTAATATACCCGCAAAGTCGTTCTCCTTCGTTTGAAGTACACCCTTCGAAGCCCAGTTTGGCCGTCCTTCCAACCCTTTATTAAATACGAATTGTTCGGCTCGCCTGATTTCCGCGCGCGTCAGCATCGACGCTTGCGTCTGGCGGTCTGTAATTACACGCGGCGATGGAGCTGATTTAGGGTGTCCTTTGCAGGGGAGCACAGGTGGTCCACGCTTTATCCAAGTCGCCATTAGAGGATAGTTACGACGTGTGCAATTTACGAAGACGCGCCACTTAATGACGCGAGCACGCGATGATACGAGCATTGGCCACATTAATTCCAAGAGAGGTTTATTCAGTCTACCAGTCAGCTCTTGAAAGTATGTGTGTAAATTTGTATTTATTGTTTTCATTTTAGAAGTAGAGTCGTCAAATATTAAACAAAATTTGTTGAATTATTGAGAAAATCAAAAATTGGTCATTAATTTATAGTAAGAGGGTTATGCGTTTGATAATTTTCATTTCGATTCAGTTATTCGTTTCCATTACAATAAAATCACACTGAAACCGTAATTTTCGAACTTAAGTGGCAGACTGTTTCCTTAAGAATTCATGACGGAAATTCGTAAGCGGTGCACGCGTGAACGCGGCCCGTCGAAAACATGTTTTACAGCGTCACAATTCTCGCCTGGCACCTTGGCTGCGTTACGTGACCTGTAATTATATGCCCAATGTGACAGACATCATTGCTCCGGTGTCATTTATGGCCCGTGAGAAATTCCGTCGTCCCGGTAGAATTTGAATGTAAACTGCCGCGTTGCCGTTGACGTTACACGTTCAGTCATTTCGGTCGTTGTAACCGTATCCATTCGACCTTAACGGGTTCCTTTTAGCGTGATGTTGTTATTTCAGAAAGTAGTTTAACGCACTCGTATCTGTTATCGTTGATGTTGTTCACTGAAATTCTCAGACATCGTCAACCATCAGCGACAGTGCTGATTGATAATGAAATAATAACATTAAGAAACACCAGAATTTTCTTTACTCTCACGTCTATTGTAGATGATCACCAACAAAAATTTATTTTTGAACGCGTCAAACCTTTCAATTGTAAGTTGTCGAGTAAGTCGAGTGAACGTGCCATGTGAAGTGTTAACGAAATATTTAGTGCGAGAGAATTAGTCGCATCGAATGTGTAAATTGTTACAACAAATTCCAATTAATGTTGCATCCTTGGTGAGGATCCTCATTAGAGTCTCAATTTAGAATAAAGAGAGAAGAAAAGTGTAATTAAAATTTAACTGTAATTATAGTTTAAATACAAGAGGGAAAAGGTAAATACGAAATTATAGTTACAATTAAAATTTAATTGCACTTTCTTTCACGGCTTGTGATAAACTCTGTAATTGAAAGTCCGAAAAGCAATTTTATTTTTAACACGCTCATTATCGAGAAAAGGGTAAATTATCGCTAAAATAAATTTCGAATGAAAAAACATACAGCCTTAATACACGATTCATTTAGAAAAATAGCTCATTTACAAAATTTTTTTGTAGGTGTAAATATATAGTACAAATAACCTGTTATGCCGAATACGATATAGATATCACTTCTACAATACCTTTCTAAATGACACACTATTAATTTATTATGACAAGAAATGATTACGTCAAGAAACAAGACTTAGCAGAGCATTGTATTCTTGATTGAGTAGACGCGTGACGAAAACTGAATTATATTATGGATATAAGTAAGGTCCCTAAGAAGTGAACACAATGCTCCCAGTCTAAGATAAACATCGAGATCTCATCGTGTGAAAGTACGCGAGTGTAACAGTTCTTTTGTTAACTGTATGAATACAGAAATAAAATGAACGGTTGCAGAGATTTGTATCTCTGACACCGAAAGAGATGTGAAAAGCGGAGGTCGGCATAAAAAAGTCGTGGAAAATATTAGACGCCGGCGTGGCAAAGGTCGAGAAAGAACTGTATCGGCACGACTATTCGCAGATACGTCGAGTTGAGCAGTATCGATAATGTTCCCAACGTTAGCCGAGGTATACTGTATGAGTACAATTATTTAATTAAAGGTACATTCCTTTTTCAAAGAACTACGTATATCTAGAATGAACTTTGTCAAATTTTTCTGCATGCAGCAATTTCATATTATTTTCTTATCAACCACAGATCTGAATCCCTATTCAGAAATGCAAATTAATATTCCCACACGGTAACTTCCTCATTTCAAAAGTCGACGTAAATAGGAAAATAAGAATTCGAGTATGAAATACGAGAGATGTGTGTAACGCAAACGTAATTAAACGCAACGAAACGGAGAGCGATACCGACCGTTATAATAATTAAAAAGGGAGAGAATAATTTTTCTCGCTCTTTGATGTTCCCGGAAAACAGAGAGGAAAACCTAACGAAAGCATTCCGCGTATTTTCTCTTAAATTCCTAGATGGAACGCTGTACTCCGCCGACTGCTGACCGTGCTTCCTGTAAATAATTAAATTTATGGACTCGAAAAGCAGTCCTCTTTGTAACTTTCGATTCAGCCAACTCTCGTTCCAACGGCGATAACGCTTGCTTTTACTGGCCGATACTATCAAGAGGCGAGCTATTTCGCGTTCGCTTTTGTAGCGCGCTCGTGGCTTGTAAGGAACAGCAAACGTTCTCTAGAATGTTGCAAGTATCGCGCATTTAACTCTATAGTTTCGAGCGGTTTTCTGCATTCGATCATACTATACGACTAGGCGAAATGTTTATGTTTATGTGGACTTTGCGCTGCATCGACACGCGAATATTTATATTATCGATGAGCGAAAAGAGTGTGACTGACTCCAGCCCTTAGGGTTAACCAATCGCATCCAGGAAAACGCTCACGTCCACAAAAAAAAAAAATAGGTTGCAACGTTTGTATAGGACACATTTTGTTCGTGATCGAATTTACTTCATACTTGGTCTTAATATGCTCATGTATATAATTATGTTGCTTTAAAATTGTCTTATTTTCGTAAATGTATCTAGAAACTTCAAATTTAACATGTAATATAAAATAACAGTATTCCACCCGGGTGAAACCGCGGGCCACAGCTAGTGAAACATATATGAATTTAAAAACATCGACCTATTATTTAATTTATACAAACTTCTTTAATAGACATAGAAGGTACGAATATTTGTGAGACTGACTGTATCAAAGTAAGTACTTTGGAAGTTATCTGCAGAAAAAAAATTCGTTCAGTGGGTGGTTAACTAGGTAGTACAAAATAAATTAACAGATGCCATTTTGTGTATGTTGTTAAATACGTTATAAAGTCGAAGGAGAACCTGAAAAAGACTGCTTCAGAAGATATTAAGTGTCATATTTTCGTCTTTGGGGAATCATGTTCGCGCACACCATAGGCAGAAAAACTCGTTTCGCAAGCGACACGCGCAAATAACGGCACAGACAACAAACCATCCGAAATATCCTGCGCGGTAGGTTCGATCGCGTGACAATACCAGTCACGATACAAGTAAACATTTCGTAATTACTTATGACGATATTGTAGCCTTTCAAGCGGCGAGTGTATTGTTCAGTGTAAGTACCTTGTGCGGCCTGGTCGCGCTCGCTTGCTCTCCCCGGTTCGTTAGAGCTCGACACGCCCCTGTTAATTCTAGCACAATATTTAAGCAGAGGTTCATAACCATCGAGTACACACATCAACCAAGAGAGTATCTCGTTTACATATCCAGCGATCACGATCAACCGAGTCTGTTTTATTTAGCACTCACTGGGAAAGGACTCTTTGGCGACTCTGCTAATTTGCCAGCAGTCGAGGACCATTTTTCAGCGAATTCGCGTGGCTCAAACGGACAGCTATCAAATGGCCATTCGTTTTTCAAGCAGAAACTGAAAACAGAATTTCCATCTGTCACATGACTGCGTGCGCGAAGCGTGAACGTTTGAGTGGAGTCATCTTTCGTTACGGGCCGACAAATAATTTGATCCCCATAGTACCAGCGATGGATCCAACAGCTGAGATTGATAAGATTGTAACGGGATTTGTTGAGCCATTTATAAAACATGCTCGTTGAAATTGTTTGCAGAGTGCTCGCAATTTAATTAACGCAGGTCCGTCCTGAAAAGGATAAGGGGTCTTTTTCCAGTCCTACAATCGGAGTAACAGAGTGATAGCTGGTAGATGGGCATACAACTTTCGTTTGAATTTTCAAGCGGAAAGTGGAGAGAGAATTTCAATCTGTCGCGAAAGTGCATACGTTAAACGAACGTTTGAGTGGAATTTTCTTTCGTTACGGTACCAGCGATTTAGATCTATCAACTGGGATTTACAAGTTTTTAATGGGATTTTCATAAATCGCTGGATGTGAGCTTAAAATATTTGTTCTCAACTGCCACCGAGGAAATATTAAGTATTGTAATCTGATGATACAAGCCTCAAGGTACGTTTCATCACATTAATCGATAATTAAAATTATGAAACTTTCAAATGTGTTATTATTCAAATGATTGCGATATGGTCCTTTAATTTTGCTGCCTAGTGTCTTTCAAAAATTATTGCAATGAATTCAAAAGAATGGGTGTCGCGGTGCGAAACATCGTCGACACGTTTCAGTTTCTCGTTGCTCGCGCAGTAGCTAGTCGCGAAAGACAGGCGCGTGCGTCGCTTAGCTCGGGAATCAAAGAGGGAAACGGAGGGACAGGAAACTGTACCGAACAAAAAGTCGCCACGATTGTTCTTCCCACTTGACTGAGGAAAAAAAAATCGGGTGAAACTTCGCTAACAATACCAGAAATTCCGACGACACAATGGCGCGCTGCAACGGATGGCGTTGGTCGTTCGACGTTCGAGAAACGACAAGAACAATCCGAGGTTAGATTGTCTTCGACGCGGTTCTATCGACGAGGACGTTTATCTGCGCAAACGTGACAGGAAAATGATCAGACTGAATTAAACTTGTCAACGTGAATGTTGGCTTGCGCAGAGATGGGCAAGGTTATTCGAATACTGAATATGGAATAAATTTAATTTCAAATGGATTGAATACAAATGTTTGAAACTTTAACAGCCAAACAAAACATATTTTCTGTCTCATTGATGCAGTGTATAAATGAGGTAAATAAATTTAATTAATCAAATAAACAATTTCACATTGGGTCAACATTAACCTCGTCACGCTTCACCCTCTATTATTCAGCCATCTTCTGTTCGACGATCAACGAGTGGCTGGACGCGAGTTGGACGACGAGATTTAACGAATTAATTAAATCCCACGAAGTAATTATCGAACTCGTTGATATGTCAGCAAGCATGGCATGCCGCGACGATGGCGACGAGGGATTGGGATGTCCCTGTGGCACGCAAAGGATCGAACAGAGACGGTCTCGCCCCCGTCGACGCGGCAAAAATCCAATTTAACCGACGAGTACCGTATGAGTCTGGTGTATTCGCAGCGGCTCGTGAATTATACCAACGCATAACGATCGCCCGAGTCCGTTCTAAATTACCTCTATCGACAAACGCGATGTTTTTATACCCCTCGAAAGTCGTTTCGACTGGTTCCCTCCTATCGTCGGTGTTTTGCAATATCGGGTGATAATATCGATCCCGCGGCGAAGATGAACGGCTTACGCAACGGCTGATCTTTTATTTACATAGCTGTTTTCCCGCCTCCTTTCCTAGGCGTTGAGTTCGTTGCATTTTCGATGAGAAGACTTCATTCGTGCGGAGTCGCGGAGGACGCGAAGAAATTAATGAAACTGGCGAGAGTGGAGGGATCTCGGATTTCAATCGAAATCTTTGCTTTATGAATGTAAATAGGACATATGTAATTGGTGTGTTTCGAGTCTCTCTTTCTGTGACTGTGTTCGACTCGTAGTTTTATATTAATATGTATTCCACTTGCCAAGGATATCGGGTATCAAAAAGAACTGTGTGACAGAAATGAAACGTTTGTTTTTTCAAAAAGTTGTTAAAGCTTTAGTTTTCGATGAGATTGAATGTAGTTCGCGTTGGAAGTAAGACGATCTCATCGCTTTGTCTTACGATTAGTAAAAAGTGTGATTCACTAGAAATAGGAATCTTTAGTAATTTCGGTATTTGAAATAATAGGTACACCCCCGCTCAGAAGTATGTGGACACTTCCTTAATAGAAATAAATATCTAATAAAAGTTGCGAATCTATTAATATCAATTATGTCATTTATGTTTCAATATGTGTATGTTCCATTAGAAAATATATTTTATTAATAATTTTTTTAATATCGCATTTGTAATAATAACAAAACTATAGAGATAATTAGATAATGATAACATTTCTTTTACCAAACTTGGATACTATTAATTTCTTCATTACATCCGAAGTAATATTATCTCATTTATTTTGTAATATTTATGCCATAAATGTTTTTGATATATTGGATTCTTCCTAAACTTTTTTATTTGAATACATTATTTATTCATTGAAGGTAGTAAGTGTCGTTATATTTATGAACGATGGTATAAGTTAAAAGTCTAGCTTGTCTATGTATTAATCCTAGCATCAACTTTGTATACGCTGTAGGAACGTTAAGTGCCCCGCCTGTTTTCTCAAAGTGAGTAGCGTAAGTCTACGGCTAAAAATACTGTTAATAGGGACCAGTAGCTGGGATTAAAAAGTCTACGATTAGGCTCCTGATGGACAAAGTGAAAACACGAGGTCGCGACTGGTCGTATCGAAACGATCCTCTCTTCGCTTCTTTCGCCTTACGTTCCAGCAGCTTTGTCCCCGGAAATTCTTCGGATGCTCGCCGTAATGGATCACCAGGGTCTTATCGCGGTAAGTCTTGGGGAATCGTGGCGAACCTTTCGGTTCTGAGACGGTAAACTCGCCACTGTCCAAGAAAAAGAGAACGAGCCACCGCAGCTCCCCTGGATGCCGGGGTAAAAGGCAGAGAGGTCAACCATTTCCGGATACCGAGGCATCTCCTTTAATCCCTTCGTTGTTTAGCCCATACGATGTACGCGCAAGGCGAAAAGTATCAAACTGGTTTGTCGTGCCGGCCAAACTGTTTACACTGCAGACTTTGCCGAGGTTTAATTGAGTTTAAAACCAGATTTACATGTAGAATGTGCCATGATTCAATCATCGTGGCCAAATAACGGCAACAATAACATTCCAAGCGTTCTTCGGAATATGAACGTACGTGGACCGCACACACGATGCTTTATTAATGGACTAAAGCTCGCCGCGACACCCGCGGGAGGCAAAGTGGACAGCGTTAGCTCGTTTACTGGAAAACATGTTGGCCCGTGGCCCGCAACCCTATGTCATTGTGTAGCAAACTAGGTACGGCAGTTTTCTAGGGTGATCAGAGTTTAACTACGTTTTCCTCGCGGTAGCAACCAGGTGAACTGCGTCATAGCAAATTCAGTTGATCGTCCAGGAACATCGTTTGCTCCCAACGAATCGAGGAATGCTGCCGACTAACGAGCGCTCACGTACGCGTGATCCCTCCTTCTTTTGGTACGTGCTCACTGCCATGATCGAGAACTCCGCGCGATAAATCTCTTTCACCGAATCAAACGTCGATCTGCGGGAAACTCCGATAAAACTGTTTGAAATCATTGCGAGTCCTTTGTTTTAACTCTACACTACTTAAGATTGGCAATCGAAGAAGCTCGACGTGGGTACTGCTATTTAATACTTAAAAATTCATATAAACCGAATATAATTACGTTAAGTAACCCTGTGTTCCGAAGTTACGCTATTGAATACGACACGATTCATGATTGCTGGATCAGCAATTGCTCGGAGAGCAAAGCGAATATGATTTTTCGTTTCTAGTCATACCGATAATATATTGAACTCCCCTCGTATGTAGTTTCGTGCACGAGAATTTCATTGGCCTGTGGTGGTTCGTGCGCGACCGATGTGCCACACAGGGTTATATCGATCTCCCGTCGAGCAAAAATAATACATTGTCAGTGGTATGCATATTCAACCGATGTAAATATTCATAAGTTGCTAGTGTATTGCCTTCGTGCTTCGAGCCCCAGCCACGGTAGCATTGTTCATAGTGTTGGTATTCTGACAGACTCGACGATTATACGGACTTGGAAGATAGTATTCGCTGTCCCACTGCGATGATTGTACGAGTTCGCGGCTTTGCCACGAATTCGTTCAACAGTTGTTTATTTCTAGCGACGATATGAAACTGGACTTCGATAGTCTCGAAGCTAGGAACTCTTAGGCCTCTGAACGACTTCAACGTGAAGTTAGGGACTCTTAGACCTATAGAAGACAATTTCCAAACATAGGATCTACCAGATGCCTTCCTTGAAAAGATTTATTAAGCAACAAATCTACTCCAAGGTAATTCTATAAATGCTTCTGATCGTAAGGTTTGCTGAGTGGGTCTTTAACAAGTCTTCTTATCGAGGACTACTAATAGTTTCTCTGTCTAAGCATGCTATTGTACCAGTGCCGAAAATTTATTGATCCCCCTTATCAAAGAACCAACTTGACTAATGGAAGAGGTTCCATCTCGGTCCCATAGGTACTTTCATTGAATGATGTCGCGCTCTGAGCATCCAGCTGCTTGGTCGAGGAACTAAGAGATAGAAGAGGTTCCCTCGATAGGGCAATTGAGGTCTCCCGAGTCGATTCTTTCACTTACTAAATCCTAGTAAACACGCTGGTGGTCTTCTCGATAGTTTGATCTTCTATCACAAAATGATAGAACCATCCCATAGCTTTCCAATAATTGGTCTTCGAGGCAACTTCTCTTATGAAAATTCTCAATATGAGAAACATTGCAACGATTGCTGTTGCAATCCTCAGAAACCAGCACGCATACGATCAAACTCCGTTTTTCTGAACGATGGAGACTCGTCAAACATGATCAAAGCGCAGACGATGGTATTTTTTACCTGGTGTATCTTGTATCGCGCGAAATGTTTCAACTGGAATCGAAACGTCACGAGTCGGGATTTATGGCCACGCGCAGAGAGCCGCTCCCCATTCTAGCAAGGTGACTGGCGGTCATTAGTAAATAGATCGCGGGAGAAAAAAAAGCCCGTTCGCGATATTCATCGCTGGACCACGTCATTAGCGTCGCGTTTATATTAATTAAGCGCTTGTCGAGCCAGAGGATTCCGAGGCAAGTTGACGAAGCGAGATTTTAGGAGATATTCTCGGACGGTCGCGTCAGAGTAATCCAGACCAGTCCAAGAAGCTTTCCTGACGTCTACCTCGAGAAAATAGCTCGTTTAAGCTTGGAAATTAAAACCAAGAAGATCCGGGGAGAAATCTCGACTTAGCATCTTCACCACCGAGATCTAAGGAGAAACAATACGACAGAGTCTGTCGAATGGAGGACTTTGCGAGTCCAACTGATTCGTTTGTGGAAGTTCACCGTTCATGGACTGTCCACTTGGTTCTTGTGACTCTTAGATTAATACTTGCCAGTTTCCTGCGTCATTAATAAGCGTATGCTTCAAAATGCATCGTCTCGATTGATGTATTCACCTCGAAATAAAACTACGCGATTGCAAAGTAATCTTCATATCCGCAAACGAGGATAACGTCAATATCATGTTGTACGACACCGACAATTTGTCTAGCATGCGTCTGCATCGATATAAACTCCTACCGAAGATGCAGTGACGTGACTGGCCAAGCTGTCCGCTGTTGGATAGTTTTACGATACAGCAGCCCACCTAGTCGCAAGTGACTTGCAAGTTTACTGCCGGGAAACACTACGCGAGAACTAAACTTGAAGGCTGCACATCGAGGCCACTGACTCCGCGTGGTGAATTATGGATTCATGACACGGCAATCGCCGTGGAAGAGGAACGAGCGAGACACTGAAAGCGCATATGGTTACCTAGAAATAGGAATGTTCTCGCTAATAAATTCTAGGCTAGCGTTCTAAGAAATGTCCTTTTTGTCACGGATATCGAGTCCTTCAAGAAGGTCAGGGTGCAGTCCAGTCACACCTGCGATTTTTTTCCTAGTCACTTTTAAGCAAAAACATCCTCACAATTCTATCCCTGTATACTTGACATCAAACAACAGTCAATCTCATAAATATTCGTACCCCCTATGTCTATTGAAAAAGTTTAACTAAATTAAATAATAGTTTTGATATTACCAAATGAATTTTTCATTATAAATATGTATATGAATAAGTTTATACATGTATACAGATGTTAAAAAAATCATTCAAAATTTATATGGTATATAGGCACATTATACTGAGTAAAAAAGCTTTAGTAAACATAGGTTAGAAGATCAACCGTTTCTGAGATATAAACATTTTTGTTTGCTAGTATCATGATTGACTTGCTTGCTTCCATCGCATGCGATGTTTATTTTAGTTTTTTTTTTTTTTTTTAATTCGACAGAAATGCGAAATTTTCAAGAAATTTCGCAACTCTGTAAAAATAAAATGCCAAACGTGTGTAGAAATGGAAGGTGGACACGTGGAAAATCTTCTGTAAACATAAAAAATTCAGTAGTCAATTAAGATTATAACAAACAAAAATGTTTATATCTCAGAAATGGTTGACCTTTTAACGTATGTTTACTGAAGCTTTTTTACTCAGCACAGTGTGTCCTATATACCATACAAATATTGAATGTTTTTGTTAACACCCTGTATATTCATATATACATCAACATATTTATACAAACATACACTTGGAAACATGAAATCTACCATTTAATTTAAGCAAATTTCTTCAATAGACATAGGGGGTACGAGTAACAAATATTATTATATTAATAAGAAACGTTAATATTACTAACTGTATTTCGATCAGTCTTTCCTTTGCGACATCCATTACCTCTCATAACCACTCATACCAACTTTCAAACCTCAAATGCAAGTCGATCGAGTCATAATTTCGCCAACAGTGTAAAACTGTCCTAATTACCAATCCAGGCGTACCAAAACGTTGGCACGTGCCGCGCACAATTGCTCCAAACGATGCAGTGCACGCTCGAGAATTAACTATTAAACGTAATGACGCCACGATTTCTCGAATCGTTCTAGCGGCGAAATTTAACGCGCAACCCCGAAAAATGGACCCCTCGCGAGTCCCATAATTCAATTAACCCGGCTTCGTCGGACTTAACGGGCTGCAATGCTGTATCTTCATTTTTTGAGCAGTGCCACGCGACTTCGCGTCTGTCGGATATAAAATGGGCATCATGCGCATCCTTTCATTCCTCAGGTGGCATTTTTTGCTTCTCTCGTGTCGATCGATGGGAAAGAAACTAAGCAGAGGAACAACCAAAGTGGAAAAAAGACACGTCTCGCAGACGTGCGGCTCGAGTGTCTCGGAGAATAAATTGAAACCGTTGCCACGGGTTCTCTGGCGATTTTAGAGTATTGTTACGCTTGATTCTTCTTCCACCCAAGATCGAAAGAGGTGGTTTCACGGAATAGCGAACGATTTGCTCGAAACGCGATTCTCTCGAAGTGATTTTTCGTTACCTAATCTTGCCGTTCCGTTGATTAGTCAGGTTTTACTTGCGCGCGGTGGAAAAAGAACTCTGATCTTTTCTGAGAGGATTTTCGTATTGGTTGTGAAATTTATTATTTACTTTCGTTGTATTCAACGATTTTAGTCGTTCAAATGTATTCGTAAAGTCTAGAGGAAATGGTGACGTTCGTTTCTCTAAACTGGAAATGTGAAGACAAGGTAACGTTAGATAAAGGGGGACAAATCCACAAAGACCACGCGTTTAACCAACTCAATAATTGAAAGACATAGTTAACGCGAAGTCTACAATCCCGCGAGGTTTGTCAGGTTTGTTCTACGAGATTCTCTATTCCTCTCTCTGCAGAATACACGCAGAATGTCGAAATCAGGAAGAAATGAATTTAAATTGCACCCAAGCCGAACCTAGCCAGAAAAACTTCCCGGTGAAAAAGTTAATATGCAAATCTCGAATTCAGCAGCGTGGCGATGATCAATGCGCTCGATGGCGGTCAAAAGGCGAACCCTGAATAAACGTTTATATCAACGACGGATCTTCCCCTTTTTTAAAATTCAAATTTCTCATTAGCGGACATTCCGCGAATGAGTAATCCCCGTGGTCTCTCTGTCGTGGACGTTATTGAAACGAAGTATACAAGGAAGGCACATAGAAACCGTTCCGGCGATAGTCGATAAATGTACGGTTGAGCGCATAGGGATTGCGAGCTGTTCGACAAAAAAAGTATGTATTGACATTAATGCCGTGGTCTACATTCGCTAAAGGACGTTGATCGCGATGAAGGCAAGCTTTAAGCAAGCGAAAAGAGATCGTGTCGGTTGGATCGAGACCCCGCGATGCTGCGGCAGGATAACAGAACGTTTCATCACTGTTCTTTCTGCGCGACGGTCAAACGGTTATGAGTATCGAGTTTAATTGACAGCAGTCGATTTATGGCTCCACGGAGAACCCCGTCGCTGTAAACTGTCGGATCCCGTCCCATAACAACTTTACAACGTCGATGAATCTTCGTTACAGCCAGGGATTGTATGTAATCACATGAATGAGTCAAACATTGCCGTATCGCGCTTCGAGTCAATGTTGCATCGTTGTTTTTTTATTTTCGCACTTGATATTTCACGCGTCGGAAGACTCGATTTGTATTAGTGGGGCAGAGTAATTCACGCGTAAGCGTCCCTGACCTATACACGTTAACACGTTGAGAGTCACGTCAGTCATCAGTGACAGACACTAACTTTTCGTTCAGGCCGCAGCAGTCGCCAGTGACTGACAGTGTAAAACATAATATAAATCTAAAAAATGTACATTGTTTTAAGTAATTCCTGAACATTAATTTAATGCATTCATTTAATATTTACTTATGGAAAAAAGGAAATATTTTTAATATTAAATTAATAGAACATTAATTCTATTTTATATTTTCAAAATACATACTTGTATCAAGGTTAACTAATTAGAAATTATTAATTTTTCTCAATAATATGGTATTTGCGTAATAATAATGCAATGAATTATTAAAATAATGATAAATCCAAGAATATCTTTAATGGTAAAATATGGATTGAAAGGAGTTTTATAAAAATTTGAGTTTGTTCCTTATCGAATGATTGGATTCATAAATATGGAGATAAAATAGATGAATAATTACTAATATTCATTTATGCATTTACATGCCAAAATACCAGCACTTTTAAGCAGCATGCCTGAGCTGCCATGAGCTGCCTGAGCACCATTTTAAGCAGTAGGCCTGACGGGAATTTCATTAAAAATTTACGTGGCGCTCAACGTGTTAATTAGATCATTTCAGGAGGGGGGCGGGGGTAACCTAGGTGGTTGTTCCTTAGATTACTGACATCGATCAATCAGCAATCTCGCAAATAAAAAAATCAACGCACTAACCTTCGTTATCAATGGAGAAGATTCCTATCCCGTCGCCTCCACGAATAGTGTATCCAATCCTGGAGTCGCCCCCGATGGGGTCAGCATCCTTGGCGTGGACGGTGGTCACTAGCGTGCCCACGGGTTGATTCTCGAAGACACTCGCGGACACAACGAAATCGTCGAAAACCGGTGCATGGAGATTCTCGTTCACGTCGACCACTTCGATTATAACCATCGTTTCGGAGGACAGAGACGGCTCACCCCTGTCCTTGGCCACTATCGTCAACGTGTGCACTTGACGCTCCTCGAAGTCCAAGCTCTGTGTAGTCCTGATGGTGCCGGACACTTTGTCGACTTTGAAGTAGCCCTCGCTCTCCATGGCATCCGACAGGAAGTACTCGATATCGCCGCCGGCTCCTTCGTCCGGATCTGTGGCGTCCACGACGGCCACCACCGTCCACACGGGCACGTCCTCTCGTATCTTTACCGTGTAGCTGGTCAGGGCGAACGTCGGGGCATTGTCGTTCACGTCGTCCACAGTAACCCTGACCAAAGCGTCCGAGTACAACGGGGGCATGTCTGGACCTTTGCCTCCGTTATCTTGCGCCCGTATTCTCAGTTCGTAGATCTCTTGCCTCTCCCTGTCCAGTTTGCCAAAAACGCTCAGCACGCCTGTCACGGGATCCACACGGAAATCGTTGGTCTCCGTCACCAGGGTGTAAGTGACGCGCGCGTTCTCTCCAAGATCGGCGTCGGTGGCGTTCGCTCGCCACACGTTGGTGCCGTTCAGAGCGGTCTCCGAGATTCGAAAGCTCGCCAGGGACTTCTCGAACTTCGGCGCGTTGTCGTTCACGTCGAGAATCGTGATGGGGAGCATCCTGGACGAGGACTTCTGGGGCTTTCCCAAGTCGTACACGCTGATGTTCAGAAAGTACTCGTTCTCTCGTTCTCTGTCCAGGTAACCGATCACGTTCAGATCTCCTGTATCGGGATCGACGCCGAACACGGAGTCTCTGTCACCGCTGGAGATGCAAAACACTAGTTTCCCGTTGTAGTCCAGGTCTCTGTCTTTGGCGCGTATCTTCACCAAGGTTGTCCCTATCTTCACGGATTCGTTCACTTTGATTTCATTTGGGAAATCGATGAACTCCGGGGCGTGCACGTTCTCGCCGTATCGGCTAGGCGTCAGGGTGTAGTCGTCGTCCTTCGACGGCAGGTTGTTTTTCTCAGCTGAAGCGATGGCTTCCGTGAGACGTCGCGCAACGCCGGTGTCGCGACACTCGAACGCTCCGCTCTGATCCGAGAGTATTCTTCCCTGAGCGCCCAGGTTCCTCTTGGCGTTCACCAGATGCATGTGCACCGTATTTACGTCCGCGAAGTGGGTGCCGTCCGTGGCGGTGACGTTCACGATCCTCTCGGTGGATTTGACGTCGGAGAGGTCGCAGGCCACGGTGAGCACACCACTGGCCGAGTCCAGGGCGAAGCAGCCATCTTCGTTGCCGGATACTATGCGATAGCTGATGATGTTGCCAGCGTCGAAGTCGATGGCCGACACGGTGATGATCTCCGAGCCGATCGGCACGTATCGCGGCACGTGGCCCGTGCAATCGATTCGCTCGAACTGGGGTCTGTTATCGTTCACATCCCTCACTTTTACGTGCAGCTGCATCTCCGCCTGTCGTCGGTAGGGCAGTCCCCAGTCACTGACTCGCACGTGCAGCAGGTAGTCCCGCTTCATGGTCTCGTAGTCGAGCACCTGCCGGGTCCTCAGGATCCCGGAGAAGTGATCTATCTCGAACGGCACCTTCTGAATATTGTCGATGCTGTACGAGATGTAAGCGTTCTCGCCCGAGTCGCGATCTTTCGCTGTGATTTTCACCACCGAGGTGCCTGCGGGCTCGTTCTCATCAATCCACACGTCCATGCTCGTCTGCTCGAACGTGGGATCGTTGTCGTTTGTGTCCACCACGTTGATCTTCACTTTGGCCGACGACTGCTTCCTGGTACCTGCGTTCCCTTGATCGATGGCGGACACCGTCAACGTGTAAAACGCTTTCTTCTCGGCGTCAAGGTTAGCGGCGGTGTACAGCATGCCCGTCTCAGCGTTTACGTAAAATTCACCGCCCTCGTTACCGCCAACGATCTCCAGGAACACCAACGCGTTCCTACCCTCGTCAGCGTCCGTCACTTTCAGCCTTATCACCGGCGTGTTGATGGGAGCCGTCTCGGGGACCCTCACCTCGTATATCTCTCGACTAAACACTGGCGCGTTGTCGTTTAAGTCGGCCAGGTGGACGGGCACAAATTTGTAACTGAATCTCTGAGGCACCCCGCGATCCATCGCCCGCAGCGTCAAATTGTAACCCTGGACCGCTGTTTCCCGATCCAGCAGATGCAACACCTCGATGTTGTACTCGCCAGAGTGCGGACCACCGGCTGACCGCACTCTGAAATGACCCGCAGGATCGCCACCCACGATGTCTAGACTAGCGATTTGACCGTGGACGCCTTCGTCGTTGTCTACCACGCGGACGATCGCGTAGATGTCGGCGTTCGAATGCTCCACTATGTCGGGTAAGTGGTGCACGTAGATCTCGGGAGAGTACAGGTTTACTTGGCGCACTTTGATGGTAACTTTCGCCGTGCTGGCTCGGCTGTTGCCACCGCTGCGGAAGAGGGCACCGCGATCCTTGGCCAGCACCATCAGCTCGTGAATCGCTCGTTCGGAGTACCTGGATGAGAAAGAAACACGGTTTGGGTGTCTTTGGAGAGTCTTGATGGAAATTCGATCGTGTTATGAAGAAGTCCTTGGGGCGTAAAAGTATTGTACCAAACTCAAACCTGGACCACTCTACTTCGGAACTCATAGTATTTTGAAATTATCTGGGCCGACATTAAAAGTAATACACGTCTACAAGATTTCCCACATAATTTATTCTTTCGTATGAATTGTTTATTGCACAAATCGATTAACTCCATAAAACAAAAAGTTGAGAAATCCGATGAAATAATGTACAGTGTTTTTTAAAATTCCCTTTGTAATATAAATTCAAATAAATATTGTAGAATGCATAAATACACATGTTGCATTCATTTAACGGTATATAAAATTAATAAGAAAGAATATCCAAGAAATAATCGTCAGTAATGTTACAATTTTTATATGACTGGTGGATTTAATCGATTTGTACAGTGAACGGCTCATACAGTCAATCCCATAAATATTCGTACCCTCTACGTCTATTGAAGAAGTTTGACTACATTAAATAATAAGTTTGATAATACTAAATGAATTTTTCATTATAAATATGTATATGAATAAGCTTATACATGTATATATTTATATACAGGTTGACCCACATAACTCTTAACAACTCAATATCTCGGAAACTATATCATGGATTTTAAAGTACTTGATCTTAGGTAGTTAGAAAGGCCCCTTAGATCCATGCAATTTAAGACCAAGGACTTTAAAATCGATGGTATAGTTTCCGAGATATTGAGCTGTTAAGATTTATGTGGGCCACCCTGTATACATCGACATATTTGCACAAACATACACTTGGAAACATCAAACTTACCATTTAATTTAAACAAATTTCTTCAATAGGCATAGAGGATACAAATATTTATGAGTCTGACTGTACATCACCAAGAAAATACGAGCTTTCCAAAACAATTATAGTCTGTATTTAGAGACGCAAATCTCGATGCAAGTAAGATGCTGCTACGTCGGTGAAACGCGTCGGAAAATTAGAAGCATCGTTAAGCGGGCTATTGGAGCGTTAACAGGCCGGTACGCGTCTCCTTTATGCGCCGAGATAAAATCCCAAAAAAGGATGAGGCTAAGACTCGACAAATTGCCTCGAGATCAACGCGAAGATTTCCACGTGGTCGTAAACGCTCGTCTCGAGGCACAGCGGTTAGCTCATCAAACGAAACAGGAGATTTCTATTACGTCCACCTACCTGAGCGGCCTGGTGAGCGTTATTACCCCACTGACCGGGTGAACGGCGAACTGATCGGTCTCCTTGGCGAAGCTGTAATAAATCTCGCCGTTCCTCCCTAGATCGGCGTCCTCGGCTATTACCCTGAGAATGCTGCGGTGGAGAGGCGTGTCCTCCGTTATGGTTGCCTCGTACTCGGTCGGATAGAACAGTGGGTTCAGATCGTTCGTGTCCAGGACCGTCACGACGACCGTCGTGTCCGCCTCCATGGTCACTCTGTTTTTACCCTCCCCCTTGGTCGCGGTGGCGCGCACTTCGAGCACGTAACGATCTTTTCGCTCGCGGTTCAACACGTCCACATTCCCGGTTCGAGTCCGAATCAGAAGGAAACAAAAATCGCCGACGGTTCGTTCCTCGGCTTTGAAGAATTTATCGCGATCACCGCTTACTATACGGAACCTGACGTCCAGATTATTGTCCAGCGACGTCAACTTCACGCCCATCCTCTCGTCGGGGACCACATACGTCTTCCCGATCGAGTTCTCCGGAATCGAAACATTGTACAGGGGATGGGTGAACAGAAACTCGCGATCACGTTGATCGTCGACGTCTTCGGTAAACGACGCCGACGTGGACGCCGGGACGGCCGGGAAAAAGGATTTGGTGACCGAGTTGCCGGCCGACGAGGAGAACGTGGTTGATGCGAACGTGTCGGAAGACGGGGAACCTGCTGTGGCCGCGAACAGCCACAGCCACAACCATGGCCAGGCGAGCAGCACGCGCTGCTTCATCCTCTTCATCGTGTCGCTAGCTCATCGTCAGTCGATTTTGCGAGTTAAATCCGTCGCTTCCTCCGGTAGAACGACGGGACTCCGTTGTTGCCTTCCCGTACGAGTTGCCCTCGTGAAATCGACAGCTGAAAACAGAATAGAGATTGATTAGTATCTATGTATGACCAGAATGCAAGAAATTATTTATATCTAAATATCTGAATGATATTAATTTTAGATTACGCCTTAGACAGTATAAGCACTCGAATTGTCGTCGATACCAGAAGACGGCTTGTTTATTGGGGTACCTGCGTGTGAATTGGCAGCACCGAGCCCAGAGTCATGGGTAACTAGGAAAAGCTCGACAGTTCGACTTTGCATGGTGCCGTTATCAACGAAAAATATACTCTTCCGTCACTCTTCCACACATCGTGCAGTTCAATTTTCTAACCTACGACCATCTTTGCCTCCTTAAATACTGTCACTAACAACAGCGAGTTAGGAAGTGTCTTATTTGAGGAGCCTTTATCAAACTCTGCAGTGAGATCCACTTTCTAGTGCCTGAATTGTTACTAAATGCCAACGTTTGAAGTAAATTCTCCTTCTCATGGGAACTGTTCGAGCCATTAATTCAACAACGAGATGGTGGATATTTCTCACCGCAAAGTTTGATCGAAAGGTTCTCATTATAAGAGACACTTTTCAACTAAAGGGCCTTGTGGATGAAGCCTCCAGCGGATCCAGGACTTGACTCATCTTTGTTTGTATTTTGAGGAAGTTTCGATGGCAGATAGCCAGACGCTATTTCGCTTTCTAAAGGTTTACTACTGGTTCAAGAGCTGCACAGGCCTTTCACGTAAGCCACGTATCCGCAGACGCTGAACGATGGCTGGCAACTACCAGGCACGTAGTTATCAGGTTTCAGATGACACCGCCCGTTCAGGAAACGTAGGAGTTTGAAAGGATTGCAGGCTAATAAAGAATTGGGTCTTTGATCCAACAGGACCTGGTAACTATGGCGAAATTAGGTAGAAAGATATCTTCTAGTAAGAGGGTTATAAGAACCAAGGTAACCACGTTACATTAAAGTCGTGGAATTCTAAAGTCATGATAGCGCGTCCTTTTCTAGTGTGTTCCTTCGAATAATAAACACTGTATCAAATAGGAGTCAGACGCGGTTCTCTCAGCCAATAGGATCGATTCGGAAAAGCTGGATGAAGTGGAAGCCACAGCGCTAAATCCGGGTTATCCTTGACGACAGCCATCGACTTCCGCTCGATCGAGCATGATGAGTAGACGGTTTACCCGAAGGGTTAAGGAAGGGCTATTGACAGCGAGGGCCCAGGCTCCGTCGACGCGTCGACTGGGTCTACACGCTCGATCGATGAACGTGTTGTGCAATAGAAGTCGTCTCGCTCGTGTCGAGTTGCTAACGATAGTTCTCCGGAAGTAACCACTATTTGAGACTAACTGAATTCGATTGCATGCTTCGCACTTGGCTGAGCTTTCGCGATCAATCCCGTTCTCGATTTTTATCCAACACTTTACGGCAAATTAAAAAGAGCATGGAATATTTCTGTGATTTACTTATGATAAAACTGGAATAATTGCTTGCTCGAATGTGAGACTTGCTGAGACTACACTAACCCTTTGCGATATATCGAATACGTTCAAATGGTATATTTTAAATAAAGTATACATGATTGTAATTACACATAATTCAAGGTGCCAACAATGCCACGTTGACAGGTATACTTCATTATTAAAAACAAAACCATGAAGCCTCTTTTAGTAAATCTTTTACTTCATACTCTTTCTACATAACGCTTGTTCATATATTTTTCTCAAAATCTCTGTATATATCGTGTATGTACCTTGTAATTGCAATAAGAGAACTTCAAGGAAACGCAGTTTTAAAAATTTGCTCTAGCATAAATTTATTATATGTAACCACTAACAAAATTTGGTAGACTTACGATGTCCCTCCATAGGGGACATCCGAGTGCAAAGGGATTTACTAAACCATCATATAGTGAAATCAATGAACCCTAGAGTCGCCAAATTAGAATTACTGGATGATTACGTGCCTACATTATCGCATATCATTCTCTTAGGGTGTTAGGATTGGATCAGATATACCTATGGATGATTTAGTTTGAAAAAATCGATTCTTTTCAACTCTCCAAGCGAGGAATTAATGCGCCAGGAAAATTTTTATTGACTGGTAATTCTTCGCGCACCGCAGAGCCGATCAAATTTATTAAATTTGATGCTCGCAGGATAATTGATTCGTATCGGGAACGCATCCAGGACGAAAATTGTTTAACGCGTGGAAAATAACATTTCAATTTTCCAGCGATATCCGTGTCTATCGAACACGGTGGGAAGTAAATCTGTTGCGCAGCCGATACGCGATCAGCGTTAAATTGCACGTGAACGAACTCTCGCAGCAGGACTTTTTGCTTCGGTTATCATCATTGTTTTATGTTTCGGTGTCGGGGAACTCGGTTATCTTCGACGAGACAATAGGATTCCGCGCACCATTAAAAGTTCGTATCGGTAAATTAGTCGCAAGAGAATTGCAGGAGTTTACTTTCGTATACTGTATTCAAAAATACTTAATGAAACTATAAAATGAAATATACCATAATAACAATGACGCCTTTAATACACAATACTAAAAGTACATTAACAGAATCGTCGATTTTAACCCTTATAATGTCGAACAACGACATATCGTTGTTGGCAACACTTGCGAAAAGAGCCGACGACGATATATCGTCATGCATACGATGGTACCTATACGCGTTACAAGGAACCTCTGTCTGAAATTGAATTTATATAATTTTTGTGGAATTTTAATATATTAACTAACTTTTTATAAACAATAAATACATACATGTCCTCGAGTATCTCTAGAATACATAGATACAACGCAAAAACAATAGCTATTTGAATAATTTATATAATTAATAAGAAAAAAGAAAAAGTCCACAGAAATATGAAGGAGATGTACAAATTCATAGTTTATACAAAATTAGTTAATGTACTTCAATTTTACGAAGTTATGCTCGGAATTGGTTAGTATATACGAATACTTTCTACATTCACTGTAAATTATTGAATTTCTCTTCAGAAATCTCATGTGAGATGTTCTAAGAATAAAAAATAATGTGTATGGGTTTAATTTTTTGTTATATTTCATGATTGATATGTAGATTATGCTATAGCAATAAAAGATATACTGTATATGCTAGAGCGATAAGGTATATAATAAAGTGTTTTCTCAGTAACGTTACAATATTAGTAATTTTGTTAGAAATAAGTTGTTAATAATTTTATTAAGTTTTATACTATATGTTCTGGAACAAACTATAACCAACCAACGTCCTTTTCAATACTGTTTATTAAATAACTTACTCTTTCATCTTTCCTAACGATATTGAATAAACATTATTAGTGCGATTGTTAATTAGTACAAATATTGCAATCAATTTAGCGTTAATTTATCCTCCCAATATTTCATAATATGTTTCCTTTGGAATTTGATAAATATCATTGATACTTTTATATTTATATTTTTTTTCTAAATTACATCAACTCGGTTTGGTATTCTTCGCTTGCATACAATTCTTTTGCTTGGGACTAAAAGGGTTAAAAGACACCGCATTATACCGGTAGAACTGCGGTCTGAGTCAGCGTCAAGGCAAACAAAGTTCAGCAGTCGAAGAAGCCTGGAGTGCAACATAAAGAGTTCACAGTAACGATTTGCAATTCAGAGAGTCGGAATCTACGGCAATTTCAGCAACATTTACTTCCTGACGTTCCTACGCTTTCGTTGTGCAAACAATAATTTTAACTGCCACATCTCCAACCCGGTGTATGTAATTTACTGTCGGAGGGATTCGTTCAACAGTCCGCGAGGTTAAGTGGCGCAGGACACGCGAGTCTACTTTGCCTGTTTGAATTCGTAGCCGGAGCGCGTTGCCACGGCTTTTCCATCGATCGATGAGTCGATACCGAATCCAGGAAGAACCTCCGTCTACCGCGGACACATCGATTCTCGCCCGTCGAGCGACGGAAACGCCACCGAGGAACTTCAGTTTGGAGAGCACCGATCGAGAGGGTAGACGTGGACGCTCGAAGATAGGCAAAATCGCGATTCGCGTTATCGAATCCTGTGTTTCGTGCTGTTATCGGACTGTCCCACTGAAACTGTCACGGTCGAAATGATCGCTGGTCCAGCTGGATCTACGGTGAACCACGCCCCGACACTTGCGCAATCATTGCCACGATCGAGTAATGGCGCTGCGTTTCGCTAGAGCCTCCCACTTCGAAATTCGGAGACAGTGACAGTGAGAACGATCAGCTAATCTTCTTAGAAATGAAAAGCTGCGGATTACGTGGTCCGATCTGCTAAATCCTTGATTTAATTACTTATCTCGAGCAAAGCAAAGGACATCCATTGAAGATTTTACACGTCTTTTAATCTGTTAGTGAATATTTCTGGATGAATTATTACTCGACAGAGAAATCAATGAAGTCAGCTCAGATGAAGCAGCGATGAAATTAAATGATGTTATGTAGAACATCCTGGGTTGATTAGGTTTCCAGTTGGAGTACAGTAACAATCAGGAGAAAGTCAATATTTTAATATCTAGTAATTGGACCAACAAAATATTAATGTCTGGCAATAGTTAAATTAATTATTAATAATACTTATTATTTAAACAATGATGGGGAATATGATTTCATTGTGATATTAATGTTTCACGAATTATTTTCTCAATGGATTCAACGAGCCTTTAAATTGAGCGTCACAGGGTTGTTGTTCGCCCTTTCCCTTCTCTACTTCGAGAGGCACAAGCGAGCCGCGACCCTCGACCGACACAGGTACACGAGGGGTAAGAGCTCACTCTTCGACGATCCTTCGGTCGATATAGATCCCGCGATTGCGCGTCCGGAAAAATTCTCGCGTCCCTCCTATTTGTAGTTTCCCTTAGTTACTGTAGCTTGGTATTGGTTGTGGGTATCTTAGTTTGGTTTGGTTAGTTTTAAGGCATGCGTGTACGAGTGTCTGTCCTCTACCAAATAATTATTAATCATTTGTTCAATTCTTTTGCTTATTCGTAAATCCATATTGGACTCGCAACTTCGTTCTCCACTTCGGTCACTATTACTTCATGTCATAAGTGAAGTGACCAACTGTGTAACTGGACAGAAAGGTCGGTTGCCGTCCTCCTAGTGGATCTGTATTCGAGAGGAAAACAATCGGCACCTACGGATCGGTTCTCTACTCCCTGTATCCCGACTGGTGTAGTTCTAGGCTCTCGGCGCAGCGCATTAAGTCCAAAGCGCAGTGAGACGGGTGCAAGTCGGGTCCTATCGTGGCTCCTAGATGGGTGCAGGGTGTGGAGGACTGGTTCGGAGGCGTCAGTCGTCTTCCTCTCGAGTCAGATCCATCAAGAGGAAACGGAACTGACTCAGTAAGTCCAGTTTCATGGTCGCATCGTGTCGCGATTTCCATTTAGCTTCCATTTAGTTCAAATAATTATTTGGCAGAGTCAGACTTAGACTTTGGAAATCAAAGGGAGTTTGTCTTCTTTGATTTCCACGGTTTCGTACTTAGTATTAAGCTCGTCGACTCTACGTAGAGTATGCATCTACGTATGTATACTCTATGTAGAGGGAGATCGAAGGAATTTTGATTCCTTTTATCTCCGGGTCTCCAGTCGCAGCAACCTCCACGCGGTGAGACCTGGTAATCGGTATTATTCGTGACGAACAATCCGTCGTCGCGAATAATATCGAGCTAATGGCTGCGAGCTTGTAATAAGGTCTTTAGATATAAAAAGTGTAAAGTGTAAAGTGTAAAGTGAGATTAAATTTAGATTAGCAGGAACAACGCCGAGGAGATATGGTTGGTACTAGTGGTCCGTAAAAGAACAAAGTATCCAGTATACAGGGTGTCCCAAAAGTCGGGGAGGAGCCGGAAATGGGGGGTAGCTGAGACGATTCTGAACAACAATTTCCTTTGCAAAAATGTCGGATGGGGCTTCGTTAAGGAGATATTAAGAGAAAACCCCGACCAATCATAGCGCGCGTAGACCGTTGGAGCGGCCGCGGTAGCGAAGGCTACACGCTAGGCAGCAGCGTCAATGTCTTTCGATGCACGTCGAGTCACTTGTTCGCGTACAAGCGCTGCCGCCTAGCGCATAGCCTTCGCTACCGCGGCCGCTTGAACGGTCTACACGCGCTCTGATTGGTCGGGGTTTTCTCTTAATATCTCCTTAACGAAGCCCCATCCGACATTTTTGCAAAGGAAATTGTTGTTCAGAATCGTCTCAGCTACCCCCCATTTCCGGCTCCTCCCCGACTTTTGGAACACCCTGTATTATTAGTTTTCAGAAAAATTCATTTTTATAAATTATGTATTAACATTAATATGTTTTTATTCCAAAATGTTAGTCAATTTTCACGACAATTTGTGCAGTACAGATCAAACTACGAAATGCGTATTTTCTAAAATTTTATTTTTTTGCATTACATAAAATTACCCTATTTGGAAAGCATATAAATCTATTAAATCCACCCAAATATTATTAGAGAATACTGGTATAATGCAGTTGTGAATTGAAGGCATCCAATAGAATTATCATTAACTTCGGAAGATGTGCAAATGATTGACAATAACTTTTATAACTAAGTTTTTGTCGACAATAGAAACGTTATAATTTCTAAATATTTTAAGAAAGCTTAAGGTAGGAATATCAAGTATATATAGTATACAGTATACATACTTTTCTGCATAATCTTTAACAGATATTGGCATATTTTGATCTGTATTGCCAATCTTGTCAAAATCTCGTCAAGATCTCGTTGAGATATCGTCGAGATCGAGATCATATATTAGAAATTGTCGAAAATTCGAGATCGATATGCATGTTTCGAGATTTTTCGAGATCACGATCGAGATCGTAGAAGTGTCGTCTCGTCTCGTGCGCATCACTACCAAAGATTAGTATCAGCGACTTGGCTTTAATTGGTACAAAGGTCAACAAGCACTACCAGTTACCTGTTTGCTACTGTCATTGCTAAAGAAATGCACAGTTAAATGCAATTCGATTCTATATTATTCTAGAGCCATTTGATCCTATCTGGCCAAGTGCCTTCTGTACAACATCCAAGGTTGTAGCTATCAGATCTCGACATGACCCTAATACGTGCATGTAACTGTAGGTATGTTACCCAGATTGGTGGTCAGAGATGAATAGAAGCAGTTCTTTCATCAAATCCAGATAAGATTAGAAGATAAAATACAATTTTTAATCTTGATAAATGTTTGATGAGGAGTTTGATGACTATCGTATATACCTCAAGCTAAAGTTTCATTGAAGAGACACACAGAAAATAGAATTTCCCCACCCATACAAGACTGTTCAAATCATAATTAGTCTTTCTGCCATTAAATGTCAGATCCTTCTTGTTAGGTCCTTTACCTGTAGCAGCAATAAAGACCCAAGGAATCGGTACATATTGTCAAATAATTTCATTTTTATCACTAGTCAAATCTGGGTATCAGAACCTTTAGCTTTAGCAGTGAAGTCTTTGCATTTCTCATGTTGAGGTATTGCTTGGCTTTATTACTCGCTACGGTCAGCTTGGAAAATCCAGATCTTCTAGCCACGTCTCTGCAAGTTCCATTTCCACCCGAATTTTGGCCAACCAACAGACAAATGAGAAACTGTTGTACCTCACCCTTAACACACAAAAATTGTACGCCCACTCCGACCGTTCGATGAGCAGAGCTCTTTCGAACATCTCATTCATTCTTAAACTAACTATCATACCAGTATGTACAAATAAAATCTATCAGTTAGAGTACAAGTTCGCATTCAACCATTCAACCAAGTTACAGTCTACTTATGTTCATTCGTTGAGGAATCCCATTTGATTCCACGCGTCGTTTAATCGTCGCTAAAAACTGTCGACGCTGCAACGCACGTACACTTTTTATTGGTGAATATACACCTCCTATACGTAGAAGACAACTTCTATTTGGGTGGTGCGTCTAAAACAGGATCAGCTAGAACAGCTTTACCAAGGTATTCACATAAAATCGTACAGTGCTCCTCGTGTTCAATCAACGTATATCAACCGCTAAAAATAAACACATTAACAAGCTCCCTTTCAATAAACGCGAACCGTATGTCTACATATTGATTTCGTCGAAGAAAGATCAATCTCGTATCAAACCAATGATATTACGGTACATTTCTAAGGATACTCGCAGCTCCTACTGCAAAAACTCCACACTATCATAGCTCCAACGAAGTCTTTCTAATTAATACCAATTTCACATTCCCGCGCATTCCTGCCGCAACTTTCCAATCTCGGCAACCTTCAGTAAATGACTGAAGGAAATAAGAGCAAGCAGTTTATCCGTTTCCTCGGAGTCTCATATTAATTACACGAGAATTTTTCCACTCTGACTAATCGGATAATCGGTTATTCCGTCTTAACCAGCAGCAATTCCCGATTACAGAGACGCAGGGCAGCGGATAGAGGCATGTGTATCTTGTTCGTTTCTTTAAAAGGTGTTCGTACCACTAACCAGGTACAGGATTCGAGAGTTTGCTCAGTTTCGAGCTGAGAATCGGCGCCGCTAACGGTGTGCTTCTACTCGGACGCAGGAAAAAGCGTTCAAGACAAACCGGCTAATTATCGCGAAACGTTTCTCCTTTCCTCTATGGATGGTCGAATGTTTCTTGCGCGACGTAAAATCGCGTAGATTATAGGTACAGTTATTACGACAAACAGCATCGCGTTTCACGGCGCCGCCGACATTTAGGTCCCGCGTTAAATACTCATGTTAAACACTTCGTGCCCGCGCCTAGTTGCGCTGAACATTATTTCCCCACTTTAACACGTTGTGCGCCACGCTTTCCTAAGTCTAAGGAGCTCCTCGAGGAGCTTGTTCGATTTATAATGTGAAAAATACAAGTATTCGATTACCGTATACTCGTTGTACTTCTCGATGATAATAATTTACCTAACACCTTGCTGACAAGGTATTTCAAGTGAAAAGTATATTGTGTATCCAGCTATTTTTTTGCGATAGGATATAAAATGAGAGCTTTAATAATGTTTATTTATATATATTCGTGATGTAACCGACAGAAAATTCTCTCTACTTTTTACAGGCAAGATTTTAACATCAACGAGAAGCTGTCTGTACCAAGTGCTAGATACTTAGTTTTTGCACAGGAACCAATCAATTCGTTCCGATCGCACCTCTAGACCACTTTGCCTGGTGTACAGCTATGGCTGAGGAAACGAGTAAATCGATTCGAGAGTCGTAATAAAAAGACCGTGTAAACGTCGCCAAGTATTTTCAGGTTCACCGCAATTTCCGCACCGCGCCTCGGCGCGCAAGTAAAACGAGACGATGCTGGTTTGGTGCGCCAGATTGGCGCCATGGAACATTTGCGTTTCGTTGCCAGCGTGACGAGTCCTCCTTAACCTTGAACTAGCCTTCAGCACCAACCTTGTTCGAATACAATCCGCGCTCTTAAACCGGTATCTTAAACTTGAATGCTGGGTTAATCTCTCATTGCTATCGTCGTACTTGACCCGAGAAAAGAGGATCTCTTCGTTTATCACTAGAACCATCGATAGTCGGTGCATAATAATTATAATCCTTGTTATATCTTCGACTAAAAGGGGTAGGAGACCTTTACAAAGAAGACAATTAAGATTCTGCAAGATGTTCCTATTTCTTAACTGAATACATACGATTTCTTCAAGAACTCTGAGGGTGATTTTCCTCCCTTCATCATTATAGAAGCAAGCACTTGTTAAATATAATCTAAACCTGCCCTGTATGTCAAGTTTCACCAAAATTTGTAACTATCCTCAACGTAACATTCCCTACAAAAATACCCCCCATTATTAAAGCTGCAGCTTCAACTTTGCAGCGCGATTTTCCACGAAACAACGAGATGATACCGAAGGGAAAAGTCGAAGGAAGAAGCAACGAGAGTCGAGGCGATTTCCGGTTGGATCTAAGCGAAAGAAGAATCGCCTGGGGTCGGGTCGCTGAAAACGAATGAAAACAATGCGAGTTAGGACCGCCGTCGGTATTTTAGCTGGACAATACGAGCGATCGCATTCGTTTGCGGAACGACCGGTCGTGGGACGCCATGGGGACCGAGGGAGAGTCGAGATGGACGATGGAATTAATTTTTCCAGTTTCGACGACGAATGCCGTCCATCGTTGTCGCGGCAGACTTTTTCCGAAGCGCGAACTCGTGAGCGTGAAAAAGATAACGCTGACCCCGAATCGCGCAGCGTTTTCTGCTGTTTCGCGAGCCTTATGACTCGAGGCAAATCCGATGAACAGGTGAACGCTGGTTTCGCTGTCGATGCGAGGAAGAAATATAGCTAGGATCGTAAACACCAAAGTGAACGGAAACGGGACGCTTAACCGTGAAGTGTCAGCAGTTCAGGGACGCTACTGGTTCACCCTTTCCTAACGATAGTACTTTGAAACACACGAGTCGAAGGTATGCATGTTTTTAGGGGAGAAAAATATTCTTTAACCCTTTGCAGTCTGAGTCGAACGACGAGCGAGCGTCGTTGTGGACAAGAGGTATTGGAGCACGCAGTAAAAAAATATACACGTTTAACGTTTCCGTTATCAAAACTGAAGCTTTATTTACTATACGGACAAACTTTTTCATAAAATCGAACAAAATTATAAACAAACAACAACAAAATTTTGTTGTGTTTATATAGCCGTTTAATATTCGTACATTGTGTGATATCGTTCGAGACAGTCGCCTATATGTAAGGTCGGCTTAGACGAACAAGTAGCACAATAATACCTTGACGATACCTTGAGAAGGCCAATTTGCATCTTATCACGCTTTCTCTATCTACATTGTCGAAGACTTCCAGGATTGCCAGACATAGCAGACACCGCGAAAAATCTCATTTAAAAATATCGACCATCGCAGTAACGAGTCTCTCGCCGCGACGCCAGACGTCGAGACACACGGCAGTCGGCGCGTTAAAGCGATGGAGGTACAAAAGCGTTGCGTTCGTTGTCTGAAAAGGATCTTCCGTGAGAGCGCATCGACCTATTTCCTGTCGCTTTCCAGACCCCAAATAGCGCCTCCAAAAATGCATACGCGGGGTTCGAGCCGGCGCGTGGCAAGAAAAAATACAAGTTAGATGGTCGTTCGTGTTCTGTATCTAGCAAAACGAACCTAATGGCAGACCATTTGATAAATCTCTATATTGTTTCGCAGTCAGAACTTTCACGAGGTACCCAGTGAGCATGGATGGCATTTTTTATGTCTCGTTAGACGTAGCGTCTAATTTCTACATATGCTTCCAGAGAACTCTACGGAGATCTTTAAGGGAATTAATGGAAAAATCATGAAGAAAATTGATTGCTGTTTTACCAATTAAACAAATAAACATCTTAACACTTTGTCTATCAGCCTATTAGGAACAGTCTGCAATTTAAAAAAAAAATTTCTATATTAGTATATGTTAATCTAGGCTAACAATAATTCCTCCATACTGTTACTAGATACGTTGAAAACCAAGCCTGTTTCCAAAAGCTAAACATTGTAACTAGACAGCCATCAGTGAATAAATTCCAGAAGTTAAACACTGGAATTAAAAAGCCTATAAACAGGCTCCCAGTAAATAAAAGTGTTAACAGAGTTGCTGGAAATCTTACACCTGAGAGATCGACAAGACCTATCAAATAAGACAAAATCGAAGCTCTTACACGATTTTTGAACAGGGAAGGATGTCCGATAGGTACCAAAGACCTGAAACCGCAGAATGGCGAAGGATTTATAGATGAAACGTTTCTGGGTTGGCCTTACAACCTCCAAGAAGATTTATTGAAAAATCCCCGCGGTTAGCTCGCGAGAGTTCATTCTTCCCCGGCGACGAAGAAAACAGTTTTCCGCGTATTTAATAATCACGCTTTTTCCCCATCAAAGCAACACCGAGGCCTCTTTCATCTCGTTGGTCTCCGCAGCTCCGGAAAAGCCATTATTTCACCGTTTGTTGGCAACAGCGTTTGACTAACTCCGCAAGCTCGGATTTCCGTGAAGCGTAAATGTTCTTTACGATTTCGCGATGCAGCCGGTTCCTTTTGGATCCCGCTGAGGTAGTCGAGGCGAGGTTGCTTTTTATCAAACTGTATCTGTCGTGGTGATCGCGGCTGCGCATGTCGGCGCCTACCAGTTCGTGATTATCGTTCCAAGGGCGCACCAAAATAAACGCGAATGCGCCTGGTGATCGACACAGGAACGCGAGGAGAGCCTCTTTTACTCAAGGATGACAACGCAACGTTCCAACCAGTCCCAACGAGTTCTCTCTCGTTCCCACGCCAGGCTATCTGCGTTCGACGCGACCTTTTGGATCGCCTGAGCTGGTTAACGAGTCTTGATACCGATTTCATCCGGTCAGGCAGGTGTGTTCAAAATCTCCATCGATGCCACCGCGGCGTAACAGGTTAGATACCTTGGTGATGAGTGTATCGAGCTACACCAGTTCGGAAAACCCAAGGAAAGAGTCTTTGACATTGCTGTTGGACCAACGCAACTAATCACAAACATAACAAAGACCATAGACTCATCCTCGACCAAACATACTAATCCCGATTTCTAGGTCCTCACTCATCCTGTACTTCGTCGTACCCTTCCTTAGTCATACTCTGCTTTGACCGCTATTCTTGACATCATTCATCTTCCGAACGATATAAGAGCCCGGAAAAAAACCCAAAAACTAAACAGAATTCAGTATTCAACGACACAGTACGAACGTAGTTGTACAAATAAAAACCTTTAAGAGTTTCTCTAACAAAGCAGTGTTGTCAGCTAATTCCATTCGCTCGGAATCTAACATTGGTGGGAATCGAACAAGGCTTAAAGTCCTCGATGAATAATACAAGAGAATGTACTAAATTTCAGAAATGGAGACAAGTATTACGCAGTTAATACAGCAGTCGAACATAGAGTAGGCATGATATACAGTTGGAAGTTATTTAACACCATGGCTATCCCTCAGTCGATTATTAATCATTACACGAGTGACGGCAGTTTCTAGGAACTATGACGCCAGTAATGAACATTGTAACTAGAAGACAATAACAATATCGAATGGGCAACGACGGGAACAGAATGTCATCAATCAGCATCAGTAAACGCTGGAATATTTAGGTATAGACTAACCATACGAGGGAGTGCCACATGCAATTAATGCCTTAGAGTGAAGATAATGTATTTATGCACCACGTAATATAGCTATTTAACACACTAGGCAAATATACGACAACTTTCTATAACAATCACTCAATTTCACACGTCAATGCTTCACGTGGCACATAGCGATAGACACGTGGAATTAATGGCTATTTATTCGTGTGTCGTGTTTCATCATTTTTGTCGTGTGAAATTTGTTTGTAGCGAACGACACTTGAAAATTAAAATATTACAGTTACCAATATTTCAATGAGTTGCGTATATACACCTCGACTCAGAAGTATGTGGACACTTCCTCAATAGAAATAAATATCTAATAAAAGTTGCGAATCTATTAATATCTATTAATATCAATCATTTATGTTTCGATATGTTTATGTTGCATTAGCGAATATATTTTATTAATAGTTTTCTTAATATTACATTAATAATGATAAAAAACTATGTATATAGATAAGTAGATAATGTTAAAATTTCTTTTACCCTACTTGGATACTATTAATTTCTTCATTGTATCCAAAATAATAGTGTCTCATTTATTTTGTAATATGTATGCCATAAATGTTTTTAGTACATTGAACATTCTTTCTGAACTTTTCTATATAAACGATCCCAGAGTTTCGCTATAAAATTGAATATTGCACGCAAACCATTTAATATTATTGCATCCAATGTAGAATTTAGCAACAAAAGTGGTATAGTAATAATTTATGGTGTATATTAATTATTCATTGAAGGTAGTAAGTGTCCATATATTTATGAACGAGTATACGCGTATACACACAGGGTTTGACTAATCATCGGACCAGGCTATAGGTCTGTTCCAAGCGAAGGTACAATTATCTTAATTATTCCATGATACGACTACCCTCCAAGTACAATTTTCAATTTTGAACAGTATTGTTACGCATGAAAATTTAGTGGACACCTGCGTATCAATCCGCAGCGATAATTCAACTGTTGAACAGACAGTTCCTATCAACATTTCACTGGAACGATGGTCAAACATTTACGTTTCATCGTAATTTATAACCAAGGTGTCTAAACCGTTGGGTAATTCGATTTTTGATTGCATCATGCGCCGTTCTACGTCAAACGCGATACAATAGGTAACTTTTGAAAAATGCCCCCCCCCCCCCCCCCCCTCCACACACACACCAATTAATGAGTATTACGTTTTTGTAGCTACGTGTCACGTGGCGCGTTGAACTATATAAAGCTGCTTCTAATAAAGCTGCGTCGATGGAATCTAATTTCACTTTGTGAAAATGAAATTTGTACTCTGTCTGATCGTCCTTGCCTTCATAACGGTGGTTCACTGCACAGAAAAACCACCTGAGGGATCAACGGAACCATCAGATAGCCCAGACGGAATGAAACAAATACAGGAAGCTGTAATTAAGCAAGTACCTCATATAGAGACCATGAAACCCTACATGGATCGTTTCACCGAACTGTTGATGGTAAGTCTTAATTTGTGATATATTTTATTATTATACTGACAACCATTGAATAGAAACATTAAATGCATAAAAAGTAAAAATTAATATTTCAATGTGATCGATTTAAGCTGATTCGAATTTTTGTATATTTTGATACACATGTATATTTATATGTATATTTTGATAGATACTACCTGACATTAAAATGTGTTGCTACAATATAAAAACTTATTTTTTGGTAAGATCTTCTATAATATTTTTTCAATGTGTTTGCAGGGACTCATGTCTTTAGGCAAATCTGGCCACAAGGATTAGTAGAGTCGATCAGCTAAAATGTACAACATCCGAATGATGATCAGCGCGAATCCAGGAAACCCGCCAATTATCTATTGTCAATAAAAAGTTTACACCGACTATTACGAATGCACCTGAATGAAGTTCCTGAAAATTAGATTCTGAATAACGGCCAGTTGAAAATAAAAAATACAGCTATGAAACACTTTGTAATACATTAAAATGGACTCATTTAATACAAAAATTGTTTCCTTCTTATTTAAAATACAACTTTATCGTTTCACATTTGAAACAATTCACCACTACAATAATTCTTACTTTCAAGTAGTAAGATCGGGTCCCCTAGTTAGAAGTCGACAGACTTTTTATTGAGATACAATTCTCGAATGACGAGTTAAAGATATACAAATTTCTATCAGTTATTTGTTCAAAAAAATTAAATTGTATTTTACGTTAAACGAATAAAATGATATTGATAATTTCTGGGATGTTTTTATTCGTCGTCTATACCTAACTAAGCTAAGGGTGAGCCAGATATAGCAACGACGACAGAGTTACTAAGTTATATGGTCCTTTTCTAAATGATAAGTAACATATTGATGTCACATGGAGACATTTTTCTTTATTTTAATAAACGTTTATTTCCCTAACACATATACTGCTTTTCATGTTTCCCTCACATGTTCACTAGTCACTAGTGTTTTGCTTCAGCAGAGCTATTGTTTGCTTACCTATCTCCATGTTCTGTACTTATTGTTAGTTTAATAGTCAGTTTATATAAATTCATAATTCTAACATAATGTGATAGGATAAAAACAGGACATACGACACTGTCAGTGGTAATCAATTCAATGTTGTAAAATAAATAAATAAAATTTCCCAATTTCACTTTTTAACAGTACAGTTTTTCCTGGACAATTGTAAAGGCTGCAGAAGAAAATTTGTTGTTTCACAGCATATTTCTTAATTTCTTACAGAAATATACACTATGCTCATCGACGTGAGAAGCCCTCAAGGGTTTATTAAAAATGTTTTATTAAGCATCTGAAATAAACGGGCACATAATGATTGAATACCGTCGCAATTTTCAATGTGCAATGTTATTGTCATCCATGAAGATTTAGTGAACACCTGTGTAATAATTTGCTGCTATAAATTAAACTTTTGACAGAACGTTTTACACGTAAAGATATAAAACCTAAATTTCCCCGCGGGTAAGAAAGCCATTACAATTCTTCATAATTTATAATAAAGATCTACATTCCACGTGTACTCAAAGACACAGTCACACGTGGATTAATTTCATCTATATTGAAATACATTTCACACATTGAATCTTTCAGTATAATATTTGTTAGCAAAATTAATAAAATGCAAACAAACAAATATTTTCTGATAACAGACAGAGACCTGAAGAATGAATTTATTTTTTAATCTCTGTTTGTTCTGTAAAAATATTTAAAAATAATAGGATCGATAAAATATTTAATCATTAAATTAAAATAAAATTTTCGTAAAGACTTGCATTTTAATCTTGTACAGAAACAAGTACAAACAAAAATTCACACAAATTAATGAACATAGCGAATAAAATACCTAATTAAAGTAAAAACATGGTAAAATTTAGTACAAAATGCGATATGTACATGTAACTTTTTGATGACCTCGAAACCATGGAATTTTGTAACCAAGCTGTTTAAATACTTACCAAGCCTAATGCCACATACGCATTTCTTCGTGGAACACAATAAGCAATGTTTTAATAATTACTCTTACTAATGACACCTGCATCATAGCAACCATCTGACACGTGACATCTTAGTCTATATAAGCCACGCTTCTTACAGGCGTTGAATATACCTCGCTTCGAAGCTTCGTAAGCCTGAACTCATTCGCCTCAAAGATGAAGTTCGCAATCTCCTTGTTCGTGGTCGTTCTTCTTTCGGCGGAGACGGTCCTATGCAAACCAACAGGTGACGAAAAACAAGAACAGAAAAGTGGTTTCCTAGGTTTACTTTCGAGTGCATTAGAAAAAACCGGTCTGAAATCCTACGCAGACAGTGTCAGCAAGGCTGTGGAGGTAAGTCCATATTTACAAGATATTTTAAACTATACTTTCCATCGTAATGTAAAAAGTCACCAATTAATGCATTATAAAACATATTTTCCAAAAAGTCTTCTACAAAACGTTACTCGTTGTATATACAGGCAGTTAACCCCATGAAGCTGAGCGACAAGTCGTTACAAGGTGAAGAGAAGAAACACGAAGGTGATGATAAACCGGATCCACACAAATTGGAAGTGTACGAACAACTTAAAGCCGAATGGGAGAAACAGAAACAACTGACAGGAGAATATATTAAAGCCGCAGCCGAGGACGTCAAAAATGTGAAGGAATTAGAAGGTAAATCCGAAGAGGAGATGAAAAAATTTTTAGCGCAGGCAGCACAAACTGAACAGCTAGCGCAGAAAAATTCGAAAGAACAGTCATTCCAATTCGAAAAGCAGATACAGATTTATTTGAAGCAAATAGGAGAACTCCAAGAAAAAGCACTGGAGTTTTCGAAACAAGAACAAAGTAAATACGAAGAGGAGTCACTGAGATGTACAAAGAAGGCAGCAGAACTCAAAGAGCAGGCAGAGAAAGCTTCGAAGGAAGAACAAAGTAAACTCGAAGAGCAGGCACAAGCATTATTGAAAAAAGCAGATGAAGCCAAGGAACAAGCAAAGAAATTTTCGAAGGAAATTGAAATTCTAGTCACAGAGGGAATACAGAAACTGCAAGTACAAGCAGAAGAAAAATCGAAAGAATTGCAGAAACAAGCACAAGAGCAGTCACAGAAAGCTGCAGAAGTTGGAGAACAATTAAAACAACAAGCTGAAGAAAAGTCGAAGGAAGCACAGAAACAATCACAAGAGCAGTCACAGAAAGCTGTAGAGGTTGGAGAACAATTAAAACAACAAGCTGAAGAAAAGTCGAAGGAAGCACAGAAACAA